>NC_073224.2:105577500-106202500 GCF_029281585.2 Gorilla gorilla gorilla
TAGCTGGGATAACAGGCATGCAACCACCATACCCGGCTAATTTTGTATTTTTAGTAGAGACGGGGTTCCTCCATGTTGGTCAGGTTGGTCTCAAACTCCCAACCTCAGGTGATCCACCCACCTCAATCTACCAAAGTGCTGGGATTACAGGCATGAGCCACCACACTTGGCCCTCATTTCTTCTTTTTAGAATTTTATCTATTTTTTAGGCTGGGCATGGTGGCTAACGTCTGTAATCCCAGCACTTTGGGAGGCCGAGAAGGGAGAATCGCTTGAGCCCAGGAGTTGGAGAACAGCCTGGGCAACACAGGAAGACCCAGTCTCTACCAAAAAAAACCATATTTTTTATTTATTTTTTATTTTATAGAGATGGAGTCTCACTTTGTTGCCCAGGCTAGTCACAAACTCCTAGACTCATGCAGTCCTCCTGCCTTGGCCTCTCAAAGTGCTGGGATTACAGGTGTGAGCCACGGCACCTAGCCAAGACATCTCATTTCTATTGGCAAGCAAAATGTGAGCCTGGGGCAATTTTTTTTCTTTAGTATGCTTTGTTTGGCAATAAACCAAAAATGGTAAAGAGAGGTAATTAAGAAGGTACTGGAAAACAAGTATTAATAGAAAAGGGAATATATAGGTTGAGTACACTTAATCAGAAACTCTTGAGATCCGAAATGCCCCAAATCAGAAAGTTTTTGAGTGCTGACATGATGTTCAAAGGAAATTATCACTGGAGCACTTCAGACTTCCAGATTAGGGATACTCCGCTGGTTAAGTATAATGTACATATTCTAAAATCTGACAAAAATCCAAAATCTGAAACACTTATGGTCCTAGCCATTTCAGATAGGGAATACTCAACCTGTCTAGGGTAGTATTCAGGCACAGGTTCAAGCGCAGGCACAGGTTCAAGCGCAGTCACAGCTCACTGTAGCTTCAACCTCCCAGGCTCAATAGATCTTCCCACTTCAGCTTCCCGGGTAGCTGGGACCACAGGCGTGCACCACCATGCCGGCTAATTTTTGTATTTTTAGTAGAGACGGGGTTTCACCATGTTGGCCAGGTTGGTCTTGAGCTCCTGACCTCTGATGATCCGCCCACCTCAACCTCTCAAAGTGCTGGGATTACAGGTGTAAGCCACCACACCTGGCCATTTCACATATTTTTTTGAGACAGGATCTTGCTCTGTCACCCAGGCTGGAGGCCAGTGGTGAAATCATAGCTCACTGTAACCTCAAACTCCTGGGCTTAACCCCTTCTCCTGCCTCAGCCTCCTAAGTAGCTGGGATTACCGCCAAAACCTTTATTTTAAAAGAGAATACAGGCTGGGTGTGATGGTTCATGCCTGTAATCCCAGCACTTAGGGAGGCCAAGGAGAGAGCCTCTCTTGAGCCCAAGAGTTCGAGACCAGCCTAATCAATATGACAAAACCCCATGTCTACAAAAAATACAAAAAATAGCTGGGCATGGTGGTATGTTCCTGTAGTCCCAGCTATTCAGGAGGCTGAGGCAGGAGGATCACTTGAGCCCCAGAGGTCGAGGCTGCAGTGAGCCAAGATCACACCACTGCACTCCAGCCTGGGTGACAGAATGAGACCCTGTCTCCCAAAAAAAAAAAAAAAACAACACTCGAAAAGGGTAATACAATGGCACATGTGCAAGGCAGTCACATCAACAGCAGGTTCCCCATGATGCACTACATGGGGCCAAGAACTATGTGCATACTGCCACAAAAAGAATAAAATACCTTGGCTGGGTGTTGTGGCTCATGCCTGTAATCTCAGCACTTTGGGAGGCTGAGGCTGGCGGATCACCTGAGGTCAAGTGTTCGACACCAGCCTGACCAATATGATGAAACCTCATCTCTACTAAAAATACAGAAAAAAATTACCCGGGCGTGGTGGCACGCACCTGTAATCCCAGCTACTCGGGAGGCTGAGACAGGAGAATCGTTTGAACCCAGGAGGTGGAGGTTGCAGTGAGACGAGATGGCGCCACTGCACTCCAGCCTGGGCAACAAAAGCGAGACTCCGTCTCAAAAAAACAAACAAATAAACAAACAAACCTAGGAATACAACTAACCAGGGAGATGAAAGACCTCTACAATGAGAATTACAAAATACTGCTCAAATAAATCAAAGAAGATATAAACAAGTGGAAAAACATCTCATGCTCATGAATAGGAAGAATCAATATCATTAAAATGGCCATACTGCCGAGCATGGTGGCTCACACCTGTAATTCCAGCACTTTGGGAGGCTGAGGTGGGCAGATCACTTGAGGCCAGGAGTTCAAGACCAGCCTGGCCACATGGCCAAACCCCATCTTTACTAAAAATACAAAAAAAAAAAAAAAAGGCAGGTATGGTGGCGGGTGCCTGGAATCCCAGCTACTCAGAAGGCTGAGGCACAATAATCACTTGAACCTGAGAGGCGGAGGTTGCAATGAGCCGAGATCACACCACTGCACTCCAGCCTGGGAGACAGAGCAAGACTCTGTCTCATAAATTAATTAATTAATTAATTAAAATTGGCCATTCTTCCCAAAGCAATTTACAGATTCAATGCTACTCCTATCAAACTACCAAAGACATTCTTCAAAGAACTAGAAAAAACTATTTGAAAATTCATACGGAACCAACAAAGAGCCAGAAAAGCCAAGGCAATCCTAAGCTAAAAGAACAAAGCTGGAGGCAACTTTACCCAACTTCAAACTATTACTTAGGGCTACAATAACCAAAACCGCATGGCACTGGTACAAAAACAGGCACAGAGACCAATGGGACAGAATAGAGAGTCTAGAAATAAAGCCGCACACCTATGACCATCTACTCTTTGACAAAGCTGACAAAACAAGCAGTGAGGAAAAAGAGTCCCTATTCAATAACTGGGGATACTGGCTAGCCATATGCAGAAGATTGAAGCTGGACTCCTTTCTTATACCATACACAAAAATTAACTGAAGATGGATTAAAGACAATGTAAAACCCAAAACTATAAAAATCCTGGAAGACGGGCCGGGCACAGTGGCTCACGCCTATAATGCCAGCACTTTGGGAGGCTGAGGCGGGCGGATCACCTGAGGTTGGGAGTTCGAGACCAGCCTGACCAACATGGAGAAACCCGGTCTCTACTAAAAACACAAAATTAGCTAGGCGTGGTGGCCCATGCCTGTAATCCCAGCTACTAAAGAGGCTGAGGCAGGAGAATCTCTTGAACACGTGAGGCGGAGGTTGCGGTGAGCCGAAGGTTGCGGTGAGCTGAGATTGTGCCATTGCACCCCAGCCTGGGCAATAAGAGCGAAAAAAAAAAAAGTGGGCAAAGGAGCCGGGCACAGTGGCTCAACGCCTGTAATCCCTGCACTTTGGGAGGCTGAGGCGGGTGGATCACCTGAGCTCAGGAGTTTGAGACTAGCCTGGCCAACATGATGAAACCCCGTCTCTACCAAAAATACAAAAAAGCTGGGCGTGGTGGCGGGCACCTGTAATCCCAATTACTCAGGAGGCTGAGGCAGGAGAATCACTTGAACCAGGGAGGCGGAGGTTGCAGTGAGCTGAGATGGCGCCACTGTACTCCAACCTGGGCAACAAGAGCAAAACTCCTTCTCAAAGAGAAAAAAAAAAAAAAGTGGGCAAAGGACATGAACAGACATCAGACACTTTATTTTTATTTATTTATTTATTTACTTTTTATTTTTATTTTTTTTTTGGAGAGGGAGTCTCACTCTGTCGCCCAGGCTAGAGTGCAGTGGCGCCATCTCGGCTCACTGCAACCTCCACTTCCCGGGTTCAAACGATTCTCCCACCTCAGCCTCTGGAGTAGCTGGGACTACAGGCGTCCACCACCACGCCTGGCTAATTTTTGTATTTTTAGTAGAGATGGGGTTTCACCATGTTGGCCAGGCTGGTCAGTAACTCCTGACCTCAGGTGATACACCCACTTCAGCCTTCCAAAGTGCTGGGATTACAGGCCTGAGCCACCGCCCCAGCCAGATACTTTTCAAAACACGATATACATACAGCCAACAAGCCTATTAAAAAAACCTCAATATCACTGATCATTAGAGAAATGCAAATAAATCAAAACCACAATGAGATACCACCTAACACCAGTCAGAATGGCTATTACTAAAAAATCAAAAAATAACAGATGCTGGCAAGGTTGCAAGAAAAGAGAACACTGTTATACCGTTGGTGCAAGTGTAAATTAGTTCAATCATTGGGAATCACTTGAACCAGGCAGGCGGAGGCTGCAGTGAGCCAGACTGGGCCACTGCACTCCAGTCCGGGAGACAGAGCAAGACCGTCTCAAAAAAAAAATTATTCATCGTTTATCTGAAATTCAAATTTCACTGGGCATCCTGTATGTTATCTGGCAACGCTATGCTCCCCCGAGAAAATAAAAAGAAGAAATCTCATAGGTGCCTGTTTCACCCAATTGGTGATTTGTGTTCGTCAACTATTCTGTATTACATTCAGTGATTACACTTAGAAGGAACTCTTGAAACCCTGCAAAAATTTATGTCCTCCTCTTCTAATGTGACTCGTAATAGGTACTCAGCCCAAGCCTGAAACTGACGAAGAGAGCTACCTCACCGGATAAAGCCTTTGTGTCAGACAGCCGTGGGTTTAAATCTTGACTCCACCACTTAACCAGCTGTATGATTTTGGACAAATCACTTAAAATCGTTGAGACTCGGTATCCTGAACCGTAAAAGGAGAGATAATTTACCTTAAGGTGTGGTTGTGAGGTATAAGTGAGATAAACAAAATGACTAATACATAAAAAGCAATCTGTAAATGGTAACTTTGAAGATGATACAGGGAAAGGTAATGAAGTTAGAGACGAGGGAATGGGGAGAGGAAGGGATTAATAATCTATTTTCCTAATAGACGTTATTTTGCAAAGAAAGGAGGGCAGAAAACTATTACGATGAGTCCGAAAAGCAGAACTGTAGCTAAAGACAGACCCGGGCTGCTCTAGAGAAGACGGCGCTAGAACAGAGAAAGGAAGCAGGAATGACCAGTCAATGACCGTCCCCCTGGGGGTAACAGGGGTAACCCGGGACTATCCGCCACTCCAGGGCCCCGGGATGACTCAGGGAGTCCAGCGGGCTCCTTACCTCCGGGGCCAGGGCCGCCTCTCGCCCATGAGCCCCCGGCCCCCACCCCAGGCCCTCCCTGCCTTGGCGCTACACGCGCCCAGAACCCAGCTCTGCCCCTCCTGCCCCGAAGTAGCTCCTCACCACACCATAGTGCTTTCCAACACCATCTTGCCACCTTCCTCCCTCCCGACCGGGTCTCCGGGACGGCCTAACAACAACTCCTCCAATTGGCCCGTCGCTCTTCACCAATCACAGACCTCGGCTTGGCCAGCTGCTTCCGCCTCCGTCCCCCACGTTGCGTTCTGGGAGTTGTAGGTGCCGCCAAACAAATTTGTAGGCGTCTTGAGGGTAGTTGGAGGGAATCGCGGTAACACAAAAAACAGGATCTAGCCTCCACTTTCCCTGCCATTGCAGTTCTCAGTTGGGGTTTCCCGCTGGCCGGATCTCTGGGGAGCTATGGAGGAACCTTTGAAAGTGCTGTGTCGATTCCGGCTTCGTCATTTTAAAAAAGTGTCGGGATCGGCCGAGCGCGGTGGCTCACGCCTGTTATCCCAGCACTTTGGGAGGCCAAGGCGGGCGGATCACGAGGTCAGGAGTTCGAGACCAGCCTGGCCAGCATGGTGAAACCCTGTCTCTACTAAAAATACAAAAAATTAGCCGGGCATGGTGGCACACGCCTGTAATCCCCGCTACTCGGGAGGCTGAGGCAGGAGAATTACTTGAACCCGGGAGGCAGAGATTACAGTGAGCCGAGATCGCGCCACTGCACTCCAGCCTGCGGGACAGAGTGAGACTCCGTCTCAAAAAAAGAAAAAAAAAAAAGTGTCGGGATCGCTAATGACTTTCTACAGCCCTCAGTTCCCTGTAGAATTTTAATTCAACAAGCCCTTATACCCTTCAATTGAATTTATTTGTATATTTATCTCCTACCCCGTTTAACTAAGGGTGGGCAACGTGCCTTTTTTTTTTTTTTTTTTTTTTTTTTGAGACGGAGGAGTCTCGCTCTGTCACCCAGGCTAGAGTGCAGTGGCTCGATCTCGGCTCACTGCAACCTCCGCCTCCTGCGTTCCAGGGATTCTCCTGCCTCAGCCTCCCAGGTAGCTGGGACTACAGGGGCATTCCACCATGCCCGGCTAATTTTGTATTTTTAGTAGAGACGAGGTTTCACCATGTTGGCCAGGCTGGTCTCGATCTCCTGACCTCAGATGATCCACCCACCTCAGCTTCCCAAACTGCTGGGATTACAGGCGTGAGCCACCACACCTGGCCGGCAATGTGTCTTAATCTTTACAATTCCCTAAGCCCAGTACAGAGCCCGGAAAAGATTTGACAACTCAATTATATTAACTAATCTGCCAAAGAACAAACCACTAAACCGTTTTGGTTAATCAAAAATTACATTCAAGGCCTGATGCAATGGCTTAGGTTTTATAATCCCAGCGTTTTGTGAGGCCCAGGCAGGAGGATCAACTCAGGCTAGGAGTCTGAGACCAGCCTGGACAACACAGCCAGACTCCGTCTCTACAAAGTTTTATTGTTTGAGACAGGGTGTCGCTCTGTTGCCCAGATTGGAGTGCAGTGGCCTGATCTCGGCTCACTGCAATCTCCACCTCCCGGGTTCAAGCGATCCTCCTGCCTCAGCCTCCTGAGTAGCTGGGGCTATAGGTGCATGCCACCAAGCCCAGCTAATTTGTTTTTAATTTTTTGATGTGGGAGGATGGCTTGAGCGCATGAGTTCGAGACCAGCGTAGGCAACATAGCCAGACCCCATCTCTGAAAAAAAAAAAAAAAGTCTCAAAGTGTTGGGATTACAGGCGTGAGCCATCACATCAGCTGGATATTTGATATTAAGCAATTTTTTTTAGGCATGATAATAGTGTTAAAGTTATCACCATTATAAAAGTAGTCTTTATTAAGGGTTATATGTTGTATTCATAGATAAAAAAAGTATATGAAGTTTGGGATTTAACTTAATCCTTTGGAAGAAACAAATAGTTTTGTTTTTTGAGACAGGGTCTCAAAGTAAAACAAAAGAGACAAGGTCTCACTGGGCTGGAGTGCAGCAGTGGTGCAATCATACATAGCTCACTGCAACCTCTAACTCCTGGCCTCCCATCTCAGCCTCCGAAAACTGGGATTACAGGCTTGAGCCACTGCACCCGGCCACACTGGTCTTATTTATGTTGATAATTATTGAGGCTGGGTTATGTGTACATAGTGGTTCACCATACTACTCTACTTTTGGTTTGGAAATTTCGATAATGAAAAAAAAAAAAGGCCAGCTGGGCACGGTGGCTCACGCCTGTAATCCCAGCACTTTGAGAGGCCGAGGTGGGCAGATCACTTGAGGTCGGGAGTCCGAGACCAGCCTGGATACCCCCGTCGCTACAAAAAAATACAAAAATTAGCTGATTGTGATGGTGCGAGCCTGTAGTCCCAGCTACTTGAGAGACTGAGGTAGGAAAGTCGCCTGAGCCTAGAAAGTCAAGGCTACAGTGAGCTGAGATTGCTCTGGGTAACAGAGCAAGACTAAAAAAGAAAACCAAGGCTGGGAAATCTCAGCACTTTGGGAGGCCGAGGCGGACGGATCATAAGTTCAGGAGATCGAGAACATCTTGGCCAACATGGTGAAATCCCATCCTACTAAAAATACAAAAATTAGCCGGGCATTGTGGTGGGTGCCTATAGTCCCAGCTACTCTGGAGGCTGAGGCAGGAGAATCACTTGAATCCGGGAGGAAAAGGTTGCAGTGAGCCGAGATCGTGCTATTGTACTCCAACCTGCGCGACAAGAGTGAAACTCTGTCTCAAAAAAAGAAAAAAAGAAAAACAAAACTAATAAAGAATGAGTGAGACTTCATCTCTGAATACATCTCAGAATAGCTGAGATTGACATGCTTAAGAGTAAAATATCAGACCAGATGACGATTTCCAAGTTTATTATCCTATGATTTTAATTTCTCTTTTAGTTAGAAGTTTTACACTAATAGACCCTACTTGTATCTGAATATAAATTAGAGCATATAGCTAGAGAATAAGCACTAGTCGCTGCTCACCGCTAGAGGGACCCTCTGATCATAAGAGGATTATCTACACCACCCATTCAGTAGTTTTGAGTACACTCTGAGTGACAAGGTCAGGGATGCAGAACATTTATGCCTAAAACATGTTAACCTCCAATTCCTATTAGGGAAAAAAGTTTTCTCCTTATCCAGACAAAAGGAGGACTGGCCGGGGCTGTGGGAAAATCAAATTCAAAACTTTGAGAATCTGGGCTGAATGCGGTGGCTCACGCCTGTAATCCCAGCACTTTGGGAGGCCGAGGTGAGCGGATCACTTGAGGCTAGGAGTTTGAGACCAGCCTGGCCAACATGGTGAAATCTGTCTCAAAAAAAAAAAAAAAAAAGAAAGAAAGAAAGAAAGAAAAAGAAAAGAAAAATGAAAAGAAACTTTGAGAATCCCCCATTCCTCTTCCAATCCAAGTACTTGCTTTTTTTCTTTCTTTTTTTTTTTGAGATGGAGTGTCACTCTGTTGCCAGGGTGGAGTGCAATGAATGGTGCAATCTCAGCTCACTGCAACCTCTGCCTCCTGGGTTCAAGCGATTCTTCTGTCTCAGCCTCCTGAGTAGCTGGGATTACAGGCGCCTGCCACCATGCCCGGTTTTTTTTTTTTTTTTTTTTTTTTTTGAGAAGGAGTTTCACTCTTGCTGCCCAGGCTGGAGTGCAAGGGCTCGATCTTGGCTCACCGCAACCTCTGCCTCTCAGGGTCAAGCGATTGTCTTGCCTCAGCATCCCAAGTAGCTGGGATTACAGGCATGCGCCCACCACGCCCAGCTAATTTTTTGTATTTTTAGTAAAGACGGGTTTTCTCCATGTTGGTCATGCTGGTTCTCCCTGTTGGTCGAACTCCCAACCTCAGATGATCTGCTCGCCTCGTCATCCCAAAGTGCCGGGATTACGAGCGTGAGCCACCGCGCCTGGCCTAATTTTTGTATTTTTAGTAGAGATGGTGTTTCGCATTGTTGGCCAAGCTGCTCTTGAACTCCTGGCCTCAAGTGATCCACCCGTCTTGGCCTCCCAAAGTGCTGGGATTACAGGTGTGAGCCACTGGACTCGGCCAATCCTCCGTTAATTCTGAAGGAACTTTGTTAGTCTCTCAATTATTTTGTATCACATCCTATTGGGGCAAAAAATATTTCAGGGTTCCCAATATTGCCTCTAACTATACCTATTCCAATATTCTCATCATGATCTCTTCCTTGTTCTCAAAAACAGACCATTCTCATGCATCTAGGTCCTTGTGCTGAAGTGAAACATTCTCTTAACACTTCTTTCGCACGTAACTGCTAATTTTTCCCCCTTTTATGTTCTGTGCCACCTTCAGAGAGCTTAAGTAGCTGTCTCACATATAACATATTGTTTTTGTGTATTTGTGTTCCTCCTGGAAACTAGAAACTTTTGAAGGACAATTATTTCTTTGATCTCCATCTACTCCATGCATTGCTCATTAGCTGCTCTATAAATATTTGCAGAGTGCCCTTAACAAGATAGGGAATAGTGGTATGAAAAGCAGCTGTTTGCTTAACTGCTTCTCTCCAAAGGTTCCCTATCTTCATGCCTCAGAATGAGCCTCACCGCTCCTACTTTTTGTTTTTTTTTTTTTGAGACAGTCTCACTCTGTCGCCTAGGCTGGAGTGCACTGGCACAATCTTCGCTCACTGCAACCTCTGCTTCCCAGGTTCAAGCTATTCTCCAGCCTTGACCTCCAAAGTAGCTGGGACTACAGGCGCATGCCACCATCCCCTGCTAATTTTCATTTTCAATAAACGGGGTTTTGCCATGTTGGCTGGGCTGGTCTCGAACTCCTGACCTCAGGTGATCCACCTGCCTCCACCTCCCAAAGTGCTGGGATTACAGGTGTGAGCCACCATGCCTGGCCCGCCCCTACTTTTTTGTCTAGTTTCCTATCAAAGGAGCCTTAGCTCAACCTCACAGAAGAAAACAGCTAAAGAAAGCAATCTCTATGATCTTCTAAGAGTGACGCCCTAGGGCCAGGTCAAGAGAACGAAAGGGAGGGAATCACTAGGGCCAGCTAACCTCAAACTTACTTTTCCCACTGTCCCTCTCCTTTCCTCTTAACTGAGTAAAGTGAGTTTTGAACCTCAAATCCCTGTTAAATTGGGTTGCAACCTAGGCAAGAGACCTACAGTAATTCCCCTCATATTCATTCACTGCGTTTCCTCGTGAAGATAATGGGGTTGCTGAGGAAGAGGATATAAGGACATAAAGCCTTAAGAGTGAAGCTGGAGTGTTGCAAGCTGGAAAGTATGCAGCCTTTGTTTAGGGCAACATGAACAAAACTGAGCCTGGGTGGTGGAGTAGGAGGGTGAGCAGATGGTATATGAAAAAGAATCAGAAAAAATAAGAGGTCTAAATAACTGATTAAAGTTTATTACATTAAAACCATATATCACTTTTATATTGTATTTGCCATTTCTGAACAATACAAAGTAGAGGCAAATAGTAACACTTAATAAAAATGTTGATTCCCCATTCCTTTCCCTAAGACCCAGCCCTCCCTCAAATATTCTCTCCCACCCCTAACAGAACTCTGTCCTTAATAAAACACTTAAATACATCATAAATAGTAAATTATGAAAAAAAAATAGCAAGAATTCTTTCCTTCTTGTAAAAAACATGGCAGCAAAGCAGGCAGCCAGAAACTGGCTGGGGGTGTCTAATATAGACAGTTATTTGGGGTATGGGCTAACATATTATCAAGGCAGGGTGGGACAGAGAAGAGATAGAACAGGAATTCAACAATCTGCCTGAGATACCAGGCCCCCTTCTTCCCCTGACAAGAGTGGAAGGATCGGATGGAAAACCACAACTCTTGCAGACGGGGAGGAGAGGGCATATGTAGCCCCCATTTCCAACTTCCCTGCATGAAGACAGGGGGGTAGGACATGGCACAGCAATGACCTCACCAAGGCAAGAATCTGCTGTCTCCCCATGAGTTTAAGAAAATATTTGCTGGCCTCACAGATATGGACTGTCTGTTAAACAGACAGAGGTGTCCCCTCTTTACCTTAGCTCCACAAACAGGAGAACACTGTTGGAAAAGATGAGAAGAGCAAAAAAAATCTCCTTTGGAGAATGATCTAAAATTCATTTGGTAAGTCTTCACATTTAGAAAAACAAGCAGAATATATTTCAAATTGCAAAATAGTAATAATTATTATAGCCTGGCAGTGAACAGGATTCTGCCTAGGAAGGGCTATGATCTCCCAGCCCATGGATGCCTCCTGTTTTAACAAAAGGGATAAAGATTACCCCATGTCCCACTCTCTTCATTCCTTCAGCCTTAAGAAATTCATCAAGAGAGGAGTTTAAAGAGGAGCTGCTTCTGGCAGAGCAATCACTACTCTTCTCTTCACAAACACTATGGCTCTTCTGAGGGAACTCTATGAATAGGCATCTTGTCAACACTTCTGGAGTTCTGATCTGAAAATGGCTTGAAATTGTGTGCTGTGTGCTTTTTCCTTTTTTCAGGAAAAAAAAAAAAAAAAAAGAAGAAGAAGAAAGCTGGGAGGTGGTTAAACACCCTTATCCCCCAAAAACCTTTACAGAGATTACAGGAGTATTCTTCCAGGGATCAGAGAGAAAGAACTAAGGTAGGGATAATGTGCCAGCTAGTCTGTCCTGAGGAAATTAAGAGTCCGGTTCCTGGTCAAAGACGAGGGGAAAGAAAGCTGCCAAGTCCAGCAATCCCATTTCCAGCATGAAGAATGGGGGTCTGAAAAAAATTCAATAGTGGAGGCAAAGGGTTGGCCAGTTGAAAATCCGTACCACCCAACTCTGGAGTGGAGGGGATGCTGCGGTCCTCAACTCTCTGAGGCACTAATGCCCATTCATGAGGAAGAGGAAGGAGAGAAGGTTCTTCTTCAGGAAGAAGATGGAGGAGCAGCTCCCCTCGCTTCTATTACACTCCTTTTTTGATGACCAAGTAGAAGAAAATTCATCATTGCTGGGGCAAGGGCTGACATCTTGGGATCACAGAGATGGCAGAATCTTGTTCCAGGTCTTCTGAGGCTTTGCGCTTACTGAAAAGGGAGAGTGTAAAGTTAAGGATGTGGAGTATGAGATTAAGCAGAAATGGAATTCAAGCGTTAAGAAGTTTCTATTTCAGCCTCAGCCTCCAAGTATGAGGTACCAAAAATATTTTTTTAAAAATAAGATGTCGGCCGGGCACGGTGGCTCACACCTGTAATCCCAGCACTTTGGAAGGCCCAGGCAGGTGGATCACGAGGTCAGGATATCGAGGCCATCCTGGCTAACATGGTGAAACCCTGCTCTACTAAAAATACAAAAAATTAGCCGGGCGAGGTGGTGGCCGCCTGTAGTCCCAACTACTCAAGGGGCTGAGGCAGCAGAATGGCGTGAACCTGGGAGGCGTAGCTTGCAGTGAGCCGAGATCGCGCCACTGCACTCCAGCCTGGGTGACAGAGCGAGACTCCGTCTCAAAAAAACAAACACGATGGCTGGGTGCAATGGCTCACGGCTGTAATCCCAGCACTTTGAGAGGCCAAGGTGGGCAGATCACGACGTCAGGAGTTCAAGACCAGCCTGTCCAATATGATGAAACCCTGAGCCTACTAAAAAATACAGAAATTAGCCGGGCGTCGTGGCACGCACCTGTAGTCCCAGCTACTCCAGAGGCTGAGACAGGAGAACTGCTTGAACCCAGGAGGCAGAGGTTGCAGGTGAGCCGAGATTGCACCACTGCACTCCAGCCTGGGCAACAGAGTGAGATGCCATCTCAAAAATAAATAAATAAATAAATAAATAAGTACATAATAAAAAATAAAAAACAAGATTTAGGAGGTACCCAGATCCTCTAATCTTGCCAATTAACTTCCTGCTCCAGGCCATCAGAGATCCTCTTTATACCTTGCAAAACGTTCACCTCCCACACATCCCAGATACTCACATGGGTGAACTCTGACTCTGCAACTTCAAGCTTTTCCAAGGTTGTACTAACAGGAGAAAAAAAATGGAAGCAGAGAGAAAAAGAATTAGAAGACAACAACAAAGGACTCTCCTTTTAAATCTCATACTGCTTCTCTAATTTTCACTTCAGAATCAATTTAGAATTTGGAAAGAAGAGGCTGAGAAGCTACTAGATTTAGAAGCACACTGTTTTAATTAACCATATTTAGCTTCTTGAATACTATAAAATATTTCCCAGTACCCTGCCCTCTTCTGTTTCAATCTCCAGGTGTGGCAGGTACCCTCTAAGATTGCCCCCAATAATCCCTGCCTCCTGAGATCCATGCCATTGTGTAATTCTCTCTCAAGTGTGGGCTGCATTTAGTGATTCTCTTCTCATGAACAGAATGCAGCACAGGAGATGGAATGTCAATTCTGAGATTAGATTACAAAAATACTGTATCTTCTTCTTGGACTCATGCTCTAGCCCCTGCTTGCCTGCTCTGAGGAAAGCCAGCTCCTATGCTATGAGCTGGCTATGGATAGGGCGATGTGACAAGGAACCGAATACTGCCAACAACCATATAAGTGAGCTGAGAAGCTGATCTTCCCTCAGATAAGCTTTTGGACTAATAGCTTGACTGTAATCTCGAGAGAACCCAAGCCAAAGGCATCCAGCTAAGGTACAGAAACTGGGATAACAAATTTTTGTTTTCTTTTTGAGACAGATCTCGCTCTGTCGCCCAGGCTGAAGTGCAGTGGCACTATCTTGGCTCACTGCAACCTCTGCCTCCCGGGTTCAAGCAATTCTCTCGCCTCGGCCTCCTGAGTACCTGGGATTATAGGCACAAATCACCACACCTGGCTAATTTTTCTATTTTTAGTACAGATGGGGTTTCATCATGTTGGCCAGGCTGGTCTCGAACTTCTGGCCTCAGGTGATCCGCCCTCCTCAGCCTCCCAAAGTGCCAGGATTATAGGTGTGAGCCACCACACCCAGACTGAGATAACAAATGTTTGTTTTCAACAGCTAAGTTTGGGGGTAATTTGTTACACAATAATAGATAATACAGATTTTTGTACCTGGAATTGAGGTGCTGCTGTAACAAAAATCTAAAATTTGGGGGTGGTGGCCTGGTGCAGTGGCTCATGCCTGTAATCCCAGCACTTTGGGAGCCTGAGGCAGGCAGATCATCTGAAGCCAGGAGTTCAAGACCAGCCTCAGCAAGATGGCAAAACCCCGTCTCTATCAAAAATACAAAAATTAGCCAGGCGTGATGGTGCAGGCTTGTAATCCCAGCTCCTCGGGAGGCTGAGGTAGGAGAATCGCTTGAACCTGGGAGGCGGAAGTTGCAATGAACCAAGATAGTGCCACTACATTCTAGCCTGGGTGACAGAGGGAGACCCTGTTGGCAGAGACTGCAGTGAACCAAGATCGTGCCACTGTACTCCAGCCTGGGCAACAGAGTGAGACTCCATCTCAAAAAACAAAAACAAAACAAAACAAAACATTGGGGGTGGCTTGGAGGAGCATTTTAGTGAAAAGGTAGTGTCCTGAATATGCTGTTTATAGAATTTTGGACTTAAAGGGGGTTACCAGTGAGGGCTTAAAGTGAGAAAAATTTTATTGGAACTTGAAGGAAAGGAGATCCTAGTAAGGTAGCAGCACAAAGTTTAGCAACAATGTGATTTGTGATTATGTGAAAAGTAGAATATGTGCCTAATGAATTGGACAATCTAGCTACGGAGATTTCCAAGCAAAGTCCTGAAGGTGCCACCTGGTTTTCTCTTGATGCTTATAATAAAATATAGGAGAAGATAAAGAAATTATGGGAAGGACTATTAAACAAAAATGCCAGAACTTGATAAGTTTTGAAAATTCTAAGCCTCTCCAGAGAGCAAACAATGCTAAAATTAAGAAATGGCAGGCCACATACGGTGGCTCACTTCAGGAGGCAGAGGGAGGAGGATTGTTTAAGATCAGCCTGGTTAACACAATGAGACATCATCTCTACCAAAAAAAAAAAAAAAAGGCTTTTGAGCAAGGATAAGTTCCAGGGCACTGCCAAGAAAATGTGGTCTAAAGATGAAGGCAAACATATGACTGTGAAACATTTTATTAAGACCTCAGGAAAACAAAAGGTATTGGTTCAGAGTATGGTCATCCCTCAATATCTGTGGGGGACTGGTTCCAGGACCCCTCCTTGAATATCAAAATCCACAATGCACAAGTCCCTTATATACAATGCTATGGTATTTGCATATAACTCACACACATCCTCCATATACTTTATTTTTATTTATTTTTCTTTTGAGACAGGGTCTTGCTCTGTCACCCAGGCTAGAGTCCAGTGGCGTGATTTCGGCTCACTGCAACCACTGCCTCCGGGGTTCGAGTGATCCTCCTGCCTCAGCCTCCTGAGTAACTTGGACTACAGGCACATACCACCACGCCTGGCTAATTTTTTTGTATTTTTGGTAGAGATGGGGTTTCGCCATGTTGCTCAGGCTGATCTTAAACTCCTAGGCTCAAGTAATCTGGCCGCCTCTACCTCCCACAAGTGTTGGGATTACAGGCGTGAGCCATCACGCCTGGCCCTCCATATACTTTAAATCATTCCTAGATTATTTATGATAACTAATACAATGTAAATGCTATGTAAATAGTTGTTATACTATATTGTTCAGGGAATAATGACAAGAAAAGTCTGTACATGTTAAGTACAGGCCTAACTGTACAGTACATATCAGCAACAACGTAACATTTTCACAACTTTTTTTTTTCAGTATTTTTTAGTTTCTTTTTTTTTTTTTTTTAAAGGGATGGGGTCTCGTTATATTGACCAGGCTGGTCTCAAACTGCCTCAAGCAATCCTCCCACCTCAGCCTCCCAAAGTGGTGGGATTACAGGCATGAGCCACCACACCAGGCTCTCAAGTATTTTCAGTCCACAGTTGGTTGAATCTGGGATGTGGAACCTGTGGATACGGAGGGCTGATTGTGCTATTCAGTCATACAAAAGGCTGTTCAAAAGATTATGTTTCACAGATCCTTTCAACTGAAAAACAGGGTCTGTAAGAAGCTTAGGTCTCATAAAGAAGATATTTATGAGTGTGGCTTTTGTCTAATGGAGTGAATCCCAAGGAGAATCACAGGGGGCCCACAAAATCTTCTGTATCAGTAGAAACACTGCCATCTTGGACCAAAAAGGACAGAAACAGTACAAAATAGAGGCCACTAGTTCCCCCAAAATTCTACTGGAAAGAAGCAGCCTGAGAAAAGAACTCAGGTAAAAACACACTCTAGCTTTGATGAAAAAGGAAGACTCAGAAGACAAAACCAAGAGTCTAGAGGGTAGAGCCAAGAACCATGGAGAATTATTCTTCTGCTTTGAGGCCTGATAAAAGAAACTCCAACATTTCCTGGATTTTGGAACAGCAAATAAAATCAATGACTCCTTTTTGTGTCTCCCATTCTCCCCTTTTATGTACAGAAATGTGTATATTGGTTATCTAATGCCTGTCTCACCATTGTATGCTAGGTACATGGGGAAAGGATAACTTGTCTCTTTGGTTCCACAAGTTCACAGATTGAGAAGAACTGTACTTGAGGAGCTGTGCTTAAGGAACTATACCTGGGGGGCTCATTCAAACCCGGACCTAATTTAGGTAATAAAACTCTGGACTCTGAGCTAACGCTACAATGGGATGAGACCCCGGGAGGGGGTCAGTGTATTTTCGACATGGAGGTATGTAAATTACTGGAGACCAGAGAGTAGACTATGACAGGCAGTTTCTAAGATGGCTCACAATGATCCCTGCACCTCCTGGTATTCACACCCATGGGTAATTCCTTCCTCTTGAGTGTGGGCTGCATTTAGTGAACAGAATGTAGCACAAGTAGAATGTCAATTCTGAGATTAAGTTATAAGAGGCCATGGTTTCTGCATAGGCACATGCTCTCTTGTTCACTTGTCAGATAGCCCAGGTGCCATGTTCTGAGCTGTCCTATGGAGAAGTCCATGTAGCAAAGAACTGAGGGAAGCCCCCAAACAACAGCCAGCAAGGAACTAAGGCCCTCAGTTCAGCAACCCACAAGGAACAGAATCCTACCAGTAACCACATAAATAAGCTTAAAAGCAGATCTTCCTGTTTGAGCCTTCAGATGAGACCCCAGCCCTGGCCAACAGCTTAAATGCCACCTCGTGAGAAATCTTGAGCCAGAGGACCCAGCTAAGCTGGGCCTGGATTCCTGACCCACAGAAAGTATGATATATGTTTGTTATTTTAAGCCACTAATCTTTGGGATAATTTATTATGATGCAATCAAATTATAGAGGTTTCCAAGGACTTGAAAAGAGATATAAGATTATATGGAGAAAGGGGCCAATAAACCAACCTTGTAGTTAGCATTTGCAAAGTCTCTCCAACTAGAGGTGAGAAACTGGGGTCAGGAATAGGCGAGCCCTCACTGATTTCCTCCAAAGGTGGAGTCTGAGGTAAAACATCAGGACGACCAAGGTGAACACCTGGAAAAAAGATAGAGAAGATGGGGTACAGTAAATACAAGGAAAAATATGTAGCAGCTAGGCTTCCTGGATAGAAATGGGAGCAGAGGTCCTGGCCAGACAAGGTAAAGGCTCAGAAGGAAGGGAGGGAGTACCCAATCACATGGGGACCCCAGCCCTAGCACTGACCTGGCTCCACTTCTGCCTTTGTTGTCACTTGTGCCTTGTGTTCCCCAGAGACCGATGGCTGGTAAGTAATGCAGGAGTTGCCACTGGAGCCTGCTCGCCGAGAGAAAGATGAGCCAGACCGAAACTTTTTGGAAGGAGAAGGCTTCACTTCAAAAGGGAAAGAGAGAGCCTACTTAGCAACCACCTTAGCAACCATTACCAAGACATAGATACAAATAATTGCTAGTATCCCCAACACACACCCAAAGTTGGTCTGAAAAGTGAAAAGGCTAATGTCAACAAAGATAGGCCTATGAATTACTATTCAGAGAACAAGGTGTTAGCTCACTTCACTTTCCAAGAGGCATGAAAACCTAGAAGAAAGGAAACATATCCACACCTACCCCTCCAACATGGAGCCTTGATGACTGCTTTACTTCCATCAGATGAAATGTACCCTATTGCATAATTCCTTTTTTTTTTTTTTTTTTTTTTTTTGAGATGGAGTTTCGCTCTTGTTGCCCAGGCTGAAGTGCAATGGCGCGATCTTGGCTCACTGCAACCTCCGCCTCCAGAGTTCAAGTGATTCTCATGCCTCAGCCTCCTGGGTAGCTAGGATTACAGGCATGTGCCACTACACCCAGCTAATTTTATATTTTTAGTAGAGATGGGGTTTCACCATGTTGGTCAGGCTGGTCTCGAACTCTTGACCTCAGGTGGTCCGCCCACCTAGGCCTCCCAAAGTGCTGGGATTATAGGTATGAGCCACTGCCCCTGCCCCCTTTTTCTTTTTCTTTTTTTGAGACGAGAGTCTTGCTCTGTCGCCCAGGCTGGAGTGCAGTGGTGCCATCTTGGCTCACTGCAAGCTCCGCCTCCCGGGTTCATGCCATTCTCCTGCCTCAGCCTCCCAAGTAGCTGGGACTACAGGAGCCCACCACCACGCCCGGCTAATTATTTTTTGTATTTTTAGTAGAGACGGGGTTTCACCATGTTAGCCAGGATGGTCTCGATCTCCTGACCTTGTGATCTGCCCTCCTCGGCCTCCCAAAATGCTGGGATTACAGGTGTGAGCCACTGTGCTTGGCCCCCCTTTTTCTTTAATAGTATCCTATAGTAAAACCTGAGAAAGATAACTTTTTTTGAGATGAAGTTTCCTCTCTTGTCACCCAGGCTGGAGTGCAATGGCACTATCTCAGTTCACTGCAACCTCTGCCTCCCGTGTTCAAGTGATTCTCCTGCCTCAGACTCCTGAGTAGCTGAGATTACAGGTGCTCACCACCACCCGGCTGATTTTCGTATTTTTAGTAGAGACAGGGTTTCAACATGTTGGTTAGACTGGTATCGAACTCCTGACCTCAGATGATCCACCTGCTTTGGCCTCCCAAAGTGCTGGGATTACAGGTGTGAGCCACCGTGCCGGGCCAAGAAAGATAACTCTTTCACTCTACATTTTCTTAGCATGTATGTGCCCAGCACTAAATAATTGATACTTGTAATTTTTATCACTTTGTAAAGATTTTTTTATCTTTTTAAAATTTGTTGTAGAGACGAGGTCTCATGATGTTGCCCAGGCTGGTTCCAAACTCCCGGGCTTAACCGATCCTCCTGCCTTGGTCTCCCAAAGTGCTGGGATTATAGGTGTGAGATACTGCACCCAGCCTGGTTTTTCCATATCCCTTAAGACTGGCATGCCTAGGTCCCCTCTCCCTCGCTATGGGAATAATGATGCCCAATATGAGAAGAAGGGAAAGAGAAGCTAGAATTTGCTACGGCAGCAGCATGGAAGATTTGCAAAAAAATATTGGCACTTCCTAAACAAGAAAGTTGAGAAAAGAGACTAAAAACATGTGCTAACCAGAAATCAGTAAATGCTTCTGTAACCACCTGAGATAGTCTAGAAGACAAAACAGAACACCATTAACCTCACTGCGTATCTCTGTACATAGGCTCTGCCTATCTCTGTGGCATGGAACCTACATCCACAACTACACATTATTTATTTATTTATTTTTTTTGCAAATCCCAATTCCCCAGAAATGGCCCTCACCTCATTGACATATGCAGGAAGAGCCAAGGGGGAAACAGCAACTTGGAAATGACTATGACAGACTGACTAACACAAAGGACAAGAAATGGCTCTCATGGGATGTAGGTGGAAGGAGAGGCCTCTGGCATTGGCAGCTCCCTACCAGAGGTGTCCTGCCCTCTGTTCTCTTGGGGTAAGAGAGCCACTGGGCAGGAGTAGGCAGTCAATTGGTAGAAACCACTTACAGGGAATCTTCTTAAATACTGTGTTGCACATGAAGCGCTGGAACCGTTCAGCGTAGAAGCCTGGGCGATGCACTGAGACAGTGTCCTGCAGAGCAGAAGAAATGCTATAGAGTTAGAAGGAGGCCCGGCAAGAGGAACTCTAGTCCAAGGGCCATCTTCCCCCAGACTGAGCCCCTAGCAGAAGGGTAAAACCCACAAATGAAATAAATGGAAGGGGCCGGACGTAGTGGCTCACACCTGTAATCCTAGCATTTTGGGAAGCTGAGGTGGGCGGATCACCTGAGGTCAGGAGTTCAACACCAGCCTGTTCAACATGGCAAAACCTCATCTCTACTAAAAATACAAAACTTAGCCATGCATGGTGGTGGGCACCTGTAATCCCAGCTACATGGGAGGCTGAGGCATGAGAATTGCTTGAACCTGGGAGATGGAGGTTGAAGTGAGCTGAGATTGTGCCACTGCACTCCAGCCTGAGTGACAGAGCGAGACTCCATCTCAACTCAGCACTTTGGGAGGCCAAGGTAGGCGGATCACTTTGAGGTCAGGAGTTTGAGACCAGCCTGGCCAACATGGTAAAACCCCATCTCTACTAAAAATACAAAAATTAGCTGGGTGTGGTGGCGCGCGCCTGTGGTCCCACCTACTCGGGAAGCTGAGGCAGGAGAATCACTTGAAACTGCGAGACGGAGGTTGCAGCGAGCCGAGATCACGCCACTGCACTCCAGCCTGGGTGACAGAGTGAGACCCTGTCTCAAAAAAAAAAAAAAAAAAGAAAAAAGAAAAAAGAAAAAATTGCAAGAAACCGAGGCCAATCAGAAGTGATGGAGGCAGAAGTGTACGGTAAGAGAGCCTCTAGTATTACTACTTACTCCGTCATGTACCAGGGCTTTCCAAGAGTGCTCCAACTTCTTAACAAACCTGCAAGAAAAATGTACATCACCTACTCACGTCATTTTTAAATAAATGACCTTAATAACTTTATATTTTAGGGGGTTAAAGGGGTAATAGAAAATCTTGAAAAGACAGAAGCTGAGAAAGCACATCTACTGGTACACTGGTTTTCCCAAGAACAGGCATGGCAGTGCTGGTTCATCACGGAGACCCGTGTTGTTTCTAGGTAAGTCAATTATTCCCCCCATGGGAAAAGGGCAATTTATGTCCCTGGCAAATCAGGAACATGAATATTTATTATAAAAGGAGAGCTGAAAGAACAGATGGGCAAGACTGGAAAGGGTAGTTAAAACTGGATGATAATACTGAACCAACAAATCAAGTACCGTCCAGTCCTCATCAGTATTTAAAACCTTACAGGAACAAAACTGGGGTCTAACAATTCCAGCTCCTCCCTGATGATCACTCCATTGCCTCTTAGTTCCACAGTCTAATACATTTTACAGAACACAGTGACCCTCCTGTTTTTCCTCCATGGAAAAGAGTAACGTTTCCAGTTGTATCCCAATGTGGAACATGACTCATCTCATAGGTTTTTGCAAAGAGCCAGACAGATGGCATATTCTACCCTGGTGCTTCCAAGGACTGACTCAGCTTTCCACAGAAGGTATACATTATGTCTGGGGAGATGGGGGAAGAAGGGTTATAAAGGCCGGGGAAAGAGGCAAAATCAAGGAAATAAACCATCTGAAAACTAATGAAGTAGCCAGACTGCAACTCACTGTTCTTGCTTCCGGAAGAACTTGGTAACAAACCTATCTAAAAGAGAAACGTGACTGGTTATCTGTATCCACCCTCTCTTAATTTGGGATCCATATGCTCCTCACCTGTAAGACTGTAGAATGTCAATGATGCCAATATAAAGCAGAAGCCTTTCCCCTTTACTATTCCGGGCAGGGATGCCACCCATACTGAAAAAGGCAAAAAGGAAAGGGTGAGAAAATCTGTTGGCTAGTTTAGTCAGATCAGGATGGGGAAGTGAAACCTACACATAACTGCCTCATCCTCCATAAACCAGAAGATCAGACAATAAGTGACCAAGAAAACAAAAACAGAAAAAAATACATTAAAAAAACAGGAGAAAATGAGATCCTTCCTCTAACCCCAGGAACTCTCTACAGTATGTATTATAATCTAGTTTTCTCCAAATCTTCTTGCCTACCTCTTCCACTCTGATTCCACCAAAGAGAATCTAAAATTGCCACTACTCAGCAATTTTGGGAATGCTCTCCTAATTAACTCAACTTCTTCAGTACTTTTGCTATCTTAATTTATGCCCACTAAGACACTCTTCTTGAGAGTCATATTACAGAATACCTTAAAAAAATGAAACAATCTAAGATATCTGTGACACTTCAGTAATTACACTTACTAGGCATGATGAAGAAGGATGCCTTCCACAAAGAAGTCTATAATAATTTTTTTTTTTTTTTGACACAGGGTCTCATTCTTTTTGCCCAGGCTGGAGTGCAGTGGCATGTACAGTGGCTCACTGCAGCCTCGACCTCCTGGGCTCAAGCAATTCTGCCTCATCAGCCTCCTGAGTAGCTGGGACCACAGGTGCTCACCATCACACTCAGGTAATTTTTGAGTTTTTGTAGTGATGAGGTCTCATCATGATGCTCAGGCTGATCTCAAACTCCTGGACTCAAGTGATCCGCCTGCCTCAGCCTTCCAAAGTGTTGGGATTACTGGCATGAGCCACTGTGCCCAGCCCTAATAAAGTTCTAATATAATTTGCAGACATGCATTTAAGACTATAATTTTTTAAGACTTTAACTCTTGAACAGCTCTCCTTCCCACATATACTATAAACCCGAAATTAATCTTCTTTTCATTTTGTATTAAGAAAGCTCGTTCAAGCTCATTCTATACTTCTGTAAACAATAATGTTACTGATCCAACTGCTGAGTCAAGGCTACTCCTTTCCAGAAGGTGGGTCCCTTCCTAAAGAAAAAGTGCTGTGGCCGGGCACGGTGGCTCACGCCTGTAATCCCTACACTACGGGAGGCCAAGGCGGGTGGATCACCTGAGGTCAGGAGTTCGTAGACTAGTTTGCCCAACATGAGGAAACCCCTTCTCTACTAAAAATACAAAAAATTAGCTGGGTGGGGTGGCGGGCGCCTGTAATCACAGCTACTCAGGAGGCTGAAGCAGGAGAATCGCTTGAACCCAGGAGGTGGAGGTAGTAGTAGGCTGAGATCGTGCCATTGCACATCAGCACATCAGCCTGGGCAACAAGAGTGAAACTAAAAAAGAAAAGAAAAGAAAAGAAAAGAAAAGTGCTGTGGGCCTATGTTCTCCTCCCTAGTGGCCCTGAGCCCACTCACTGGTCATCGGTCTCCATGGTACCACCCCGTCGAGCCTCTCCCTGAATGGATTCCATGGCTGTGGAATACAGAGCCTTTTGGGGGGCCGGTCTTCGAGTATCAACTGAGTACTGTGTTTCGCTGCTTAAGGGCTCTCGTTGTGCATGATCTATATTATGGATTGACATCAAGAGGCTATAATCCATTATCTTGAAGCTCTGTAGCACCTAATGGAAGGAAAAAAACATGATCTGAGCCTTGGAAGAAATAAAAATATTTTTCAAGATCTCACAATTTTTTTGTTTTTTTTGAGAAAGGGTATCAATCTGTAACCCAGGCTAGAGTGCAGTGGTGTGATCTCAGCTCACTGTAGCTGCAACCTCCCAGGCTCAAAGGATCCACCTACTTCAGCCTCCCAAGTAGCTGGGACTACAGGCACACACCACACCACACCTGCCTAATTTTTTATTTTTCATAGAGACAGGGTTTCACCATGCTGCCCAGCTGGTCTCTAATTTCTGGGCTCAAGGGATCTGCGTATCTCAGTCTTCCAAAGTGCTGGGACTATTGGTATGAGCCACCACGCCTGGCTTGACAGCTTTCATGATGTAATTATTTAATTTAGCCTTACAGTGAACCTGTAAGGCTAAATTTTTTTTTTTTTTTTTTGAGACGGAGTCTTGCTTTGTCGCCAGGCTGGAGTACAGTGGCGCGATCTTGGCTCACTGCAACCTCCAACTCCCTGGTTCAAGCGATTTTCCTGCCTCAGCCTCCCGAGTAGCTGGGATTACAGGCACGTGCCACCACACCCAGCTAATTTTTGTATTTTTAGTAGAGTTGGGGTTTCACCATGTTGGCCAGGCTGGTCTCAAACGCCTGACCTGGTGATCTGCCTGCCTCAGCCTCCCAAAGTGCTGGGATTACAGGCGTGAGCCACCACGCCCGGCCTGGTTACTCTTTATTTACATACCCTTAGCTTTCTCTCATTTGAGTTAATATAATTTTTCCGAGTCCCACTGCCTAGCCCACAAGACCATCTTTGTTCTTTCCATGTATGTCTCCATGAAGAGAACACTACCTTCTCAAGAGAACAAGGAATACATATTTGTGCTGTGAAGATTCCACAACGAGGTTCTGGTAAAGTACATTTTGTGACAGAACAGATCTGTGGTAGGACCTTGTATGACTAGCTTCAATTCAGTTAAACATTTACTGAATCCCCACCATGTAGGCACTGTGCCTCCTTACAGAGATATAAAGATATTAAAGAGAGAGTTTCTGTCTTCAAGGACATTATACATTTAGAAAGGGATACAAATGTAAAATAAACACAATACAGTTTAATATGTGCAACAGTGGGAAGTGTTCACATGACAGAAGAGTACAGAGGTCAAGAGTGATATCTAGGCCGGGTGCGGTGGCTCACACCTGTAATCCTAGCACTTTGGGAGGCCAAGGCAGGCAGATCACTTGAGGTCAGGAGTTTGAAACCAGCGGGACCAACGTGGTGAAACCCTGTCACTACTAAAAATACAAAAACGACCCAGGCGTGGTGATGGGCGCCTGTAATCCCAGCTACTTGGGAGGCTGAGGCAGGAGAATCGCTTGAATCTGGGAGGTGGAAATTGCAGTGGGCCGAGATCGTGCCATTGCACTCCAGTCTGGGTGACAAGAGTGAAACTCCATCTCAAAAAATAAAAAATAAAGTAAAATGTAGATACATTTATCTATTGGTGACGGGCAGCATGAGAGGATGAAATAGGATAAAAAGTTAAGGTAGCTTGTTGAGAAACAAAGCTAGGGAGATGAGAGTCAGAAAATGGTTTGATTAGAATGCCAAACATCTGAAATCCCTATTGAGAGCAACAGCAAATGGACTGAAGATCGATATTGAAAGCCCAATTGGGGTTGGATATCATAATTCTGTAGAGATGCCAGTATACACGGTTGTGTAATATTCTTCAGCAGCACTCAGCTTCCAAAAATATAAATTTGGATTTGGCAGCCAGGACCAAAATCTGAGGAAGGATGATGTTGGTGTGAAAATAAGCAGAACATTTGACTATGAGGCCCAGGCTAGCTAGAGAAGGAAATAAATCCCATTGTGGGAGGATAAACGGGGAGAAAGTAAAAATGTAAAGGAATGGCAATGAACTAATTAAGAGTTATTTTAAATACAGCCCAGGACATACAGTGCTAAGGAACAGAGTTCCATCTCCCACAAACTTAATGCCTAAGAACAATCAAGCTGTTTTAGTAACTGAGATTTTTGGTGTCTAAGTAACAAACTCACCAAACAGTCACGCTGCAGGGTCTTACAGAGAGCGTTGTACATGTCAGCATCCAAAAAAAGACCATCAGGGATGTCTTGTAAGAAGTCTAGGTCTTTAAATGTGGGAAGAGGCTTCTCTCGCTCTTTCTGGGAAGCCCGCCGTTTGTAGGTTGAGCCTTTGAGGTCATATTTGATATGCATTTTTACCGATCTTGGTAAAAGATTGTTCATCACCACAATCCGAATGTTCTTGCCACCTGCCTGCACACAGTACAGTCCATAGAATTTAGGCAGCAAAGTCCGAGGGTTCTGGTTGAGGTTCTGAGAACACAAAAGGAAACAGAAGTAGGAGAACAACTTAGCTGATTTTCAGTGAAACTCACCAGTAAAAGTTACCACCCATCCTCCCTTTATCTCCTATATGAGATTTAGACACAATCTGTCCATAAACCTACATCATATATGCTTTAAATTTCCCTATGCATCTATTTCAATGGTAAGTTCAACATCAAGCTGTGCCACAGACTCTCCAATACAGAAATCAGTCAGGATACCAATATAAGATGGATATAATTCTTCAGAGAGATTTAAGAGAAGACGACACTCTCTGCCCTGGGTATAGTATATTCTTGGGGATGGTAAGGCAGGTAAGGAGAGTTACCTAACTTCTCCAGAACCTCCAATAGCAATCAGAGTAAGGCTGCAGAGAGTATTATCAAGGGAAATAACCTACCTCATTCCCCAAACTAGAAGCTGAACTAAGAACAGAATACGAAAATAGCCAGGTGCAGTGGCTCATGCCTGTAATCCCAGCACTTTGGGAGGCCAAACAGGAGGATCACTTGAGCTCAGGAATTTGAGACCAGCCTGGGTAACATAGCAAGACCTCATCTCTACTAAAAATTTATAAAAATTAGGCCAGGCACGGTGGCTCACGCCTGTAATCCCAGCACTTTGGGAGGCCGAGGCAGGCGGATCATGCGGTCAGGAGTTCAAGACCAGCCTGACCAACATGGTGAAACCCCGTCTCTACTAAAAAATAAAAAATTAGCTTGGCATGGTGGCGCATGCCTGTAATCCCAGCTACTCAGGAGGCTGAGGCAGGAGAATTGCTTGAACCTGGGAGGCGGAGGTTGCAGTGAGCCGAGATTGTGCAACTGCACTCCAGCTTGGACAACAGAGCGAGACTCCGTCACGAAAAAATAAAAGAAAATAAGTTTATAAAAATTAGCCAGGTGTGATGGTGCGTGCCTTTAGTCCCAACTGCGTGAGAGGCTGAGGTGGGAGGATCACTTGAGCCTGGGAGATCAACACTTAAAACAGAACAGATAAACAAAACCTCTTTTACCATACAGAGGCAAAAGAAATGGGGTGAAAAGCACAAAACTGAACAACATTTTTTTTTTTTTTTTTTTTGAGACGGAGTCTTGCTCTGTTACCCAGGCTGGAGTGCAGTGGCAGGATCTCGGCTCACTGCAAACTTCGCCTCCCAGGTTCACGCCATTCTCCTGTCTCAGCCTCCTGAGTAGCTGGGACTACAGGCGCCCGCTACCACGCCTGGCTAATTTTTTGTATTTTTAGTAAAGACGAGGTTTCACCATGTTGGCCAGGATGGTCTTGATCTCCTGACCTCGTGATCCGCCTGCCTCGGCCTCCCAAAGTCCTGGGATTACAGGCGTGAGCCACCACGCCTGGCCTGAACTACACTCTTAAGATAGAAGTGCTGACACTGTTTTACCCTGCTGAAGACAGCCTCCCCAGCCTTGCCCAGAAGTGAGCAGCACAGGTGGACAGTGCTTCTCTCTCCCTTACCATGTAGTATCCTGGAAGCAGCTTCTGCAGAAATTCCGCCTCTTTATGTTGGACTGTCTTAATAATGAACTCATCGTCACTGGACACATAGAATAGGGAACCACTAGCTCCAGAGCTACAGAGTTCAATCAGCGGCTCACTGCAGAGGGAATACTGGGGCAAACAGAGAAGAAGTAAGAGATTTAGACACATCAGGGCCTTGCCCAACACAAAAATCAACTACAGATGCAATTCTTTTCTAAATAAAAACCAGAGCGAGACTGTGGAGAAAAGGGGCCTTCCTTTGGGAATATCCCTCTGATACTGGAGTCACAGGGTCCTGATATCCAGATGCTTACCAAGTAATCATCGGGCCGGATACCAAATAGCTCCCGGAAGTAGCGGAAGGCAACAGGTGCATAGGTCTTGAAACGAAAGTCACTGTAGTGATGAGCAGGGGTCAGGTTGCTCCCTTCACTGTGGGGTTAAACAGAGGTAGCCATAACTTGCCAGTCCCTACCATCCAGAGAATCTACCTTGCAAAGACACTCAAGAGTCACCTCATGGTGGGGGAGTGGGGGAATACATTCCTCCTAAGATAATCACAGCCCTTCTTAGATGAGTTAGTGAGACAATGGCACAGCATGGACAGCAAGACATAAGAAGAAGAAATCACACTGCCTCCTATCCAATGCATTAGGTTGTTTTTTACAGGTCAATCCATAGGACAGAGGCTAATGGAAGCATCTAGAGGACAGTATCTGCTCTCCGAACTCTCTAGTCCCACATCGCCCTGATTACAACCAGGTTAAGAAATGGACACATGTCTAAATTGTCCGACCTGAACCCCTAAAACTGCCCTGGGCTTATTTGAAAAGGCCACATTTCCAGGACGTGCTCCTGAACATTAAACTCTGTACCTGGGAAAGAAGATACTCTCCACCACGTAGAAATCTTGCATGAGGACATCACGCTCTGGTTTGGTACTCAGGCTCCCCACAGTGTGGGTAATGCCTAACTGGATGGCACCTTTCAAGGCTGATGAGGTTGTCTGAGAAACAAGAGAAATGAGAAGAAAATTCCTAGTATAAGTAGGATTATAACAATAAAAATTCAGAAAGGGGAAGCTAGAAGGAACACTTTAAAACAAATGTCCTTTAGTCTGAGCAATAGTTCAGATAAAACTGGGACAATCCAGTTTCCCCATCCCTATGCTGTACTCTGCAATTAAGCTTAGTAAAGATTGGAAGGACAGTGAGGATACAGAGTAGCAAAGCTGGGACTCTCTGAGCCAGCCTCAGCTAGGCAAGGTGCTCCCTCCTGTTGGCCTGCCTAAACAAGAGTTCCATATCTGTATTTGGAAGATACGTTGTATTGACACAACGTTCTTAGTTCTCACTCCTAAGGTTTCTGCCCCCAGAGTGTATCTGGAGCCCTCTAAACATTTCCTTCATCTGATATCGAATGTAACTAAAATTAACCAATATTCCTTTTTTTTTGAGACTAAGTCTCACTCTGTCACCCAGGCTGGAATGGAGTACAGCAGCATGATCTCGGCTCACTGAAAACTTTGCCTCCCCGGTTCAAGCGATTCTCATGCCTCAGCCTCCCAAGTAGCTGAGATTACAGGCATGCACCACGACGCCCTGCTTATTCTTTATATTTTTAGTAGAGATGGGGTTTCACTATGTTGGTCAGGCTGGTCTCAAGCTCCTAACCTCAGGACTCCCAAAGCTCTGGGATTACGGGCATGAGCCACCATGCCCAGCCCTAAAATTAACCAATATTCTGATCTGACTGCCTGGCGGCAGAAACTTCAGTCCTCTAAGGAAGGGCCTAACTAGTGTGTCTCAAGGACAACAGGGTGGGGTGGGCGCGGTGGCTCACGCCTCTAATCCGAGCACTCTGGGAGACTGAGGTGGGCAGACCACTTTAGGCCAAGAGTTCGAGACCAGCCTGGCCAATGTGGTGAAACCGTCTCTACTAAAAACACAAAAATTGGCTGGATGAGTTGGTGTGCACCTGTAGTCCCAGCTACTCAGAAGGCTGAGACAGGAGAATTGCTTGAAGCTGGGAGGCGGAGGCTGCAGTGAGCTAATATCACACCACTGCATTCCAGCCTGGGTAACACAGCAAGACTGTCTCAAAAAAAAGGGCAACAGTGTGGTAAAAGAGCTCCTAACTGAAGAAGAAAGCATGAAAGACTCAAATTATTTCCAAGAGCAGTATTCAGACTTAGAATTATCAAACTTGGTCAAAACACAAGAGCCCCACTCTTACAATCCAGGATTCCAAGCCCGTGCGAAAGTATCGCATCATCTAGATCTTTGCTGTCTGATAACAGTTGCCACTAGGTACACGTGGCTATTTAAATTTAAGTTCATTCAAATTTAAAACTTCATTTCCTCAGTCTTACTACTTACAGTTCAAGTGTGGCTACTAGCTACCATATTGGATAGCACAGATACAGCACATTTCAATCACTGCAAAAACTTTGATTAGACAGCTTTGCTCTATTTGCCTCATCCCCAACCTCGGCCAGGCATTACTTATATTTCTACTTGGTCCTCAATGGGCAATAAATTACAACTAGTTTTTTTTTTTTTTTTCTTGAGACGGAGTCTCGCTCTGTCGCCCAGGCTGGAGTGCAGTGGCGCGATCTTGGCTCACTGCAAGCTCCGCCTCCCTGGTTGACGCCATTCTCCTGCCTCAGCCTCCTGAGTAGCTGGGACTACAGGCGCAAGCCACCACACCCGACTAATTTTTTGTATTTTTTTTTTTTTTAGTAGAGACGGGGTTTCACCGTGTTAGCGAGGATGATCTCGATCTCCTGACCTTGTTATCCACCTGCCTCGGCCTCCCAAAGTGCTGGGATTACAGGCATGAGCCACCATGCCCAGCCTACAACTAGTTTTTTTCATGTACAGATAGGTCAAACGAAAATAAATTATTAGTTGTTTTTTTTTTTTTTTAAGTATCTGCCTCCCCAGTTATAATAGAAACTCATCTTTTTATCTTAATGTTCAACATACAAAAAGAGCTAAATGGCCGGGTGCTGTGGCTCATGCCTGTAATCCCAGCACTTTGGGAGGCCGAGACAGGCAGATTACCTGAGGTCAGGAGTTCAAGACCAGCCTGACCAACATGGAGAAACCCTATCTCTACTAAAAATACAAAATTATCCAGGCATGGTGGTGCATGCCTGTAATCCCAGCTACTTGGGAAACTGAGGCAGGAGAATCGCTTGAACCCGCAAGGCAGAGGTTGTGGTGAGTGGAGATCACGCCATTGCACTCCAGCCTGGGCAACAAGAGTAAAACTCCCTCAGAAAAAAAAAAAAAGCTAAATAAGCCAGGTGTGGTGGCTGAGGCCTGTAGTCCCAGTTACTTTGGAGGCTGAGGTAGGAGGATGGCTTGAGCCCAGGAGTTCAAGGCTGCAGTGTGCCATCAACGCACCCACTGCATTCCAGTCTGGGCAACAGAGCAAGATCCTATTTCTTTCTTTCCTTTCTGTTTTTTTTGTGTTTTTTTTGAGACGGAGTCTCGCTCTGTTGCCCAGGCTGGATGGAGTGCAATGGCGCGAACTTGGCTCACTGCAACCTTCGCCTCCCGGGTTCAAGCTATTCTCATGACTCAGCCTCCTGAGTAGCTGGGATTACAGATGCCCACCAACACGCCTAGCTAATTTTTGTATTTTTAGTAGAGATGGGGCTTTGCCATGTTGGTCAGGTTGGTTGCCGACTCCTGACCTCAGGTGATCCACCCGCCTCAGCTTCCCAAATGCAAGATCCCATTTCTTAAAAAAAAAAAAATTTAAAAATGAAGAGCTCAGTAAAAGTAATTGACATGAGCCACAGAGTCCATTCTGGGGACTGTCAGGTCCTTGACTGAGAATGAGTCAGTCCACCTCTGCTACTTGGGACAATGAAATAGAAAACGAACACAAAATTTACATAGGCCAGAAACCTAGAACTCCAAGGAAATCTTCACACCCCATATTAGACAAACCACAGATGCTAAATGGGAGACTGAACACTGTCCCTCAGGAAGCCTAAACCATCTGCAAACCAGTCCAGAACTCAAGAATTTGGATCCCTCAAGGATCCAGGATGCTTCTGTTTTCCCTTCACCAGCTCAATTTCCACTTTTCCACAATTACTGCTCCTTTCCAGTCCATTTGATATTCAGAGCTCAAAAAAGCAGATGTCCTAGGTACTATTCGCCAGCTAAATGACTGTCTTTGTGGAGGAAAAGGGGGTGAGACACGGTCAATCACCCCTGTAACTCTAGCACTTTGGAAGGTTTAGGTAGGAGGAATGCTTGAGGGCAGGAGTTTGAGACCAGCCTGTGCGACAAAGCAAGATCATGTCATAAAACTAATTTATTATTATCCACGTGTGGTGCTGTGCACCTGTAGTCCCAGCTACTCAGGAGGTTGAGGCAGGAAGATCACTTGAGCCCAGGAGTCGGAGGTTACAATAGCCTCCTGCTACTGGCCAATGATCATGCCACTGCAATCCAGCCTGGGTGACAGATTGACACCCTGGCTCTAAAAAAAAAATTGAAGAGAAAAAAAGTCTGACCTATTGTGTATATTTGTATCAACAGGCTGGGCTGGGACCTGGCCCTCTATTGATATATATCCAGCAATGGACAAAAAGACAGAAAGACTGCGAGAGACATGGTTCCCTGTGGTAAGATAAGAATGGCTTTCATGGCCTTGTTACATATTTATACCTAACAGGGAAACCCAGTTTCTTCAGCTCAGTAAAATAGCAACCAATGCCAGATTTGTTCACTAAATTTTTTTTTTTTTTTTTTTTGAGATGGAGTCTTGTTCTGTCACCAAGGCTAGAGTGCAGTGGCACAATTTGACCCTCACTGCAACCTCCACCTCTCAGGTTCAAGCGATTCTCCTGCCTCAACATCCCGAGTAGCTGGGACCACAAGCGTGTGCCACCCAGCTAATTTTTGTATTTTTAGTAGAGACAGAGTTTCATCATGTTGGCCAGGTTGGTCTTGAACTCCTGGCCTAAAATGATCTGCCTGCCTCGGCTTCCCAAAGTGCTGGGATTACAGGCCTGGGGCACTGTGCCCAGCCAAAAAAAAATCTCATTTAAACATTCATATACAAAAAGGAGACAATTTACCCTTTGAGAAATAAATCTAAAGTCTAAGCTGTATTATGTGCAAAAGCTTAGGAGATCAAGAAACAGGACAGTACATAGAGAGTAATTTCAAGGAGACTGAGTTCCCAGAGTAAGCTGCTGAGCTCCTGGAGTAAGATGAGAAGGTTTCATCCAGACACACCTTTTTATATGTTGTCTCTCCTGAGGAATCAACACTTCTATGGCCTATTTTCTTGATGGGCATGCCAGAGGCATAAGGCACCTAGAAGAAGAGTCAAGATTATAATACAATTCCCATGTAAGACACCAAATAGCTACCACAATGGTACATCAAAACAAAATAAACTGAAACAACATATTCTTTCTAGATTAAAAACATTTTACAAAATCTTCAGATCTATCCCATGCAAATATACAGCTATAATGCTGGTTCCCAATGAATTAAGTGGCTAAAAGATCACAGAAGAAAACTCCAAGGGACACATATTTTCCCTTTGGTCCTCAGAAAGAAGACACAGACAATAAAAGTGAGTGTTTTTATTCTTTATTTTTTTGAAACAGAGTCTCGCTCGTTGCCCAGGCTGGAGTGCGGTGGCACAATCTCAGCTCACTGCAACCTCCACCTCCTCGGTTCAAGCAATTCTCTCGCCTCAGCCTCCCGAGCAGCTGGGATTATAGGCGCGCACCACCACACCTGACTAATTTTTGTATTTTTGTATTTTTAGTAGAGATGAGGTTTCACCATGTTGGCCAGGCTGATCTCAAACTGCTGACCTCAAGTGATCCACCTGCCTCAGCCTCCCAAAGTGCTGGGATTACAGGTGTGAGCCACCACGCCCGGCCAGAAAATAAGAGTACTTTTTTTTTTTTCGAGACAGAGTTTCGCTTGTGTCGCCTGGGCTGGAGTGCAATGCCACGATCTCGGCTCACTGCAACCTCCGCCTCCCGGGTTCAAGCGATTCTCCAGCCTCAGCCTCCCGAGTAGCTGAGATTACAGGAATGCGCCACCACACCCAGCTAATTTTTTGTATTATTAGTAGAGATGGGGTTTCAACATGTTGACCAGGCTAGTCTCGAACTCCTGACCTCAGGTGATCCACTCGCCTTGGCCTCCCAAAGTGCTGGGATTATAGGTGTGAGGCACTGCACCCAACCAAAGGTGAGTATTTTTAAACAGTAGTAGAAACATAGCTCAGCGATGGCTGGGTGCAGTGGCTCACACCTGTAATCCTAGCACTTTGGGAGGTGGAGGCAAGTGGATCACGAGGTCAGGAGTTCAAGACCAGCCTGGCCAAGATGTTGAAACCCTGTCTCTACTAAAAACACAAAAATTACCCGGGCATGGTAGTAGGCACCTGTAATCCCAGCTACTCGGGAGGCTGAGGCAGAGAATTGCTTGAAACTGGGAGGTGGAGGTTGCAGTGAGCCGAGATCGCACCACTGCACTCCAGCCTGGGTGACAGAGCGAGACTCTGTCTCAAAAAAAAAAAGAAGAAAAGAAACATAGCTGGGTGGTGTGGCATGCACCTGTTATCTCAGCTATTCAGAAGGCCAAGTGGGGAGGATCACTTGAGCCTAGGAGTTTGAGACCAGACTGGGCAACATGGCGAATCTCCATTTCCAACTAAAAATACAAAAAATTTGCCTGGTGTGGTGGCTTGCATCTCTAATCCCAGCTACTCAGGAGGCTGAGGCAGGAGAATCACTTGAATCCAGGAAGCAGAGGTTGCAATGAGCCAAGATCATGCCACTGCACTCCAGCCTGGGCGACAGAGCGCAACTCTGTCTCAAAAAAAAAAAAAAAAAAGAAAAGAGGCCAGGCGCAGTGGCTCACACCTGTAATCCCAGCACACTGGGAGGCCAAGGCGGGTGGATCACCTGAGGTCAGGAGTTCAAAACCAGTCTGGTCAACAGGGTGAAACCCTGTCTCTACTAAAAATACAAAAATTAGGCGGGCATGGTGGCGTGCACCTGTAATCCCAGCTGCTTGGGAGGCTGAGGCAGGAGAACTGCCTGAACCTGGGAGGCAGAGGACATAGTGAGCCAAGATCGAGCCACTGTACTCCATACTGGGCAACAGAGCAAGACTCCATCTCAAAAAAAAAAAGGCAAGAAGGGAGGAGTAAACCAGTATAGCAGTCTAGAAAGTTATCCCCAAGAGCCAAGATGCCAGAGCAACAGACATGAAGTTACTCTTCATAACATCAATACTCATTAAGTTTATAAGCCAGAAGGCTGAGAGACTAGTGGAAACAGGATATCACAGTTTTTTTTTTGAGACAAGGGTGTCTCTGTCACCCAGGGTAGAGGGCAGTGGTGTGATAATGGCTCACTGCAGCCTCAACCTCCTGGGCTCAAGCAATCCCGAGTAGCTGGGACTATGGTGTGCACCTGGCTAATGTTTTATTTTTTTGTAGAACCAGGGTCTCACTATGTTGCACAGGCCTGTCTCCATCTCCTGGCCTCAAGCAATCCTCTCACCTCGGCCTCCCAAAGTGTTAGGATTACAAGCATGAGCAACCGTGACTGGCTGGATGTCCCAATCTTAAGACCTGATATTCAAGTTCTATTCTTTTAGCCAAGGCCCTTAGTACCAGAAAACTCTCAGTATATCACCTGACAGATGCTGGAAGATGTTCTGAGAGAAAGTTTGAAGTCCCAGGTCAAAAGGGCCTGCATTCTGAGGCCCCTTTCACAAAACCCAGGGGAGAGGCAAGAAGTGAGAAGAGGGTTAGGAAATACACCATGGGAAGAAAGTTGAGCAAAATGGCGATATTCTGGACAAAAAAGAGAAACTTGTGAAACTAACAGCTTCTGCATGGCTAAAAGTTCTTCATATTCATCGAAGGTGTGCAATCAGGAGGCCATAACAGCAAAACAAAGAAAGTGAGCTTTAGTGTTAGACTGCCTGGGTTTGAATTTGAATCCCAGCTTTACTAATCCCACTTAGTAACTATGCAATCCTCACTTTCTTCATCTGTAAAACAGATAACAGTATTTGCCTCACTGTAGTTGTCTGAAGGATTAAATAAGAATATCTTAAAGGGCACTTAGGTACAGTATTTACTTTTTGGTATATATTGCATTTGGTACATTAAAAATGCTCAATAAATGTGAGATATTGTTAATATTTAAAATAAACTACAATAAAAGATGAGTTGCATAATTTCTAGCCCACCAATGAGATGTAAGAATCCTGTCTAGCTTCCAAGACCTAAGTAGAGAAAAAATAAAAATGTCATAAACAGGTTCCTTCTATCCCAGAATTAAGGTTTTAGCAACCATTGTATCAGTATGAAACTCACCTCAGATGCCATGGGTCTCTTGATTCCAGATGCTGCTGGGGGGAAAAAAAAACAATCAAGAGTGTATCACACACTCACATCTCTGTCAAGCATACTGAAAGCACCAGAGTTTGAGTCAAACTAAACGTAAGTATAAACTCCTGCCTCTTGCTCAGTAATACCAGATCCTTTTGGATAGCAACTGTGTATGTCCCTCTCTCCTTCTCCATACTCACATAGGCCTCGTGCATATTCCATTTTTATTCTAGACCCCTTTCTTATTCAAATATCCATATTTTCTCTGGGAAATATAACTTTTTCTTTTCTTTTCTTTTGAGATGGAGTTTCACTCTATCGCCCAGGCTGGAGTGCAGTGGCATGACCTCAGCTCACTGCAAGTGATTCTCCTGCTCAGCCTCCTGAGTAGCAGGGATTACAGGTGCCTCCTACCACATTCAGCTAATTTTTGTGTTTTTAGTGGAGGCGGGATTTCACCATGATGGCCGGGCTGGTCTCGAACTCCTGACCTCAAGTGATCCATCCACCTCAAGCCTCCCAAAGTGCTACGATTACAAGCAAGAGCCACCGCACCTGTCCCTTTTTTTTTAATTTTTATTTTTTAGATGGAGTCTCGCTCTGTCACTTTTTTTTTTTTTTTTTTTTGAGACAGAGTCTCGCTGTTGCCCAGGTTGGAGTGCAATGGCACGATCTCGGCTCACTGCAACCTCCACCTCCTGGGTTCAAGCAATTCTCCTGCCTCAGCCTCCCGAGTAGCTGGGATTACAGGTGTGTGCCATCACGCCTGGCTAATTTTTTGTATTTTTAGTAGAGACGGGGTTTCACCGTGTTAGCCAGGATGGTCTCAGTCTCCTGACCTCATGATCCGCCTGCCTCGGCCTCCCAAAGTGCTGGGATTACAGGCATGAGCCACCACACCCGGCCTTTTTAAATTTTTTTTTGAGACGGAGTTTTGCTGGTCACCCAGGCTGGAGTGCAACAGCACCATCTTGGCTCCCTGCGACGTCCTTCTCCCAGTTCAAGCGATTCTCCTGCTTCAACCTCCCGAGTAGCTGGGATTACAGGTGCCCACCACCATGCCTGGCTGATTTTTGTATTTTTAGCAGAGATGGGGTTTCACCATGTCGGCCAGGCTGGTCTTGAATGCCTGACCTCAGGTGATCCACCCGCCGCGGCCTCCCAAAGTGCTCGGATTACAGGGGTGAGCCACTGCGCCTGGCTAATTTTTGTATTTTTTTTTAGAAGAGAGAGGGTTTCACCATCTTGGCCAGGCTGGTCTTAACTCCTGACCTCGTGATCCACCAGCCTTGGCCTCCCAAAGCGCTGGGATTACAGGCATGAGCCACCATGCCTGGCCATTACGTGTGACGCAAGAGCAAAGTTAGGCTCACAGCAAGGTTTAATTTTCAATTTACCTAGACCTTCATGAAATTCTAATTACCATCTCAAAGAACACGGTTCCTGTCAAAACCCTCAGCTGCCCCATCCCCCAACATACCCACATGCTTGTGCAACACCAGCAACTATGGAATCTGATTCTCAATGAGGTACTCTGTATGCTTTCAGTTGAAAATAAAAATGCTGATTCTAGACTCTTTGGTCAGTGCCTGGCCTATCCTCTCCTCTTTTACCCAGAGGAAACGGTTTAGAAGAGACCAGGCAGAACCAAAAGCCAGCATCTGCTTCTAGTCTGGTAGTTACCACCTAGAAAGTAAGCTCCTCTGTATGCAAAAAGTCACTGAATAAAGTTAAACAAGACAAAAAAAGCAGGTAAGTAATTTCAATGCAGAGTGGCTCTGAAACTTTCTACTCCCTAAAAAGTTCTACCTTGCTACCTTTCCTAGTTTTATCACACAAACATGTAGCTCTAGGGCTGCTACATTCTTGCAAAATACCTAGAATAAAGATGAGACGATGTCGCTCCATGGAATTTTGGTGCCAACTGCTTAGCTATCTGTGACTGCAAAACTGGGACTAATTCCAAGAGCACTCAGGGTGATGATGCTATTAGGGTCTAAGTAATAATACTCAGACCAAGTGACAAAGAGAGGAGCAGAATCAGGACACAAAACCTTCTCTCTTCCTTGCCTAAAGTTTTGCCCCTATGGCACACATCAGAGATCCAACCTACCAATGAACAGAAGAGAAAAATATCGTATCTATTTTATATCAAAAAAAGGAAAAAATATATATATATGTAATTTTTTTTCCCTTTGAGACACGGTCTCACAATGTCACCCTGGCTGGAGTGCAGTGGTGCAATCTCTGCTCACTGCAGCCCCTTCCTCCCAGGCTCAAATGATGCTCCCACCTCAGCCACCTGAGTAGTTGGGACTACAGGTGTGTACCACCACGCCCAGCTGATTTTGCTTTTTTTGCTATTATTCTTTTTTGTAGATATGAGGTCTCACTGTGTTGCCCAGGCTGGTCTCAAACTCCTGGATTCAAGTGATCCTCCCACCTCAGCCTCCTGAGTCACTGGTACTATCAGCCTGCACCACTGCACCTGGCTGTTAGCCAGACAATTTTTAAAGAGAATGAGATTCATCCCTATGGATAAAACCAGAATACTGTTCAACAGAAAATGTTTTCTAGTGTCTTTGTGAAAAATACTGTAGGAATACATTATCGTTTTGTAATACATACCCATGATTTATATATATCATTATCTTTTTGGGCAGGGAAACAGCATTAAAATGTACTCTTCCCTAGAAGAAAATATTTTGTCTGAGAATCTTGAGACCTGCATTTCCCAATCTAAGGCAAAACTCTCAAAGGACATTATTCCAATGTCTTCATTATCATCAGTCTACACTTGGAAGTATGGCATGTACTATAAGAGAGAAGAACCTATTACCCAAGGGTGGGTATATAGGTTAATAGCTTGGCTATAAATGCTACAGAGAAGGTCCTAGGCCAGCTTCTCCATACTGGCTCAATTTTAATACATCTCAGCCTTAGTTTAATGCCAAATTATTCCTGCTTTTTTCTCAATCACTCAGGCATCTCTACATTCTCTCATTTCTCTTTAATGTTATTAACACTAAACTGCAATGCTGATATATTTTTAGAAAGGTTATTTCTCTCCTATGACCAAACAACTTATGTTTGTATAAACACTTTGGAAGCCTACAAATATATCTCATTTGACCCTCAAAAAATACTACAGGGTTTGGAAACTATTTTAATTAAGGATTTAAGAGAGAAATAACCAAATGGAATATGTGAAACCTGTTTGGGTGCTGATTAGAAAAAAAGAAACCATAAAAAGACATTTCTGAGAAAAGAGCCTTGAGAAGCAAAGTTAAACAATTATTAATTTTATAGATGTGACAATACCACTGTAGTTATATTATACTCTCCCATCCTCACCTCTAAAAGATTCCCTAAGTGTATTAATAGGTTCTGAAGTATTTAGGAGTGAAATCCCATGAGGACTGGGCTTGCTTTAAAATATTCCAGGGAGGTAGAGGTAGAAAAATGGAGAAGTATAGATGCAAGATTGGCAAAATGCTGTTATCAAAGCTAGGTGATAGGCCAGGTAAAGTGGCTCACGCCTGTAATCCCAGCACTTTGGAAGGCCAAGGCAGGTGGATCACGTGAGGTCAGGAGTTCGAGACCAGCCTTGCCAACATGGCGAAACCCCATCTCTACTAAAAACACAAAAATTAGCTGGGCAAGGTGGCGGGCGCCTGTAATCCCAAATACTTGGAGGCTGAGGCAGGAGAATCGGTTGAACCCGGGGAGCAGAGGTTGCAGTAAGCTGAGATCGCACCATCGCACTCCTGCCCGGGTGAAAGAGTGAAACCCTGTCTTAAAAAAAAGCTAGGTGGAAAGTATATGGAGGTTCATTATACTATTCTCTCTACTTCACGTGCATCTGAGGAATTTTATAATGTAAGTAAAGGAAAAAAATACCACAGAAGAAAATAAAACAAGTCTGGATAATCAAACTTCTTGATCTGAGTTGGCTTTTTTAAAATAGAGACAGGCAAGCCGGGCGCAGTGGCTCATGCCTGTAATCCCAGCACTTGGGGAGGCCAAGGTGGGCATATCACAGGGTCAGGAGATCGAGATCATCCTGGCTAGCAAGGTGAAACCCCGTCTCTACTAAAAATACAAAAAAGTAGCCAAGCATGATGACACCACCTGTAATCCCAGCTACTCGGGAGACTGAGGCAGGAGAATCTCTTGAACCTGGGAGACAGAGATTGCAGTGAGCCGAGATCGCGCCACTGTACTCCAGCCTGGGCAACAGAGCAACACTCTGTCTCAAAAAATAAATAAATAAATAAAAACAGAGACAGGCATTGAGCACAGTGGCTCACATCTATAATCCCAGTACTTTGGGAGGCCAAGATGGGAGGATTAATTGAGCCCAGGAGTCCGAGACCAGCTTGAGCAACATAGGGAGACCCCATCTCGGCAAAAAAAAAAAAAAAAAAAAAAAAAAAGGAAAGAATATGTAAAGACAGGGTTTAGCCATGTTCCCCAAGCTGGTCTTGAATGCCTGGGCTCAAGCGATCCTTCCACCTCAGCCTCCCAAAGTACTGGGATTAGAAGCATGAGCCACCGCACAAGGCCTACTTTCCAGTTTTGTTTCTTTTTTTTTCAGATGGAGTTTCACTCTTGTTGCCCAGGCTGGAGGGCAATGGTGCAATCTCAGCTCACCGCAACCTCCACCTCCCGGGTTCAAGAGATTCTCCTGCCTCAGCCTCCCGAGTAGCTGGGATTACAGGCACGCACCACAACACCCAGCTAATTTTTTTTTTTTTAATTTTTTGTAGAGATGGGGTTTCACCTTGTTGGTCAGGCTGGTCTCGAACTCCTGACTGCAGGTGACCCGCCCGCCTCAGCATCCCAAAGTGTTGGGATTATAGGCATGAGCCACCGGGGCCAGCCCCTCTTTTCTTTTTTTTTTTTTTTGAGATGAGAGTCTTGCTCTGTCGCCCAGGCTGGAGTGCAGTGGCACGATGTTGGCTCACTGCAACCTCTGCCTCCTGGGCTCAACTGATTCTCCTGTCTCAGCCTCCCGAGTAGCCAGGATTACGGGTGTGCACCACCACACCTGGCTAATTTTTGTATTTTTAGTACAGACAGGGTTTCGCCATGTTGGCCAGCCTGGTCTGGAACTCCTGACCTCAAGTGATCTGCCCACCTCATCCTCCCAAAGTGCTGGGATTATAGGCGTGAGCCATTGTGCCCAGCCTACTTTCCAATTTTCAAGCTAAAACCACTTATTACAAATCAATAAACCACTTATATTAGAAGAAAATCATTCAGAAAGAGATTTTTAGTCTAATTTTTAGTCTAATCCCTTTTATTATAAGAACACAGAAGAAGAGGTTAAGGAATGGGCTCAAAATCAAAGCATAGGCAGTGACAGAGGCAAAACTAGAACCCACATTCAATTCATGATCCCTAATTCAATACTTTCTTCTGAATAATCTCTGGCCTTTTTTTTTTTTTTTTTTTTTTTTTTGAGACAGAGTCTCACTCTGTTGCCAGGCTGGAGTGCAGTAGCGTGATCTCAGCTCACTGCAACCTCCACCTCCCAGGTTCAAGCGATTCTCCTGCCTCAGACTTCAAGCAGCTGGGACTACAGGTGCACGCCACCACACCCAGCTAATTTTTGTATTTTCAGTCAAGACGGGGTTTCACCATGTTGGCCAGGACGGTCTCGATCTCTTGACCTTGTGTTCCACTTGCCTTGGCCTCCCAAAGTGCTGGGATTACAGGCGTGAGCCACTGAGCCCGGCCTCATCTTTGGTTTTTAATTTCCTGGCCACCTAGAAAGCAGCTGGAACAAGAAAGCACCAATGGAACTAGAATGCTCTAACAAACTAAATAAATCTCAGATTTGCTAATGGACAATATGAAGACATATATTCTTCCCTCAAGGTACCCCCTTTTTCCTTGAGACAAGGAAATGTTTCATTTTCACTGATGGGATTAAGAGTACAGTTGTCCTCCTTTAGGTCCTCTCAAGGAAATTAACAACACTGTTCCTCTAGCAACACTCATCAACATCATTTGCAAAAAGAATATGAAAGTACCTTTCTTTTAGGGAGATTACCTTTGTTCTGAATTAGGCAATGCCAGTATTCTAGAGGAGCAGAAACTTTCAAGTCTGATACTTGAAAGCGCAGTTTCACAGTTTTACAGACGTTAAGGGCCTCACTAGCATAGAAAATACCTTTTTGTCTTTGTAACAAGACATTAACAATTTTAATACTGCCAGGCACAGTGGCTCACGCCTGCAATCCCACCACTTGGGGGAGGCCAAGGTGTGCAGTGGATCACCTGAGGCCAGGAATTCAAGACCAGCCTGGCCAACATGGTGAAACTTCATCTCTATAAATACAAAAATTAGCCGGACGTGGTGGCATGTGCCTGTAATCCAGCTACTTGCGAGTCTGAGGCAGGAGAATCGCTTGAACCCAGGAGGTGGAGGTTGCAGTGAGCTAAGATCGTAACACTGCACTCCAGCCTGGGCAACAGAGCAAGACACCATCTCAAAAATAAAAAATCTAAAAAAAAAATGAAAAGAAAAAGAGAAAGAAAAAACAATTAGCCAGACATGGTGGTGTCTGTAGTCCCAGCTACTTGTGAGGCTGAGGTGGGAAGATGGCTTGGGCCTGGGAGGTCAATGCTGCAGTGAGCTATGATCATGCCACTGCACTCCAGCTTGGGTGACAGAACAAGACCCTGTCTCAAAATACATAAATAAATTAATACATTAATAAAATTAAAATGCTTCTGAAAAAATGAACAATAATTCCACCTACTGTACACAAAGGAGCTCAGAATTTTGTTGATTTAGGAAGGCTAAAGTCAGAAGGAGAAGTTTCCTTCTGTACTACTCTCTCCTTCACCCCAAGGACTCTTGGTTCAGACAGTAACTACAAACATTTAACCCGGTTTTAAGTAAAGTTAGTTCACACACAGAATTTCAAATTAGTGAGGGGAGCAGCAGCAGTGGGTAGGAATGCAGGCTCTGAAATCAGAACACCCAAAAATCTATATCCCAGGGAAAACAAAACCAAAAACAGAAAAAGAAATCAGAACACCTAGGTTTGCTAGGTTTGAATACTAGATTTAACATTTACAGCTGGGCACAATGGCTCAAGCCTGTAATCCCAGCACTTTGGGAGGCCTAGTGGGTGGGTCACTTGAGGCCAAGAGTTCAAGACCAGCCTGGCCAACGTGGAAAAACCCTGTCTCTACTAAAAATACAAAAATTAGCTGGGTGTGGTGGCACGCACCTGTAGTCACAGCTACTCTGGAGGCTAAGGCACGAGAACTGCTTGAACCCAGGAGGCAGAGGTTGCAGTAAGCTGAGATCACAGCACTGCACTCTAGCCTGGGTGACAAAGCAAAACGTTGTCTCAAAAAAAAACATTTACTAAGTAGGTAACCTTGGGTAGATTGGTTAAAATTTCTCTAGAGCAGACTGGCTACCTTATCTATAAAATGTGGAAGTAACAACATGTACTTCATAAGGTTGTTATGAGAATTAAACAAGTTACATATAGGCTTAATCTATAATAAATGCTCTACTTAATCTACAATAAATGCCTATAAATTCTAGCAATTATTATCAATGTGAATTATGAAATGCCATCTACAGGACAGGAAGGGTCGGGGAAATGAGAGGTACAACAGAAAGAGAAAAGGAAAAGAGTTGAGACTGGTTTACTGAAACAAAAGGAAATGAACATTAAGTTACAGGAAAATTTCAAGGGAGAGAAAAGGTAGTCACTGATTCATAATATACTGAAGAATTCTGAGAAAAGATACTTCTATGTTAGGGTAACATATTTTTTGGAGAGGGCAGTGAGATATGGGAGCCAGCGTCAAATAATGCTTGTAAGGCATCCACAGCCTTCTTAGAAGACCATGAACTACCACTCCAAGAAGTCTGCAACTGTTTTTTTTTTTTTTTTTTGAGATGGAGTCTTGCTCTGTTGCCCAGGCTGGAGTGCAGTGGCACGATCTCGGCTCACTGCAAGCTCTGCCTCCCGGGTTCACGCCATTCTCCTGTCTCAGCCTCCCGAGTAGCTGGGACTACAGGCACCTGCCACCATGCCCAGCTAATTTTTTTGTATTTTTAGTAGAGACGGGGTTTCACTGTGTTAGCCAGGATGGTCTCGATCTCCTGACCTCGTGATCCGCCCGCCTCGGCCTCCCAAGGTGCTGGGATTACAAGTCTGCAATTGTTATGGGGAAGAGGAATTGGCTGCTAGTTACTGTAAGGAGCTCATGCTTCTTTAGCACAGATACACATCAGATCTACCTCTCTTACGGCTGACCCCACAGCACAGAAAGTTGAAACCTAATGAGGAAAAACAGAAAGTTACCACTTACTCCTGGGGTCCCATTTGCTTACAGCATGATAAGCATACATGTTTTTAAAACTCTAAAGTTTAAAATTATGAACTGGACCTGGTCAGATTCCTAGCACCATACTGTGAAATGTGGAATGATTTTTTTGTAATTCTAGGTAAATGTTCAAAAAAATGGCAGAAGGAGAAGCCTCTGACACAAAAATTCTAGGAGCAGTCACAAAACTTGTACTTCAAGTCATTTCACTCTGGAGTGAATTCAGACAGCAAAACATTTCAGGTATAAGGTTCCTCTGCAGCCAGACTTTTTTATCTTTTAAAAAAGAATGCCGGGCGCAGAGGCTCAAACTTGTAATCCCAGCACTTTGGGAGGCGTGATCACCTGAGGTTAAGAGTTCACAAGACCAGCCTCCTGGCCAACATGGTGAAAACCCGTCTCTACTAAAAATACAAAAATTAGCTGGCGCGGTGGCAGGCACCTGTAATCCCAGCTTCTCAGGAGGCTGAGGCAGGAGAATTGCTTGAACCCAGGAGGCAGAGCTTGAAGTGAGCCAAGATTGCCTTTGCACTCCAGGCTGGATGACACAATGAGACTCCTTTTCAAAAAAAAAAAAAGGCCGGGTGCGATGGCTCACGCCTGTAATCCCAACACTTTGGGAGGCCAAGGCGGGAGGATCACCTGAGGTCGAGAGCTCGAGACCAACATGACCAACATGGAGAAACCCCGTCTTTACTAAAAATACAAAAAAAAAAAAACAATTAGCATGGCGTGGTGGCGCCTGCCTGTAATCCCAGCTACTCGGGAGGCTGAGGCAGGAGAATCGCTTGAACCTGGGAGGCGGAGGATACAGTGAGCTGAGATCGCGCCATTGCACTCCAGCCTGGGCAACGAGAGCAAAACTCCGTCTCAAAAAAAAAAAAAAAAAAAAAAAAAAAAAAAGAATGCACAGGCTGGGCATGGTGGTTCATGCCTGTAATCTCAGCACTTTGGGAGGCTAAATCAGGTGGATCACTTGAGGCCAGGAGTTCGAGACCAGCCTGAGCAACATGGTGAAAACTGGTCTCCACTAAAAATACAAAAATTTAGCCAGGTATGGTGGCACAAGCCTGTAGTCCCAGCTACTCAGAAGGCTGAGGTGGGAGGATGACTTGAGCCCAAGAGGCAGAGGTTGCAGTGAGCCAAGATCAAACCATTGCGCTCCAACCTGGGCGACAGTCACAAGGTAGATTTTGTTTGAGGCTCTTCCGCTCCTTGAGGGCAATTTGGTACTAACTTGCAAAAAGCCAGCCGGGTGCTGTGGCTCACGCCTGTAATCCCAGCCCTTTGGGAGGCTGAGGCAAGCAGATCACTTGAGGTCAGGAGTTCGAGACCAGCCTGACCAACATGGCAAAACCCCGTCTCTACTAAAAATACAAAAATTACCTGGACATGGTGGCGATCACCTGTAATCCCAGCTACTAGGGATGCTGAGGCACGAGAATCGCTTGATAATGGGTGGCAGAGGCAGCAGTGAGCCGAGATGGGGTCACTGAAATCCAGCCTGGGCGACAGAGCGAAACTCTATCTCAAAAAAACAAAACAAAACAAAACAAAAACAAAAACAAAAACCAAAAAACAGAAAAAAACAAAGCAAAAAGCCTTAAAAATCATTATGTACAATCTGACCAAGAAGTACTAAGTTATCTTAGTGAAGCAAACAAAGATGTATATACAAGGATATACATTACAAGGATATACAAGGATTACAGCAGTGTATATATAACTATAATTGCATAGATCCCATTATTGGAAAGAATCTAAGTGAACAATAGGGAACTTATAATATACATCATGGTGCAGTCATAAAATCGAACACTATATAACCATTATTTTTATGTATATTTATGGATGTCAATATATTGAGTGGAAAAAGGTCAAAAAATTATATAATATAATACAATTTTTTATAAAAACTTTATCTATAAATTCACATGTACTTATACACATAGAAAAGGTGCACAAGATTATATACCAAAATGTTAAAAGATGACCATTTCCTGATAGTGGGAGTAGGCTTATTCTGTAACTTTAAATTTCTATTTTTCCTTACCTATATAAACTATACAAATATTTTAACGTGTATGTTACATAATTTAACAATTAAAGAAAAGGAATGGCTTTACTGTCATTTTCTTTGCTTAATAACAAAGTGGTTTCCCAGTAAACCACTACTCAACAGTCCCACACATACAAACCACCACACTCCCCACACACACATTAACTCAAGCTCATTACAACCACGTTATGCTATTGCAAAGATAAGGAACAAGAAAAAATATGAAAAGAAAATGCCAGAAATGCTGCTGACGATCCTAAGCTAAAAATAAGTATAAGTCTTATGTTCTCATACCCTCTTTCTCAACTACATATTACTTTCAGATGACTATAAAACCTGAAACATACCTGTATCAGCACATATAAGAGATTCTCTCTTAAAAAGGGAACCATACCCCTCAGAAATCAACAGTCTCCTATAAAACAGGGATACCCAATTTCAACATAATTCCTGGATGCCAAGACTTCAAAAATATTAAAGAACTAGCTTCTAAATTATGAAAATAAGCTAGGAAATCATTAATGTTACTAAAATAATTCCAGAACAGCAGAACCAGTCAAGTCAAATGCCAAAGTGAAAACAACCCAGTCAATTTTTGCTAAATACAATGTCAAGCCTACTCTGGACACACTGCCTATAAAGTAGCCCTGCTCCACAAGGAGCAGTACCCCAAAAAAATACACATTTTATTTTTTAAAAAAAGGCAGGCCGGGCGCGGTTGCTCACACCTGTAATCCCAGCACTTTGGGAGGCCAAGGTAGGGGAATCACGAGGTCAGATCAAGACCATCTTGGCTAACACGGTGAAACCCCGTCTCTACTAAAAATAAAAAATAAAATAGCCGGGCGTGGTGGCGGGCGCCTGTAGTCCCAGTTACTCCAGAGGCTGAGGCAGGAGAATGGCATGAACCCAGGAAGCGAACTTTGCAGTGAGCCGAGATCACGCCACTGCACTCCAGCCTGGGCGACAGAGCGAGACTCTGTCTCAAAAAAAAGAAAAAAAAAAAAAAAAAGGCAAAGTCAGCCAGGCACGGTGGCTCACGCGTATAATCCCAGCACTTTGTGAGGCCGAGGCGGGCAGATCACGAGGTCAAGAGATCAAGACCATCCTGGCCAACATGGTAAAACCCCGTCTCTACTAAAAATACAGAAATTGGCTAGGCGTGGTGGCGTGCGCCTGTAGTCCCAGCTACTCGAGAAGCTGAGGCAGGAGAATGGCTTGAACCTGGAAGGCAGAGATTGCAGTAAGCAGAGATCATGCCTCTGTACTCCAGCCTGGCGACAGAGCGAGACTCCGTCTCAAAAAAAAAAAGGCAAAGTCAAATCATCACACCGTGTCACAGAAAATTTTTCTGAGTAACTCTGTACCAGTCCTAAGGAAGCAATCCATCTTGATCCTTGGCCCCACCTTTAATTGTGTTTGTGGTGAAGAGGTACTGGGGAAGCTGATTTCTAGTCACTTGGCAAACACAACTATGATTCTTCATAAATTTACTTGCTACTACCCAGCCACTGGAGACTAATATTCACTATTGAGAGGAAGGAGAAAATGTAAAGGAAGTGAAAATCCATCAGTATAATCTGAGAAGTGTGAAAAAAGGAAACTTCAGAATGAGAAATGAGCTGAACTTTAAGATGGTTTCGAACTCCTGGCTTCAACTGATCCACCCACTTTGGCCTCCCGAAGTGCTGGGATTATAGGCGTTGAGCTACCGCACCAGCCACAAAGATGTTTAAGAGATAACTTAAAGAGATAATGTAAACAAAATATCTTTTTTTTTTTGAGACGGAGTCTCACACTGTCACCCAGGATGGAGTGCAGTGGCGCGATCTTGGCTCACTGCAAGCTCTGCCTCGCGGATTCACGCCATTCTCCTACCTCAGCCTCCCGAATAGCTGGGACTACAGGCGCCTGCCACCACACCCAGCTAATTTTTTTTTTATTTTTTGTTTTTAGTAGAGACGGGGTTTCACCATGTTAGCCAGGATGGTCTCGATCTCCTGACCTCGTGATCCGCCCGCCTCGTTCTCCCAAAGTGCTGGGATTACAGGCGTGAGCCACTGCACCCGGCCTTTTTTTTTCTTTTTTGAGACAGAGTCTCGCTCTGTCGCCCAGGCTGGAGTGCAGTGGCGCGATCTTGGCTCACTGCAAGCTCCGCCTCCTGGGTTCATGCCATTCTCCCACCTCAGCCTCCCAAGCAGCTGGGAGTAGCTGGGACTACACGCGCCCGCCACAACGCCCGGCTAATTTTTTGTATTTTTAGTAGAGACGGGGTTTCACCATGTTAGCCAGGATGGTCTCGATCTCCTGACCTTGTGATCTGCCCGCCTCAGCCTCCCAAAGTGCTGGGATTACAGGCATGAGCCACCACGCCTAGCCAACAAAATATCTTTTAAGTTTTTTGGTCTTGAGACAAGGTCTCACTCTGTCACCCAGGCTGGAGGGCAGTGGCAGGAACACAGCTTACTGCAGCCTCAACCTCTCAGGTTCAAGTGATTCTCACCTCAGACTCCAGAGTAGCTGGGACTACAGGCACACATCACCATGCCCAGCTAATTTTTATATTTTTTGTAGAGACAGGGTTTCACTATGTTACCCAGGCTGGTTTCAAACTCCTGAGCTCAAGCAATCTGCCTGCCTCAGCCCCCCAAAGTGCTGGGACTACAGGTGGAAACCACTGTGCCCAAATAGTTCTGAAATGAGTTCTCCTCACTCTAGTGTGTGGAACAAAACAGAGTTGGCCTTAATAGCACAGCCTCTCCCTGCACTTTCAGAGCAGAAGCATTTCTGTCAGGGATGCAATGACATCATCTACTGATGAGAAACCAAGAAGCAGTGTGTGACTGACTCTAATGTTTGAAATAAACATATAATTTGGGGACACTAAAGGCTAGCCAGATATGCATTCCTCAGACAACTGGAGTTTTGCCCAAACAGGTCATAGGGAAACAATCCCTGAGGTCCAATTTAATTACCTACCAACACTACTACATAAATATGTCAATAAGCCGCGGCACAGTGGCTCATGACTGTAATCCCAGCACTTTGGGAGGCTGAGGCAGGTAGATCACCTGAGGTCAGGAGATCAAAACCAGCCTGGTCAACATGGCGAAACCCGTCTCTACTGAAAATACAAAAAAATTAGCCGGGCATGGTGGCGCACACCTGTAATCCTGACTACTCGGGAGTCTGAGGCAGGAGAATCACTTGAACCCAGGAGACAGGAGGCTGCAGTGAGCCCAGATCATGCCACTACACTCCAGCCTGGGCAACAGAGCGAGACTCCATCTCAAAAAATATGTATGTATGTCAATAGTTCCTACATAGAGCACAAAGAGATAAGCAGCTTTTTTGGAATTAAAATGCTAACTCTCAGTGGACTTTTGGTTGATAAAGATGGAGAGCCACACCAAGCAGGGTGGCTCATGCCTGTAATTCCAGCACTTTGAGAGGCTGAGACAGGAGGATCGCTTTAGGCCAGGAGTTTCGGATCGACTGAGCAATATGATGAGACTGTCTCTACTTAAGAAAGAAAAAAAAAAAACAGCAGTGTGGTGGCCCATGCCTGTAATCCTGAGTAGGCTGAGGTGGGAGGATCACTTCAGCCCAGGAGTTTGAGGCTACAGTGAGCTATCATCATGCCATTGCACACCACCCTGGATGACAGAGTGAGATCCAGTCTCGATAAAAAAAAAAAAAGTGGGGGGGGCCGGGGAGGGCAGGTGCAGTGGCTCACACCTGTAATCCCAGCACTTTGGGAGGCGGAAGCAGGCAGATCACCTGAGGTCAGGAGTTCGAGACCAACCTGGCTAACATGGCAAAACCCCGTCTCTACTGAAAATACAAAAATTAGCCAGACATGGTGGCGGGCACCTATAATCCCAGCTACTCGAGAGGCAGAGGCACAAGAATCTCTTGAACCCAGGAGGCAGAGATTGCAGTGAGCTAAGATTGCGCCACTGCACATCAATCAGCCTGGGCAACAGAGCAAGACTCCATCTCAGAAAAAAGAAAGAAAAAAAAATGCAGGCTAGTCGCGGTGACTCACGCCTGTAACTCCAGCATTTTGGAAGGCTGAGGTGGGCAGATCACGAGGTTAGGAGTTCAAGACCAGCCTGGCCAACATGGCAAAACCCCGTCTCTACTAAAAATACAGGCGGGGCACGGTGGCTCACACCTGTAATCCCAGCACTTTGGGAGGCTGAGGTGGGCGGATCACCTGAGGTCAGGAGTTCAAGACCAGCCTGACCAACATGCAGAAACCCCATCTCTACCAAAAATACAAAATTAGCCGGGTATGGTGGCGCATACCTGTAATCCCAGCTACTCAGGAGGCTGAGACAGGAGAATTGCTTGAACCCGGGAGGCAGAGGTTGCGGTGAGCAGAGATCATGCCATTGCACTCCAGCCTGGGCGACAAGAGCAAAACTCCATCTCAAAAAAAAAAAAAAAAAAAAAATTAGCCAGGCATGGTGGCATGCGCCTGTAATCCCAGTTACTAGAGAGGCTAAGGCAGAATTGCTTGAACCCAGGAGGCGGAGGTTGCAGTGAGATGGCATCGTGCCACTGCACTCCAGCCTGGGCGACAGAGCAAGACTCTGTCTTGGGCGGGGGAAAGAAAAAAAGCAAGAGGCCGGGCGCGGTGGCTCACGCCTGTAATCCCAGCACTTTGGGAGGCCGAGGCGGGCGGATCACGAGGTCAGGAGATCGAGACCATCCTGGCTAACACGGTGAAACCCCGTCTCTACTAAAAATACAAAAAATTAGCCGGGCGTGGTAGTGGGCGCCTGTAGTCCGAGCTACTCGGGAGGCTGAGGCAGGAGAATGGCGTGAACCCGGGAGGTGGAGCTTGCAGTGAGCCGAGATCGCGCCACTGCACTCCAGCCTGGGCGACAAAGCAAGACTCCGTCTCAAAAAAAAAAAAAAAAAAAAAAAAAAGAAAAAAAGCAAGATTCCTTACAATATAATAGAACAAAAACAAAATCTACCCAGTTATTTGCTGGATTATCTGAGGCAATCTCTCTGGTCCTAGTTAACTTGGAATACTGAAAGACACTCTACACGCCTGCAGGTGGGAGACACAAATTGTTCTTCAACTGAAAATACTCTTGAAATGTCAACCTGCCTCCTGAGAAGTACTGCTGAACACATAGCTCTAAGGAAGTGTGTTCAAAAAAAAAAAGCGGCCAGGCGCAGTGGCTCACGCCTGTAATCCCAGCACTTTGGGAGGCCGAGGTGGGCAGATCACCAGGTCAGAAGATCGAGACCATCCTGGCTAACACGGTGAAACCCCCCCCCCAAAAAAAATACAAAAAGTTAGCCAGGCGTGGTAGCGGGCGCCTGTAGTCCCAGCTACTCAGGAGGCTGAGGCAAGAGAATGGCGTGAACCCAGGAGGCGGAGCTTGCAGTGAGCCGAGATTGTGCCACTGCACCCCAGCCTGGACAACAGAGCAAGACTCCGTCTCAAAAAAAAAAAAAAAAAAAAAAAAAAAAAGCGTACCATTACAACATCCTTAATAATGACTGGATCAAGCCAATTAAGAAAACCAAGCCACGGCCGGACACAGTGGCTCACACTTGTAATCCCAGCACTTTGGGAGGCTGAGGAAGGTGGATGCCGAAGTCAGGAGTTCGAGACCAGCCTGACCAACATGGTGAAACCCCATCTCTACTAAAAATACAAAAATTAGCTGGGCGTGGTGGTGTGCGCCTGTAATCCCAGATACTCAGGAGGCTGAGGCAGGGGAATCGCTTGAAAGCAGGAAGTGGAGCTTGCAGTGACCCAAGATTGCACCACTGCACTCCAGCCTAGGCGACAGAGTGAGACTACATCTCAAAAAAAAAAAAAAAAAAGAAAAGAAAACCAAGCCACATCTCAGAGAAAAGCTAAATTTTGTTTCTTAGCTAGTGTAAATTTTTCCTAACGCTCTTCTAGGAAACAGTCAGAAGTGCAAGGATGTCCCTAGAAACAAAAGCTTGAAAGCAATTTGATCTACCAGTCCTGGGGTCACCTCAGCTAATAGCCAACTAAAAGCAGTATATCAAAGAATGAGCCAGCTGGGCCCGTTGGCTCACACCTGTAATCCCAGCACTTTGGGAGGCCAAGGCAGGTGGATCAGCTGAAGTTAGGAGTTCGAGAACAGCCTGACCCAACATGGAGAAACCCCGTTTCTACTAAAAATACAAAAATTAGCCAGGTGTGGTGGCATGTGCCTGTAATCCCAGCTACTAGGGAAGCAGGGGAATCACTTGAACTCAGGAGGAGGAGGATGCAGTGAGCCAAGATCGCACCACTGCACTCCAGACTGGGCAGCAAGAGCGAAACTCTGTCTCAAAAAAAAAAAAGAAGGAGCAACATATTTATTAAGATTAATCTTGATGGCTAGGCATGGTGCCTCATGCCCGTAATCATCCCAGCACTTTGGGAGGCCGATGCAGGCAGATCACGAGGTCAGGAGTTCGAGACCAGCCTGGCCAGCATGGTGAAACCCTGACTCTGCTAAAAATACAAAAATTAGCCAGGCGTGGTGGCGTGCGCCTGTAATCCCAGCTACTCGGGAGGCTGAGGAAGCAGAATCACTTGAACCTGGAAGACGGAGGTCACAGTGAGCTGAGATCACGCCACTGCACTCCAGCCTGAGGGACAGAGCGAGACTCCATCTCAAAAAAAAAAAAAAAAGATTAATCTTAGTAACATACAGCCTTTATGCAACATCTTTACCTCAGTTTCCTAATTTGGAAAATGAGGGAGTTAAATTAAAATAACTCTACATTTCCCTCTAGTCAACTTTTGCTTCTAGTCCTACAAACAAGTTTCATGGTTCTCAGACCTCAAATATGTATCCCTTGGCACAAAAACGTTCTTTGAAATTAAGAAAAAAATCCAAGTCCTTCCTTAAAAGACTTGGGTTTCCTGAATAAGCTACCCATGGCCAAGAGGCACTTGAAATTTTTGGCAGATAGCCACCTTCCAACTTTATTTCCAAATCTGGTTCTATCTTGAAACAGCAATGAATTCTGCTGGGTTAAAATGAACATATTTCAGACCAGGCACAGTGGCTCACGCCTGTAATCCCAGCACTTTGGGAGGCCAAGGCGGGCAGATCACTTGAGGTCAGGAGTTCAAGATCAGCCTGGCCAACATGGTGAAACCTCATCTCTACTAAAAATACAAAAATTAGCTGGGCATGTTGGTGTGTACCTGTAATCCCAGCTACTAGGGAGGCTAAGACAGGAGAATCGCTTGAACCCAGCAGGCGAAGGTTGCAGTGAGGGTCGCCTGAGGTCAGAAGTTCGAGACCAGCCTGGCGAACATGGCGAAACCCCGTCTCTACTAAAAATACAAAAATAGCCGGGAAGGTGGCTCACGCCTATAATCCCAGCACTTTGGGAGGCTGAGGTGGGCAGATCACCTGAGGTCAGGGGTTAGAGACCAGCCCGGCCAGCATGGTGAAACCCTGTCTCTACTGAAAGTACAAAAATTAGCCGGATGTGGTGGCACGTGCCTGTAGTCCCAGCTTCTTGGGAGGCTGAGGCTGGTGAATCGCTTCAACCCAGGAGGTGGAGGTTGCAGAGAGCTGAGATCCCACCACTGCACTCCAGCCTGGGCAAAAGAGTGAAACTCCGCCTCAAAAAACAAAACAAAACAAAACAAAAAAAGTATTAATATACTCTAATTAAATATCCTAAAAACAAACAAACAAGAACAAAAAACCCTCTTCTCATTCCCTCTCGCCAACTTCCTTTGCTCACCTCCCCTTTGCCCACCCCCAATCAACATCTCTAATCTTTTCGGATAGCTTATTCTGGATTACTTCCATATTGCTCAGTTGAGTATACAAGGTAAATAATAAGAATATGCTGAACTCCCTACAACAGACCTACCTTCCTCTTTTTGCCAATGTCTTCCTCAGATTCCAACAAGAGAGATTTTCCAGGAATTAGATATTTGTAAATTAATACACACTGAATACAACCATTACAAATAAACAGACTGAAATTTCACAGGAGAATAAAGAAAAATGGAAACAGTTTAACAAGATGGAGGGGTTGAGGGAAAAAAGTTCACTTCAAATAGAAAACAGTAAAAGAATAAAAGCTTGTAGGAGATATGAACAAAACAGGATAAACATATGTCGAAATTAAATTATCTATTTAGATGGGAAAGGGCAGAGAAGTGAGGTGCAATAGGGGAAATGGGCTTCTTAGGGTTTGGTTTCCTCTACGAAACACCATCGGTGTTTCATTCAGTCTCTCTGAGCTGGGTATGGAGCACAGAAAAACAAAGATTCCCTCTCTACCTGGCCATCAGGAAAGAGTATATTCTTGAAGTACACTTTTGTCCTTGATCAAGGAAACCCAGTAAAAAGAAGAAAGAAAAATAAACTGATTAACTTCAGTTTTCTTGTTCCCTTTTCTTTTTTTTGAGACGGAGTCTTGCTCTGTTGCCCTGGCTGGAGTGCAGTAGTGCGCTCTAAGCTCACTGCAACCTCCGCTCCTGGGTTCAAGTGATTCTCTTGACTCAGCCTCCCTAGTAGCTGGGATTACACGAGCACGCCACCACGTCCAGCTAATTTTTGTATTTTTTGTAGAGACAGGGTTTCGCCAGGCTGATCTGGAACTCCTGACCTCAGGTGATCCACCTGCCTTGGCCTCCCAAAGTGCTGGCATTACAGGCGTGAGTCACCATGCCTGGCTGTTGTTCCCTTCTTTACATCAAGTAAGAATGCTCCAAAATTCTAGGAGAGAGGCCAGGCAGTAGCTCACGCCTGTAATCTCAGAACTTTGGGAGGCCAAGGCAGGAGGATCGCTTGAGGCCAGGAGTTCAAGGCCAGCCTGGCCAACATGGGCAAACCCCGCCTCTACTAAAAATACAAAAATTATCTGGGCGTGGTGGCGCACGCCTGTGATCCTAGTGACCTAGGAGGCTGAGGCAGGAGAACTGCTTGAACCTGGGAGGCAAGGGCTGCAGTGAGCCAAGATCGCGCCACTGCACTACACTGGTCTGTAGCCTGGGTGACAGAGCAAGACTCTGTCTCAAAAAAATAATAAATAACATTCTAGGAGAGAACAATTTAAAGGATAAAATTACCACCTTCCCTCTCCCCAGTTTGCTAGCTGGCCTGGTATTATCTCTGTTGTTCACTTCACAGGCTATAGTTTCCACTTTATTATCAAAGAAAAACAGGCTAACAAAATATTTAATAGCTATTAGGTAGCACATATTTGAGCAAAGGTATTAATCAGAAGAGTTTTAAATTAACCTAAAAAAGCCCACAGACATTAACAAGCAAAACGTACAATTTTGATACTCAACACTAACGTGTAAGTACACATTATCAATTAATATCAGAAACTGGATACCTATTAGACTAGTTAATTATAACTGACAATGGGCTTGAGTGTCATGGCAGAAATAAATTGATCAGAAGCAATGACATTCTGATGTCAGTTTTCTGGCAGAATATACCAAGGTCACAAAAGGAAAAAGGGGCGGGTGGAGAGTGTCAAAATCCCTATGGAGAGTAAACAGAAAAATATCTCCCTACTTATAAAATATCAACCAAAATGGCAGCTGGTGATATTCTGACATTGTATTCTATGTTTACATTTCTAAATTTCAGTTTCTCATTCAACATGATCTAAACTGCTTTACTTTTCACTAAGAGGAAGAATTGGGAAAGAAATCAGCCTACAAATGGCTTACACTGTACACAAAAGAACACAGATCCAAAAAAACATCAACAGGCCGGGCGTGGTGGCTCACGCCTGTAATCCCAGCACTTTGGGAGGCTGAAGTGGGCAGATCATCTGAGATCAGGAGTTTGAGACTAGCCTGACCAACATGGCAAAACCCCATCTCTACTAAAAATACAAAAATTAGCCGGGTGTGTTGGCGGGTGCCTGTAATCCCACCTATTCAGGAGGCAGAGGCAGGAGAATCACTCGAACCCCAGAGGCAGAGGTTACAGTGAGCCGAGATTGCGCCATTGCACTCCAACCAGGGAAACAAGAGCGAAACTCCATCTCAAAAAAATATATATATATATCAACAATAATCCCTACTACTGGAGTTAACAGATTACTGCAGGTTACAGGTAGGGCTCTGCTGGGAAGAACAAAGCAATCAGAATCACGGACTGATGAGGCTGTCCCTACTATAAAAGTCCCAAGCAAAAATGCTCCAATACTGTATCCTCTGGATCTCCCTGAGCAGTTAAGGGGGAGAAAAAGTCAGGTAAGCAGCTGTAAAGTTATGTCTAAATCATTTGTGCACATGATAAAATCATATAGGTGAGCGATGACCATTTTAAAAATGTTCTAGTCTGAAGCAAAAGGAACTACACAGCTCATGACTATCTAGGGTTTAAGTGCTTTTCTTTTTTCTTTTTTTTTTTTTTGAGATAGAGTCTCACTCTGTCTCCAGGATGGAGTACAGTGGCGTGATCTCAGCTCACTGCAACCTGTGCCTCCTGGGTTCCAGCAATTCTCCTGCCTCAGCCTTCCGAGTAGCTGGGACTACAGGAGTGTGCCACCATGCCTAGCTAATTTTTGTATTTTTAGTAGAGACGGGGTTTCACCACGTTGGCTAGGATGGTCTCCATCTCTTGAGCTTGTGATCCGCCCACCTCGGCCTCTGAAAGTGCTGGGATTACAGGCGTGAGCTACTGCTCCTGGCCTTTTTTTTTTTTTTTGAGATGGAGTTTCACTCTTGTCCCCCAGGCTGGAATGCAATGGTGTGATCCTGACTCATTGCAACCTCTGTCCCTCGGGTTCAAGCAATTCTCCTGCCTCAGCCTCCTGAGTAGCTGGGATTACAGGTGCCTGCCACCACACCCGGCTAATTTTTGTATTTTTAGTAGAGACAGGGTTTCACCAAGTTGGCCAGGCTGGTCTCAAACTCCTGACTTCAGGTGATCCGCCTGCCTTGGCCTCCCAAAGTGCTGGGAATATAGGCGTGAGCCACTGTACCCAGCCTCAAGTGCTTTTCCTTGAGGAATTCACACATGATTTTACTCCACAACTCTTATTTCATAGGAGCAGTGTACACCTTAGTATCCTATCCCTTCTAATCCAGCCACTAACTTCAAATCAAGCCTCCAAGACAGAAACTCTTTACTCTCCTCATGGTGGTAAAAAGGGCAAAAAGTAAGGCCAGCGGCGGCGGCTAAAGCCTGTATGTACCTCAGCACTTTGCAAGGCTGAGGCGAGAGGATCACCTGAGGTCAGGAGTTCGAGACCAGCCTGACTAACATGGTGAAATCCGATCTCTACTAAAATACAAAAATTAGCCAGACGTGGCAGGTGCCTGTAATCTCAGTTACTTGGGAAGCTGAAGCAGGAGAATCGCTTGAACTCTGGAGGCTGAGGCTGCAGTGAGCCAAGATTGCTCCACTGCACTCCAGCCTGGGCGACAGAGAGAGACTCCCTCTCAAAAAAAAAAAAAAAAGACTTTACTGGCAGGGCATGGTGGCTCACGCCTGTAATCCCAGCACTATGGGAGCCCGAGACAGGTGGATCACCTGAGGTCAGGAGTTTGAGACCAGCCTGGCCAACATGGTGAAACCCTGTCTCTACTAAACTACAAAAATTAGTCAGATGTGGTGGCAGGTGCCTGTAATCTGTTACTTGGGAAGCTGAGCAGGCAACTCGCTTGAACCCGGGAGGCTGAGGCTGCAATGAGCCAAGATCACCCCACTGCACTCCAGCCTGGGTGACAAGAGCAAGAGTCCACCTAAAAAAAAAGAAAAAAGATTTTATTTGTGATTGGAAGAGAGTGTTTCTTTGTCTGCATGGTACCAGAGGAATTAGAAAGTTGGCAGTAACAAGTGATGGTTTATGATTTCCTGAATTGTTAAAGGCTAGATGGCTGGCCCTGTAGAAATTCAAGAAGTGTGCGTGTCAACCACCCTAAAACCATTTACTGTTCTTAGCTGTTTAGCTGAACTCCACTTAAGTTTTGGTGAAACTCTTAAATCCTAAAGGACAATGTTCTCTGACAATGCTGAAAATGGATATAAAACAAAAATGTCATAGCCAAGGACATATTGACAGTTTCTGATAAGCCACTCACAACTTTTAGGCACTCCAAATCTTCTGGCATTTAAATTGGGAAGGAGAGGTTATTTAGGAGAGTTTGTTCCCTGCCAATATTAAAGATAGTTTCACCATTAAGCTGTCAGCTTTTACACTGTTGACAAGTGAAATACACAGAGTAAAGCAAACCATAAGCTCTAAGAGATGTTTAGCTACTTTTGCTATTGGAGCAATTACCATGTTTGGATTTGGTGGAGGCCATTATAATCTTTCCATAGTCCATCAAGAGCTTGAAATTTAGCCACTTTTTGCCCCCCTTTTTTTGTTTCGAGACAGAGTCTTGCTCTGTCGCCCAGGCTGGAGTGCAGTGGCATGATCTCGGCTCACTGCAACCTCTGCCTCCCGGGTTCAAGCAGTTCTCCTGACTCAGCCTCCTAAGTAGCTGGGATTACAGGCCTGCGCCAACATGCCTGGATAATTTTTTTGTATTTTTTAGTAGAGATGGGGTTTCACCATGTTGGCCAGGCTGGTCTCGAACTCCTGACCTTGCGATATGCCTGCAATCCCAGCATTTTTGGAGGCCGAAGTGGGCGGATTACTTGAGGTCAGGAGTTCAAGACTAGTCTGGTTGACATGATGAAACCCCATCACTACTAAAAACACAAAAAAATAAAATAGCCAGGCATGATGGCACATGCCTGTATTCCCAGCTACTTGGGAGACTGAGTCAGGAGACTCATTCGAAGCTGGGAGGCAGAGGTTGCAGTAAGCCAAGATGGCACCACTGCACTCCAGCCTGGATGACAGAATGATACTCTGTCTCAAAAAAAAAAAACCACAAAAACATTTATACAATCTGTATTATTCATTGTTAGTGAGAGGATCTGACAGAAAACATAAAGACCTACAAAAATACCAAAGAGTACAAAGCAAACACCTGACTTAATAGTTGAGAAGTTTGTTTATGGACCATACACAACCCTTCTTCTTTCTGGGTTGGGGATTAGAGGGGAAGCAGGTTTCAAATTAAGGAGCTACTCTATTAAAAATAAAAACCCAGGTGGGGCACGATGGCTCACGCCTATAATCCCAGCACTTTGGGAAGCCAAGGCGGGCGGATCACAGGGTCAGAAGATCGAGACCATCCTGGCTAACACGGTGAAACCCCGTCTCTACTAAAAATACAAAAAACAAAATTAGCCAGGCGTGGTGGTGGGCGCCTGTAGTCCCAGCTACTCGGGAGGCTGAGGCAAAAGAATGGCGTGAACCCGGGAGGCGGAGCTTGCAGTGAGCCGAGATGGCCCCACTGCACTCCAGCCTGGGTGACAGAGCGAGACTCCGTCTCAAAAATAAATAAATAAATAAATAAATACCCTGTCACTTTTACTTTATCCTATTTCATGCTTATAATGCAGCATGAGTTGTTCCGGTCCCCTAATACTTTTATAGGAAAGGTAAAAAATCCCCTCTCAACAAACTAAAAATAGAGATTTATTAAAAATAAATAAAACTGCAGCTTATTAAGAAGATATGTGTGACTAGATATTCCAGCATCTGAGCTGGAATGTGAAAGGTGGAAGGAACCCTATTCAGCAAATTCTAAACAGCAAAAACGCAACACCAGGCCTGAGGAAATACCAAAATCTCAAGCAAAGCATCCAACATCTGGCAGCGTCTATTCCAGTGTAGAAGCAGCAGTTACTGTGAAACACCAGACACTTCTGATGGAAGCGCTCAGTTTCTGACTCACCTCCCGCCCCCCACCCGACACACATACACACACTTTCTCTCCTACACACAATCTACTGCTTTTCTTGTGAGCCTCCTCAGCCCTCCCTCAATCTTCATTCGTTTTTAACTATTAATACGCTGAGCTCTCTACATTAACCTGGCTCCATTCTCCAAATTCCAATCTCCTGATACAGCCTAAGCATTCTTCCAGTCCATTTTTCTATTATGCAATACTCCCCCACAACACTTACAGTCACCCCCCCAACCATCTTTCTTCTTCTCAGACCTAATTTCCAAAACATCACTTCTCGCAGTCTCTACTGCAATTCAAGACTCCATTCCATCCTTCCCGTCTGTTTTTAAGGTCTTTGACCTTAATTTCCTACATTCCTTAGGCTCTCTTCAAAATTTCCATTCCTTCTCAAAGTTGGGCAGTTTAGAGTTGGGAATCACCAAAGGAATTAGTCTGAGAAAGTATGTATGTGTGTCTGTGTGCCTGTGCGGCCCTAAGGGTGGGGGTGCGAAGTGAGAAGGGGTGACACATTAGGGGGAGTATCTGAGGGAAAAGATGGCTTCAGCAACTCCCACCCACCCAACAAAATTCACGATTCCCTACCTCTCCAGAAATCGAAAGCGTCCAATAACTTTTCGATATATTTTAAGTCCCATGGCTTCTCTTCAACATTTTCATCCAATCAGCCCACAATCAACTTAGATTCTACCTGCCTCTCACACTAAGTAGTTCTCTCTACTTCTGAGGCCTCCATTTACTTTCTTAGTTTCTCTACTCCCTTCCGTTTGTCTTGTTTCCTACCGCAACTTTTTTTTTTTTTTTGATACAGGGTCTCACTCTCTCGCCCAGACTGGAGAGCAGTGGCCCAATCTCGGCTCACCGCAAGCTCTGCCTCCCAGGCTCAAGGGATTCTCCCGCCTCAGCCTCCCGAGTAGCTGGGATTACAGACGCACGCCACTACTGTCCGGATAATTTTTGTATTTTTAGTAGGGACGAGGTTTCACTATGTTGGCCAGGCTCGTCTCGAACTTCTGACCTCAAATGATCCGCCCGCCAAGGCCTCCCAAAGTGCTGAGATTACAGGCGTGAGCCACCGCGCCCGGCCACCCTACCCCCACCTTCAATCTCCATCCGTCCTCCTCAAAGACAACCAACGTTTTCGACAACTTCTTAATCAAACTTATCCTTTCCTCAAACTCCTGCCCGCTCATAAATCCCTATTTGAAAGCCCAGCTCGCGCCCACTTACCGGTAACACGTAGAACATTCCCAGCTACAGGTACCCTCTTAGGTCTCGCTCTTCCTCCCATCGCATATTCCTCACCAGCTCCCTACCCACGCACTGCCGGGCTTACCTGAGGACGAGGTACAGGAAGGGACCGCGGGATCAAAGGATGAAAAACCGACCGAAGACGACGGCCCGGAGGAGGCCGACGCCATCTTGGCAGCCCCCTCCCCCTCAGCGGCCTGGCTCTCTTTCAATCCGGTTCTTCCTCTTCTCGGAATCGAATCTTCCCAACGTCTCTTTACAGAACCCGCGTTCTGTGGGCCACCTCCCCGCCCCCTCCGGGGCCTCCCTCAGACACGTCGAGCCGGCTCCTGGACCAGCTCAAGGCCACACCATTCGCCTGGCATGGGGAAGAACTCACGTCCCGCACCCCCTCCACAAGTTTAACCGCTTTCCACAGGGGATACTTTCCCCTTTCACAGAAGAGTAAGTTTAAGCTGGCTGCTGGGACCTTGCGCCCAGACCAAGCCACATCTGAAAAAAAAAACGAGGCATGAAAAGTCCCAGAGGAGCGAACGCCCCTTCTCCGAACGCCCCTTCTCCGTCCGCCCTAACCACGGCCTGTTAATCGCCTAACCCGGCCGCTTCACTCCGGGTAGCCAAGCAAAAATCCTAGCACTGCGCATGCGCCCGACCTTCTCGGGGCATCAGCCCACTCATTGGGGAGAGAAAAGGAGCAAAACCAATCGGGAGGCTGCTAATGGTCACGTGAGGTGGGTCCTCACGCCTTGACGAGTCCACGGATGGAAGATGTGCGCGCGCGGGTTGGCCGACAGTCCCTACGGTGGCTCGGCAGGTCCTCTTAGGTTCAGTTCTTTGCTAGGACTGGGTCGAGTGATCTGAACTCGGGACAAGAGTCGGTCCGCAAAGTCCTCTGAAATTCCTAACCCAGGAAAGAACTCTCTGCGGGAGTACTGGTGTGAAGTCAGAGACGTTAAGGTGTCGAATATCACAAAACATTTAATACCACCAAGAACTCTTCTTAGTCTTTTTCCTGTTTTACTACTCTTGTTTACTATTTGATTAAACGTGCGTGCATGTCTTACCTTCCTCGGAATGGCATTCGAAATAGATCTGTGTTTTGTTTGCCTCAAGCACAAAGCTAGGCACTGCACAGTGACGGAGTTCAGTAAATATTTGATGCATGAACCAGTGAAGACCTGTCAAAAAAGGGCACGGGAGGCTATCAGGGACTTATCACAACCTTCCCGCGACCCAACCCCTTTAGCCTCCAACTGTCAATTATCTGTGCTCCAAAGGGCATGGAGATACACAGAAAAATTTCTCCCATTGTAGTCTTCGTAGTAACTGCTCGTTTTTAACAAAGTACCCCGTAGGCTATGAACCCTGATGGGAAGACCAGTCTCTCTGAGCAGACTGTAAACCTTCTGGGGAGCAAGGACTGTGTTTGGTTCACTCTTGTATCTCCAGCTCCTCCCGTAACTTGGTACATAGTAGGGGCTCCATAATTATCTGTGGAATTAATAAATAAAGAGGAATGGTAAAACATTCGGGGTAAGAGTCGGTCAGATAGATCCTCTCAAATTCATGGCCCATGAAATAACTCCATTAAAACAGGTTTTGTGGCCGGGCGCGGTGGCTCACGCCTGTAATCCCAGCACTCTGGGAGGCCGAGGCGGGTGGATCACGAGGCCAGGAGATCGAGACCATCCTGGCTAACACGGTGAAACCCCGTCTCTACTAAAAATACAAAAAATTAGCCGGGCGTGGTGGCGGGCGCCTGTAGTCCCAAGCTACTCGGGAGGCTGGGGCAGGAGAATGGCATGAACCTGGGAGGCGGAGCTTGCAGTGAGCGGAGATCGCGCCACTGCACTCTAGCCTGGGCGACAGAGCGAAACTGTCTCAAAAAAACAAACAAACAAACAAACAAACAAAAACCAGGTTTTGTAACCCCCAGAATGACCTGGTTATCCTCTTTCCAGATGTCTTGTGGGTCCTCATAAAGTAACCTAGGACCCGAACATCCATAGAATATCCCCATGCAGGCCGGGCGCCGTGGCTCACGCCTGAAATTCCAGTACTTTGGGAGGCCGAGGTGGGTGGATCATCTGAGCTCAGGAGTACGAGACAAGCCTGGCCAACATAGTGAAACCGCGTCTCTACTAAAAATACAAAAAATTAGCTGGGCGTGGTGGCGGGTGCCTGTAATCCCTGCTACTCGGGAGGCTGAGGCAGGAGAATCGCTTGAACCCAGGAGGCAGAGGTTGCAGTGAGCCGAGATCGCGCCATTGCACTCCAGCCTGGGCAACGAGAGCAAAACTCAGTCTCCAAAAAAAAAAAAAAAAAAAAAAAAAAAAGGCCGGGCGCAGTGGCTCACGCCTGTAAGCCCAGCACTTTGGGAGGCCGAGGCGGGCGGATCACCTGAGGTCGGGAGTTCAAGACCAGCCTGACCAACATGGAGAAACGCCGTCTCTACTAAAAATACAAAACTACCCAGGCGTAGTGGAGCATTCCTGTAATCCCAGCTACTCGCTACCCCGGAGGTTGAGGCAGGAGAATTGATTGAACCTGGGAGGCAGACGTTTCGGTGAGCCGAGATGGCGCCTTTGCACTCCAGCCTGGGCAACAAGAGCGAAACTCCGCCTCAAAAAAAAAAAAAAAAAAAAAAAGTCCCCATGCATTTACGGCAGCCTTCCACTCCTCCCTTATGAAGATCTAAAATAATTGTTTCCCTGCTGCCACCTGCTGGATTATTCGTCTTCCTTTGGGCACCGAAAGTAGACAAAATCTCGTTTGTAATTCCACAGCAGTGGAATTTTGTTGTGTTGAAGTATTTTATAATTGCCTGTACCTATACCCTCCACTCAACTAAACAGGACAGGAACTAGTGAGGGGCACACTGAGCACAGGATTTGGCTCATAGGTATTCAATAAATAAATATTTGTTGAATAAATTATCCTTGTTTTCCGAAAAGGCATAGGGTTGCTACCATTTCCTGAGTTACTTTAGAAATCGGATGGTGTAGCCGGACGCGGTGGCTCACGCCTGTAATCCCAGCACTTTGGAAGGCCGAGGCGGGCGGATCACGAGGTCAGGAGATCGAGACCATCCTGGCTAACACGGTGAAACCCCGTCTCTACTAAAAATACAAAAAATTAGCCGGGCGAGTTGGCCGGCGCCTGTAGTAGCCCCAGCTACTCGGGAGGCTGAGGCAGGAGAATGGCATGAACCTGGGAGGCGGAGCTTGCACTGAGCCGAGATCGTGCCACTGCACTGCAGCCTGGGCGACAGAGCGAGACTCCGTCTCAAAAAAAAAAAAAAAAATTCGGCTGGTGTTGATGTAAAGCTGTTTCTGATTTTAAAATTGGAAACAGACTAATAAATCCCAGAATGACCAACGCAGTCAAACAGAGGAATCTTCTCCCTGTGAGCTAATCTGTGAATTCCATTTTATTTTATTTTTGAGACAGAGTCTGGCTCTGTCACCCAGGCTGGAGTGCAGTGGCGCTTGGCTTACTGCAACCTCCACCTCCCGGGTTCAAGCGATTCTCCTGCCTCAGCCTCCCGAGTAACTGGGACTACAGGCATGCACCACCACGCCCAGCTAATTTTTTATATTTTTAATTTTTATTTTCATCAACTACTATTTTTATTTTTAATTTCACCAACTCCCACTCAGTCCCTGGGGCGCCCCCACTCCCACTCAGTACCTGGGGTGTCCTCTGAGTCATGGAACCACTCCTCCCCAGTAACATTCCTGGCATAGTAGAACTGTGGTGACGTGGCAGGGTGTGGAAACAGGGGCAGAGCAGGACATGTTGGCTTAGTGCCCCCAAGGAAACAGAAAAGGGAGTTCACCAATACATACTTTGGGAAAGGGGGTACAATCTGATGACCTCAAAGTAGGGCCACAGGTACAGACTTCAGTACATGTGAGTACACACCCACACCTTTATTAAAGTGTCATTCATATCTTAGAACAGTTTCTTTATTTTATTTATTTATTTATTTATTTTATTATTGTTTTTTTTTTGAGACAGAGTCTCCCTCTGTCGCCCAGGCTAGAGTGCAGTGGCGCGATCTTGGCTCGCTGCAACTTCCGCTTCCCGGGTTCAAGCGATTCTCCTGCATCAGCCTCCCAAGTAGCTGGGATTACAGGCACAAACCACCACGTCTGGCTAATTTTTTGTATCTTTAGTACAGACGGGGTTTCACTGTGTTAGCCAGGATGGTCTCAATCTCTTGACCTCATGATCTGCCTGCCTCGGCCTCCCTAAGTGCTGGGATTACAGGTATGAGCTACCGCGCCCAGCCAGAACAGTTTCTAAGATTAGAATGAAGGGATGGGGACTGGCAAGAGCAAGGAAAGGGTTCTACAATAAGAGGATGGGTTATTTATTCAATTAATCATTCATTAATTAATTCACTCAATTAACATTATTTAGCCCAAGCTACGTCCCAGGCACTATTAGAGTTCCTGAAATACACAGATGACCATTAAGCCCATCATCAGGCAGGATGGCTCACTCCTGTAATCCCAACACTTTGGGAGCTGAGGCAGGCAGATCGCTTGAGCCCAGGGGTTCGAGACTAGCCTGGGCAACATGGCAAAAATCCCATCTCTACAAAAAATACAAAAATTCGCTGAGCGTGGTGGTGCGCACCTGTAGTCACAGCTACTAAGGAAACTGAGATGGGTGGATCACTTGAGCCCAGGAGGTCGAGGCTGCAGTAAGCTAAAATTGCACCACTACTCTCCAGCCTGGGCGACAGAGCAAAACTATGTCTCCAAAAAATTTTTTTTTAATTAAAAAAAGGAAAAGATTAAGCCCCTGCCCTCAAAAAGATCACAGACTAATGAGGGGAACAGACATGTGAATCATTAGAATACAATGTAATAGGTGCCATCATAAAGTTTGTGTAAGTGCTATGGTTTGATAACCATATTTTCAGAATAAAAAATGAGAACAGAGTCTTTACAACAGACAATATTTGAGATTGGAACTATTCCAGAGACTACAGAAGACATCATCTCCATAGTTATATGAATTGTGCCTGGAAAGAGAGGAATGGGTGTTCAGGAAGACTCCACTCTCCCATAAAATTAGAAAAGAAAGGAAAGGGATTCTAAGGAGAAAGGCATAGAGGCATGACAGAGAATTGGGTGTTAGGGGAGTGATGCTGGAGTAGTGATGTCGCAGGAGGTGTGACTAGAAGGACAGGGAGAGGCTAAATTATGAAGGATCTGAATACTGAATGCCATGTAGTAGTTACCACCTACTACACATTTACTATGCACTTACTAAACACTGTGCTAAGCAGTTGACAAGAATTATCTCTCTGTGTCTTTTTTTTTTTTTTTTTGAGACAGAATGTGGCTCTGTCGCACGGGCTGGAGTGCAGTGGTGCTATCTTGGCTCACTGCAACCTCCGTCTCCTGGGTTCAAGCTATTCTCCTGCCTCAGCCTCTCAACTAGCTGGGACTACAGGCACCCGCCACCATGCCCGGCTAATTTTTATATTTTCAGTAGAGATGGGGTTTCACCATACTGGCCACGCTGGTCTCGAACTGCTGACCTTGTGATCTACCTGCCTCGGCCTCCCAAAGTGCTGGGATTATAGGCGTAAGCCATGGCACCTGGCCCATAATTATATCTCTTAATCTTCTACGACCTTAAAAGATAGGTATTATTATCAGTCCCACTTTGCAGATGAGAAAACTGAGATTCAGAGAAGTAAAGCAACTTGTCCAAAGTCATACAGCTAAAAGACCTTAAAGTTCACACTCAAATTCAGGTCTGGCTGGCTCTAAAGCTGTGTTCTCTTTTTGTTGTTGTTTTATTTTATTTTAATTTTTAATTGGCACATAATTGTACATATTTATGGGGCACATAGTGATATTTCAATACATAAAATGTTTAGTGATCAGATCAGGATAATTAGTATATCTGTCATCTAAAAAATGTATCATTTATTTATTTATTTATTTTGAGATGGTGTCTCGCTCTGTCGTCCAAGCTAGAGTGCAGTGGCACGACGTTGGCTCACTACAACCTCTACCTCCTGGTTTCAAGTGATTCTCATGTCTCAGCCTCCTAAGTAGCTGGAACTACAGGCACCTGCCACCACTCCTGGCCAATTTGCGTACTTTTTAGTAAAGACAAGGTTTCACCATGTCAGTCAGGCTTGTCTTGAACTACCGACCTCAAATAATCTGCCCACCTTAACCTCCCAAAGTGCTGGGATTACAGGCGTGAGCCACCGTGCCTGGCCTCACAAATATATAATTTATTTGTCTCCAGCACAAACATTCAATATCCTTCTACCTATTTGAAAATATTATTGTTAATCATAGTTATCCCCCAGTGATATAGAACACTAGAATTTTTTTTTTTTTTTTGAGATGGAGTCTCACTCCTGTTGCCCAGGCTGGAGTGCAATGGTGCGATCTTGGTTCACTGCAACTTCTGCCTCCGGGGTTCAAGTGATTCTCCTGCCTCTGCCTCCTAGTAGGTGGGATTACAGGCACCCGCCAACGTGCTCTGTTAATTTTTGTATTTTTAGTAGAGATGGGGTTTCGCCATGTTGGCCAGGCTAGTCTCAAACTCCTGATCTAAAGTGATCTGCCCACTTCAGCCTCCCAAAGTGTTGGGATTACAGGTGTGAGCCACTGCACCCGGCCAAGAACACTAGAATTTATTCCTCCTATCTAAATGTAATTTGGGGCCAAGCGAGGTGGCTCACGCCTGTAATCCCAGCACATTGAGAGGCTGAGGAGTGGGGATCACTTGAGCTCAGGTGATCACCGTGGGCAACATGATGAAATCTCATCTCCACAAAAAGTACAAAAAATTAGCCGGGCATGGTGACACGACCCTGTAGTTCCAGCTACCCACGAGGCTGAGGTGCGATGATCACTTGAACCCAGGAGGTCGAGACTGCAGTAAGCAGTGATTGCATCACTGTATTCCAGCCTGGGTGACAAAGTGAGACCCTATCTCAAACAAACAAACAAACGAACAAACAAATGTAATTGGGGGCCGGTGTGGTGGCTCACAGCTGTAATCCTAGCACTTTTGGAAGCCAAGGTGGGAGGACAGCTTGAGCCCAGGAGGTCAAGGAGGCAGTGAGCCATGATCCTGCTGCTGCACTCCAGCCTGGGCAACAGAGACCCTGTCTCAAAAAAAATTGTAATTTTGTGTCTTTTTTTTTTTTTCTTTTGAGATGGAGTCTTGCTCTGTTGCCAGGCTGGAGTGCAGTGGCACAATCTCAGCTCACTGCAACCTCTGCCTTCCGGGTTCAAGCGATTCTCCTGCCTCAGCCTCCCTAGTAGCTGGGACTACAGGTGCACGCCACCACACCCAGCTAATTTTTGTATTTGTAGTAGAGACAGGGTTTCACCATGTTGGCCAGGATGGTCACAATCTCTTGACCTCGGGATCTGCCCGCTTCAGACTCCCAAAGTGCTGGGATTACAGGTGTGAGCCACTGTGCCAGGCCCAATTTTGTCTTTTTTTTTTTTTTCTGAGACGGAGTCTTGCTCTGTTTCCCAGGCTGGAGAGCAAATGGCGCGATCTCGGCTCACTGCAACCTCCGCCTCCCGAGTTCAAGCAATTCTTTGCCTCAGCCTCTCGAGTATCTGGGATAACAGGCGCCCACCACCACGACCAGCTCATTTTTCTATTTTTAGTAGAGATGGGGTTTCGCCATCTTGGCCAGGCTGGTCGTGAACTCCTGACCTCATGATCCACCCCCTTAGGCCTCCCAAAGTGCTGGGATTACAGGTGTGAGCCACAATTTTGTGTCTTTTAACAAATCTTTCCCTGTCCCTTCCTTCCCCCTGCTCTTCCCAGCCTCCAGTATCCTCTGTTCTATCTTTCACTTCTATGAAATCAACTTTTTAAAAGCGTCCACATATGAGTGAGAACATGCAGTGTTTTAACTTTCTGTTCGTGGCTTAAGTCAGTTAACATGTCCTCCAGTTCCATCCATGTTGCTGCAAATGACAGGATTTTGTTCTTTTTAATGGCTGAAAAGTATTCCATTGTGTATATACACCCTATTTCCTTTATTCATCTGTTGTTGGACACAGAGATTGATTTCCTATTTTGGCTACTCTAAGTAGTGCTGCAATAAATATGAGGGTGCATAAATATGGAGTGCAGACGTCTCTTGGATATACTGATTTCCTTTTTTTTTTTTCTCCTAAATTGGCTTCCTCAGGTTGAATTATGTCCTTTCCTTTGGATAAATGTCTATGGCTGTGTTTTTAACCACAATACTATGCTTTCTTCCTCAAGGATTTTTGACTTTTTTTTTTTTTTTTTTTGAGACGGAGTCTCGCTCTGTCGCCCAGGCTGGAGTGCAGTGGCACGATCTCGGCTCACTGCAAGCTCCGCCTCCCGGGTTCACGCCATTCTCCTGCCTCAGCCTCCCGCGTAGCTGGGACTACAGGCGCCCGCCACCACGCCCGGCTAATTTTTTGTATTTTTTAGTAGAGACGGGGTTTCACTGTGTTAGCCAGGATGGTCTCGATCTCCTGACCTCGTGATCCGCCCGCCTCGGCCTCCCAAAGTGTTGGGATTACAGGCGTGAGCCACCGCGCCCGGCCGGATTTTTGACTTTATCTTGTAGATGATGTGGAGCCATTAAAAATGTTTGAGGACAGGAGTGGCAAAATGTGGGTTTTTAGAAAGTTTCCTACTGGCAGCAGTGTAGAAAACGGACTGGAGCGGAGAGAATGACCTCTTCTAAAAGAAAATGTGAGCCGGGCGCGCAGGCTTATGCCTGTAATCCCAGCACTTTGGGAGGCCGAAGCGGGCGGATCACCTGAGGTCAGGAGTTCGAGACCAACCTGGCCAACATGGTGAAAGCAGTCTCTACTAAAAATACAAAAATTAGTTGGGCATGGTGGCGGGCGCCTGTAATCCGAGCTACTCGGGGGGCTGAGGCAGGAGAATCGCTTCAGCCCGGGAGACGGAGGTTGCAGTGAGCCGAGATCGTGCCACTGCACTCCAGTCTGGCGACAGAGCGAGGCGAGACTCCGTCCCTACGGAAAAAAAAAAAAAAAAATATATATATATATATATATATATATATACACATTAAAAATAAAAATAAATAAAAGAAAATGTGTTGACTTAGGGTTATGGGGGTCTTCGTACCACCAAGTGAACTCACTGAGCAAGGGAGATCGCTGGGTACTAGAGCAAGCGGCCTAGAGCATCCGCGCAGGAGTAGGAGAGGCTGAAGAGTAAAGAGGGTTTAGAGGGTGGGACTGGGAGTCTCTCGACACTCTGTTACTTCTGCCTGTAAACGCCCGACTTCCGCCGCTGGTGGCCACCCGCAGGTAGTGATGTCGAGCGTCGAGCTCCCAGAACCGTGCTGGTGAGGGGCTGCAGGTGGCGGCGCAGTCTCGGTAGGCGGTATGAGTTTGGCTGGGGGCCGGGCACCCCGGAAGACCGCTGGGAACCGGCTTTCTGGGCTTTTGGAGGCAGAGGAGGAAGATGAGTTCTACCAGACGACTTATGGGGGTTTCACAGAGGCAAGATCCGGGCCTGGGAAAAGGGAGGGGAGGAGGCGAAGAGGAGCCCTGAAGGGAGAAACCCCGGACAAAGAAGAAGAGGGCGGGGAATAGAGAGGAGCTCTGGGAGCTGATACTCGAGTTGGGTCGGTGAATCGGAGCCGGGGGGCGAGGCGGGGGGACGGATAGTGTGGAGTCCTAGAAGGGAGAGCTCTGGATGGGGTCAAAGGGGCCTGAGACGGAGAAGCTCTCCGGAGGCACTCCAGAGAACAGAGAACGGCAGAAACCTACCGTGTACTTGCGTGGTTGCATCTCTCACTGTACTTCTGACGTCCAGCATACACGAGGCACACGCATAGTAGTAGACAGTTGCTCGATGTATACTCGTTGGCCCACTGCTGGATTATTCACCTGAGACATGGAAAGGAACCGCTCCAAAAGTAGAGGAGCTTAGCCCACTTCTTCTTCAGCTTTCAGGTCTCAGTGTAAATGTTTTCTCAGGAAGATAACCCTTCCTTGACTATCCTAACAAGTGTCCCCATTTATTTCTCCCACAGAACGTATTTCAATTTGTAATTAGATTTGGTTTGCTTACTTGCTTATGCTTTTCTATTGCATTGTAAACTGTATAAAGTTAGAGATGGTCTGTTTTGTTCAACATTATGTGTGAGGTGTCCGGACTGGGCTGCCACTTGCTAAATTTTTATTAGTTGAATCTACCCGTTTATTAAATGTGTTGAGTACCCAGAGCATGCCATCGGTAATAGGTTGTTTTAGGCTCTAGGGAAACAGAATATTAAAAACAGTGCTCTGTCCTTACATACTCCATGCCCCAGTGGGGTAACTGCCTGGGTTAACAGTTAAAATACTGTGTGATCGGCCGAGCACAGTGGCTTTGGCCGGGCACAGTGGCTCACGCGTGTAATCCCAGCACTTTGGAAGGCCGAGGCGGGTGGATCACAAGGTCAGGAAATCGAGACCATCCTGGCCAACATGGTAAAACCCCCTGTCTCTATTAAAATACAAAAATTAGCTAAGCGTGGTGGTGTGCGCCTGTAGTCCCAGCTACTAAGGAGGCTGAGGCAGAGAATCGCTTGAACCCGGGAGGAGGAGGTTGCAGTGAGCCGAGATCGTACCACTGCACTCCAGCCTGGGCGACAGAGCAGGACTCCGTCTCAAAAACAAACAAAAAATGTGTGATAAGGACTAAAACAAGGTGTAAGAGTGTTAAGGTAATACATCTGAACCAAAGTTGTTGATCAGGATAGGCATCCCTGGAGGGATGATGTTTAAGCTGAGGACAGTTTGAAAAGTAGACCTTAGCTTGATGAAAAGCAGGAGAAGGAGAAAGGTTAGTCCACAGAGCAGGATGGGCCGAGTATGTAAAGACATTGAGATCCTGGTCTAGGACCTGCAAGTCTACTTTCATTCTCCAGAGCATGAAGGAGACTAAAGATTGATAAGCCTGCAGGGAGTAGGCATGGGCCAGATCCTTTAGGGCCTTGTGAGCTATGTTAAGGAATTTTGCTCTTCATCCAGAGGACTGAGAAGAGTCATCAGAATTCCACGATGAAATTTGTACTTTAGGAAGATTACTTACTCTGTAATGAGAATGGCTTGAAGGGGGCATGGCAGTAGAGAAACAGAAAGATTCAAGAGAAATTAAGGAATAGAACCCACAGGACTTAGGGGCTGGGTGTGGTGGTTCACGCCTGTAATTCCAGCACTTTGGGAGGCTGAGGCGGGTGGATCATGAGGTCAGGAGTTCGAGACCAGCCTGACCAACATGGTGAAACCCTGTCACTACTAAAAATGCAAAAAATTAGCTGGTTGTGGTGGCGTGTGCCTGTAATTCCAGCTACTTAGAAGGCTGAGGCAGGAGAATCACTTGAACCCAGGAGGCAGAGGTTGCGGTGGATTGCGCCACTGCCCTCCAGCCTGGGCGACAAAGTGAGACTCTGTCTCAAAAAAAAAAAAAAAAAAAAAAAAACCCACATCACTGACAGAGTCATTACTGACACAGCCCTAACCAACCAACTAGTTTAAAATAGAACTTTCTCATCCCTCCTCTAAGGCCATTTTCCTATTTCTGTCATTTTACGACTTGTTATTTAATATGTACCCTTCATGCTTCCAAAAAGGATTTAAGGAGGCTTACAATATAAACAAAAAGTAGGAACAGTAAAAATAGAGACAGATCAGAAGTAATTGTACCAGGAACCTCTGCTAAAATGGTAATAGCAATTGGTATTAAATTTAGTTGTGAGCTTCCTGGTAGCCAAACCTTGTATTTCTTTTTTTAGTGAGAAAGAAGCATACAAGTTCTTCAAGAAACACAAACTTTTTCAGCCTTAAATCCTAGGGAGCATTTATCATTATATCCTTATATTATAAAAAGTAACGGTTTTCATAGATGATATACAAACATTCTCTTATCTAGTGATGTCTCTTAATGACTCTCAATAAAAGCCAAAGGAATGGTAGTAAATCCTTAATTTAGTGCAAGTATGTTGATTGGGCACTAAGCTAATGTGTGGTTGATCTACTACCCTCTGGTGATATGGCTTAATACCAGATTAAAGCTGAGGGGATTAATGTGTTCCCAGGCTGTCTTTTACAAACATCAGTTAGGAGGAAATGATGGTCATCAGTGCAAAATTGAACTCTGGCTGGCTTGGAGTGTCAGCCATCTGTGTTATTTGCTTGCTTTGGCATCATGTGTACCAAGATTAGCCCATTAGTCTGCATCACTGATTGAAGAGAGAACCACATATGTGAGGTGTCACCCAGCCCAGTTGACTCCCTCTCCCTCAAGTGGCTTTTTTCCCTTTTCTTTATAATATGGCTGCCATTCTAGCCCTAACCAGTTCACCTGAGGTCTAGGCTGTACTTCACGTTCTCTACTCCAGGCCATCTAACTGCCTCCAGAGCTTTCTGAAATACCCATTGTACATACCGTTACCGCTCCCCTAAATCTTCAGTGGCTCTCCATTATCCATAGTAGCAGTACTCAGCTGTTTTTCTGTCCCAACACACCTGAGGAAAGACACATATTTCTCTCAGTAACTTTAGTTTACCTCAACAATGATTATCAATGGTAGGACAAATAAGGAGATGGAGGGGATTGAGAATCACTGGCCTGCAGGTTAAAAGCGTGTTTATTAGTGTGACATTTAAGTTTCTCCATAAATGGAATACAACCTTCTTTTCAAATCATACAGTCCTACAGTGCAATCAGTGTTGGAAGGAGGCAGTGCTGGAGCCAAATGCAGTTGGCTAACAAGGTTTCTTGACAGAGAAAAGTTTTACTTAGATCTAAATCCTTATTCCATAAACATGCTATACACATTACCATTTCTGTGCCTTTGTTTCTGCTATTTCATCTGCCCATGATTCCTTCCTCCCTCTTGGCTGTCTGAATACTAACAGTGTTTTCAATCATAGTTTAAGTCCTCTTCATCCTTTTTTTTTTTCTTTTTGAGACTATGTCTCGCCCTGTCGCCCAGGCTGGAGTGCAGTGGCACTATCTCAGCTCACTGCAACCTATGCCTCCTGGGTTCAAGCCGTTCTCCTGCCTCAACCTCCCAAGTAGCTTGGACTACAGGTGTGCGTCACCATGCCCAGCTAATTTTTGTATTTTTAGTAGAGACAGAGTTTCACCATGTTGGCCAGGCTGGTCTCGAACTCCTGGCCTCAAGCGACCTGCCCACCTCGGCCTCCCAAAGTGCTGGGATTACAGGCGTGAGCCACCAAGCCTGTTCGAGACTCACATCTCAAAAAAAAAAAAAGTAAGATTATGTTCTCCCCTTTACTGTAAGCCCCTGAAGGTAGACACCAAACCATATCCTTTTGTTCCCCAGTACTTAACAGTGTATTGCAGGTAAAGGGCTATCAATTAATGTTGGAAGGAGGTGGTACTGGAGCCAAAGGCCATTAGCTAGAAAGTTTTCTTGCCTGAGGAAAATGAAGGGCTGGATTAGGAAGGAGAGTAGGGCAGCCCTTATCAAGAAAGTTGAGAGATTCTGTTCCTCCTGAAGGGGCATTAAGGCTTCCATTGCCAGCCAACCCTCATCTCCCTGTGTCCTTAGGAATCCGGAGATGATGAGTATCAAGGGGACCAGTCAGACACAGAGGACGAAGTGGACTCTGACTTTGACATTGATGAAGGGGATGAACCATCCAGTGATGGAGAAGCAGAAGAGCCAAGAAGGAAACGCCGAGTAGTCACCAAGGCCTATAAGGTACAGGGGGAGTCCTAGTTGTCTTGGATTTCCTCAATTCCTATTCTCTCTTTCATCAGGTCCCAGTACTCCCTATGCCACTTCCATTTCTGGCAATGCTAGTTTTCTCTCATTGAGATCCTCATATTTCTCCTGACTTCTTCTGTTCCCCAGTATCTGATTCCAATCTGTCCTCAGGAGCCTCTCAAGAGCTTAAGGCCTCGAAAGGTCAACACCCCGGCTGGTAGCTCTCAGAAGGCCCGAGAAGAGAAGGCACTACTGCCATTAGAACTACAAGATGACGGCTCTGACAGTGAGTAGGGATGTTTGGGTCAATTGGCAAAATTGGAATATGATAATAAAGTATCATATCAGTGTTAAATTTACTGATGTTGCTGGGTGCGGTGGCTCACTCCTAGAATCCCAACACTTTGGGAGGCCTAGGCGGGTAGATCACCTGAGGTCAGGAGTTCGATACCAGCCTGGCCAACATGGTGAAATTCCGTCTCTACTAAACATACAAAAATTAGCCAGGTGTGGTGGTGGGCCCCTGTAATCCCAGCTACTTGGGAGGCTGAGGCAGGACAATTGCTTGAACCTGGGAGGTGGAGGTTACACCATTGCACTCCAGCCTGGGCAACAAGAGCAAAACTCCGTCACCAGAAAAAAATAATAAAAAGAAGAAAAAATTTACTGATGTTGATAACTTACTATGGGTAGGAAAATCCTCATTCTTAGGAAATACACACTGAAATATTTAGGGATAAAGGCCATGATGTGTAGAACTTTAGTTACCTAATTTAGATCATTCAGAAAAAAACCACACATACAAAATGCAAAAGGGCCAAAATATTACCAGTAGGTGATGGGGTAAAAGATACATGAGTATTCCTTGTACTATTCTTGCAACTTCGTAGGTTTGAAATTATTTCCAGGCCAGGCACGGTTGCTGATGCCTGTAATCCCAGCATTTTGGGAGGCCGAGGCAGGCAGATCACGAGGTCAGGAGTTCAAGACCATCCTGGCTAACATGATTAAACCCCATCTCTACTAAAAATACAAAAAATTAGCTGGACGTGGTGGCATGCACCTGTAGTCCCAGCTACTCAGGAGTCTGAGGCAGGAGAATTGTTTGAACCCAGGAAGCAGAGGTTGGAGTGAGCCGAGATCGTGCCACTGTACTCCAGCCTGGGCGACAGAGCGAGATTCCGTCTCAAAAAAAAAAAAGAAAAAAAAATTATTTCCAAGTACAAAATTTCAAAATAAATAAATAAAATATGTAGACATGAATTCAAAGATTTCTTCTTATCTCACTCTCTTCCAGGTCGGAAGTCTATGCGTCAGTCTACAGCTGAACATACACGACAAACGTTCCTTCGGGTACAGGAGAGGCAGGGCCAGTCAAGACGGCGAAAGGGGCCCCACTGTGAGCGGCCACTAACCCAGGAGGAACTGCTCCGGGAGGCCAAGATCACAGAAGAGCTTAATTTACGTTCACTGGGTAAGTCTGTGGTTTCAGAAAAAGTGGGTAGAGGGGCTGAGGGGCATGAGAAAAACCATGAGACCTGGAGGACCAAAGAACTAGAGAGATGGAAATTTGGGATGACGGAATCAGAAGGAAGAAATGGCGGAGAGTAGGTAATTAGGTGCAAGAGTCTAGGCAGTTATGAGCACTCTGAAGAACAAGCTAAGGTACTTTGGTGTAAAGTAAGAGTTGTATAGAACTGAGGTCAAATCCTCGTTCTGCTATTCACTTGCTTTAAGTCTGTAGGTAAATTACTTATTCACATTTTGCTTTTCTTGTTTATAAAATGGGGTATATACCTAATGACTCAGGAAATTTCGGCAGGAGGATCACTTGAGGCCAGGAGTTCATAACCAGCCTGGACAACGTAGTGAAACCCCATCTCTTAAAAAAAAAAAAAAAGCAGGGAGTGATAATGTTGACTTTAATGATAATCATGAGAATGTGAAGTCAGCAGATTAGTCCTTCATGAGATAAATTGCTTTAAAAATCTCTTCATTTTATGGTATTGCTTTAAAAATCTCTTCAGTTTGGGCCAAGCGCAGTGGCTCATACCTGTAATCCCGGCACTTTGGGAGGCCAAGGTGGGTGGATCACTTGCAGTTGGGAGTTCCAGACCAGCCTGGCCAACATGGTGAAACCCCGTCTCTACCAAAAATACAAAAATTAGCTGGGCATGGTGGCACATGTCTGTAATCCCAGGTACTTGGGAGGCTGAGGCAAGAGAATCATTTGAACCTGGGAGGTGGAAGTTGCAATGAGCCGAGATCACACCCCTGCACTCCAGCCAGGGCTACAGAGCGATTGGTTTGGACCACTGTAAGGAGAGTGACTCCCAGGTTTTCCTTTGTTTTTTTTTTTTTTTTTTTTTTTGAGACAGAGTCTTACTCTGTCGCCCAGCAGGCTGGAGTGCAGTGGTGTGATCTCGGCTCACTGCAAGCTCCGCCTCCTGAGCTCGAGATTCTCTTGCCTCAGCCTCCCAAGTAGCTGGGATTACAGGTGCCCGCCGCCATGCCCAGCTAATTTTTTTGTATTTTTAGTTGAGATGGGGTTTCACCATGTTGGCCAGGCTGGTCTTGAACTCCTGACCTCAGGTGATCCACCCGCCTCACCCTCCCAAAGTGCTGGGATTACAGGCTTGGGCCACCGCGCGGCAATTCCCAGGTTTTCAACATCAGTAACTGGCTTAGGAGACCCTGAAGGAGGAGCAAGTTCAGTGGGAAAAAAATAAATTTATTTTTGAACATGTTGAATTTAAGGAGTTTGTGAGCAATTCATGCAGTGATGAGAGGTCAGTTAAATATGCAAATCTGGTGTTCCAATAAGAGATCTGGGCTGAAAATACAAATTTGGAAGTCTTTAGAATATGGGTGGTAATTGACGATATTGGAGTGCATCTGAGCATGGAGGGAGAAAGCTCAGAGTGAGAAAACAGAGGCCTGATAGAGTCCTGCAGACACTAAAATGTGATAGTTTCATACAAGAGGAGGAGCTTTGAAAAGAACCTGGAAGTGACCAACGAGTTGGAGAAACCCAGGAGAGTTTGTGTTAAAAATGCCAGGAAAGAGAATGTCTCAAGAGAGTAATTGCTGCTGAGACGATGATTAGTAGAACTGAGAAGTGCCCATTGGTTTTGGTGAGATAGAGGTCAGACATTACCTTAGCACTTTTTGGGGACCAAGTCGTATCAAAGTATATTAGGGAGCAAAACTTTTCAAACTTGGCCATGAAGGATAGAAGAGGGAATGGAAGCTACAGAGGGGTCTGAGATTAAGGTAAAGTTGTTTTTATTTTATTCGAAGATATTAGAGATTATATCTTTCATGAGAAACAACTGAGTTTAAAGAAAGAGAAGAAAAAACAGTTATTAATAGTGTAGGTTTTTGGAGACGGGAGGCAAGGCTGGGAACCAGAGCAGCATGGTGGAGGAATTGGCTTCAGATGGGGGAAGGGAGAAAGAAAGTGTGGTGGCCGGGCGCCGTGGCTCACACCTGTAATCCCAGCACTTTGGAAGGCTGCGGCGGGTGGATCGTCTGAGGTCAGGAGTTCGAGACCAGCCTGACCAACATGGAGAAACCCTGTCTCTACTAAAAATACAAAATATTAGCTGAGTGTGGTGGCACATGCCTGTAATCCCAGCTACTTGGGAGGCTGAGGCAGGAGAATCACTTGAACCCGGGAGGCGGAGGTTGTGGTGAGCCGAGATCGTGCCATTGCACTCCAGCCTGGGTAACAAGAGTGAAACTCTGTCTCAAAAAAAAAAGAAAGAAAGCGTGGCTTAGCTGAGTGCAGTGGCTCATGCCTGTAATCCCAGCACTTTGGGAGGCCAAGGAAGGAGGATCGCTTGAGCCCAGGAGTTCAAGACCAGCCTGGGCAACATAGTGAGACCCTGTCTCTGTTTAAAAATGTGGCTTACAGTTGTAGGTTTGTAATCCAGAGGGAGGGCATGGCGGTGGTTCTCACCTGATGTCTTTTTCATTATGCAGCACCATCTGTCAAACATTAAGGATACAGCTGGAAGCTTGAGGAGACTGAGGAGCATTTAAATAGTTATTAATGTGGGATATTGAGCAGTACTGAGGGACCTGCTGAAGGCTAGGACCATGAATTTATGGTGGTTCCAGCCTGTGCTGTTATTTTTCTCCAGTAGCACTCAGCAGTCCAGATCAGGGCAAGGGAATTATTGACAGGAGAGTGACTGAAGTGATTGAAATGATACAGTGAGCAACCTAAGCATGATTTAAAAAGGAAAATGTGACTGGGCGCGGTGGCTCACATCTGTAATCCCAGCACTTTGGGAGGCCGAGGCAGGCGGATCACGAGGTAAGGAGTTCGAGACCAGCCTGGCCAAAATGGTGAAAATGGTGAAACCCCATCTCTACTAAACATACAAAAAATTAGCCAGGCATGGTGGTGCGTGCCTGTAGTCCTGGCTACTCGGGGGGCTGAGAATCACTGAGGAGAATCACTTGAACCCGGGAGGCGGAGGTTGCAGTGAGTGGAGATCGTGTCACTACACTCCAGCCTGGGCAACAGAGTGAGACTCAAAAAAAAAAAAAAGTAAAGTGACATGGAAAAGAAGGTTGTTAGAGATGAGGTGATAAACTGTGGCCATTCAGTGTTGAAGGGGCTACCCATGTGCACTTCGAAGTCACCAGGGTGACCCTAAGATGATGGGAATTGGGGTAGAGATGAAGAGTGGAAACCACTGCCAAAGTCTTCAGTGAATGAAGGAGTGACCATGACTAGGAAGGAGAGAAGTTAATCTAGACTCTTGGCACACATCTCAAAAGAGAAGGGAGTTTGCTGGTAGGCAGAAAAGCAGTGATCTGAAAGCTACAGGGTGGGGCCCAGTAGGACATAGGTATATCCTGTAGGGATGTAAGAGAATGAGCAACCTCCACCAGAGGTCTGCAGAGAGGAGTGGTGGCCTCAGTGAATGACCAGGTTTCTTTTAAGGCAAGTCATGGAAGGAATGCTGAGTGAGGAGTTTGAGGATATAGATGAGTTGGCAGATTACAGAGCACGAGTTCCAGAGGGTGTAGGCAAGTGTTTGAAAGTAGAGGGGTTGGGCCAGGCGTGGTGGCTCACGCCTGTAATCCCAGCACTTTGGGAGGCTGAGGTGGGCGGATCACGAGGTCAGGAGTTCCAGACCATCCTGGTCAACATGGTGAAACCCCGTCTCTACTAAAAATACAAAAATTAGCTGGGCATGGTGGCGCGTGCCTATAGTCCCTGCTACTCAGGAGGCTGAGGCAGGAGAATTGCTTGAACCTGGGAGGGGGAGGTTGCAGGGAGCCGAGATTGTGCCACTGTACTCCAACCTGGCGACAGAGCAAGACTCTGTCTCAAAAAAGAAAAAGGAAGTAAAGGGGTTGAGGCGTTGGAAGACTGGCTCAAGGGAGAGAAAGCAGTATTATCAAACAGTTCAAGTGCAAGAGAGGTTCAATCATTGGAAGGGTTTCCAGAGTACTTTTTTTTTTTTTTGAGACGGAGTCTCGCTCTGTCACCCAGGCTGGAGTGCGATGGCACAATCTCAGCTCACTGCAACCTCCGCCTCCCAGGTTCAAGTGATTCTCCTGCCTCAGCCTCCCGAGTAGCTGAGATTACAGGTGCAAACCACCACGCCCAGCCAATTTTTGTATTATTAGTAGAGACAGGGTCTCACCATGTTGGCCAGGTCTGTCTCAAACTCCTGACCTCAGGTGATCCACCCGCCTAGGCCTCCTAAAGTGCTGTAATTACAGGCGTGAGCCACTGCACCTGGCCTCCAGAGTACTCTTTTATGGTCAGACTTTAGGGGATTGTGTTCATCGTAACCATATTTAAGGACACAGAAATCTGGAGTTCATTCAGAGGAAGGGGACGAGGAATATTTTGATTCATTTTTTTTCGTATGTTTGTTTTGTTTTTGGAGACGGAGTTTCACTCTTGTTTCCCAGGCTACAGTGTGATGGTATGATCTTGGCTCACCGCAACCTCCGCCTCCCAGATTCAAGCAATTCTCCTGCCTCAGCCTCCCGGTAGCTGGGATTATAGGCATACACCACCACATCTGGCTCATTTGGTATTTTTAGTAGAGATGGGGTTTCTCCAAGTTGGTCAGGCTGGTCTCAAACTCCCGACCTCAGGTGCTCTGCCCACCTCAGCCTCCCAAAGTGCTGGGATTACAGGCGTGAGCCACCGCGCATGGTGATTCTTTTTTTTGAGACGGAGTCTCACTCTGTTGCCCAGGCTGGAGTGCAGTGGCACGATCTCAGCTCACTGCAAGCTCTGCCTCCTGGGTTCACGCCATTCTCCTGCCCCAGCCTCCCAAGTAGCTGGGACTACAGGCGCTCGCCACCACGTCCGGCTAATTTTTTGTATTTTTAGTAGAGACGGGGTTTCACTATGTTGGCCAAGATGGTCTTGATCTCCTGACCTCATGATCCGCACACCTTGGCCTCCCAAAGTGCTGGGGTTACAGGTGTGAGCCACCAAAAAAAGCCTGGCCCTTTTTTTAAAATTTTTTAAATTATTTATTTTTTTGAGACAGAGTTTCGCTCTCATTGCCCGCGTTGGAGTGCAATAACGCAATCTCACTTCAACCTCTGCCTCCCAGGTTCAAGCAATTCTTCTGTCTCAGCCTCCCAAGTAGCTGGGATTATAGTCATGTGCTACCACGCCCGGATAGTTTTTGTATTTTTAGTAGAGACGGGGTTTCACCATGTTGGTCAGGCTGGTCTTGAACTCCTTTGCTTAGGTGATCCACCCACCTCGGCCTCCCAAAGTGCTGGGATTACAGGCATGAGCCACTGTGCCCGGCCTTGATTCATTTATTCATTAACAAATATTTAATGAGTGCCTGTAATGTGGAAAATGCTGTATCACCCTGATAATATTTAGGCAATATGAGTTATAGTCACTGCCCTTAAGGAGGAGACATGTATACCAATAGTGCATCGCCATGGAGCAGTATCACGGAGACCAGGCAGGTAACATGAAGTGTGCAGCCAGCCAGAGGGATGGTGTTGAACTGGAGAGGAGTGCCTGAAAGGAGGAACAGTTACTCAGCTCAGCTAATTGTTCCCCTGTAAGAATGCAGACCCAGGGTTGCGAGATTTTCTTGTTGTTTAAGAGCGACCAGAAATCTCTATATTTAAATATAATTTCCTACCTTAATTTTTTTTTTTTGGAGATATGATCTCACTCTGCTGCCTAGGCTGGAGTGCAGTGGTGCCATCTCAGCTCACTGCAACTTCCACCTCCTCGGCTCAAGCGATCCTTCCACCTCAGTTTCCCAGGTAGCTGGGATTACAGGCGTGTGCCAGCACACCCAGCTGTAGGAGTGAATTGACAGGGCATTTGTAGAGGAGATTTTGGTATCTGGGAAAGCAAATAAGCTCCTCATCAAAGGGTACCTTCCAACTCTGAGGTACTATAGAGGGCCCAGGTGTACTTGAGAAATGAGCAGAGAGGATGTCAAGAAAAAACTTATAAGCAGAAAACTTACAAAATGGGAGGTGCCAGAGGGCCTTAGGGGACTTCCATAGTTGTCTCTGGTAGTTGGCAGTGACTAGATAGCCAGGAAGATAATTGAGAGATCGTGGGACAGTACTGGGATGTGGGAAAAAGGGACATTCTGATCATCCCCTCATTTCTTCCTTTGACCCTAAAGAGACATATGAGCGGCTCGAGGCTGACAAAAAGAAGCAGGTTCATAAGAAGCGGAAGTGCCCCGGGCCCATAATCACCTATCATTCAGTGACAGTGCCACTTGTTGGGGAGCCAGGCCCCAAGGAAGAGAACGTTGACATAGAAGGGTGAGTGAATCTCAAGAGGAAAAGAGATTGTGTGTTCAGCTCATGTTCTCTTGGCCCCACTTTGCTTGCTTTTCTCACACAGCTCTCCTTAACACTTGGAGATTTCTTTCAGATTCCTAACTCCCTTCAGCTCAATTTCTTTTTCTTTTTTTTTTTTTTTGAGACATGGTGCTGCTCTGTCGCCTAGGCTGGAATGCAGTGGTGCAGTCTCGGCTCACCGCAACCTCCACCTCCTGTGCTCAGGCAATCCTCCCACCTTAGCCTCCCAAGTAGCTGGGAGTACAGCCACACATGCTAATTTTTGTATTTTTTGTAGAGACGGTTTCGCTGTGTTGCCCAGACTCCTGGGTTAAAGTAATCGTCCCGCTTCATCTTCCTAAAATACTGGGATTACAGATGTGAGCCACTGCGCCCAGCCCAGCTTATTTCTTTCTTATTCCTTTTTCTTTTAGTTTCTCTCTTCTTCTCTTTCCTATTTTTCCTTCTAGCCTAGCTTTCTTTTCCCATCAATCACTTAGTACGTTCCTCAGAATGTTCCCAACACCCTGCCTCCTTTTTCTCTTTCCTCATCTCTCTGATTTCCTTCTTTCTTTTTTTTTGAGATGGAGTCTCGCTGCTCTGTCACCCAGGCTGGAGTTTAATGGCACGATCTTGGCTCAATGCAACCTCCGCCTCCTGGCTTCAAGTGATTCTCCTGCCTCAACCTCCTGAGTAGCTGTGATTACAGGCATCCGCCACCACGCCCGGCTAATTTTTATATTTTTAGTAGAGACAGGGTTTCACCTTGTTGGTCAGGCTGGTCTCGAACTCCTGACCTCGTCATCTGCCTGCCTCAGCCTCCCAAAGTGCTGGAATTACAGGCGTGAGCCACTGCACCCAGCCTGATTTCCTTCTTTCTGTATCTGTTGTCTTCTCTCCTCAGCTCTTTGTGTTTTTCCTTGTCTTTTGTCCTCAGACTTGATCCTGCTCCCTCGGCGTCTGCATTGACTCCTCATGCTGGGACTGGACCCGTCAACCCCCCTGCTTGCTGCTCACGTACCTTCATCACTTTTAGTGATGATGCAACTTTCGAGGAATGGTTCCCCCAAGGGCGGCCCCCAAAAGTCCCTGTTCGTGAGGTCTGTCCAGTGACCCATCGTCCAGCCCTATACCGGGACCCTGTTACAGACATACCCTATGCAACTGCTCGAGCCTTCAAGATCATTCGTGAGGCTTACAAGAAGTACATTACTGCCCATGGACTGCCGCCCACTGCCTCAGCCCTGGGCCCCGGCCCGCCACCTCCTGAGTCCCTCCCTGGCTCTGGGCCCCGAGCCTTGCGCCAGAAAATTGTCATTAAATGAAGAGATGTCTAGTCCTCAGAAACTTCTTTCCTGCCCTGATTGGGGCTCTTGCTGTTCCATTTCTTCTCCCTGCTTCTCCCCTTTGTCACTTCTGATCTTTGCCTAATCTATTTCTTTTTCCTTTTCCCCTAGTTCTTACAGGTTTCGTTGTGTTTTTTAATCTAATAAAATAGAAAGATCCCTTTTGTCTGGTGTCCAGTCTAGGGTTGGGAGCAAGAAGTATTTGAATACCTGCATGTATTTGGGTCTTTATTCGATAGCATTTATTATGAGCTGTCCTTTCTAAATTGTATTCATTCCTCCAACTAAATTATAAACATCTGAAAATTGCACACCAAAACACATCCTTGTATTGACCTTCCTATCACTTTACACTCACTGTTTTGAATACAGCAGGCACCAAATAAGGAGGAACTGGCTGATTCTAGTCGAACTCCGATGTCTCAGACTGGGGCTTGTATGAAGGGAAGTGGAGGAGATGCCATGGCTGTTAATGACCACTAGAGGCTCTCAGGGCTGGGCAGGGTATGGGGGCTGTGTATATGTGATCTCCCACTACCCCCCACCTGGCCAGAGCTAAAATAATAAAATGCTGAGCTCACTGTTCCCCCACCCTCTCCCCCGGCACCGGGCTCCTCCTGCTGCTGGGACAGTGCTGTAGTAGAACAGACAGACCTACTGACACAGGGGAGGTGAGAAGGGAGGTGACCACCAGGACTGGTAGGTGGGGAAGACAGGGGGCTTATGGATGAGAGCCTGGTGGGAGATGGGAGAAGAGTGGCTCCTATGGGGAATGATGTGGAGTGTGTCCCTGTCTCTGTCACTCAGTGTATATTTCTGCCACTGTGCCGTCCTACCCCTTAACTGTGTATAGTTTACATTGTCGATGTGAGTGTCTCACATACTTTCTGGATCTTTCATATTCAGCATGGTGTGTATGCATAGCTCCTTGTGCGTATCTTATATTGTACAAAATTGTGCGAGTTTAATATTCCCACTGTTTTTAAAGAAACTTTACCCCATTTACACCCATTGGTCTGGTGTCACCTTCCTGTCCAAAGCAAGGGACAGATTATGGGGACTCAGTCCCTTCTCCAGAGGCCTTACTACCCTTCCCCCAACCTGGAAGTCCCCCAACTGCTCCGAGCCCTTGCTTTCCCTTAAGACTTCAAATTTTAGGAAACACAGAAAGTGAAATCTTGATCCCCCACAATAAAAGGGAAATGAGGATGGGGTAAGAGACTCTCTCTTCCCCTTACACCCCATTGTCCTTGGTTTTTTTATCCGGTTTAGGAAAAAGCCTGGATTATGAGGAGGAGAGGAGGAATTTCCCTGAAGCTCTCTATTCCCCGACCCCTCATCCCCTTTCAATAGGAACTGGGCATAGGACCAGCTGTGTTGGCAGGGCTTCCAGCAGCTGTGTTAGGGCGAAGGCACTGACAAGTGAGGTTATAGGGGAGGGGTGCTGCCAGGATTTCTCTGTCATACCGTGGGAAGACAAACCCAGCTTAGATGTCTGGGATCCCCATCCAGAGTGGCTGGAAGCTGGGGAAGCAGAAAGGAGACTCTAGTTCTAACTCTAAACAACCTAATCTTCCCCAGCTTCCCATCTTCAACTAGATTTCTAATCTCCAAGAAATCCAATCCAATGTTCTGCCCCCCTGGCTGGTCTCTTTGTGTCCCTGCTGTGTCCCTGTCCATCTTACCATTGTCCATCCTTTTGTCCCATGTTGCCCAGGCTCTGTGAGTACCACACAGTGGGGAGGGGGTGGGGGCCACCATGTCATCATATCAGAAGGAACTGGAGAAATACAGAGACATAGATGAAGATGAGATCCTAAGGACCTTGAGCCCCGAGGAGCTAGAGCAGCTGGACTGCGAACTACAGGAGATGGATCCTGAGGTAGGGGCTCCAGCACAGGGAACCAGGGGCAGTCCCAGGCATTTGGGAAGGGTGTTGGGCTCTGGGTGGCTGAGAATAGGGTTTGCTACAGGACCTAGAGTCCTAAGAAGGCCAGGGGAAAGGTGTCTGGTGATGTTTTAGGGAGCCCTAGCAGTACCTAGGTCAGAGGGGAGGTCTGACTTGCTCCCCAAAACTCATCCCTAAGAACATGCTCCTGCCAGCTGGACTAAGACAACGTGACCAGACAAAGAAGAGCCCAACGGGGCCACTGGACCGAGAGGCCCTTTTGCAGTACTTGGAGCAACAGGCACTAGAAGTCAAAGAGCGTGATGACTTGGTGCCCTTCACAGGCGAGAAGAAGGGTATGGGGACCCTGACATCTGTGCCTCGTAGAACCCAAGTGGCTGTGCTGTCTCTCACTCGTCCCCACTCCAGCTTCCCTCTCACCTTCCAGCTCCTAGTTGCCTAGGGACTCAGATGCCCTGACACTTAAATGCGAGCTTGCACTCTTCAGTTCTTTTTTTTTTCTTTTTGTTTGAGACGGAGTCTCACTGTCTCCCAGGCTGGAGTGCAGTGGTGCGATCTCGGCTCACTGCAAGCTCTGCCTCCCAGGTTCACGCCATTCTCCTTCCTCAGCCTCCCAAGTAGCTGGGACTACAGGCGCCCACGACCACGCCCTGCTAATTTTTTTTTTTTTTTTTTTTTTTTTTGAGATGGAGTCTCACTCTGTCGCCCAGGCTGGAGTGCAGTGGCGCAGTCTCGGCTCACTGCAAGCTCCACCTCCCAGGTTCACGCCATTCTCCTGCCTCAGCCCCCCGAGTAGCTGGGACTACAGGCACCCACCACCACGCCTGGCTAATTTTTTTGTATTTTTAGTAGAGATGGGGTTTCACTGTGTTAGCCAGGATGGTCTCAATCTCCTGACCTCGTGATCTGCCCGCCTTAGCCTCCGAAAGTGCTGGGATTACAGGCATGAGCCACCGCGCCCAGCCGCTAATTTTTTGTATTTTTAGTAGAGACGGGGTTTCACCATGTTAGCCAGGATGGTCTCGATCTCCCGACCTCATGATCCACCCGCCTCGGCCTCCCCAAGTGCTGGGATTACAGGCATGAGCCACAGCGCCCGGCCCCGCACTCTTCAGTTCTTGAGAGAGCAGGGGACTAAGGACTCCTGAGTTTGTAGAGGACTCAGGCTTTCCAGTGTCCCTTCGTGACCCAGCATTCTACCTCCTGGAGGAGGAAAGAAACCTGGAGGCCAGGATCTTGGGAGAAATTACCTCTACCTGAGCCATCCTTCATCTCCCCATCAGGGAAACCCTATATTCAGCCCAAGAGGGAAATCCCAGCAGAGGAGCAGATCACCCTGGAGCCTGAGCTGGAAGAGGCACTGGCACATGCCACAGATGCTGAAATGTGTGACATTGCAGGTGGGTAGCTGTGGGAAGTTGAGGGTGAGAGGATCAGGGGCAGGTGGATTCTAGCCACGACATGGGACTAGTGAGGAAGGCCCCAACCAGAATGTGGATGTCTAAGAAAGCCTCAAGCAGTAGTTTCAAGCTTTTCTTGTTTGTTTATATATTTATTCATTTTTAAATTTAATAACACCTCAAGAGCAATTTTACAGGGATTGTAAGAGCAAATAAAAGTGGAATCATTGGGCCAGGCGCCATGACTCACACCTGTAACCTCAGCACTTGGGAGGCCTGAGTGCACTTGGGAGCACTCAGGATTGCCTGAGCTCGGGAGTTCAAGACCAGCCTGGGCAACATAGTGAAATCCCGTCTCTACTAAAATACAAAAAACTGGCCGGGTGCGGTGGCTCACACCTGTAATCCCAGCACTGTGGGAGGCCGAGGCGGGCAGATCACGAGGTCAGGAGATCGAGACCATCCTGGCTAACACGGTGAAACCCCGTCACTACTAAAAATACAAAAAATTAGCCAGGTGTGGTGGTGGGCGCCTGTAGTCCCAGCTACTCGGGAGGCTGAGGCAGGAGAATGGTGTGAACCCAGGAGGCCGAGCTTGCAGTGAGCCGAGATAGTGCCACTGCACTCCAGCCTGGGCAACAGAGCGAGACTCCGTCTCAAAAAACAAAAAACAGCCGGGCGCGGTGGCTCACGCCTGTAATCCCAGCACTTTGGGAGGCCGAGGCGGGCGGATCACGAGGTCAGGAGATCGAGACCATCCTGGCTAACACGGTGAAACCCCGTCTCTACTAAAAATACAAAAAATTAGCCGGGCGTGGTAGTGGGCGCCTGTAGTCCCAGCTACTCGGGAGGCTGAGGCCGGAGAATGGCGTGAACCCGGGAGGTGGAGCTTGCAGTGAGCCGAGATCGCGCCACTGCAATCCAGCCTGGGCGACAAAGCAAGACTCCGTCTCAAAAAAAAAACAAAAAAACAAACAAAAAAACAAAAACAAAAACAACAACAACAAAAAAAATTAGCCAGGCATGGCAGCATGCGCCTGTAGTCCCAGTTACTTGGGAGGCTGAGGCAGAAGAATTGCTTGAACCCGGGAGGTGGAGGTGGCAGTGAGCCGAGATCGCACCACTGCACTCCAGCCTGGGGGCAGAGTGAGACTCTGTCTCAGGGAAAAAAAGTGGAACCATTCTGGCTGAAAGAGGAGAGTCTCTACAGACTCCTTTATCCTCTAGTGGCTCATAAGGGACCTTCCCTTAGCCCTTTCTCAATGTTTTAGAAACTACTGCCTTAAGAAGTTTATGGAAAGGACCTCTGGGGCTGAAAGAGGGTGGGAAACTTCTTTGGCAAAGTGTAAGTGGTCAGGCTTTACAAATGCAACAGATTCAGAAATAGGTAGGAGGGAGGCTTGGAACAGGTTCCTTCTCATTCCCTGTGACTCCTCTGCTTACCCTCTCCAGCAATTCTGGACATGTACACACTGATGAGTAACAAGCAATACTATGATGCCCTCTGCAGTGGAGAAATCTGCAACACTGAAGGCATTAGCAGTGAGTGTGTTTGGGGAGCATGGTCCCCAGGGCTCTGGGCAGACAGTCCTAGTGTCTGGGAGAAGGCAGAAAAGGGTGAAATTGATGATTCTGGGAGAGGACATGCTGCATGAGTGATAAGAAAACCTGTGGAGTGCCAGGTGAGGTGGCTGGTGCCTGTAATCCCAGCATTTAGGGAGGCCGAGGCAGGTGGATCACCTGAGGTCAGGAGTTCAAGACCAGCCTGGCCAACATGGTGAAACCTTGTCTCTACTAAAAATACAAAAATTAGCTGGTTGCATGCCTGTAATCCCAGATATTATACTTGGGAAGCAGAGGCACAAGAATTTCTTGAACCCGAGAGGTCAAGGCTGCTGTGAGTTGAGATTGTGCCACTGCATTCCAGCCTAGGTGGATAGAGCGAGACTCCATCTAAAAAAAAAAAAAAAAAGAAAAAGAAAAGAAAACCAATGGGGAGGAGATTATGGGGAACATGTTGGGGTTCCCTTCCTGCCCTCACTCACCAGGTGTGGTACAGCCTGACAAGTATAAGCCAGTGCCGGATGAACCCCCAAATCCCACAAACATTGAGGAGATACTAAAGAGGGTCCGAAGCAATGACAAGGAGCTGGAGGAGGTGAACTTGAATAATATACAGGTATTTGACTTGCATCCTCCAAACCATAACACTGGATAACCACTGACATCCGAGAGTCCCTTAGCCCACCATCTCCTATTCCCCTCCGGTAGGACATCCCAATACCCATGCTAAGTGAGCTGTGTGACGCAATGAAGGCAAATACCTATGTGCGGAGCTTCAGTCTGGTAGCCACGAGGAGTGGTGACCCCATCGCCAATGTAAGGCTAGTTGACGTCCCCAGCCCTCCCCACATCTTACATGCACCCGTTGCATGGCTGTCATAAAGGGTTTTGCTAGGGAGTGCTATTCTCATCTTGCCTTCTTAGGGCAGCCCTCATGGAGACGCCTACCTTCAGTGCTATGGCTCATAACTCTCAACCCTCTCTAACACCCCTAGTCCCACTGCACATTCATCTCCCTGCTTTCCCCTGCTATCCACCCTGCTTTCTGTATCCCTCTAGCTCCATTTACAGCACCTGAAAGACTCTTCTCAAAGAGCTGTGTTTCCCTCTTGCTCCTGTTCTTTCTTTCCTCAGTCATCTGTGAAACTGTTCCCTAATCCTAACCCAAGTCCCTACTACCCAGGCAGTGGCTGACATGTTGCGTGAGAATCGTAGCCTCCAGAGCCTAAACATCGAATCCAACTTCATTAGCAGCACAGGACTCATGGCTGTGCTGAAGGCAGTTCGGGAAAATGCCACACTCACTGAGCTCCGTGTAGACAATCAGGTCAGCATTCCCTTCCCCTGATGTTAGCATTCAGTCTCATTGAGTCTCCTCCCTGAGCCAGCCAGTGGGGCAGCTATCTTACTTAATCTTGTTTGAATTCTCCTCTTCATTGTCTCTATGAGGGAAGCCAAGTCAGCATCTCTCTTCACCCACTGTGGAGAAACAAGCTTCTTTGACCTCCCAAAGGGGTCTGTGATCTGGGGTGGTAAACAGCCCAGAGACGGTGACTGTCAGCTTTTGCCTCTCCCTCCCCCAGCGCCAGTGGCCTGGTGATGCAGTGGAGATGGAGATGGCCACCGTGCTAGAGCAGTGTCCCTCTATTGTCCGCTTTGGCTACCACTTTACGCAGCAGGGGCCACGAGCTCGGGCAGCCCAGGCCATGACCCGAAACAATGAACTACGTGAGTAACTGCAGACATGATGTGTGGAGTGGTCAGGGAAGTGCAGAAATTGGTGGATCCTCCTGAAAGCAGACCTAATGACTAACAGCCCAGGGTGCTACCAAAGAGCTATTCATATGAGAAGTTCAAATCCCAAGAGTGATCAGAAAGTAAACAGAAAACTCCCCCTGCCCCAAATATGGACCAGTAGAGAGGTAGAAAGGATGCCAGAGATAATCATACTTGTTTAGAGGTATCGTAATTTTATTTGTGGTGTGGTTTCTTGTTTTGTTTTGTTAATGTGGGATGGGCCTGTAAGGTGGCCTAAGACACTACCAATTTATGAGTTTGGCTAAGGGACTGGAAAGGAGAAGAGTGCCTTTGCAGAAAGCAGGAGCTGGAACAAACACTTATGTTTAATATTGCTCCTTTACAGGTCGCCAGCAAAAGAAGAGATAACACTGCATTTCCCTTTACCAACTAGAGGTGGGAGCACTGGACACTTAAATCCTCATCTGTCCTCCTTTCCTGTAAATAAAAGCCCTTCTATCCATTTTGCCTGCCTCCTTCCTTGGGCTTTGGGGTGAGAATCTTGGCGCTAACCCCCAAGGGTTACTGCCAGTTCACCAGGGGATTATTTATACTCTGGGGATCAGCAGGCAGGGAGGTTCAGGTTACTAGGAGGAGGTGGGGGTGCTCCCTCCCTTGGTGTTCCCCATAACCCTGCCAATGCCTTTTGACTCTTCTACTTTCACAGGGAACTTAGCCACAGCCCTGTTTCCAGATGTGGCCAGGTCCCCCTAGTGCCTACCCGCAGTCCTCATGTGATTTGAAGGGGGAAAGGACTTTGAGTGGTAGTGGAGAAGCAGGCAGACAACATGAAGGGCAAAGACCTCTTTTTGACAGTCTTATTAATAGGGCACCAGGCTGATGCAGCTGACGCTTGGCATGGCTTTGGCAGGAGGTGGGGGAGGGGTTAGAAGTATGGATAGCCATGGCTGGGTGCGGTGGCTCATGCCTGTAATCCCAGCACTTTGGGAGGCCGAGGTGGGCGGATCACGAGGTCAGGAGATCGAGACCATCCTGGCTAACATGGTGAAACCCCGTCTCTACTAAAAATACAAAAAATTAGCTGGGCATGGTGGCGGGCGCCTGTAGTCCCAGCTACTCAGGAGGCTGAGGCAGGAGAAAGGCGTGAACCTGGGAGGCAGAGCTTGCAGTGAGCCGAGATCGTGCCACTGCACTCCAGCCTGGGCAACAGAGCGAGACTCCGTCTCAAAAAAAAAAAAAGGAGTGTGGAGAGCTGTGTACCTTGCAGGCAAGGAGTAGTTGGAATGAGAATGAACAGATCTGAAATCCTGAGATCCAACAAGGAACCAGACTTAAGGAAAGTTAAGTTCTCAGCACCCATTGTAATTTATTTGTGAATGAATGGGAAAAGGGTATCAGTCCAAGGGGAGATCAGGTGGTTCCTCCTCATCAGAGTCAAACTCAACATTTTCATCTTTTACCCATCGACCTCGTCCATCTGGGATCCATCCAGAGCTGGAAACATCAGAGAAAACAGCATTGATCAGGAAAGAGGCTTATTAAGAAGTTAGTGGTGAGCTCACACCAGTAATCCCAGCACTTTGGGAGGCCGAGGCAGGTGGATCACTTGAGGTCAGGAGTTCGAGACCAGCCTGACCAACATAGTGAAACCCTGTCTCTACCAAAAAAAAAAAAAAAAAGTTAGCGGTGAGAAAAAATTGAGAGCCATGTAAGTTGGGTGGCTAAAGCAAAATGAAACCAAAGATGGAAAACAACAATGGGAGTCCGGGTGCAGTGGCTCACGCCTGTAATCCCAACACTTTAGGAAACTGAGGCAGGCGGATCACCTGAGGTCAGGAGTTCGAGGCCAGCCTGACCAACATGGAGAAACCCCGTCTCTACTAAAAATACAAAATTAGCCAGGCGTGGTGGCGCATGCCTGTAATCCCAGCTACTCGGGAGCCTGAGGCAGGAGAATCGCTTGAACCCAGGAGGTGGAGGTTACAGTGAGCCAAGAGCGTGCCATTGCACTCTAGCTGGGGCAACAAGAGTGAAACTCCATCTCAAAAAAAAAAAAAAAAGGGAAAACAATAGCTTTGAAACAAGGGTGTCAGAGAGAAAAGAAAATCTGAGGAAACTGATTAGGCATACTCACCTTCGAAGGGTGAGATAATGGTCCAGGGCTCGTCTTCTTGTGGGGCTCATGGGTGCAGGGGCTGAGACAGTTGCTGACTCCTCGGCCTGTGGGCCAGCCGCAGGTTCAGGTTCCCTACTGATCTTCCCACTTTGGAGTTCGACCTCTGAGGGTGGCATAGGGGAAAGGGAGACAGAGGGACCAGGGGCTTCTGGTCTAGGTAGAGAAGAATAGTCTGTAAAAGCAGTAAGGGAAAAGGCCAACTCTCCTATGACTCCCAACCTCTTAAAACAGTGCTTCTTAAACTATATTTCTCAAGATATTAATAAGTTCTGCATATAAAGGATTTCAGAATCATGAATTTGGGAAAGGCTAGCTTAAAATTTTACAAGTTTTTTTTAATCTTAAGACTGTATAGTTTTTAAAACTGTTATTCTTCAAGTAGAATTACAAAGTGCCATTTCCCAAACTTTATTTAAAAATCACAAAATTCTCCTTTTCTTTTTCTTTCTTTTCTTTTTTTTTGAGATGGAGTCTCACTCTGTCACCCAGGCTGGAGTGAAGTGGTGTGACCGTGGCTCACTGCAACCTCTGTCTCCCGGATTCAAGCAATTCTCCTGCCTCAGCATCTTGAGTAGCTGGGATTACAGGCACACACCACACACCCAGCTAATTTTTTACATTTTTGGTAGAGACAGGATTTCACCATGTTGGCCAGGCTGGTCTTGAACTCCTGACCTCAAGTGATCCACCCACCTCAGCCTCCAAAAGTGCTGGGATTACAGGCGTGAGCCACCGCGCCCAGCCAAAATTCTCCTTTTCTTGAAACACTAAGTAACATCTCCAGAACGCTAGTATTCCTCAGAATACACACTGGAAAACTCTTTTAGAGCCATCTGTCTCCTTCTGAGCCTTCCTACCTCTGGCTTTCCCGTCCCATACCTGTACTTCCGGCGGCAGCAACTGTTATAGTGGGGAGCTCTGTGCAGAGCACTCTGGGTGATAAGTCGTGTCTGAATTAGCAGAGGAGCCTGGTAAGGAGATGGGAGACAGAGTCAGAGCCTTCAGCCCTCCGCCCTTCCAGCCTGGTGTGTGCAGCAGGGTCTTGCCTAGAACTCGCTCTCCACTCTGATTACCTCAGCTTTGGTTTCTTCCCTTCTCAATTCATTCTGATGTTTTGGATTCTGCTTTCTTTCCTTTCCCGGCTGCTTCTTGCCATAGAAAAGCTGCAAGCCTGACAAGAAAGGGAAACAGAATTAAAAGCATAGCACCAAGAGTGGTGTGCAGAGATTTCGAGGGTTTATTCCCCATCCCGTCTTCCCCCTAACTTACTGGACAGATGTTTCTTGCCTGCACGGTGGGCAGTCAGCATGGCCAGGGTGTCCAGTACCGGTCGATGGGGGCAGATGGCACAAGCAAAGCTGAGCAGGGGTAGAAAAGAGGATAAGTGGTCCAGGGGAAGAGGGTTGGGCCCGTCCCTGCCATAGGTTCCACCCTGTCCTAGCAGTCTTTGCAAAATCCAACTCCCTGGTGACCCAATCTCCACTTCTTCCAGTCCTCACTGGCCGCCAAAGAATCCTAGGTACTCCTGCTGTCCTAATTAATAACAAAAGTTTGTTGAAGCCAGGCGTGGTGGCATGCGCTTGTAAACCCAGCTAATCGCGACGCTGAGGAGGCAGGATCACTTGAGCCCTAGAGTTCGAAGGCAGCCTGGGCAGCACCGCGAGACCTCCGTCTCAAAGGAAAAAAAAAAAACAAAGTCTATTGAGCCTCTAACCGCAGAACCCTCAGGCTTGAGCCACTCCTTGCTCTTACCGTCCATCCCGAAGCATCAGCGCCTCATCCTCTGGAATGTAACTGGCTAGGAGGTCCCCGACTCTTCTTTTCTGCAGGGAGTAGGGGAAGAAATCCGGACGGGATCAGCGGGATAGGAGAGAGGGATGGAAGTGAAATTATAGAAATGAGGAATGAAATGGAATAAGGACCCTGGGGAGAACAGCGATCATAGACCGAAAAAGGATTCACTACACAGCTCTAAGTCGCCTGGTTCTCTCCTGCACCCCCGAGTTGTTGCCAGCGCAATGAAACAAAGCTCCTTCCCAACCTTCAGAGAGCGACTGAAGCGGCTCCAGATCCTCTCCGCTCACGCTTACTTTGAGCACATTGAGTTGACTCCAATCGTCTCCTTCCCTCTTGAAAGACATCACGACTGTGAGTCCCAGAAGTGATAAATTCTCTTGTTCCGGTTTCGCCACTCCTCCAGGCCACCGTAGCAAGAGCGGGACAGCGCCTTCTCTTTTTTCCTTCTCTTCCTGTCGGCCTCCATACTTCCGGGGACGCACTTCCACGCATGCATTGCGCGATCCGGAAATCCACTCTCTGGTGCGCGGAGGGAACTGCATTTCCTATGGTGCCCTGCGACTCCGCAGACGCGGAGCCTTTTGGGAAATGAAGTCTTTTCTCAAAGACCTTGCCGCTCAGCTGGATCCAGGCCCTTGCATCTTGGCGGATCTGAGGCGTTTGGAGGGACAACAACCTAGATGTGGAGCCGAAATTTGAGGGTGTGACCTGTCTTATGCGGAGCGGACCTTTGAGGATCTCTGAGTGGAAGATGTACTACAAATTCTTGCAATCCTCACGCTCTTCGTCTGCGGCGACAGTTCACCTGGGGTGGGCCTGATTTGTTCCTGACTCTAGCAAACAAACCCCGGGACCGGGCAGAGCTGGGATGTTGGAGCGCCCTGAGGCCAGGCTACTTGGGGGCAAACTGAGGAAAGAATGTTGAGGATTATTTCTAGAGTTCAAAGGTCAGAGGTCAATGTAGCGAGGAGTTGTGGGGGAGTCCAAAGTCGGAGGGGTGCTTAGGGGAGAATTAGGGAGGGACTGAATACTCAAGGGACAGATTTGTGGATAAGGAGCTTGGAGGGAGGAGAAATCGGGAGGGGGCAGATGGCGTAGTGCTGGGGAGGCGGGGACACAAGGGAAGAGAGAGGGGGAAAGGAATCCCCTGAATATCCATTCCCAGACTTCAGGCCTGTCACTCGCAGTCTCGGTCGTACCTCCCCTAGTTGCAACCCTAGCTGTTGGCAGGGTGAAGAGATGGCTTCCCCGTCTAGACAGCCCCCGCCAGGGGGGTCAGGACTGCTTCAAGGGAGCCGGGCTCGTTCATATGGAAGCCTGGTGCAATCGGCCTGCTCCCCAGTGAGGGAAAGACGCCTGGAGCATCAGTTGGAGCCCGGAGACACCCTGGCTGGACTAGCACTCAAATATGGGGTGACGGTGAGTTTTCCAGGATTGGGGTGAAGACAACAGTCAGGAGGGATTTAGTCCTGAGAAGAATGTAGTGGCCCTTCTAGGTAACCTCCCCTGAAATGTTCCTAATGTGTTGCACTCTGTTCTGCCTTTATCTTTGTTTTCCCATCACAGTGTTGCACAAGTCCTGCCCTACTATTCTAACGGAGAGGAACAGCTCCTATTTTATTATGCCAGACACTGTGCTGGGGGCTTCACATACGTTAGCTCATTTCACCCTCACATCTGTATCAAGTATACATTTATCGTTCCCTTTAGGCAGATGAAGAAACTGAGACTTGGATTGGTTAACCAGTTTGGCTAAGGTCAAATAATGAGCGTCAGATTTGGGATTCAAACAGGTCTGTCTGACTCCATTAACCACACAGAAAATTTTACGTTGAGAGTGATTAAACGTTTACAGCAACTAATGGAGAGCTGATTTTTAGTTCTCAGTTCCTAAAGTGCCCACCTCTCCTTGCTCTTGGTTCCTCCTCAATGCTCTGCCTTCTTTCCAGTAAGGTGGCCTCCTTTGTGCAAAACAGGTACTCTACACCAAGTATTTCAGGTCATGCATGGGGGAAATTGGATAGATGTAAAAATGTACAGCATTGAAGTTGATGGGGTTACTCCCCCATCCCTGCCCCTGTTTTCTTGTTCCATCTCACTCAAACAAATGTTGAATTTAGCCAACATTTTTATGCTTGCTGTATTTAAAGCACTGTGATAACTTTTCTGGGAGATAGAAACTTAAACTATATGGTTGCTGTCCTCATGTAATTTATGGCCTAATGAGAAATGAACAGGGACACAAATAATGATTACAAGTGACAGAATGTGGTGAGTTTGTAAAGGTATTAACAAAGAATAGGGGCCAGGCATGGTGGCTCATCCCTGTAATCCCAGCACTTTGGGAGGCGGAGGCAAGTGGATCACCTAACGTTACGAGTACGAGACCAGTCTGGCCAACATGGTGAAACCCTGTCTCGACTAAAAATACAAAAATTAGCCGGGCGTGGTGGTGCTCACCTGTAATCCCAGCTACTCAGGAGACTGAGGCAGGAGAATCGCTTGAACCCAGGAGGGGGAGGTTGCGATGAGCTGAGATCGCACCACTGCACTCCAGCACTCCAGCCTGGGCAACAGAGTGAGACTCTGTCACGCACACACACACACACACACACACAAAAAGATAGGAAATCAGAAAAGATTAAATTTCAGTTGGAAAGGGGCTGTGGTGGGCCAGGCGTGGTGGCTCATGCCTGTAATCCCAGCACTTTGGGAGGCTGAGGTGGGTGGATTGCTTGAGCTCGGGAGTACAGGACCATCCTGGGCAATGTGGTGAAACCCCATCTCTACAACAAATACAAAACTTAGCCGGGCATGGTGGCATGTGCCTGTAATCCCAACTACTGGGGAGGCTGAGGCAGAGGATCACTTGAGCCGGGGAAGCGGAGGTTTCAGTGAGCCGAGATCGCGCCACTACACTCCAGGCTGGGCGACAGAGTGAGACCTTGTCTCCAAAAAAAGAAAGAAAGAAAGAAAATACGAATACACTATATCTGTAGTTTCTATATTTCATTATCTAATTATGATAATAATTAGATAATTATAAGTAATAATTTTTAAATAAAGCATTAATGAGCCCCTGCTATGTGTCAAGGTCTGTAGGATGCTAATGACTGCCTGGGGATACAGAGACAGCAAGTCACAATCCTTGCCCTTAAAGGACGTATAGGGTTTAGGCAAAGCAGATATTTAAAGAGGTGAATAATATTGTAGTAGGGTTATGTATTATTATAGCAATATTTACAGTATGCATTGGGAGCCCTGAAGAAGGTAGCACAAAGGGAGTGATAGTTGATGAATAGAAGTTTTCCAAGCAGAGAATGGGATAGTAGGGGGGTGGGAGCATTTCAGGCAGAAGTAACAGCATGAATAAAGTGTGAAAAAGATCATGGAATGTTCAAAGAAAAATAAAAAGTTCAGGATAGCAAAATGTAGAGGTGGCAGAGGGAGATTAATCTAGACATTTCCTTTGGGAGCTGGATTGAGAAAGCCCTTGAATGCTAATTTGGTTTTTATCTTTTAGCCAATGCGGAGCCATAGGTGGGTAGTGGGTTAATCAGATTTATTTTTTTAGAAAGATACCAAGAGAAGGATGAGTAGAAATAGAGCGAGGAAGGCCAGTTAAACTGTTGCAATAACCCCAGATGAGAAATACTGAGGGTCTATTTTAAATCTTTGGCAGTAGACCTGAAGGTGAGACCAGATGTGAGAGAGATTTTTGAAGCAGTTTTGTTGACCACTTGGTATGGTGATGATAGGTAAGTATTAGTTAAGGATGACATTGATGTTTCTACCTTGGGAGGCCAGGCAGATAGATGGTGATGCCAGTCACTATGTCCAGTGATGAATAAATAGGTCAAAATAAATATTTATTAATGACATTGTTAATAGTATAGTGTGAAAAGCATTCCCAGAAGCAGTGAAAAGACCCAGGATTGTCATTCTAGCTCTGTCATTAACTTGATAGATAATTTTAGGAAAGTAGCTTAACCTCTCTGAGCCTCAGTTCCTTCATTTTTATTTATTCATTAATTTATTTATTCATTTATTTTTAATTTTTTTATTTTTAGAAATGGCATCTCACTATATTACTCAGGCTGGACTCTAATTCCCGGGCTCAAGCTATCCTCCCTCCTCAGCCTCCTGAGTAGCTGGAATTATAGGCATCAGACATTGCGCCTGGCTTGCACAATAATTTTTTAAAATGTAAGGGGGCCCTAAGACCAAAAAGTGTGAAAACCACTCATCTATAAAATAGAAATAATGTCAGCCCTTTGTACTTTAGCTTGGTTGTTATGGAATCAAAGAAGACTCTGTACAGTCACTTTAAAAAGCTCAAGATGTAATGTAAGATTGATCATTATTACTGTCCTTAATTTTGGTGACTTTTTTTTTTAAGATGGAACAGATTAAACGTGCAAACCGCCTTTATACTAATGACTCCATCTTCCTGAAGAAAACCCTCTACATTCCCATCCTGACAGAGCCCAGAGACCTGTTCAATGGTTTGGACTCTGAGGAAGAGAAAGATGGAGAGGAAAAAGTACACCCAAGTAACAATGAAGTTTGGCCACACTCAGCTGAGAGGAAGAAACAAGAGACAGGAGCAGGACGTGCCAATGGTGAAGTCCTCCCCACACCTGGCCAGGAAACCCCTACGCCCATCCATGACCTCTCTGCCTCTGATTTCCTTAAGAAGCTTGATTCACAGATCAGCCTGTCCAAGAAGGCTGCTGCTCAGAAGCTGAAAAAAGGGGAAAATGGGTGAGTCTTGAATGGTTCCTTATAAGTTCCTCCCTAGACTCCTCCATCGTTCCTGTCTTACCTAACCACAAACACAAGTAAGTAAGGACAGTGCCAACAGAGGCAAGGTGATACCTTTCCCCCATGTGGCCCCAAGACAATGAGCAGAGGCGATGGCTGCTGGCATGGGTAGAGGCAGTGGAAAACTGGGTTCTGTGTTCTTATTGGAGTCAGACAGTTAACTATTTTTTTTTTTTTTTTTTTGAGACGGAGTCTTGCTCTGTCGCCCAGGCTGGAGTGCAGTGGCGCGATCTTGGCTCACTGCAAGCTCCGCCTCCCAGGTTCACGCCATTCTCCTGCCTCAGCCTCCCAGGTAGCTGGGACTACAGGCGCCCGCCACCACGCCCGGCTAATTTTTTGTATTTTTAGTAGAGGCGGGGTTTCACCATGTTAGCCAGGATGATCTCAATCTCCTGACCTCGTGATCCGCCAGCCTCGGCCTCCCAAAGTGCTGGGATTACAGGCGTGAGCCACAGCGGCCAGCTGACAGTTAACTGTTTTTACTGCTCTGATCATCCATGAAGGAGCATTAGGGTTAGGATTTATCTAGAGGGTACTGAGACTGTCTTGAAGCAACCAGCTTATGTATTAGAAGACAGCTTTCCATGTACCTCTCACTTGGCCCATTGTCAGGTTCTTCCCTTGATCTGTCACTCTTTCCCCCCTTTCCTCACTTGCAGGGTACCTGGGGAGGATGCAGGTCTCCACCTGAGCTCCCCTTGGATGCAGCAACGAGCAGTCCTAGGTCCTGTGCCGCTGACCCGTACCTCTCGGACCCAGACACTACGGGACCAGGAGGATGAAATCTTCAAACTCTGATGTCCCCAGAACTGACTGAGAGAAGCAAGATGTTGAAAGAGAAACTTCAGGGGGAGAGGAGCCTGAGGTGAGGCTCAAGAACATGGCTTATGAGCCTGCCTCCCTCCACTCCAGCCATCCTCCCCAGCCTCCTTGTCTGCCAAAAATTCCTTGGCCTGGGGCAGTTTTATTGGCAAGATTAGGGAATGGGAACTGGACCTTTCCCAGTTCTTGGGCTGAATCTAGAGTTGAGTCCTTTAGACTCAAAAGGCTCTTTTTATATCCCTGTTGCCTTTCCTATCCTTTTTACCTTTCCCTGGCCTTAGAACAGGGAAGCAGAGACTCCCCCTCAGCTTCTTCCTCATCTCCAACTATGTGACATAATTTATTTGGTGCTAATATTGAAGTAATATTTATTTGCTATATTTTATTTCTTCCCACTCTTAGCTGAAAAATGGAATTTCTATAGCCCTGGGGTGAGGAGAACCCGGGAACAGTGAGCCAGTGACTGCTGGTTCTCCACTTTCCCCACCTTGTTAGCCAAACATGTTATTGAGGATGAGGCAACCGGTGATCTAGCCCACCACAGAGAATGGATGACTGTTGGCCTTTTCTCCAATCTCAAAGTGACAGATTTGGGCTGATTCTTTTTTTTTTTTTTTTTTTTTTTTGGTACCCCATTCCTGTTGAATGGGCTCAGTCTTGACAAACCAATTCCCTGTAACTTTTTCACAATTCTTGACTCTGAGAAAAAGCAGCACTGTAGGGACCTGAACTCTCCATTCTACCAGTTCACCCTTCTGACCTGTTCTGCTCAGCCTGTGGTGAGGGGAACAGATGGAAGAAGGTTTTCCTTGGGGTTTGAAGAGGAAGCCAGTTGTGGGAGTCTCTTTGTTACACCCCCTCCCCTCCAGACCCTCTCTCTCTATGCCTTCCTCCTCACTGCATATTTATTTGCGATTTGTAGCACTGATCTATGGTACAGTTGTTTTGTTTCTTAAACAGAAGTGGGTAAGGGAACCTCAGTAATAATGGAAATCTGCCTCAGTCTCCTGTTTGGAAATGATGAGAGGTGAGATAAGTAATGTTTATATACCTCCTTTCTTCTGTGATGATTATAAGGTATACGAAGCTGGACAGATTAAACATTGAGCCCTGTGCATATTTTAGTAGTTTTATTTCCCCTATGAGAATCTCCCCTGCCCTAGCCCCTTCTTTCTGCACTCTGGAACAGAGCCTCTGGCATCTGTCCAAGCTCTGTCTCTAAGGGCCACCTTCCCCTCTTCTGTCTTTAATATCCCCAAAGGGGTTCTCTGGGCTGTGCCTCCTTTCCTTGGTTCACATGGGAGGGGGCTTCCCTGTTTCAGAAGTCCCTTATGGGAGAAATAGAGATCCAAGTTTCACTTCACCTTTTTCAGGCAGTTCTGTTTCCTGTCCTGGGGCTGGAGTGGGAGACAGGCCTCACCTCTCAGCATTGCTCCTTCTCCACTGGCTGTTTGAGGGTGGGCTGGTCTCAGAGTCAAAAGCACTCTTGGGAAGGAATGAAGCCTGAAGATTGAAAAGTGTTAGTGCCAGGTGAGCAGGGTTAGGAAGCCCATTATCTGTGTTTTCTCAGTCAACCATTTTGTCAAGGTGGAATGTGCTAGGCTCAGGGCTCTCAGAGCTTCCCTTCGTCTAGCAGCTTCCTGAGTCCGTCACAGATCTTGCCAAGGTGCTGAGTGAAGTCAGGCCCATAGAGGGCCGTGAGCAGACCTGGGTCAGAGAAGTGATCAAACACGTGGCGGATGCGGCCATGTGACTTGGGCGTGAGGTGGTGTTCCACCAACTCCAGCAGCACATCCCGGCACTCGATCAGCAGGCCAGCCAGAACAGCAGCCTCGAAGGTGAAGTCTACCTCACCAAAGCTAAGTGCCGTCATGGCACCCTGCCGCAGCTTCTGGCGAAAGCGAGTAGCCAGGGCCAGCTCACTGGGGCCAAAGGAGCCATTGCGGTGCAGCACAGCCACCTTGACGGCCACTTTGATCAGGTCCTTGATCACACGCTGGGCCTGGGGCCGGCTGTGCGTGTACTCCTTGGACACACGGTAGAGCTCATCTAGCACCTCACTGCTTGTCTCATCTATGAAGAGATGAGCCACAGAGCGACCCGCCATCTTACTCAGTAGCTTCTTCTCTGCTTGCAGTGCCAGGCTCTTTGAGCTGAAGGACTCCATGGGTCCTGGAGAGTGGGGTATGTGGTCAGCCACTAGAAGAAAGGCCACAGGCTTCCTTAGAAAGAGAGAAATGGCTTTTCCCCTTTCTGTTGCTTCTTTAGTTTCCATGTCATCATCATCTTTGTTTGTCATCCTCCCCGCCCCCTGGGGCCCCTGAGTCCTCTATGCCTTGCTCCTGCCTGCTTTTTCCCCTTAGTGCTGTAGCAAATCTTGACTCCAAAACAGCCCACGGGAGTGGCGATAGCCCTGGCTGGAGGAATGTGGGCACACGGGAGGCTAGCCTAGCACAAGTTACATCTCAAGGGGAAGTAGGCTGTTGCTGCTGCAGTGAAGACAGGGCTTACCTGACAGATAATTCTTTTTTTTTTTTTTTTGAGACGGAGTCTTGCTTTGTCACCCAGGCTGGAGTGCAGTGGTGCGATCTCTGTTCACTGCAACCTCCACCTCCCGGGTTCAAGCTCCTGCCTCAGCTTCCCAAGTAGTTGGGATTACAGGCACCCACCACCACGCCCGGCTAATTTTTGTATTTTTAGTAGAGACAGGGTTTCACCATGTTGGCCAGACTGGTCTCGAACTCCTGACCTCATGATCTGCCCACCTCGGCCTCCCAAAGTGCTGGGAATACAGGCGTAAGCCACCGCGCCCAGCCTGACAGAATTCTTACAGCTATCATTTTTGGACACTGACTCTGTGCCATATGTCTGTGTGGCATAGATATTACCATCCTTGTTTTACAGCTAAGCAAATGATACTTACATTAAGTAATTTACCCAAGATCAAACGCAACTCATTTTTTGGCCCCCAAAGCCAGTGGAAGCTAGTGCACTATACTTCCTTTAAAGTAAGAAGCATAAGCATCCCAGGAATCCTAATAGGAGTAATAACTAACATTTACTGAGAACCTACTATATGCAAGTGCTTTACGTCAGTCATCTTAGTCTTCCCAATCCTGTGTAAGGTTAAGGTAGGTATCCCCATTTTGCAATGAGAAAACTGAAGCGAAGAGAAATTTAGCAATTTGGCCAAAGTCACTAGTAAATTATAAAGATGGGCTTCAAACCAAATAATCCAGAGAAACCTCCTTCCCCGGAATGCTCCCAGTGTGGTTAAAGCACACTGAGGAAGCACGAGAAGCCAGCACCTCAAGAAGGGCAGGCAGTCCTGAAGGTCTGAGCCTTCTGCTACACTGAACTCAGGACCCTCTTGGTGGCATATCAGCTCCATGTGTCCAGGGTTCTCTCCCCATGGTCTTCGCCTGTGGTTCTTCTGGTTGTTTTGCTTCTTACTTCCCCCTCCTCTGCTCTGCAGGATGTGGCTGTGACCGCAGTGAGGAGCAGCCTCGCCCTCTCCCCCAAACCAAAATGGGAGTCTGAAGAGGCAGAGGAGGTGGGGACTGTGGGGGTTTTTTTCCCCAGCTGAATCCTTCCAGTGGAAACCTGAACCTTGCTTTGCTCCCAGCTTGCCTTGGGGCTTTCTGGACCATGCTCCCCAGCCGGAAGAGGAGATTGCTCCATGTGAGTCTTCCTTCCTCCTTGGCCTTCCTGTTACCCAGCTCTCCATTGCCCCCATTGCCGTCTTACATTTATTCCGCTGTCTTCTCCCTCTCTCCCTGTTTCAGTCTCCCTTTTTCTCTTGTCTGGGTCCTCCCTATGATCCTCTGGCCTGGCCATACTCTCCCTCTGGCCCTTACCCATCTATCTCCTTGTTTCCTAAGATTTCCTTGCATTTCGCACACATCCGTATGGTTATGGATCCACCTGCATCCCTCAGCCCTGCCCCCACCGCATCCAAAACCAGGTCTTTCAGAGGCTGCCTTGCCACCAGAAAAACTAAGCTAAGCTCTACAAAGGACCCAAGAATTGTACAAGTGAGAGTTTCACAATATGAAAAGCTAAGACTGAAAGAGGTAGAGACTCCTCTGCCACCATTACCCCTAAAGTCTACCATTCTGTCACTGCCGGTCCCTCACCTGCTGTGCTGGGTGCCAGTCTTGCCTTGGATGTTCCCGGAAAGCTTACAGAATGGAGAAGCTTCACTTAGTGTGAGAGCCCTTTGGCTTGGCCCCACCCCTTGAGCCCCGCCTACCTACTCTCTGCTTAACCTCCGGTTCATCACTACTGTCACCAAGAAGGCCTCTGGCCTAAGAGCAACCTAGAAATAAGACAAAGGTCAAAAAGAGTGGAATTCTGTTGGAAACAGTCTCGATTCTTTGAAGGGGGAAAGGGATTTGCATCCTCCACTCTCAAATTGCTTCTTTCTTTTCTTGCTGCCCAGTTCCTGAAGATCCTGTCCTTATATTTCTACAGTACTGGGAAGGATGTAAAGCCCAAATTTCTGGGGTAGGAGGTCAGTGGGAAAAGTTCTGAAGATTGAAAGGTGGTGCTGTGGGGCAAGTATTTAATATATTATTCCAGTGATTGCCAGGTAAGAGCACAGACTGTCACAACCCTTAATACTGAAGGGAGGAAGGTGCTGGGAGCAGGGCTGCTGCACCACAGGTGACCAGCAGGTGCCAGCACAGCAATGAATCACTAGCATAGAGGAACAAGCCTACTGAGTTGCTTTTTTTTTTTTTTTTTTTTTTTTTTTGAGACAGAGTTTTGCTCTTGTAGCCCAGGCTGGAGTGCAATGGGGTTATCTCGGCTCACTGCAACCTCTGCCTCCCGGGTTCAAGTGTTTCTCCTGCCTCAACCTCCCAAGTAGCTGAAATTACAGGCCTGTGCCACCATGCCTGGCTTATTTTGTATTTTTAGTAGAGACGGTTTCACCATGTTGGCCAGGATGGTCTTGAACTCCTGACCTCAGGTGATCCACCTTGGCCTTCCAGAGTGCTGGGATTACAGGTGTGAGCCAACGCACCCCGCAGGGCCTACTGAGTAGGCTACTGTAGTAGTTACTTTGTAGCTGCTAAAGGGATACAAAATGAGGGGAAGTCACAATTGGGTTTTGTTTGTTTGTTTGTTTGTTGTTTTGTTTTTGAGATAGGGTCTCGCTCTGTCGCCCAGGCCACAGTGCAGTGGCATCATCACAGCTGACTGCAGCCTTGACCTCCTGGGCTCAAGAGCTCTTCCTACTTCAGCCTCCCAAGTAGCTGGGACCAGAGGCTCACAAGCCTTCCTTCTTTTTGTAGAGAGGAGGGTCTAACTATGTTGCCCAGGCTGAACTTCTAAGCTCAAGCAATCCTCCCACCTTAGTCTCCCAAAGTGTTGGGATTACAGGCGTGAGCCACTGCACCCATCCTGGAAGTTACAGTTGTTGAATGAGACAAACACACTTGCTATCAAGAATCTTATGGGGAATCTGGTGAGGGAGATAAGCTTAAACATAAATAACAGTAATACTAGTCAAACAATGCCATTAACTTTAATGGAGATTTAAATAATTTTGAGAGTAAAGAAGCTTAATTATGATAGGGCTGAAGAGGTAGACTTGGAAAGATAGATTCAACTACTTAATAGCCAGAGATGGGGAAGAAGTCCCAGATGATGGGGATGGCATAAGCACATGCAGGAAAAAAACATAATACAGGACATTCTCAGGAAGTGGTGATTTATGTCTGGAATGTAAGTTGTTTGAGAGATAAGTGAAGAAGGAAAAAGATCAGATCATGGCAAACTTTAAAAAAGTTGCTCCAGGCCGGGCGCGGTGGCTCATGACTGTAATCCCAGCACTTTGGGAAGCCAAGGTGGGTGGATCACCTGAGGTCAGAAGTTTGAGACCAGCCTGGCCAACGTGGTGAAACCCTGTCTCGGCTGGGCATGGTGGCTCACACCTGTAATCCCAGCACTTTGGGACGCCGAGGTGGGCGGATCACGAGGTTAGGAGATCAAGACCATCCTGGCTAACACGGTGAAACCCCATCTCTACTAAAAATACAAAAATTAGCTGGGCATGATGGCACACGCCTGTAGTCCCAGCTACTCGGGAAGCTGAGGCAGGAGATTCGCTTGAACCAGGGAGGCAGAGGTTGTAATGAGCCGAGATCGCGCCTCTGCCCTCCAGCCTGGTGATAGAGTGAGACTCGGTCTCCAAAAAAAGAAAAGAAAAAAGAAAAAGAATAAAGGGAATAAAAATATAAGAAGATGCAAATACAAGAATAACTTCTGGATTCAGAATTCTGCTACCTAGTCTTTACCTGTTTTCCTCTCCAGCTTCAGACTCCCCTCCCTCCCTCCCTTCCTTCCTCTCTCTCTCTCTTTCTTTTTTTTTTTTTTTTTTTTTGACAGAGTCTTGCTCTGTCCCTGTCACCCAGGCCGGAGTGCAGTGATGCGATTTCAGCTCACTGCAACCTCTGCCTCCCAGGTTCAAGTGATTCTCCTGCCTCAGCCTCCCGAGCAGCTGGGATTACACTGCCACCACACCTGGCTAATTTTTGAATTTGTAGTAGAGACAGGGTTTCGCCATGTTGGCCAGGCTGGTCTCGAACTCCTGGCCTCAGGCTATCTGCCCATCTTGGCCTCCCAAAGTGCTGGGATTACAGGCATGAGCCATAGCGCCTGTCTGTAATTTGTGATTTTATTAACTGTCTACCCACTGAGCTCAGATTATGTTTTAGTGTCTACACAGTGCTTGGCACATACTGTGGTCAATAAATATGTGCTGAAAGAATAAAGTCAAAACATATCCAAGAACCAGGATATGAGGGGAAAATGGTAGTAACATAGGAGTCACATGTTATAATGTTCATTTACTTCATTCATGGGGAAGTCTTTTATTTTCTCTCTCTCTTTTTTTTTTTCTTCAATTGAGACAGAGTCTCACTCTGTCGCCCAGGGTGGAGTGCAGTGGTGCAATCTTGGCTCACTGCAACCTCTGCCTCCCGGGTTCAACTGATTCTCTGCCTCAGCCTCCTGAGTAGCTGCGATTTCAAGCACCCACTGCCATGCCTGGCTAATTTTTGTATTTTTAGTAGAGACGGGGTTTCTACCATCTTGGCCAGGCTGGTCTTGAATTCCTGACATCGTGATCCACCCACCTCGACCTCCCAAAGTGCTGGGATTACAGGCGTGAGCCACTGCGCCTGGCCACAAATGTTTTTTAGAGATAGGGTCTTGCTATCTTGCCCAGGCTGGAGTACAGTGGCTCACAGTGTTCACTGCAGCCTTGAACTCCTGAACTCAAACAGACCTCCTGCCTCAATCTCCCAAAGTGCTGAGATTACAGGAGTGAGTCACTGTGTACCCTGGCCAAATGATGGTATCTTAAATGTGCAAAACACTTTTGAATTTGCAAAATGTTTCACCTACAGGATCTTATTTGATCCTAAGAAGTAGGCAGGAAGGTAGTATGTCCACTTACAGAAGACAGAATCAGACTTAGAGATAAGTAGTTTATCCAAAGCCGTACTCCAGAGATGAATCTAGCTAAGTCTCAATGACTTTCAATGGTGCTCTTTCCACTGTATAATCTACAGGAAGTGAATAGTACTTTTTTGAGCAGTTTCTACTTTGAAGCAAAATGAAGATATTTTGCACTTAATTGGATAAACTTCAGTTAGTTGGAAAAGTATTCAGGATGGAACAGTCCGATGTTTGTTTTAGGTGAGGTTTTACCATGGTTAAGATCAATACTCTCATATCAGTTCAGAAAGAGTAAGTTTAGTGTGATTTAAAGCAGTCAAGTAAGTCAGCCTGACATAGCTGGAGATAGTTCACAGCTTTTACTCTTTTTTTGTTTGGGGTATTTATTTATTTATTTATTTATGAGATCGAGTCTCACACTGTCGCCCAGGCTGGAGTGCAGTGGCATGATCTCGGCTCACTGCAACCTCTGCCTCCTGGGTTCAAGTGATTCTCCTGCCTTAGCCTCCCCAGTAGCTGGGATTACAGGCGCACACCCCCATGCCCGGCTAATTTTTGTATTTTTAGTAGAGACGGGGTTTCACTATGTTGGCCAGGCTGGTCTTGAACTCCTGACCTCATGATTCGCCCAGCTCGGCCTCCCAAAGTGCTGGGATTACAGGTGTGAACCACCGTGCCTGTCCTATTTTTATTTATTTACTTTTTTGAGATGGAGTCTCACTCTGTCGCCCAGGCTGGAGTGCAGTGGCACGATCTCGGCTCACTGCAACCTCTGCCTCCCAGGTTCAAGCGATTCTCCTGCCTCAGCCTCCTGAGTAGCTGGGATTACAGGCGCACGCTACCACGCCCAGCTAATTTTTTGTATTTTTAATCGACACGGGGTTTCACCGTGTTAGCCAGGATGGTCTTGATTTCCTGACCTCATGATTCGCCTGCCTTGGCCTCCCAAAGTGCTGGGATTACAGAAGTGAGCCACCATACCTGGCTTGTTTTTTGTTTTTGTTTTTGTTTTTTGTTGTTGTTGTTTTTCCTCTGAGCCATAGGATGTTTGTTTGTTTTTAATCTTTGATGCATTTATTTCTTCCTCTACTTACTGTATGCCAGGCATTACAATTAAGTGCTGGGGATAAAAAGATAAAAGACAAGCTTCCTGTCTTTTTTTTTTTTTTTTAAGATGGAGTTTCGCTCTTGTTGCTCAGGCCAGAGTGCAATGGCGCGATCTTGCCTCACGGCAACCTCCACCTCCCGGGTTCAAGTGATTCTACTGCCTCAGCCTCCTGAGTAGCTGGGACTACAGGCGCCCGCCACCATGCCCGACTAATTTTGTATTTTTAGTAGAGATGGGGTTTCTCCATGTTGGTCAGGCTGGTCTTGAACTCCCAACCTTAGGTGATCTGCCCACCTTGGCCTCCCAAAGTGCTGGGATTATAGGTGTGAGCCACTGCGCTTGGCTACTTCCTGTCTTTAGACTAAGTGGTAAACATGAAAAATCCAAATGGAAGTATCCAATAAGCAATTGTATACATGAGTCTAGAACTCAGGAGAAAGACCTGAGTTGAACACCTAGATTTTATGGTAAGCAACATATAAACGGTTTATTGTGGCCGGGTGCAGTAGCTCACACCTGTAATCCCAGCACTTTGGGAGGCCCAGGCGGGCGGATCATGAGGTCAGAAGATCAAGACCATCCTGGCTAACACGGTGAAACCCCATGTCTACTGAAAATACAAAAAAAAAAAAAAAAAAAAAATTTAGCCGGGCGTGGTGGCAGGTGCCTGTAGTCCCAGCTACTCTGGAGGCTGAGGCAGGAGAATGGTGTGAACCCGGGAGGCGGAACTTGCAGTGAGCCGAGTGAGCCACTGCACTCTAGCCTAGGTGACAGAGGGAGACCCATCTCAAAAAAAAAAAAAAAAAACAGTTTATTGTAACTGTTGGTTTTGTAACTGTTCTCATTGTCGGATTATCTTGACCAATGAGAATGGGTAGAGAAGAAAGAGGTGGCTAAGGACATGACCGTAGGGAACACCAGCATTTAGAGAGGTCAGAGAAGGCTAAGAAAGGTCATATTAGGCTGGGTGTGGTGGCTCACACCTGTAATCCCAACACTTTGGAGGCTGAGGTGGGCAGATCGCTTGAGGTCAGGAGTTCGAGACCAGCCTGGCCAACATGGCGAAACCCTGTCTCTACTAAAAATATAAAAATTAGCTGGGCATGGTGGTGGGCGCCTGTAATCCCAGCTACTCGGGAGGCTGAGATGGAGAAGCGCTTGAACACAGGAGGCGGAGGTTGCAGTGAGTGAGCCAAGATTATGCTACTGCACTCCAGCCTGGGGCGACAGAGTGAGTCTCTGTCTCAAAAAAAAAAAAGAAAGAAAGAAAAGAAAAGCCATATTAATAGAAGTGAAACTATCCATTCATTAAAAATACATATTTATTAAGCCCCTAGTCTCTGTTAAGAGAAAGAGGGACCTCAGGAGCCAAAAGAAGAAAGCATTTCAAGGAGGGAGGAGTCAACAGGTCAAATGGCACAGAGAGGGCAAAAGGATAAAGACTGAAGAGTTGTTCATGGAATGTGACCAGGAGGTCATTGGTGGCCTTAATGAGAGCAATCTCAGTGCACTGATGGGGACAAAAACTAAAATGATTGAGAATGAGAATCATGAAAATGGATATAGCAAGTATAGGTAACTCTAGAAGCTTAGTTATGAAGGGAAGAGAAATTGAGTGATGACTGGGTGCAGACAAGGATCAAGAGAAAGTTTGGAATGTTTTCCTTTTAATCATGGGAATTACTTGAGCATGTGTATATGCTAAGGGGAAAATATCAGTAGAAAAGGACAGGTTAAGGCTGGGAATGGTGGCTGACGCTGGTAATCCCAGCAGTTCGAGAGGCCGAGGCAGGAGAATCACTTGAGCCTAGGAGTTCAAGACCAGCCTGGGCAACACAATGAGACTCTGCCTCTATTTTTTTTTTAAGTTAATACTTTCTGTGTGCAGGCACTATGCTACAAGGAAAGGATACAGTGTTGAGCAAGATAGACAACCAGGGACTGCATACAACTTATAGTAAAGTCATAGGTGAACCTTTGACAGGTGATACGGATGGCATTCACTAGGATGAGAGAGACATGATGCAGCTAAGTATATCTGTAGGGAGCAAAAAGTTGGTGGAATTCTCACTTTATTATCTCTGTTTTCTCTGAAGACGGATGAGGGTTTTCCTGAGATGAACAAGGAAATGGTAAGGAAAGGAACTTGCAAAAAAAGGAGGAAGTTTGAAATATCTCCCTGGGGATTGGAAGAGAGTGCTTTTCCAATCCAATCTGTGGGACTGTGTGATTTCCTTTTTTTGAGATGGAGTCTCGCTCTGTTGCCCAGGCTGGAGTGCAGTGGTGCGATCTCGGCTCACTGCAAGCTCTGCCTCCTGGGTTCAAGCAATTCTCCTGCCTCACCCTCCCCAGTAGCTGGGACTACAGGTGCACGCCGCCACGCCTGGCTAATTTTTTGTATTTTAGTAGAGACGGGGTTTCACCATTGTTGCCCAGGCTGGTCTCGAACTCCTGAGCTCAGGCAATCCACCCGCCTCGGCCTCCCAAAGTGCTAGGATTACAGGCCTGAGTCACTGCACCCAGCCAGGACTGTGTGATTTTCTTCAAAACACTAAGGGAGTAGGAAGAGAGGTTTTTTATTTTTATTTTTATTTTTTTCAGAGTCTCCCTCTGTGTCACCCAGGCTGGAGTGCAGTGGCATGATCTTGGCTCACTGCAATCTCCTGTCACCCGAGTTCAAGCAATTCCCCTGCCTCAGCCTCCTGAGTAGCTGGGATTGCAGCTGCCCATCACCACACCCGGCTAATTTTTTTTTTTGTATTTTTAGCAGAGCTGGAGTTTCTCCATGTTGGCCAGGCTGGTCTCAGAACTCCTGACCTCAGGTGATCTGCCCACCTCGGCCTCCCAAAGTGCTGGGATTACAGGGGTGAGCCACCTCGCCCAGCCAAGAGAGTCATTTTGATTTGTCCTTCAAAATAGCTCTCAGATTCATATATTTTTTTCTAAACCTGTTCCCATCACCCTTGTCTGATTGTCCCTCTCCCCTCACCTTTAAACCTTGTTTACTTGCTAGTAGGTCTCTGTCTTCTTGCTTAAAAAAATAAAAAAATACAAGTTGCACCCTTTTTCAAGAATGTAAAATGACGTCCTACTCCTGTCAGATGATTTTAACCAGCTCACCTAGTCATTCCAGGCCTTCTGTAATTTGTCTTCCCCTTTTCCCTCCCCTTGCTCCTAACTAGTGCCTTTCCCACACACCAGCCTCACAGGACCTTTTTTTTATCCATGCTGCAGGCTCCTTGCTAACCAAGTAAAAGCTTTTGCTGAAGCTGTGTCCCTCGGGAACATTTTCTTCTTTTGCACCAAGCCAACTCCCACCAAAGTTTTCCTGTCCTTCATGATAAAATGTATCCAGCATCTTTCTGTGCAGTCTTCGGAGAATATTTATTGTCTTCTTTGCACATTTGGAAATTTATGTTCAATGTAGCTTTTCTTTTGAGACTTGGTGTTGTCTTTTTAATAGTTTAGTACTATTAAATATTTAATATTTAGTACTTTTTAATAGTTTAGACTTTTTAATAGTTTAGTATGTGCAAATCTTATTTTAATTCAAATATATTATCATTTTCTTAAAGTCTGGAACCACAACCCACAGTGGATTGTGTAGTAGATTGTGTCTCAAGTAAATGTTTAATACTTATTGGATTGAACTGAGATTTGAGCTGGGTCCTAAAACTTTAAATGAATTACACCTTAATCCCCACTCACTCATCTATTCAATAAGCATGTATCTGAGTACCTAAACCCTGTGCTAGGAGCTGAGGAGATTTCTTTTAACCTCTCAGTGCCTCTATATTTTGAGGTGTCTTTCTCTGAAAATTTCTTTCCAGCCTTTAAAACAGCCCCAACTGTCTGACAGTTTGCTGAATTGCCTTGGACCCAAGATCCCTCGGCCGTTAATTCTGTGTAGATATTGTCCCTGTTTATCTTCTTCTATTTTTTTAGATCTGACTTTACTGAGTTACTGTTCATCTTACTGGTTCACCTGGCCTTAAATCTGTCTCTCTGTCTCTCTCTCTCTTTCTCTGTGTGTGTGTGTGCACATGTGTGAGTATGTTTAGGTCTCTTGCGTACTCGCTGTGGGGCTTAGCCTAGTTGTTGATACTCCCCTCCCTGATCACAGTCCAGTTAAGTCTGGCCTAAAGTGGCAAACCCCTTCCCACTCCTTTCCTCTAGTCCAGAGTCCAAGATGTGGGTAGAAGTGTTCAGTCAGATAAAACTATCTGAGAATGCCAGTGTCTCCCAGGCCACCCACTTTCCTGGAGAATTTTGAGAATGTCTTTTGTCCCAGCCCCACATAGAGAAGAATCCTACCAGGCAATACCAAGGTACCAAGCAATCCTGTCTGTAGTAGTTTATTCTTCCTCCTCACTGACATTCCCAGGGGCTTTATGAAGGGTGGGGAGGGAGAAGGGGCAGTTTTGCTGTTTGGAGGGATGTCAGGGTCCTCTGAGGAAAGGTGGGACGTATGTCTGTGGGGCAGGAAGGCTGTGTGGGTTACTTTATCAGGTCTTAGCGTTGCTACTCTTTGTGTCTTTCTCTGAGTCAGTCTTGATTTCCACATCTGTTTTGGCTTCAGCCTCTCTCACCTGCCCTCTTCCATTACCCAACAGCCTGACTGCTAGCTAGTTCTTGCCATAGTGGCCCAAACTCATGCTGCTTTGTAGAGGTGGGAGGGGAGGAGATCATGGAAACAAGGGAAACCTCCTGCTGACACCTTCCTTTCCTTTCCCAGGCCTCCAGCCCCCACGCGCATGCTAGGCCTCCTTATCCGGGTCAGGACGAACCAGAGGAGGCCTACGGGGAGAAATAAGGAGACAGAGGGACAACACATAGAGAGGAGCAACAGAGAGTTGGGGGCAGAGTCAGGGAGATGCGGGATGCGCCCTCGGGAGCAAGGTCGCCCAAGCCGTATAGGAGGGGAAGGGAGGACGGATCGCGCAGGCTCTGACAGCCCAGCCCAGCCCCGCGAGGCTCCCAGGTTTCCTGTCTGTTTCTCCTCCCAGCTCCTCTTCCTCTCTTGTGAAATTTCTCCCCAGAGCCTCTCCTGTGCCAGCCTGTCTCTGCTTCTGTATGTATTTCTTCCTCTGCCCGGTGTCGGCGACTGTCCGTGGGTCTCTCCATCTCGCGTCTGTCTCTGGTCTCCAGTTCAGCCTCCCGGCCTGGCCCTCTGGGTGGACGGTGCTCCTGGCGCCCCTCCCCGGGCGGCACTATTGGCGGAGAGGTGACGAGAAGGCGGTGTCTAGCCGCCCTCCGAGGGCGGGATTAGTCGCGGCGACCCAAAGGCGGGCAGGAGGTGGGCCCGGCTGGGAGGCGGGCGGGGCCGCTGGGGCCGAGCCCAGAGCCCCGGGCGGTCGCATTGTTTTCCTCCGCGGATCCGCGGCTGGACTTGGACCCAGGGCTCTCCCGACAGCGCCCCGGAACCCAAATTCAAGCACCATCCAATTCGGACGCTCATCGCATCTCGCCTGAGCACAACCACGGATTGCGAACTCGGCGCAGCGCGTGGCCGCTGGCCGCCCGCGGCGATCTCGATCCCGCTGACCCGAATCCTGGAGCAAGTACCCAGGGCAGGGAAGGGGCTGCGGGGAGGCGGGGAGGGAGCAGGAGGGCGCGGCCGGCGGGGGGCAAGCTTCTGAAGCGCTAGGGGACCAGGGAGGGTATCGGCGCCCGGTGTGCCTGGCTGACGGAGAGGGTCAACGAAATTGGGGTGCAGGGAGGAAAGAGGGACAGTGGCCGAGCCGCGTAACTGTACTGGTGAGAGCAGAGTCTGGGCACCTCGTTCAATTGGGCTTTCGTCCAGTCGCATCCCGCTGGACTGGGAAGCGCGAAAAGGGATTATTTGAGGCGCGCTCCGTAGAGAGGGTGGAAAACCTGGCCCCTTGCTTTCCCAGCAAGGAAACTAGGGCTCCGAGACCCACGGAGAACTAGACCCTCCTGACGCCCCTGAAGGGATGGGAAGAGGGGCGCATCGTTCCGGACTTTGTGTCACGGGTGCTCCTCTGTCCTTGTGCAAGCCGGAATCTGAGCACCCTCTGAAGGGTTGGCTCGTGCAAAGAGGCGGCGAATGGGGCCCTCGAGCAACATCGGTCCCAGCGCCTATCTCCTTCCTTCAGCCCGCTCTGCCCGGGGCTTTGTTAGACTGAGGTCTCCCAAGGAGGACATCCGAGCTGGCAACTGCCTCCTGAGCCCACGGTCCCCACTGAGCGCCGGCCTCAGGCCCGCCCTCGTCGGTTCTCAGCCTCTGGCCCTGTTTCCCTGGCCTGGGAGACCCGCCTCCGCTCCCCAACCCCCGCTCCCATCCCCTCTCCGTCTGCGCCTGCAGGCCCCTCCAGCCCCTCCTCTCGCTAACGTGGCTCTGGGACCCGGTCCCGGCCCAGACTCTGCTACCGGCCCCTCCTCGGAGCCCCGGATCCGGTGAGGGGGAGACACGTCGAGCCCCTGGCCCTAGGCCCACCTCTTTTCGAGGCTCTAGACACCTGGATTGTCCTGGTTGGGGGTTGGGTGGGAAGGAGGGTAGGTGCTGAGTGTGGGGCTAAGAGTGGGGGAAATGGCTTGGAGAAAGTAAAGCTCCGGTTCCACAGGCCCCTTGGCGCGACCCTGCTCCCTCTGAGGAAGGTGGACTGGGGCGGGCGACCAGCCCAAAGGCTTCCTGCTATTGTCCCCAGCCCAGTCTCCCCTTCTCCATCCCTTCCACAGCTCTCCTAGACTCTAGCTGTGACCCCAGCCACTCCCCAGAGGTGGCTTCGGGGCCAGGAGAGAGAAGGGCTGTTTCCTCTTCCCAGCAACGGGAGGATCTGGAAAGGGGAGAGTCGGCCAGGTCTCTCCCATGTGCTTCAGATGGGGTGTGTGAAGCAGCTAGGATTCTTCCAGGGCAGAGTGATCTTTTCTCCAGGCCAGGAGTTGAGGAGCTGACCAGATGCTGCTCCCCAGAAACAGCTACAAGAAGCCCTCTTAAAGGTGTATCATAGTTGAGTCTAGAGGGCCAATGCAAAGGCCAGCCAAGTGTTTTTAGAGACTGGACTAATCCAGCCTAAAGTGGGGTGTGAGTGTGTGTGTGTGTGTGTGTGTGTGTGTGTGTGTGTAGACTGGGTGGAAGGGAGGCATAGCCTGCTCTCTCAGGGAGGAAGGAAAGGGCTGAGGGTGCTTGCTATCAGATCATTTTGCCTGGAAATGAAGAGCATGTAAATGAGATGCAAATTAGCCTCTATTGTCCCTAGCTAAGGCGCTTTTGCTAAGAAGGCTGTTGGATTCTGAAGGCCTTAACATGGGAGTGGTCGCCATGCCCCACAAACTCTCCCAGTGACCCTGTTTGCCAAGGCTAGCCCTGTAGTTCTAGCAGTTTCTAGAAAGGGGCCATCCCCTTCCCCTACATCTCTGGGCATAAAGCCACCAGCACCTTTGTAACCAAACTATTAAGAAGTGTCATCAGCCCCCTCCCATTTTCAAGGCAGCATCTCCCCTACCCAAGCGTCAGCAGACTTTTCTTGAATGTTTACATTTACTTGTAAGGGATGTGGTAAGGGGAGCATAATGCAGTCTCTTCTCTCCTTTGTCCTGTCTTCCATCAGGTCAGAGGTTTCCTATCCCCCTCAAGCCCCCACAGGAGTCACCAACCCAGGTAAGGAAAGGGCAGCAGCTCCTGAGGGCAGGGGGTGGAAGCAGGCATGAGCAGGGAGCAGAAAGAGGGGCTGGCTCTTCTCCCCACTTGCCAGAGACCAAAGTTGTTTCCAGGGTGAAGATACCAGTTGCTCAGGGCAACTTGGAGGCAGGGGGGTGGTGGGGAGAGCAGGTTGGGGAGGATGAGAGACAAGCTATGTCCCTTTCTCTTCCTTTCTCTTCCCCTGGGAACAACAGTATCCGGAAACATGTCGGTGGAGGGAGGAAGGCCCAGCCTTTCAACACCAGAGGGTCGTTAGCTAGCTGCTACTCTGCCCTGGGGAAGGGGGGTCATCATTAGGTGTTCCTACTCTTTTCCTTTCTTCAGCTGTCTTGGGGCCCCACCTGACGTCAGCCTCCCCACCAGTGATGCTGGATTGGGGGTGGGGGGACACTTGGGTCCTGGCTGGGAGAGTAGAATTACTGGGGAGATGGAAGGGGGCTTGGCCTGGAAGCTTAGGGTCTGTTTTAGGGGACACGGTGGGATGGGCAACTATGGATTGGTGAAGGATAGTTATCTGTTCACAAAAGAAAGGAGTCTCACCCTTCTTGACCTGATTTTTGGAGCCGACCAAGTCCCTCACTTCAATTTTAGGGGAAGGCAGGAAGCTGGTGTATACCTCCTACTGTGGGCCCCAGCCAGGGTCTTTTGGCTGAGGGAGGCTGATGGGTGGAAGGAGACGTGTCTCACCATCTCTTCCACCATATCCATCCTTTCCTGGACTTTGGGCTACAATTATCTGCCTGTCACTGAATAATTTATATTTTAATTTCAGAGGCAGATGAGGGAAGGAAGGGAAAGAGGGGCACGTTTAGCCATTTTGCTTCACTAGTCCCTTGTACCCCTGGCTTCTCATAGGGGGTGGGTCTGCTCTTCCCCCCTCAAGTACATGCACTGGTTCTTAGGAGCCAGGGAAGGAGCAGGGGGCTAGAGAGCCTGGAGGGGGTAGCACAGTGGTCGGGCAGACAGCTGCAGCCAGAGCTAAATTTAGCCTCTGATCTGGCTTTGATGCAGATTCATTTTTGGCGAAGACAGTCCCCCCCACCAACTCTCCTCCCTACTCAGTTCTTCCCTAGCAGTGGGAAGGGCCCCCGAAGCATGAGCTTAGACCAGCACAGTGACCTCTAGGCTGCCTCCCCCAACTCTGTCTTCCTCAACTCTAGAAAGGACAGTGTCAGCCACACAGCTGCCCCCGCCTAGGCGCAGTGCCTGCATTGCTCCCAGGGTGCCGTGGGGGTCTGGGAGGGAGGGGGAGTCAGACATGGTGCCCTTTTCCTCCTCCCAGTGCCAAGGAGTCACTATTTATAACTTTAAGGCTTCAGTCTCTAATTATAGCTGAGAAGGGGTTAGCAAGAGGGGGGCCAGGAGGTGTCACCTACTGAATGTCCCAGACCCAGTCAGGAGAGAAGAGGAAAAGCTGAGATGGGGGTGGGTGTGTCCTGTCCTTACCTGGGGTCATGCATGCAGGCCTCACACCAGCCAGTTTGGGCCAGTTGCAGAGGGAAGGGCTTTGAGTGACAATGACAGCTGGCTGGAACTAGGGCAGTGCTGGAGAGAGGGTTCTTTTCCCCCACCCCACAGGGTCTTCTGGGGATACACCAGGAGAGGAGCCTGCTGGCTTGCTTCAGGGGAGAGGGAACTTCACTCCTCCCCCACTTTTCCCTGTCTCCCCTTTCAGGGCCGGCTTATGGGTGAGGGGGCACCCCCTGGGGCCTGAGCTGCCCCACACAGGATGCCCCGTGCCCCCCACTTCATGCCCTTGCTGCTACTGCTGCTGCTGCTCTCACTTCCCCATACTCAGGCCGCCTTTCCCCAGGACCCCCTCCCTCTGTTGATCTCTGACCTTCAAGGTGAGTGCCCAGTACCTACCTTGCCCCATCTCTGTGAACAATTAGAGACTGAGACCCCCTGTGTGGGAGGCAAGGTGCAGGAAGGCTCCCAGCCTCAAGGAAGCTAACAGCCAGACCAGCAAAAAGAAGGAAACAGGTAGAGTGAGCTGACACCTCCTGCCAGCTGCTTCTCATCCCTGGGCCTGGTTTCTTCACTTAGAGGCAGCATCGTGTGGAGGTTAAGAGCATGGACTCTCCAGGAGATTGAGACCATCCTGGCTAACACGGTGAAACCCCGTCTCTACTAAAAACACAAAAAAAATAGCCGGACATTGTGGCAGGCGCCTGTAGTCCCAGCTACTCGGGAGGCTGAGGCAGGAGAATGGCATGAACCTGGAAGGCGGAGCTTGCAGTGAGCGGATATCGCTGCACTCCAGCCTGGGCAACAGAGCGAGACTCCGTCTCAAAAAAAAAAAAAAAAAAGAACATAGACTCTCAGCTAGACCAAACCTTAGCAGGTTTGAATCCCTGCCAAGCTGCTCACTAGCTGTGTGACCTTGGTTAAGTTACTTAACGTTTCTTTGTCTCAGTCTCCTCAGCTGTAAAATGAATATAATAGTATTCTGAGCCAGTGGTGGGTACTCAGGAGGCTGAGGCAGGAAGATCACTTGAGCCCAGGATGTAGTGCTCTGTGATGGCGCCTGTGAATAGCCACTGCAGTCCAGCCTGGGCAACACAGCCAGAGTCATCCCACCCCCCAACCCCCTATCCCATCTCTTTAAAAAAAAAAAAAAAAAAAGCCAATTAAAAAAAAAAAAAGTCAGCCGGGCACGGTGGCTCACACCTGTAATCCCAGCACTTTGGGAGGCCAAGGTGGGCAGATCACCTGAGGTCAGGAGTTCGAGACCTGCCTGGCTAACATGGTGGAACCCCGTTTCTACTAAAAATACAAAAAATTAGCCAGGCTTGGTGGCGTGTGCCTGTAACCCCAGCTACTCGGGTGGCTGAGGCAGGAGAATTGCTTGAACCCAGGAGGCGGAGGTTGCAGTGAGCCGAGATCGCACCATTTCACTCCAGCTTGGGCAACAAGAGTGAAGCTCCGTCTCAAAAAACAAAAAACAAAAGTCTTCTACCTCATGGAATTATTTAGGGATTAAATGAGGTTATACATGTAAAGTGCTGAGAAGACTGTATGGCACAAAGTAAATGCTTTATATGTGTTTGCTGTTATTCTTAGCTACATAGAGAAGGTCTAATACTAGTTTAGTGGTTCCCAACACCTCTTACTCGCCTCTCTACCACTGGTACCACCAATAAGCCCACCATGATAGAAAACATAAACCCACTTTTTCTGAGAAGAACCTTTATCTATTTGCAGTTCCGGTTATATTTGTAGGATTTAGAGTAATTTTAAGGATAGAGGAACTGCAGTTGGGTTACTGGGAGTAATTGTTGAGGGATATATAAGAATAGCAAACACTCCTATGTGCTAGAAGCAGCTCCAAGCACATTATAAATTTTTTTTTTTTTTTTTGAGACAGAGTCTTGCACTGTTGCCCAGGCTAGAGTGCAGTGGCGTGATCTTGGCTCACTGCAAGCTCCGCCTCCTGGGTTCACGCCATTCTCCTGCCTCAGCCTCCCGAGTAGCTGGGACTACAGGCGCCTGCCACCACGCCTGGCTAATTTTGTTTCTGTATTTTTAGTAGAGATGGGGTTTCACCATGTTAGCCAGGATGGTCTCGATCTCCTGACCTTGTGATCCGCCCGCCTCGGCCTCCCAAAGTGCTGGGATTACAGGCGTGAGCCACCGCTCCCAGCTGAGCACATTATAAATGTTAAATCATTTATCCCTGAACTCTGGCTATCCTTTGACCACTGATGACTGTGGTTTCCACCACGATCAGGCCAGGTGGATGCTGGAGGTGAGGTGGTCAGAGGAGGCAGAAACCTTGGAGGGCTGAGGTGGCCTGTGAAGAGCCTTGAGGGGAGGGTGCAGAGGGCTGGGAGAAACGGAGTGAATAAATGCTCCAGTGGGACAGTGCACAAGGTAGGAGTGAAAGGAAATTGCTAGCCCTAAGGCAGTTCCAAGAAGGGACTAGGCTCAACTCCAGAGGCAGACAGACCTGGATCTGAATCCTGATACCTGCCACTTCCCAGCTAAATGAGCAAATTCCTAAATGGCTTCTAGTCTCAGGCTCCTCATCTGTAAAATGGGGCCAAAGCTACCTCATAGGACCATGTATTAAATGAGACAATGCGTGTAAAGTGCTAACACTGTGTTTGGCAGAGATTAAGTACTCAGTGTTATTGGTATTAAGAATAGCTTTTGGGCACTCTAACCTCACACATCCACTGTGTCCACTGCTGGGTTTCATCTGGTTGGAGAGGGTGTTGGGGAAGTTTGTGGTATCCTCAGAACCCTATCTCTCTGTGTCCTCTAGGTACTTCCCCATTATCCTGGTTTCGGGGCCTGGAGGATGATGCTGTGGCTGCAGAACTTGGGCTGGACTTTCAGAGATTCCTGACCTTGAACCGGACCTTGCTAGTGGCTGCCCGGTAAACTGGCCGTGGCACAGTTGTGGGGCAGACATGCATGCTCCTGGGCAGACTTAGGACCTGTATGGCCACTGTAGCATCTTGCAGGGGACACATGCAGGTGCACAAGCCACGGGGTGTGGACATGCTTGGACCCAGAGCACAAATGCCAAGGCATGGAGGAAGGGGGAGGGGGAGGGCCAGAAGGTCTGCACTGTTTGTCCCTGAACAGCTGACTGTGGGTAAAGTGGGGTGCCTTGACTAGGCTCTGACCCCTCCTTACCTACCCCCTCAGGGATCACGTTTTCTCCTTCGATCTTCAAGCCGAAGAAGAAGGGGAGGGGCTGGTGCCCAGCAAGGTGAGGGGCTGTGTGGGAAGAGGTGCAGACGTGGAGATGAGGCTGGGAAAGGTCTAATGTGGGTCAGGTGGGTGGGAAGAAGAATCCAAAAGGAGCCATAATGTGAGGAGGGAACCCAGTTGCCCATGATTTTCCCTCTTCAACTTATCCCTTCAGTATCTAACATGGAGAAGCCAAGATGTGGAGAACTGTGCTGTACGGGGAAAGCTGACGGTAAGGAGTGAGACGAGAATGTGGAGGGAAGGAGAGGATTACTCTGCCCCCAGTCTCTGTCCAACTGGTCCTCTACTATGCCCAATTTCCTTCACACTTTTTCCATCCCAGGCCACAGGGGAAAATGAGAAGGAAAGAGAATTCCTGATTTTCAGTTTCTCTTACATGCCTCACAAAAAAGAAAAGTGAGGCTCAGAGAGGCCAAAGGATTTGCAGAAGGCCAGAGGGCCAGCAAACAGCTTATTTGGGACTTTATCTCACATTGCTCTGTTGGGCTCAAGAGGAGTAGCCCACCTTTCTTTCTTTTTTTTTCTTCTTTTTTTTTTTTTGAGACGGAGTCTCAGTCTGTTGCCCAGACTGGAGTGCAATGGCACGATCTCGGCTCACTGCAACCTCCGCCTCCATGGTTCAAGCATTTCTCCTGCCTCAGCCTCCCAAGTAGCTGGGATTACAGGCACATGCTGCTACACCCAGCTAATTTTTTTGTATTTTAGTAGAAATGGGGTTTCACCGTGTTGCCCAGGCTGGTCTTGAACTCCTGAACTCAGGCAACCTGCCCACCTTGGCCTCCCAAAGTGCTAGGATTACAGGCGTGAGCCACCACGCCCGCCCTGTAAGCCCACCTTTCTATTACCTCCTGTTCTCAGTCCCAGGACCCTCTGTCACTGACCTAGAATTTTGGGTTCTCTAGGACGAGTGCTACAACTATATTCGTGTTCTTGTTCCCTGGGACTCCCAGACGCTCCTTGCCTGTGGAACGAACTCATTCAGCCCTGTGTGCCGCAGCTATGGGGTACAAAAGAGAGGGTGGGGGTTAGGATGGGAGTTGGGGGGACCCCAAGATGGGCAATGGGTTTGATGGGAAAGGACCAAGGACTGCGGCTGGGGAATGGGAGTGCCCAGAATGCAAGGGTCCAGAGGGGCTGGGGAGGAGGCAACGGGACAGGAGGGAATAGGCTATGGTGCCAGACTCCAAGACCCTAAAGGTTCCAGGCATCTGCTCCCTCTGCCCCCAGATAACTTCGCTGCAGCAGGAGGGTGAGGAACTGAGTGGGCAGGCTCGATGCCCCTTTGATGCCACCCAGTCCAACGTGGCCATCTTTGCAGGTGTGCAACTGGGCATGTGAGAAGAAAGCATGTGGCTGGAGGGAGCTCCCACCTTAGCTCCTCTCCCAGTGGGTCTTTCCCCCATTCCCCTGAGTGGAGGGTTGAGGTAGGGGCCAGGGCCAGGCCTAGGTAGGGGTGCAGGAGGCCCAAGAAGAGGCAGGATACAGATCCCTGAGCCCTCCCCTGACCCCACTCCACCCATCCCTCCAGAGGGCAGCCTGTACTCAGCCACAGCTGCGGATTTCCAGGCCAGTGATGCTGTAGTTTACAGAAGCCTTGGGCCCCAGCCCCCACTCCGCTCCGCCAAGTATGACTCCAAGTGGCTCCGAGGTCAGGGCGGGCCTGGGGAAAGGAGACTGTTATTGGGGAGGAGGCACAGAGGGAGGACTGTGGCGGGGAGCAGGCAAATGGTGTGGTAGTGTGTATGTATGCAATGGGGAGAGCGGTGTGGGACCAGGAGCTTCTGAGCAGGTACAGATACTCTTCTATACCCTTTCCTGTCATTCCCCATCTTAGAGCCACACTTTGTCCAGGCCTTGGAGCATGGAGACCATGTCTACTTCTTCTTCCGCGAGGTCTCTGTGGAGGATGCTCGGCTGGGGAGGGTAAGGAGGTGGGCATCAGGGTGGGTAGCTGGAGGGTTCTGCTGGATCCTGAGGAGCCAGTCTGAGTGGGAGGAGAGCTCCTGACCATAATCTCCACAAAGCAATCCCCTGGACTCTCACCCCTCAACTTGGAATAGCCCCAAGCCCTCTGACCCCACATCCTGCTTGTCCCTCACCCTTGACCCAAGTTGACCTACCATGCCATACCCTTCATTCACTGTGCCCCTCACATTGCTCCCTTGGTGCTCTTTTTTTTTTTTTTTTTGAGACGGAGTCTTGCTCTGTCGCCCAGGCTGGAGTGCAGTGGTGCCATCTTGGCTCACTGCAAGCTCCGCCTCCTGGGTTCACGCCATTCTCCTGCCTCAGCCTCCCGAGCAGCTGGGACTACAGGTGCCCACCACCACGCCCGGCTAATTTGTTTGTATTTTTAGTAGAGACGGGGTTTCACCGTGTTAGCCAGGATGGTCTCGATCTCCTGACCTCGTGATCCACCCACCTCAGCCTCCCAAAGTGTTGGGATTACAGGCGTGAGCCACCGTGCCCAGCCCCTTACTGCTCTTAACTCACCACACTCCTTGCACACAGCTGGCCCTGTGGGTCTGTCTCACCATTGTCTACTCCACTCTCCTCCCCTAGGTGCAGTTCTCCCGCGTAGCCCGAGTATGTAAACGTGACATGGGCGGCTCGCCTCGGGCCTTGGACCGCCACTGGACATCCTTCCTGAAGCTTCGGCTCAATTGCTCTGTCCCTGGGGACTCTACTTTCTATTTTGACGTTTTACAGGCCTTGACTGGGCCTGTGAACCTGCATGGCCGCTCTGCTCTCTTTGGGGTCTTCACCACCCAGACCAATAGGTTGGTACTAGGCTGACTAGTGTGACCCAATCTGTCCCCTGCCTCACCAGCCTCCAAACTCCCCTTTCACAGCCTACTGATGAGGCAGTTAAGGGAACCTCCGAACAAAGCCAGTTTGCTGTGTTGCCATTTTTTCTCCTAGTGTGGCACCCAGTGGCTGCCCCACCTCCTCAGTCTCTACCTCTTAACGTGGTATGAAGGGTGCCACCACTTCTTCCTGGGGGAAGTTGTGCAGTTCCTTTCAGCACCTATCCTGCATCTTTTCTGGCTCCTCCAGCATCCCTGGCTCTGCCGTCTGCGCCTTCTACCTGGATGAGATTGAGCGTGGGTTTGAGGGCAAGTTCAAGGAGCAGAGGAGTCTGGATGGGGCCTGGACTCCTGTGTCTGAGGACAGAGTTCCCTCACCCAGGTACCCAGGATGGAGTTGTTTTTGTGGGGGCAGAAGCAAGCAGCGTCTGCCCCCAAGATGGGATTGTGAGGAGGTAGTGAGATGTCCAAGCCTCAGGGTGGGGAGCTATAGTGGGGTGGCAGTGGGGCCGAAGAGCTGCGGCAGGGAAGGGGACAGTGCTATGAGTGTCTGTGTGGAGGGGGAGCAAGGCTTTCCAGTCAGGTTTGGGAGCAGTAGGGGGCACAGAGGTTAACTAAGCTCCAGCTCCCAGTCCAAAGGCAGCCCCTTCCCATTCACCCACCAGGCCAGGATCCTGTGCAGGAGTAGGGGGAGCTGCCTTGTTCTCCTCTTCCCGAGACCTCCCTGATGATGTCCTGACCTTCATCAAGGCTCACCCACTGCTGGACCCCGCTGTACCACCTGCCACCCATCAGCCTCTACTCACTCTCACTAGCAGGTATGGGGCTGAAAAACACTGACCACTGCCTCCCTGTTCTCAGCCACCCTCCTCTTTCTTTGACCCAACAAGGTAAACCGCATTGGTGGGAGGAAGAACTTGTGAAAGTAGAAGGGAGAGAGCTAAGAAGGCAACCCGGGGGCCTGGGGGAAGGGCACAGGCACAGCTACCAAGGCAGTTGAGCTCTCCCTGAAATGCTCAGGTTTCCACTAGACAGGTTTCCTGACCTGAGGCCCTTTCCTCCAGGGCCCTACTGACCCAAGTAGCTGTGGATGGCATGGCTGGTCCCCACAGTAACATCACAGTCATGTTCCTTGGCTCCAATGATGGGACAGTGCTGAAGGTGCTGCCCCCAGGTGGGCGATCCGGGGGACCTGAGCCCATCCTCCTGGAAGAGATTGATGCCTACAGCCCTGCCCGGTGAGGCCTTTGGAGGGCAGGCCCCCTGCAAAGCAGGGATGGGATGGGAGGTAGTAGCTGCAGATTCGGGAATAGGTTGGAAACATCAACATTGGCTTTTGCAGGGTGGGAGCTCTGGGCTAGACAGGCTTGGCGAGAAGACTGGACAGTGTGGTAGGGCAGGGCAGCTCCATGGGTCGTGCTCAGTTGCTTGTGTGCCTCCCCGCTTTCTGTTCTTCCACTCACTCAGGGAAAAGGTAGCCTCATCTGTCCATCTCTGGTTCCTTCTGGCCTCATCCTAGGTGCAGTGGGAAGCGGACAGCCCAAACAGCACGACGGATCATAGGGCTGGAGCTGGACACTGAGGGTCACAGGCTTTTTGTGGCTTTTTCTGGCTGTATTGTCTACCTCCCTCTCAGCCGGTGTGCCCGGCATGGGGCCTGTCAGAGGTGAGAGGGGCCTGAGGCCAGGCCCTGTGTGGGCAAACTCCCCGGGCCAGCAAGAGCACAGAAACACAGGTCTTTAGGGTGGCAGGAAAACACAGGGGATGGCTGTGGGGTGCCTAAGTACCTCAAGCATTCTGAAGGTGGGCAGCAACCAGGGTGTGGAGAGACTGAGGTGGACAGGAGAGAATGAGGCTGGGAGCCTCCTGTAAGCCAGGGTGGGAAAAGGCAGCAGAATGGAAAGTGACTGGAGTAGAAAGGGATCCAGCCTCACACACCTCCGTTTTCCCTAGGAGCTGTTTGGCTTCTCAGGACCCATACTGTGGATGGCATAGCTCCAGGGGCTGTGTGGATATCAGGGGATCTGGTGGGTAAGTGATGGGTCCTTGGGTTTCCTGAGCATAAAATTCCCCACCAATAAGACAAGCTGAGGGCCAGAGTGGGAGATAGGGACAACGTACAGAATTCTACAGCCACTTCGTTTTCCTCCTAGGACTGATGTGGATCAGGCTGGGAACCAGGAATCCATGGAGCATGGTGACTGCCAAGGTAAACAGAAGAGGCAGCTGCTGTTGCAGCCAAAGCTGCACATGGCCATGATGGCCACAGACACCATCCCAGGCTTGGCCTTTTGTCCTTCTCTCCTTCTGTGGCACAGTCACCCCATCCGTTCTTCATGAAGCTTCTCTTTCCCCCCATCTTCACCCTGTCCCTTCTTCATAGATGGAGCTACTGGGAGTCAGTCTGGCCCTGGGGATTCTGCTTATGGTGAGTCCTCTTGTCCCAACCTCACCTTCCCTTGCTCAGCCCACATACCTGAGTGTGTGTCCTGTAGCAGCAGCAGAGCAGCATTCTGAATACCCTGGGAGTATCGGAAAAGGGTCGGCATCCTCCAGATACCCAGCATGTAGCTCAGTACTTGGCACACAGTAGGGTACTTTTTGAACAAATAAATCAATGTCCTGCATGATGAGCCCTTCCCCAGGCCCAGAAGAAACTAGAGGCTGGCGTTCTGGACTCCTGGGTTCCACAGGAGGGAGGAAGGACCCCTGGAAGGGTGTCAGGGGTAGAGATCAAGAGCCTCACTGGCTCTGACCTGGTCTCTGCCACCAGTGCTTCCGGGTCCTGGCCCTTCCCCTGGGACCCCCAGTCCTCCCAGTGATGCCCACCCCCGGCCCCAGTCTTCCACTCTTGGAGTTCACACTCGGGGTAAGGGGGCTACTTGGGAGAGACAGGAGTGAAGTGTGGGGCTGCTGATTCTCGGAGCGTTCGAAGCCCCTCACTGAATGGTGTTTGGTGCTCACTAACGCCTGTTTGGAGCCTCCCTTCCCCAGAATTGGGCATCCCAGCCCCGAGTTCTCCTGCACGAGCAGTTTTTGGCAGTTGCTCTTGGCATGGCTACAGGGGCCAGAAGTGGGATGGGGAATCCCCAGGCCCAAGCTCTGGCCTGAGTGTGAGGGGGTAGTGCGTGGGCTGTATGCTGAGGAGTCAGGAGAGGTGAATCCTGAGGATGGTGGAGGCTGTAGGAGTGAGGCTGAGTAGCAGCGGGAGGGACAATGATGTCAGGCCTGGGAACTGCCGGCGCCTCTGGGCCTAGGTCCCCCGCACCGCCTCCTCTTGGCTGAGCCTCCCTCCTCCCTCTTGGTCGGCAGGCGTGCGCCGGGACCTGCCCCCAGCCTCGGCCTCCCGCTCCGTCCCCATCCCACTCCTCCTGGCCAGTGTGGCCGCAGCTTTTGCTCTGGGCGCCTCAGCCTCTGGCCTCCTGGTCTCCTGTGCCTGTCGCCGCGCCCACCGACGTCGGGGCAAGGACATTGAGACTCCGGGGCTCCCGCGCCCTCTCTCCCTCCGCAGTTTGGCCCGGCTCCACGGTGGGGGCCCAGAGCCCCCGCCGCCCTCCAAGGACGGGGACGCGGTGCAGACGCCGCAGCTCTACACCACCTTCCTGCCGCCTCCGGAGGGCGTGCCCCCGCCGGAGCTGGCCTGCCTGCCCACCCCCGAGTCCACGCCGGAGCTGCCGGTCAAGCACCTCCGCGCCGCTGGGGACCCCTGGGAGTGGAACCAGAACAGGAACAACGCCAAGGAGGGTCCGGGCCGCTCACGGGGCGGGCATGCGGCGGGCGGGCCCGCGCCCCGCGTGCTGGTGAGGCCACCGCCGCCCGGCTGTCCCGGGCAGGCCGTGGAAGTCACCACCCTGGAGGAACTGCTGCGCTACCTGCACGGCCCGCAGCCGCCCAGAAAGGGGGCCGAGCCCCCCGCCCCTTTAACCTCGCGGGCCCTCCCGCCGGAGCCCGCCCCCGCCCTCTTGGGCGGCCCCAGCCCCAGGCCCCACGAGTGCGCCCCGCCGCTGAGGCTGGACGTGCCCCCCGAGGGCAGGTGCGCCTCTGCCCCCGCCCGGCCCGCGCTCTCCGCCCCCGCTCCCCGGCTGGGCGTCGGCGGAGGCCGGAAGTTGCCTTTCTCCGGCCACCGGGCCCCCCCTGCCCTGCTCACTCGAGTCCCCTCGGGAGGTCCCTCCAGGTACTCCGGGGGTCCCGGGAAGCACCTCCTGTACCTGGGCCGGCCCGAGGGCTACCGGGGCCGCGCCCTGAAAAGGGTGGACGTCGAGAAGCCCCAGTTGTCCCTGAAGCCTCCCCTCGTCGGGCCCTCCTCCCGCCAGGCCGTCCCGAACGGCGGCCGTTTCAACTTTTAAAAGCAGCGGCCCACGGCCTCCAGCGTGGGGAGCGCCCGAGTTCTCTCGGCCACGAGCTGGACGCTCTTCAGGACTTCTCACCGCCCCCTCGCCCCGCACCTCCAGCCTTCCCGACTCGCAGAGTCTCCCGAGGCCCCTTTTCGCCTCGGGTTTATTTATTGACTGTCTTTCCCCCTGTCCTCGACAGAGGAGTGGGAGGTGAGAAGCCCGTCCCCTCAGTGAGCCAGCATTTCAGGGGGAGCTGGCGGACTCCCACTCCCCGCTTCCTTCCAGCCAAGCTGCCTTAACTCGCCCCTCGGGGCTCCCCCAGAGACTGTGCCCCGGGCGGGCCGCGCGCGCTGTGTCCAGAGTCCTCGGGCCTCCTGGGTCTGGGACGTGCCTCTCCTACTGTGTAGGAGCCTCCGCTTCCCAATACAGCCGTGTCTGCAGCCGCTGCCTGACTTCACTCGGGCGGGGGAGGGCGGCAGTCGGTCGGCTCGCTCTGGGCGCCCTCGCTCTCTGCCTTCATCTGGGCCCTGGGCTCTCCCGGGTAATGGGATGGCTGCGGTCCCGCCGGGGGACAGTCTGGAAAGGTTTCCTAAAGGAGACGAGCGAACTAATGGTGTCGAGGTGAGCCAGGGCCCGGGGGACCCCGGTAAAGTTTAGTTGAGGCTGGGGAAGGCCCTCGGAGCTCGCTTCCAGATCGAGGTAAGAGGGACTTTCTTAAAGGCCTGGTCTATGGGATGGGGCGGCGGAGGGAATTTTTTGAGAAATAAAATGAAGCTGCAGCGTACGTTACTTGAAGTTCCACATCAGAAAATCTTGTCCTGAGGAGAATTTGGCTGGCAGATTTTGGGTTGCATGAGGGGTAGGCTACAAAAAACAGCAAAGTATTCGTCCCTGTTGGAGGCAAGGGTCTGCTCCCAGCTCTTACCTAAGGAGCGGCCCCCGCGGAGAGGGGGACGGGGAACGGGGGACGGGGGACGGGGGACGGGGGACGGGGGACGAGAGCGCGCGCGGCGTCACACGCACGCTTAGCCACCCCCCAAGAAGCCGCCGCCGCGCTCAAGCTCCGCGCGCTCAGGACCAGGTAGCGTGTAGCTGTCGTGAAGCTCCCTTTGCTCCGGTTGGGACTGGCTGCGGATACCTGTCCGTTATCCCCGGCACCAATGAGAGGGACGAACAGGACCACCTGCACCTCCCACCACCCTCGCTAACAACGCTTTAAGGCCTAACGCAGGCGGCAGCTGGTGCGGATTTACAAATCGGGTTTTTCACCCCCGCGTGGCTGCAATGTCCGCCCAGTTCGAGCCCCACATTCTCCCGCTGGCTCCGCCTGGGGGTCGGGCCAACTCTTGCTGCTAAGGAAGCCTCACCAGTCCCTTTCCCGTTTGCTACCTAAATGTCCTCGGCGGGAAACTGCTGAGAACAATTTGGGGAAGCCTGAACTTGTTCCTAGTTCCGCGCTTTATTACTTGGATCATGACTGGTCAAAACTCCGCCCGGAGCCTCCATTTGTTCATCTGAAAAATGGGGTTGAGAAGCTCAAGTACCAGAATGTGAAAACGCTTTCTAAAGGCGAAGGCATGGTATCTTGTGAGATAGTAATTCCTTCAAACTCACGCATAGGCTATTCCTATTCCTAACTTTGCGATCTGCTTTCACTAGGCAATCCCTTTCCCTTTGTATCCTTATAATTTTCACCTATAGATTTTACCCCCAGGGTTTTTTAATGTCCTCTGAACATTATTTCCATTTCAGTTAAGCTTGTCTGGCCAAATTTGGTTGTCCTCCAGAGTCTGACCTCTTTTTGCTTGGCGCTTGTTTCACCAGGTTGAAGTGGTCCTTTAGGTCTCAGTTTTTCCCGTATGGGGTGCCTTACTTAAACCAAGGTGCCTCGGGGCCAGTGCTAGTTTCCTAGATACTGGAGGAAAGCAAGCAAGGAAGGAGTAGAGAATCCAGTCACTTGACTTCATTATCCTCTTCAAACCGAAATTTTAAAGGAAGGACAAGGAAAAGTTTCAAGACTGCAGCCTTTCACAGTCCTCTGAGGGACAAAACTCAAATATAGTTCTTGCCTTGAAGGTGGTCACAAACAAAAAGGGTAAATGATCCTAAGGTTTAAATATAGACCTAAAAGAGAGATATATACAATGGAAATTTAATCTTGTAATTCTTTGCAGGCAGCAGTAATTTATAGGTTAAAGTCCTGGTTGTAGTTTAATTATAAAATATGTTCTTTTATTAGTATTTATCACTATGGTGACTTCTTTAGCCAAAGAGTATCTAAACTGAACTCTCAGAGCTAACAGAAGTAACTATGTTGCAGTGAGAGCAACAGTCCTGGGTCTCTACCTCTTGTTTTCTATGTGACCTTGGCAATTCAACCAACATCTTTGAGGCTGTTTTTTTGGTAAGGAATGGAAAGAACATATGGCAACAGGGATTTGTAAAGTACCGTATAAATATATATATTTAAATTAAGTGCTTTGTGGGAAAATTATTTGCCCAAAATAAAGCAGACTTCTACCAAGTATGCAGTTCATTAATACAGATACCTCTCCCTGATAGAGAGTAGTGAATAATAAATTAAGAGGATGAATTAAAGTAAATTATCCCTGACAACAGAAGGATAAATATGACCTCAAGGAATCTGCTAATACTCTTTTTTAAAAAATCATACCATTAGCTCAGTTTTTGTCTTTAGGAAAACCAGAATGTGCCAACGGGAGGATAGCATCATCATCCTCAGGGATTTCTAAGCTGATTTCTCAGAGGCATCCTGGGAGGTTATGGAGAAACCAGGGCCCCAGCAGACAGAGTCCATCAGTTTGTGTAAGGCTTTGGGGACTCGAATCACAGAAGGTACCACAGTCACAGAGCTTGAAAAGCTGTTCAGCATCTTGGTTTCTTTGGGGGCTAAGTCACAGGGGCCTGAGCTATTATTGTCTCTCAGGTTTTTAACTCCTTGATGTCACTGTCCCATCCATGAGAACCACACAGGTATGCGTCACTCTCTGCTACTTAATCCAGCAGTTGACCCTTCAGAACTGTTGGCTCATAAGAATATAAGGTTATATGTATGAGAGTAAGGTTCAAGTACATGGATAAAATATGAAGCCTGTAAATCTAAAAGATCACCTACCTTTACCAGGTGTATCAGACAGGGTCCCAACAGGAAATAACATTCTCAAAATAATGAAGGGCTATTTTGAAAGGTATGGGCAAAGGATAGGTCAGTAACTGGAGGCTAATAACTGTATTAGGCCTAAAAGGATAAAAGGAGTTATTGGTTTCTAGGTCCTGGAGGGGGAGAGTGCCTTGAGAGAAGCAGTGACTTTTTTTTTTTTTTTTTTTTTTTTGCGATACAGTTGCTGGAGTGCAGTGGTGTGATCTTAGCTCACCAAAACCTCTGCCTCCCAGCTTCAAGTGATTTTCGTGCCTCAGCTTCCCGAGTAGCTGAGATTACAGGAGTGCACCACTGCGCCTGGCAGATGTCAATACATTGACTTCAGTCTTTTCTCTTCCCTCAGTCTCCTGTCAGGGCTCCCTATTGGCTGAATCCAACTGGAGGCCAAAGCACAGGAAGCCCATTGATGTTCATATAGGTCAGTCTCCCAGGACAGAGAACAGGCTACAGAATAGAGGAGCGTAATCTGGAAGGAAAGAAAGAAAACATCCAGCATACCTAGAGATGAAGACCCTATTCATTCCCCACAAGAGAGATTATTTTTTACTCTTCTTGCTCAAGTATTGCTGGCCAGAAACTCTATGCAGATACCCCCAAATTAGTTTTGGAGCAAAATTTACTTTGGGGAGCTTATAGGAAGTGCTGCTTGGATCATATTTTTCTTCTCAGTTTCTTTCTTTCTTTTTTTTTTTTTTGAGACGGAGTCTTGCTCTATTGCCCAGGCTGGAGTGCAGTGGCGCAATCTCGGCTCTCTCAGTTCACTGCAATCTCTGCCTCCTGGGTTCAAGCCTCCTGCCTCAGCCTCCCGAGTAGCTGGGATTACAGGGATGTGCCACCATGCCTGGCTAATTTTTGTATTTTCAGTAGAGATGGGGTTTCACCATGTTGGCCAGGCTGGTCTCGAACTCCCAACCTCAGGTGATCTGCCCGAGTTTGGCTTTTTTTTTTTTTTTTTTCAAGATAGTGTTTCACTCTGTCACCCAGGCTGGAGTGCAGTGGCGCAACTGCGGCTTACTGCAAGCTCCGCCTCCTGCCTCAGCCTCCTTGAGTAGCTGGGACTACAGGCGCCTGCCACCACACCCAGTTAATTTTTGTGTTTTTAGTAGAGACAGGTTTTCACCATGTTAGCCAGGATGGTCTCAATTTCCTGACCTCGTGATCCGCCGGCCTTGGCCTCCCAAAATGCTAGGATTACAGGCGTGAGCCACGGCACCCGGCCCTCAGTTTCTTAAATGCAAATCTGAGATGAATTAAGCTGCCCAAGGCTAGTGAATAAAATAGCATTCTGACAAAAGGGAAATCACAGAGGAAAGTACACTAATTAACTCAATGTAGAAACTGTAGTTTTAGAAAGAACAATTTTAGCCCGGGTGCCATGGCTCACGCCTGTAATTCCAACAGTTTGGGAAGGTAAGGCAGGTGGATCCCTTGAGCTCAGGAGTTCAAGACCAGCCTGGGCAACATGGTGAAACCCTGTCTCTACCAAAAATACAAAAATTAGCCAGGCATGGTGGTGTGCACCTGTAATCCCAGCTTCTCAGTAGGCTGAGGTGGAGGATTGCTTGAGACCTGGAGGTCGAAGGTCGAGGCTGCAGTGAGCGAAGATCATGCCACTGCACTCCAGCCTGGGCAAGAGTGAGACCCTGTCTTTAAAAAGAAAAAAAAAAGGACAATTTTTACAAGTGTGTGACTCTGCAAAGTCAACCTATTTTTACAACTATATGATGAGGATAATACTCACCTTGCAAGATGGGTATTTATATGTATATGCAGAGTACCTAGCACATTGCCAGACATGTAGCAAAAGCTTAAAACATGGTGGCTATTGTTGTTATTTATAATATTGGGCCCTTTCCCAAACTTTCCTTTCCTTTACAGCACTACCCTTAAACTTTAGGACTGGTTATAGGAGCAGACTGCAACCCCACACTTTTGTTCAGAAGTCTCCCATAGTCTTAACTTACTCTATTACCTATCAAATGTCTTGCACAAGCCTTACATAGGTGTAGTTATCACTGGGTTGCTCCCACTTCAGCCTTCACCTGTATTTTTTACCTATTGATCTCCTTGGAGTAGAGGGTTCTTTTTCACAGAGGAAGGAAGTCTTAGGAAAGTTGCCCTAGTTCATAATTTTTCCCATTACTTAAGACTATCACCCAGCCGGGCACGGTGGCTCACGCCTGTAATCCCAGCACTTTGGGAGGCCAGTGCAGGTGGATCATCTGAGGTCAGGAGTTCAAGACCAGCCTGGCCAACATGGTGAAACCCCGTCTCTACTAAAAATACAAAAATTAGCTGAGTGTAGTGGTGCATGCCTATAATCCCAGCTAATAGGGAAGCTGAGGCAGGAGAATCACTTGAACCTGGGAGGCAGAGGCTGCAGTGAGCCAAGATCGTGCCACTGCACTCCAGCCTGGGCAACAGTGTGAGACTCTGTGTCAAAAAAAAAAAAAAAAAAAGAGTATCACCCATCAGAGAACTCTAGGTTCCTATCTCTCTAGTTCCCTCCAACTTTCCCATCTTGATGATTTCTCTCACCAGGATTTAATTCAACAAGATTTTTAGTTCTTTGGTTCTTAAGGCTCCACAAGTTCCTGCTTTTTTTTCTGTCAGCACAGCCAAGACTATATATATTGCTAAAGTACCTGCCAGAATTACTTTCTATTACTTGAATATGTGCACAGCATTTGCTGACTATATGTATTTACCAAAAAGAAATTATCTACATGTACCCTAGTACATGGTAGGTGTCCAATTTCCTAAATATTGACTTTGAGAACTTACTTGAGATTCCAGTCACTGAACACAGATGCTTATATGTCCTTAGCTTTGGACAGGCTCAAAGCTAATTTTGTAAAGAAAGGTATCCTTCTTGCCAACAAAACAGCTTTTCAGAACTCTATACACTAGATAGGACACCCATCTTGCTAGTCAAATTGGTCTGTTCACCACTGGCTATCAATGGGGATTGTGCTACTATCAGACTGATCCTCCTATTTTTAAATATAAATGTGTGCTGATTTTGGACTAAGATAGCAGGAAGCACCCTATTAACCAAGAATAGCTGAGAAGCTGGCAAAGTAAATCTACTCTTTCCAAGCACTCCTGAGTCTGATGTTTTTCCCCATACGTCTCAGCATTGACTTTACTCCCACACAAGGCACATAATCATTTTCTTCAGCTACTTTTCTCCTCCCTTGGTTGTTTGCTTTTAGGGAAGGGAGTGGGAAATGAGAGAAAGAAGGAAAATGTACATTTAACAAGCTGGTCAAAAGCTCTCCTCATTCTCATTTCATTTCTTACCTCAACTTGCTCTGCCTGTCAAGAATACCAGGCTGAGAGCGGTGGATAAGGAAAAGGCAATGGCCATGCATGGGTTAGTAGATCTATACCCCTCCCCCTTCAGTTAGCTCAGTTGGACAAGGAAAATGAGCCCTGTGGTTCACCTGTCATTAGAGAATAGATACAAATTTTGCCCAGGAGATGAAAACAAATTCAATGACACCCTGAAATGGTCGGCTTTGACATTTTATTGAGAAACATTTCTATTTTAAATGATAGTACAAAAACTGTATATATAATATAGATCTGTATAAGTATATATACATACAAATGCTCATACACACATATACACACAAACTTGCTCATCAGAATAAAACCCTAAATAAAGTATATTTAAGTTTTTCTAAAAATACGCTGTAATAAAGCTGTCAGACAACCTGAAAAACTGAGGACATTGTGAGAATAGTCTGGGTGCATCCCCCCACACACACACCTGCCGCAGTACACACACAAATGGCCTTGACAGAAGGAGAGCACATGGGGCAAGGTCAGGGAGAGAGCTGCTACCATCATTGTTGCTAGAACAAGATGTCTAAAGCCAACTAGAAAGCACAGGATATAGAAGGTGACCTAGATTAACTTTCAGAAACAAACCACCTCAGAATAAACAAAAAATATGTGGTAGGGAAGGAGGGGAACGGAGAGAGAAAAGACAAGGCCCAGAGATTAGAAATGACCTACTAACTAAATAACTAAATTCGAATGCCTGGGAAAGCCTCAATGAGATAGGAACAATGGAATCACAAAAGCAGAAAAGGTAGGAGGAGGGGGAGATAGGGAATCACAATTTCCTGTCACTAACATGCCAAACTGCTACTGTAGAGTCTAGGAATGTCACCTCACCCCCTAATACTAAAGAGGCTAAAAAATAAGATAAATATTTAAAAAGGGCAGCATCAGAGACTTAAAAAAAATTGGCATAGGAAATAATAGTACTACTCAGAAGGGGTAGTACTTCTGAGATATAGTCACCACATAAAATAGAGACAGATAAGAGCCTAGAGTGCATACAGGTGGTCATCACATATAGTCCATTCTGAAGTTCCTTTTCTAGCTATCCAGAGATGGGTTTGCACAAGGAGTAGAGAAGAGGAAGCCTTCTCTAATAAATTAGGACAAAAACTGATTCCCACTCCATATTAAACTTTCAGGAAGAGTTCAGTAAATGCATCAAATTTTCCAGCTCTGGAGGTCTGTAATGATAGGAGAGAGCCACACAAGCTTTCTTAAAATGGTCATCATCATACTGGTGAGAAAAAAAAAACAACAAAAGAGGCTGGGCGCGGTGGCTCACACCTGTAATCCCAGCGCTTTGGGAGGCCAAGGAGGGTGGATCACGAGGTCAGGAGTTCGAGACCAGCCTGGCCAATATGGTGAAATCCCGTCTGTACTAAAAATACAAAAATTAGCGCGTGCCTGTAATCCCAGCTACTTGGGAGGCTGAGGCGGAAGAATCGCTTGAACCCGGGAGACAGAGGTTGCAATGAGCCAAGATCACGCCACTGCGCTCCAGCCTGGGCAACAAACAGAGACTCTGTTTAAAAAAAAAAAAAGAAAAGAAAAAAGAAAAAACTAATCATTTCTCAAACTGATATTTCTTTTTTTCTTTCTTTTTTTTTTTTTTTTTTTTGTGAGCCACCGCGCCTGGCCTCTTTTGTTTTTTTTTTTTTTCTCACCAGTATGATGATGCGCCACCATCCCCGGCTAATTTTTGTATTTTTAGTAGAGACTGAGTTTCACCACGTTGGCCTGGCCTCAAGTGATCCTCCCATCTCGGCCTCCCAAAGTGCTGGGATTACAGGCGTGAGCCACCATGTCTGGCCAGCAGCTTTATTTTATTTTATTTTATTTTATTTTATTTTATTTTTTGAGACCGAGTCTCGTTCTGTTGCCCAGGTGATCTGTTACAGTGGGGCGATCTCAGCTCACTGCAAGCTCTGCTTCCCGGGTTCACGTCATTCTCCTGCCTCAGCCTCCCGAGTAGCTGGGACTACAGGCACCCACCACCACGCCCGGCTAATTTTTTGTATTTTTAGTAGGGCCGGGGTTTCACTGTGTTAGCCAGGATGATCTCAATCTCCTGACCTCGTGATCCACCTGCCTTGGCCTCCCAAAGTGCTGAGATTACAGGCGTGAGCCACTGTGCCCGGCCAGCAGCTTTATTTTAAAGTAGACAACTATCCTAAGCTCGAAGTTTCTCTTGCTCAAGCACCAATTCTGATCCATTTGTCTGTTTTTTCTTTCTTTCTTTCTTTCTTTTTTTTTGAGACAGAGTCTTGCTCTATTGCCCAGGCTGGAGTGCAGTGGCACAGTCTCAGCTCACTGTAAACTCCACCTTTTGGGTTCAAGCAATTCTCTTGTTTCAGCCTCCAGAGTAGCTGGGACTACAGGCGTATGCCATCATGCCCAACTAAGTTTTGTATTTTGGTAGAGACAGGGTTTTGCCATGTCGGCCAGGCTGGTCTCGAACTCCTGACCTCAAGTGGTTTACCCACCTCAGCCTCCCAAAGTGCTGGAATTACAGGCGTGAGCCACCGTGCCCAGCCATTTTTGTCTGCTATTTGATTCTTAATAATCCAACCTTGCCAATAAGCCAGTTGGAATCCTCTAACACAGAAGATCTAAGCAATATTTCCCCAACTTCCATGACTAATCCAGAAAGATATGCAAAGTCATGAAATGGTATTGCCATTAATGTATTCAATATTTAATTTCTAACTACTTCAAAGCATCCTCACCTGCCATTCTCTCCATGGCAATACAATTGGAGATCAAATCCTATTTCCCTTATCTGGGATGCCAAGAGGACTGTTCCGAGTAAATAAAAATCAATGCCTTTTTCTTACTTATTTTCAGATACCTCCATTCTCTCCCTCTCTACCCTAGCCTCTCCTCTAACAAACTGCCCTATCTCAGAGACCCATCATAAAAAATGACTTGGCCTGTATTAGAGATTTTGGGGGTTGGGGAGGTAGGAATGATAGCTTCTGCAGAAAGAACAATAAGATCTGCTAAAGAATTCCCCCAAAAAAGTGGTGACTGTATAGTCAGAAGGGCATGTTGGATGGACATTCTCTGCCTTTAGTCAGTAGCCACCCCAGAGAGTGAGATTGGGCCTGAATATCATCTGCAGAGCTAACCTCCTTCCCCTTAATGGGCGAGGTGTGGGGGAAGAGGGATTAAAGTCAACATATGCACCGAGAACATAAATAAAAGACATCTAAAATGATACTTGGTTCCTCTATCGTTAAAGTAAGGCTCCGAAATCCCACACATAACAGCTTCTTGTTAGCACCTGGTTCCCAAAGGGACTCAGAAAAAATAAAAACATTGCAAACAGGAAAAGATTATTTGACAGCAGATAGAATAATTTCATCATCACCCTTACCTAGGCTATTCCCCCTCACATTTCCCTGTCATCCCCAACAGCCCAGAATATTCTCCAATCATCTGGGAAGTGTTAAGTACTCAGATCTGTGGAGAAAACAGATCTGTGGAGAAAACCTAGCTAAGGTGGCCAGTAGCCAAGGTTAATTTCCAAACTGATATTTTTGCCTATAAATCTCTAATAACCAATTCTGTTTGTTAAATTTGGTTTGGGGAGTTAAATTTTCAGTCTATTTTGAGACCCAAGTGATTCTGCTCCTCTGTAACACTGCAGCAAATTACTTCACTAATCAAGGTAAACAGAACCATGTTAACTGTCAGGTTTTTTTCCAAATTAAAAATGCATGTTTTCCCCATGACTGCTAATTAAGAAAACCATATTCTAAACAGTCATTTGAATGTTTACTTGGCACATCTCCCTCTGGTTTCTTCTAATTTATAACAAAGCAAGCAAGTCTAGAATGATGAGGGCCCAGTTTCAAAGGCAATAACCTCTGTAACATAACCTGTTCATAACCTCTCTCTCTCCATCCATATTCCCTTTCTTTGGGAAAAACTCCATGCTGACATACAAAGAAAACCCAGCAGGTGGCCAGGCGCAGTGGCTCACGCCTATAATCCCAGCACTTTAGGAGGTCGAGACAGGCAGATCACCTGAGGTCAGGAGTTCAAGACCAGCCCGACTAACATGGAGAAACCCCATCTCTACTAAAAATACAAAATTAGCCAGGCATTGTGGCGCATGCCTGTAGTCCCAGCTACTCGGGAGGCTGAGGCAGGAGAATCACTTGAACCCAGGAGGTAGAGGTTGCGGTGAGCCAAGATCACGCCATTGCACTCCAGCCTGGGCAACAAGAGCGAAACTCTGTCTCAAAAAAAAAAAAAAAGAAAAAGAAAAAGAAAACCCAGCAGTTAAACACTTTCCAAAAGTGTCTGGGCAGAGGAAGTGTAGGCATAGTGGGAGAGAAAGGAAGAAGACAAAGTAGCCAGAATCTTTGGTTCTTTGTGGCACTGACAGTTCTTATTCCCTTTGTCAACACACACTGAGCACCCTATAAAGCACAAAGCTCTGTAACAGACCCAAGCTTAAGGAAACAGAGCAATTTACTCATGCCAGATCAAAAGAAAATAAAACTAAACAACATCATCAGCATTTACCTCCGACCCCCTTTTTGTTGCACATAAGAGGATAAGATATAAGCTCCACAGAAAAGCATAATATGTCCTAAATGACACTTAGAAAATTCAACAAAGTTTTATAAAATTAGAGTCTAGGCTGTGCGCGGGGTGGCTCACGCCTGTAATCTCAGCATTTTGGGAGGCCAAGGCGGGTGGATCACCTGAGGCCAGGAGTTCCAGACCAGCCTGACCAACATAGAGAAACCCTGTCTCTACTGAAAATACAAAATTAGCCGGGCGTGGTGGCGCGTGCCTGTAATCCCAGCTACTCGGGAGGCTGAGGCAGGAGAATAGCTTGAAACCGGGAGGTGGAAGTTGCGGTGAGTTGAGATCACGCCATTGCACTCCAGCCTGGGCAACAAGAGCAAGACTCCGTCTCAAAAAAAAAAAAAAAAGAGAGACTGAGCTTGACATTACATAAATGTTTGGAAACAAGTTGTTCTGACAAGAGACTACCCTCCTCACTGTAATTTTATGAAATCCAGTCAGAGCAAAGTTTATATGTCAAGACCAGAGTTTCATAGCCCCTATAAGCCTTTTTCTGGCCACTTCCCAGCACTGTGGAAACACAGCCTGGATTTTGGTTTTATATATACTCCTCCCACATAAACAAGTTTTCTTTCTTTTCTATTTTTTTTTTTAATTGAGTTTCACTCTTGTTGCCCAGGTTGGAGTGCAATGGTGCCATCTCGGCTCACTGCAACTGCCGCCTCCCGGGTTCAAGCGATTCTCCTGCCTCAGCCTCCTGAGTAGCTGGGATTACAGGCATGTGCCACCACACCCAGCTAATTTTGTTTTGTTTTGTTTTGTTTGTTTGAGACAGAGTCTCACTCTATCGCCCAGGCTGGAGTGCAGTGGCATGATCTTGGATCACTGCAACCTCTGTCACCTGGGTTCAAGTGATTCTACCGCCTCAGCCTCCCGAGTAGCTGGGATTCCAGGTGCCTGCCACCTTGCCAGGTGAATTTTTGTATTTTTAGTAGGGTTTCACCATCTCAGCCAGGCTGGTCTTGAACTCCTGACCTCATGATCCACCCGCCTCGGCCTCCCAAAGTGCTGGGATTACAGGCATGAGCTGCTGGGTCTGGCCCTAATTTTGTATTTTTAGTAGAGACAGGGTTTCTCCATGTTGGTCAGGCTGGTCTGGAACTCCCGACCTCAGGTGATCCGCTCGCCTCGGCTTTCCAGTTCAGTTTTTAAAAACTCTATTTCAATTTCCTTTTTTTTTTTTTTTTTGAGACAGAGTCTGGCTCTGTTGCCCAGGCTGGAATGTAATGGTGCAATCTCAGCTCACTGCAACCTCCGCCTCCCGGGTTCAAGCGATTCTCCTGCCTCAGCCTCCCAAGTAGCTGGGATTACAGGCAGGTGCCACCACGCCCGGCTAATTTTTTGTATTTTTGTTTGTTTGTTTTGTTTTTTTGAGACAGAGTCTCACTGTGTCGCCAGGCTGGAGTGCAGTGGCGCGATCTTGGCTCACTGCAACCTCCGCCTCCTAGGTTCAAGCAATTCTCCTGCCTCAGCCTCCCAAGTAACTGGGACTACAGGCGTGTGCCACTATGCCTGGGTAATTTTTGTATTTTTAGTAGAGACGGGGTGTCACCATGTTGGCCAGGATGATCTTAATCTCTTGACCTTGTGATCCGCCCGCCTCTGCCTCCCAAAGTGCTGGGATTACAGGCGTGAGCCACTGCGCCCGGCCAATTTTTTGTATTTTTAGTAGAGATGGAGTTTCACCGTGTTAGCCAGGATGTTCTTGATCTGACCTCGTGATCCGCCCGCCTCGGCCTCCCAAAGTGTTGGGATTACAGGCGTGAGCCACCGCGCCTGGCCTAGTTTCCTTTTTCCTTTGAGATACAGTCTTGCTCTGTCACTCAAGCCTGGAGAGCAGTGGTGCAACCATGGCTCACTGCAGTTTTGACCTCCAAGGCATAAGCAATCCTCCCACCTCAGCCTCCTGAGTAGCTGGAACCATAGGTGCCTGTCACCATACTTGGCTAATTTTTAAATTTTTTGTAGACACAGGTTTCTATGTTGCCCAGGCTCATCTCAAACTCCTGGACTCAAGCAATTCTCCCATTTCAACGTCCCAAAGTGTTGGGATTACAGGTGTGAGCCACCACACGCAGCTTATTTCAGTTTCTTACACAAGCATCTGAACATAATGGATAAGTATCTGTCAGACAATCAAAAATTTCTTCTCAGTGATGTGGTGGCATATGCCTGTCCTCCCAGCTACTCAGGAGGCTGCGCCCTGGAGGCAGAGGTTGCAGTGAGCCAAGATTGCACCACTGTACTCTAGCCTGGGTGACAGAGTCAGACCGTGTCTCAAAAAAGAAAAAAAAGGAAAATTCTCTTCAGTGAAATCAACTTAGGTTGGGAGTTCCTGCTCCTTTGGAAATGGACTATATTCCTTTTCTCTTCCCCAAAGCTTGTCTAACCTCCCTTCCAATTAGTTTTTCCAACAGATACGCATCATAAATCTAAGGGGCATTTTCAGGTCACTTGATGGTATAATTATTAAAGGCATATATATTGGTGCATATATATTAGAAACGTTATCTTAAAATCTTTTGTGAGAAAGTCAGTTATTTAAAAAAAAAAATCAACCCACAACATGCAGTATTCTTTTACTTCTATGTTTAAAGCAATGATATGAGCTAAGAAATTTGGTCCTTATTCTTTTGGCCCCTCAGAAAAAATGTTCCCTAAATATGGCTTTGAATTTTCCAGTTGCACAGAGAAATTTCCTGAGCCCAAGCATTGTACCCTGCTATAGTTTTCTTCTTAAAGACACTCTTAGTTTTTATACAATGTTTGTCTTCTGTATATTTTCTTTTTTAAAAGAGGATTAATATGAACACAGTGCAAATTGTGGCCCTTGCATATTAAGATGAAACAGTTGCCATGGAAACTCTAGTGTGAGGCTCTGTGGTCCCTGCTGACCCAGTCACTTTTGTCTCTCTCTCTTCCAACTCCCCCTCTGTGACTACTACAGCATGTACCTCAGCCACCTCTTCAACCATGGTGAAATCAACTCCATTGGGCTGCTGTCGGGCTATGGCCTCCAGCTTAAGACGGTACTGTTCTGCTTCCTGCTCTTTCTTTAGGAGCTGGTGTCGGTATTCCTGGGCTCTTCGATTGGCCTCCTGGAGTTGTTGCTGTAGTAGCTCTCTTTCATTGCCTTCCTGTAAAAGTAAGCCATGTCACCACCAGGTAAATTCCTGATCATAAATTATCCAGACAGTAGACAAAAAGACAGGCCAGGCGCGGTGCCTCACACCTATAATCCAAGCACTCTGGGAGGCAGAGGTAGGCAGATTATCTGAGGTCAAGAGTTCGAGACCAACTTGGCCAACATGGTGAAACCCTGTCTCTACTAAAAATACAAAAATTAGCCAGGCATGGTGGCAGGTGCCTGTAATCCCAGCTACTCAGGAGGCTGAGGCATGAGAATCACTTGAGCCCGGGAGGCGGAGGTTGCAGTGAGCTGAGATCATGCCACTGTACTCCAGCCTGGGCAACACAGCAAGACCCTGTCTCAAAAAGAAAAAAGAAAAGATGAAGAAGGGTTCAGGCCTTAATAATTATGGCTTTAAATTCTTTTCATCACTCCTAAAAACATTACCTTGCTTTCCTCCACACTGTTTGTCTTCTCTCCTATCCTTGGTTTCTTTGTTAGTGGCAACTTCTCTTCTTCTTCCTCTTTAACTACAGTCTCCTCTGCAACCTGACCAGCAGGTACAGTTAGAACTACAAGTCAAAGGACACCAATTGGAGGTGATGAATGCATAATAAAACAAAGAGGTTTTGCTTGCTTTTAATTAGAAAATAAACTAAAATATATTCTAGGTTGGGTACAGTGGTGTGTGCCTGTGGTCCTAGCTACTCAGGCAGCTGACTGGAGGACTTCTTGAGTCCAGGAGTTCAAGACTAGCCTAGACAACACAGCAAGACCCCATCTCAACAAAAAAGCAAAGAAAGAGAAAGTAAAATATATTCTTTGATATATTATTTTTAATATCTCTTTGAATTTTAGAATCAACAGGTAAGGCATGGCCCTTCAGGGAGAAACAAAAAGGATTAATAGAGCACTAAGAATGGCTCAAAAAGGAAGGGTATAGATTTGCAGGCTTGGAAGCCATGCAAGTAAGTCCCAAGTCTGAGGCTCTTATATGAAGGTGTCTGACTCTAGGTCACCTATGGCCAATTAGCTTATCAATTCGCCCAGAAATGGCAGGGCAAGGTGGCTCACACCTATAATTCTAGCATATTGGGAGGCTAAGGTGGGAGGATCACTTGAGCCCAGGAGTTCAAGACCAGCTTGGGCAACATGGCAAACACTGTCTCCGCAAAAAAAAAAAACAAAAAACTAGCCAGGCATGGTGGAGCATGCCTGTAATTCCAGCTACTTGGGAGGCTGAAGTGGGAGGATCACCTGAGCCTGGGAAGTTGAGGCCGTAGTGAGCCAAGAACTCGCGACTGCACTCCAGCCTGGGTGACAGAATGAGACCCTGTCTTAAAACAAACAAACAAACAAACAAAACTGCAGAAATAATCTGTCAAAATAAGGCCTGAAGTCTTTATATATTTTTGAGACTTCTAATAAAAGCCAATAGCCATTATCTGTACCTAAATTAATTCTCTTCTCATAGATAAGTGAGAGAAGAGTCAACACACACACAACACACATGACACACTACACATCTGTCAGAATGGCTAAAAGTTGTTGTTTTTTTTTTTTTTTTTTGAGATGGAGTTTTGCTCTCGTTGCCCAGACTGGAGTGCAATGGCGTGATCTCTGGAGTGCAATGGCTAACTGCAACTTCCGCTTCCCGGGTTCAAGTGATCTCCTGCCTCAGCCTCCCAAATAGCTGGGATTACAGGCATGCCCCACCACACCCAGCTAATTCTGTATTTTTAGTAGAGACAGGGTTTCTCCGTGTTGGTCAGTCTGGTCTCGAACTCCCGACCTCACGTGATCCACCTGCCTTGGCCTCCCAAAGTGCTGGGATTACAGGCGTGAGCTACCACACCCGGCCTTTTTTTTTCGAGAAGTCTCACTCTGTAACCCAGGCTGGAGTGCAGTGGCACAATCTCAGCTCACTGCAACCCCCACCTCCTGAGTTCAAGCAATTCTCCTGCCTCAGCCTCCTGAGTAGCTGGGACTACAGGTGCATGCCATCACACACAGTTAATTTTTGTATTTTTAATAGAGACGGGGTTTCTCCATGTTAGCCAGACTGGTCTCGAACTCCTGACCTCAGATATTCCACCTGCCTTGGCCTCCCAAAGTACTCGGATTACAGGTGTGAGCCACTGCGCCGGGCTAAAAGTTTTTAAAAAAGTGATGATACCAAATGCTGGAGAGGATGTAGACATACTGGATTATTCATAAATTGCTGGTGGGAATGTAAAATGGTACAACCGCTCTAGAAAATAGTTTGGCAGGCTGGGCGCAGTGGCTCATGCCCTGTAATCCCAGCACTTTGCGGGGTCGAGGCAGGCGGACTGCCTGAGCTCAGGAGTTTGAGACCAGCCTGGCCAACATGGTGAAACCCCATCTCTACAAAAACTACAAAAATCAGCCGGGTGTGGTGGCACCTGCCTGTAATCCCAGCTACTCGGGAGGCTGAGGCAGGAGAATCGCTTGAACCTGGTATGCGGAGGTTGCTGTTAGCTGAGATAGTGCCACTGCACTCCAGCTTGGGTGACAGAGTGAGACTCCATTTGAAAAAAAAAGAAAAAAGAAAATAGTTTGCCAGTTTCTTTCTTTCTTTCCTTCCTTCCTTCCTTCCTTCTTTTGAGACGGAGTTTCATTCTTATTATTCAGGCTGGAGTGCAATGGCGCGATCTCAGCTCACCGCAACCTCTGCCCCCAGTTCAAGCGATTCTCCTGCCTCAGTCTCCTGAGTAGCTGGGATTACAGGCATGTGCCACCACACCTGGCTAATTTTGTATTTTTAGTAGAGATGGGGTTTCTCCATGTTGGTCACGCTAGTCTCAAACTCCCGACCTCAGGTGATCCGCCCAAGTTTGGCAGTTTCTTAAAAAACAAAACAAAACAAAACACACACTTACCTTATGACCCAGCAATTGTACTCTCGGGCATTTATCCCAGAGAATAGAAAATTTATTTCCTACTTCTTTTTTTCTTGAGACGGAGTCTGGCTCCACCCAGGCCGGATTGGAGTGCAGTGGCATGATGCTGGCTCACTGCAACCTCCACCTCCCAGGTTCAAGTGATTCTCCTACCTCAGCCTCCCGAGTAGCTGGGATTACAGGTGCCTGCCACCACGCCTGACTAATTTTTGTACTTTTAGTAGAGATGGGGTTTTGCCATGTTGGGCAGGTGGTCTCAAACTCCTGATCTCAGGTGATTCACCCACCTTTGCCTCCCAAAGTGCTGGGATTATAGGCTTGAGCCACCATGCCTAGCCTATTTCTCATTTCTTTTCTTTTCTTTTGAGACAGAGTCTTGCTCTGTCTCCAGGTGGAGTACAGTGGCACAATCTCGGCTCACTGCAACCTCCACCTCCTGGGTTCAAGAGATTCTCCTGCCTCAGCCTCCGGAGTATCTGGGACTATAGGCACATGCCACCACACCCAGATAATTTTTGTATTTTTAGTAGAGATGTGGTTTCACCATATTGGCCAGGATGGTCTCGATCTCTTGACCTTGTGATCCGTCCCCCTCGGCCTCCCAAAGTGTGTGAGCCACTGAGCCCGGCCCTATTTCCCATTTTTTTATTTCCCATAAGAACCTGTAAACAATTATGGTGTTCATAATGCTTTATTTATTTATTTATTTATTTATTTATTTATTTATTTATTATGAGACAGAGTCTCACTCTGTTACCCAGGTTGGTGTGCAGTGGCAGAATTATGTCTCACTGCAGCCTCAACCTCCTGGCCTCCAGTGACCCTCCCAAGTAGCTGGGACTACAGGCACACAAAAGCACACCTGGCTAATTTTTTTTTTTTTTTTTTGTATTTTTTTTTTAGAGATGGGTTTCGTCTTGTCGTCCAGGCTGATTTCAAACTCCTGGGCTTAAGCTATCTGCCGGCGTAGTCCTCCCAAAGTGCTGGGATTATAGGCATGAGCCACTGTGCCCAGCCAGTTTTATTTTTAGATAGCTGAAACTGGAAGCAGCTTAAATGTCCTTCACTGGGTAAATGGTTAAACAAACTGTGGTACATCCATATCATGGAATAATACTCAGCAATAAGAAGGAATGAAATATTGATTCAAACAACAACTTGGATGGGTATCAAGGGAATTATGCTGAAAGGAAAAAAGCCAATCTCAAAATCATGTATACTGTATGATTCCACTTATATAACATTATTGAAATGACAAAGTAGAGGATGGGCACGGTGGCTCATGCCTGTAATCCCAGCACTTTGGGAGGCCAAGGTGGGCGGATCACCTGAGGTCAGGAGTTCGAGACCAGCTTGGCCAACATGGCAAAACCCTGTCTCTACCAAAAATACAAAAAATTAGGTGGGCATGGTGGCATGTGCCTGTAATCCCAGCAATAGATTTCTCTGTATTATTTCTTAGAACTGTACTGAATCTTTAATGATCTAAAAATAAAAAGTTAAAAATTATATTTACGTTTTAGGATATATTATGATTATTTTAAAACAGAAGATTTGGCCAGACACGGTAGCTCATGCCTGTAATCACAGCATTTTTTTTTTGTTTTGTTTTGGAGTTGGAGTCTCCCTCTGTCGCCCAGGTTGGAGTGCAGTGGCGCGATCTCTGCTCACTGCAAGCTCCGCCTCCGGGGTTCACCCCATTCTCCTGACTCAGCCTCCGGAGTAGCAGGGACTACAGGTGCACGCCACCAGGCCTGGCTAATTTTTTTTGTATTTTTAGTAGAGACAGGGTTTCACCGCATTAGCCAGGATGGTCTTGATCTCCTGACCTCATGATCTGTCCACCTCGGCCTCCCAAAGTGCTGGGATTACAGGTGTGAGCCACCGCACCTGGCCAATCACAGCATTTTGGGAGGCCAAAGTGGGAGGAAAGCTTGAGTCTAGGAGTCTGAGACCAGCCTGGGAAGCTTAGCAAGACCTCATTTCTATTAAAAAAAAAAAATTGGGGGGCTAGGCGCAGTAGCTCACACTTATAATCCCAACACTTTGGGGGCTGAGGTGGGCACATCACTAGGTCAAGAGATCAAGACCATCCTGGCCAACATGGTGAAACCCTGTCTCTACTAAAATACAAAAAAAAAAAAAATTAGCCGGGCGTGGTGGTGCACACCTGTAGTCCCAGCTACTCAGGAGGCTGAGGCAGGGGAATCACTTGAACCTGGGAGGCAGAGATTGCACTGAGCCGAGACCATGCCACTGCACTCTAGCCTGGTGATAGAGCGAGACTCTGTCTCAAAAAGAAAAAAAAAAAAATTTGGGAGCTCCTTCCTTTTACCTTGTTGCACTCTTGAGAGCAAGATGGGTTACCAGCAGCTCTACTGGAGCCACCCACAAAAATTTGGCCAGGGTTCTTGCTCTTGTCATGTCTGCTCAAACCAGCATAAGTCAGCCGGGTGCGGTGGCTCACACCTGTAATGCCAGTGCTTTGGGAGGCCGAGGCAGGCAGATCATGAGGTCAGGAGTTCAAGACCCGCCTGACCAACATGGTGAAACCCCGTCTCTACTAAAAATACAAAAAATTAGCCGGGCGTGGTGGGGAACGCCTATAATTCTAGCTACTCAGGAGGCTGAGGCAGGAGAATCGCTTGAATCCGGGAGGCAGAGGTTGCAGTGAGCTGAGAGACCACACCATTGCACTCCAGCCTGGGTGACAGAGTGAGACTCTATCTCAAAAAACAAAAACAAAAACAACAACAAAAAGAAAAAATCAGCACAGTCTGATCCGGAAATATGGCCTCAATATATACCGCCAGCCTTTCCATCAGTACACGAAGGATATAGGTTTTTTTTTTTTTTTTTTTTTGAGATGGAGTCTCGCTCTGTCGCCCAGGCTGGAGTGCAGTGGCGTGATTTTGGCTCACTGCAACCTCCACCTCCCGGGTTCATGCCATTCTCCTGCCTCAGCCTCCCGAGTAGCTGGGACTACGGGCGCCCACCACCACGCCCGGCTAATTTTTGGTATTTTTAGTAGAGTCAGGGTTTCACCATGTTAGCCAGGATGGTCTCGATCTCCTGACCTCGTGATCCGCCCGCCTCGGCCTCCCAAAGTGCTGGGATTACAGGTGTGAGCCACTGCGCCCGGCCACAGGATATAGGTTTCATTAAATTGGACTAAGTGATCTCTCTTGAATGGATTATCCAAGGCATGCACCCAATTAAAAACCATGTTAGCTCTTCATATATGAAAATTAAAGGCCGGGCACAGTGGCTCATGCCTGTAATCCCAGCACTTTGGGAGGCCGAGGCGGGTGGGTCACCAGGTCAGGAGTTCGAGACCATGGTGAAATCCTGTCTCTACTAAAAATACAAAAATTAGGCCGGGTGCGGTGGCTCACACCTGTAATCCCAGCACTTTGGGAGGCCGAGGAGGCGGGTGGATCACGAGGTCAGGAGGTCGAGACCACGGTGAAACCCCGTCTCTACTAAAAATACAAAAAAAATTAGCCAGGCGCGGTGGCAGGCGCCTGTAGTCCCAGCTACTCGGGAGGCTGAGGCAGGAGAATGGCGTCAACCTGGGAGGTGGAGCTTGCGGTGAGCCGAGATCACGCCACTGCACTCCAGCCTGGGTGACAGAGCGAGACTCTGTCTCAAAAAAAAAGAAAAAAAAGAAAAAAAAATTAGTGGGGGGCGGTGGTGGGCGCCTGTAATCCCAGCTACTCGGGAGGCTGAGGCTGGAGAACTGCTTGAACCCAGGAGGTGGAGGTTGCAGTGAGCCGAGATTGCGCCACTGCACTCTAGCCTGGGTGACAGAGCAAGACTCCGTCTCAAAAAAAAAAAAGAAAAAAAAAATTTTGGGAGCTGTAGCAGGAGGATCACTTGGGTCCTGAACATCAAGACTGCGGTAAGTCATGATCGTGCCACTGCACTCCAGGCTGGGGCCACCACATCCGGCTAATATTTGTATTTTTTTAGTAGACATGGGGTTTCACCGTGTTGGCAAGCTGGTCTTGAAATCCCGACCTCAAGCGCTCCTCCCGCCTCAGCCTCCCAAAGTGCTGGGATTACAGGTGTGAGCTACCATGTCCGGACAAAAATTTAAAAACAAAAACAAAAAAACAGAAGATTTACATAATCATTGGGTTTGGCAGATTTAAAAATTGGTTTGTATTTCTTTATAAACTCATCAACTGATGTCAGTGGAAAGCAGCTTAGATATATGTTGAGTAGAAATGGAAGTTTAGTCTGGGATTTAAATTTTTCTGCAGATAACTCATGAAATCTGTTTTCCTTCTTTGGGCCTTAAACATATTTGTAAAAAGTAGTGTAGGCTGAGCACAGTGGCTCATGCCTGTAATCCTAGAACTTTAGGAAGCCAAGGTAGAAGGATTGCTTGAGCCCAGGAGTTTGAGGCCAGGCTGGGTAACATAGGAAGACCTTGTCTCTACGAAAAAGTAAAAAATTAGCTGGGTGTGGTGGTTCCCACCTGTGGTCCTAGCTACTTGGGACTTGAGGTGGGAGGACTGCTTGAGCCTAGGAGGTTGAGGTTGCAGGGAGCTGAGATTGCACCTTTAAATAAATAAATACATAAATTTAAAAAATAAAAATAAAAAAGTAGTATAGTTTACTTAGGTAAAACCTCAATTCTATTCTTTTTCTCCAAAACAACTCAGTTTTCATTTATTTATTTCCATTATAAGCAGAGTCTCTCACCTACCCAATGAGCCCTAAAAACTTAAAATGATAACTATGTTCACAAAAATATCAGCAATGCATAAATTAGAATTTATGATACCAAAGTTTGGATTATAATAAGTTTAATTCTTATCTTCCCATACTTTCTGATCCATCAGTTGAAATAATTAAAAAATTATAAATCCCAACACGGGCAACATAGTAAGACCCAGTCTGTACAAAAAATAAAAAAAGGCCAGGGGTGGTGACTCACACCTGTAATCCCAGCACTTTGGGAGGCCAAGGCAGGCAGATCACTTGAGTTCAGGAGCTCGTGACCAGCCAGGCCAACATGGCGAAACCCTGTCTCTGCAAAGAAAAAAAAAAAAAAAAAATTAGCTGGGCATGGTGGCACATGACTGTAATCCCATCTACTCTGGTGGCTGAGGCAGGAGAATCACTTGAACCCGGAAAGCGGAGATTGCAGTGTGCCGAGATCACGCCACTGCACTCCAGCCTGGGTGACAGTGTCCCTGTCTAAAATTAAAAAAATAAAAAAATTAGCCAGGTGTGGTGGTGCATGCCTGTAGTCCCAGCTACTTGGAAGGCTGAGGTGAGAAGGTTGCTTGGGAAGTCGAGGCTGCAGTGCGCCATAATCATGCCACTGCATTCTAGCCTGGGCAACAAAGGGAGATCCTATCTCAAAAACAAAAACAAAACAAACAAAAAAACCCTATAGGCCAGGTGTGGTGGCTCACGCTTGTAATTCCAGCACTTTGGGAGGCCGAGGAGGGTGGATCACGAGGTCAGGAGTTCGAGACCAGGCTGACCAACATAGTGAAACCCCGTCTCTACTAAAAATACAAAAAAATTAGCCAGGCGTGGTGGCACACGCCTGTAATCCCAGCTACTCAGGAGGCTGAGGCAGGAGAATCACTTGAACCCAGGAGGTGGAGGTTGCAGTGAGCCGAGATTGTGCCACTGCACTCCAGCCTGGAGTGACAGAGCAAGATTCTGACTCAAAAAAAAAAAAAAAAAAAAATATATATATATATATATATATATATAATATGTGTATATATATATTTGTGTATATATATGTATTTGTGTGTATATATATATAAAAATCCCCACAATCATTTAAGCCAAGTCAAAATTTTAGTGACATTAAGAAAGGAAATTATACCAGTACCCTTCGTTTCAACCTCCAATATACATTTTTATTTTTTAGAGACAATGTTTTGCTCTGTTGCCCAGGCTGGAGTGCAGTGGCATGATTATGGTAGCATACTGCGACCTTGAGCTCCTGGGCTCAACTGATCCTCCTGCCAAAACCTCCTGAGTAGTTGGGACTATAAGCACGTGCCATCAACCAGGCTATTTTTTTTTAAAATTGTGTAGAGATGAGGGGGTCTTGCTATGTTGCCCCAGCTGATTTGGAACTCTTGGCCTCAAGCAATCCTCCTGCCTTGGTCTCCCAAAGTGCTAGGATTACAGGATTACATATGTAAGCCATTGTGCCTGGCCAACCTCCAGTATTTTTAAGGCATGGAGTTGTAATGATGGGCTTCCTCTTTTCAAAAAATTTTAACTGTGTCTTTTTTGAATAACTGATACATTAAATGATTAAAAACATCAAGACTATAAAAGCATATACATTGAAAAGCCTCCCACTCATCCTTAGTACCCAATTGCCCTCCCTGGAAGCAACTAATGTTATGCCTCAGTATACTAATGTATAGCCTCAGTCTGAATATAGCTGGGCATGGTGGCGTGGAACTGTAGCCCCAGCTTCTCAGGTGGCTGAGGCGGGAGGATAGCTTGAGCCCGGGAGGTCGAGGCTGCAGTGACCCACGATTGCACCACCGCACACAAGCCTGGGTGACAGAACAAGACCCAGTTACACACACAAAAAAGAAAAAAGAACTGTTTAACCAAAAGGTGCACACCATCACTGGGTGTGATGGCTCATACCTATAATCCCAGCACTCTGGGAGGCTTAGGCGGGAGGATCACTTGAGGTCTGGAGTTCAAGACCAGCCTGGCTAACATGGTAAAACTCTGTCTCTACTAAAAATACACAAAAATTAACTGGGCGTGTTGGTGTGCGCCTATAGTCCCAGCTACTCAGGAGGCTGAGGCACAAGAATTACTTGAACCAGGGAGCTGGAGGTTGCAGTGAGCCAAGATCCTGCCACTGCGCTCCAGCCTGGGCAACAAAGAGGAACTCCATCTCAAACAAACAAGCAAACAAAAAAACCCAAAGGTACATCTTTATGTACATCTTTAATACCTACAGATATTACCAATATCCTTTTTAGAGGATCCATTAATGTGCACTCTCACAAGTGATTTATAAGAGTGCTTGTTTCCCTATATCTTTAACAACATAGTGTTATAATGGTATGTCAGTACAGTATTTGCACTTCTCGTTATGAATGAAGTAGGTCGAATATATTTTCTTTTTCTTTCTTTCCTTTTTTTTTTTAAAGACAGAGTCTCAATCTGTCATCCAGGCTGGTGTGCAGTAGCACAATCATGGCTCAGTACAGCCTCAACCTCCTGGGCTCAAGTGATCCTCCACTTCAGCCTCCTGAGTAGCTGGGACTATAGGCGTGCGCCACCATGCCTGGCTAATTTTTGTATTTTTAGTAGAGATGGGGTTTTGCTATTTTGGCCAGGCTGGTCTTGAACTCCTGCTCTCAAGTGATCCTCCTGTGTCAGCCTCCCAAAGTGCTGGGATTACAGCCGTGAGCCGCCTCACCCAGCTATTTTCATATTTTTAAGAGCCATCAGGGCCGGGCGCGGTGAACCCGGGTGCGTGAACCCGGGAGGCGGAGCCTGCAGTGAGCTGATATTGTGCCACTGCACTCCAGCCTGGGTGAGAGAGTGAGAATCCCTTCTGAAGAAAAAAAAAAAAAAAAGAGCCATCAGTACATTTTTTTCTGTGAACTATTGGTTCATATTATTTGTTATTTTTTCCACCAGATCAACTGGTTTTTACTACAGATTTTATACATATTAGGCAATTAGCTTTTGCCAATCTGGTTCCGTTTCTTTTTCTTTTTCAGAGATTCTTTGCCCCAACTTGCATCTGGCAATCTCCCACTTCCACTATTTGTCTTAATGCCTCATTTTTAGGTGAGTATGGAGTATCTAAAATATCTTTTAATAAACAATTGTCTACAAGAGATAACTCACCTTGCTGTCCATCTTGCATAGTTACAACAAATGGCTGGCCAATGCCTCCAGTAGGGATTGAACTTTGGATATTACCCAGAGGGACTCCATCAGTCACTATGGTGATGACCCTCTGGCCTCCACTCCCCATTACTTGCTGGATTGATGAGTCAACAGAATTTCCTTCTATAATTTCCTCTGAATTGGCTAGAGATGACAAAAGCAAATTTAAAATTTCAGCTTTTTAAAAACATAGGAGTATAGCAATTTCAACCTCCTTGAACCTGACAACATTCAGGGAGAGGAACATTTGAAAAAAAAAGTGAGATTCAACAGTTCGCAAAAGGTTTTGTGAACAATGCTAAGTCAGAGGAGAAAAGAAAACAGAATGCATTAGAACAGTATTTTGTAAAATGTGTTCACTGAGGTATTAATAACTTTCACTAAAGATGGATTCTATGTATAAATACGTTTTCAAAATTCTGGTTTAAACATGCTTAAACTTTTTTGTTTTGTAGGAGTATCAGAGACTTCAATAGGCTAATAAACATTGTGATTTTCCAACAGGGTGTGATTCTCCAACAGAGTATAAGATACTCTGTTTCGGCTGGGCACAGTGGCTCATGCCTGTAATCTCAGCACTTTGGGAGGCCAAGATGGGCGAATCACCTGAGGCCAGGAGTTAGAGACCAGCCTGGCCAACATGGCAAAACCCTGTCTCTACTAAAAGTACAAAAATTAGTCAGGCATGGTGGCACGTGCCTGTAGTTCCAGCTACTTTGGAGGCTGAGGCACGAGAATCGCTTGAGCCTGGGAGGCAGAGGTTGCAGTGAGTCGAGATGGAGCCACTGCACTCCAGCCTGAGCGACAGAGCGAGACTCTGTCTCAAAAAACAAACAAAAAAACCAGATATGCTGTTTCCCCAACATATTTGATATTGGAACCCTTTTTTTTTTCAGAAAGTATCTTGAAAGTCTAAAATGGCTGGGCACGGTGGCTCACGCCTGTAATCCCAGCACTTTGGGAGGCCGAGGTGGGCAGATCACCTGAGGTCAGGGGTTCGAGACCAGCCTGGCCAACATGGTGAAACCCCATCTCTACTAAAAACACAAAAATTAGCTGGGCGTGTTGGTGGGCGCCTGTAATCCCAGCTACTTGGAAGGCTGAGGCAGGGGAATTGCTTGAACCTGGGAGGCGGAGGTTGCAGTGAGCCAAGATCACGCCACTGCACTCCAGCCTGGGTGGCAAGAGCGAGATTCCATCTCAAAAAAAAAAAAAAAAATCTAAAATAACCATAAATTACAGTAGATCATTTCTATAAGAAAACAGGGAGATTTAATAGTGAATTCACAGAATAATATGTGAAGTAGTCAAAATATTGAAGTTTGACAGACAAAAATGTTAGGTGGCTTTTTTCATCTGATAAATCAAGAATAATAGCTGGCTGGGTATGGTGGCTCACGCCCATAATCCCAGCACTTTGGGAGGCCACGGCAGGAGGACTGCTTGAGGCTGGGAGTTGAAGACCAGCCTGAGCAGTGAGACCATCCCCCCAAATTTGAAAAATTAATTGAGCGTGGTGGCATGCACCTTTAGTCCTAGCTACTCAGGAGGCTGATGTGGGAGGATCACTTGAGCCCAGAAGTTCAAGCTGCAGTGAGCTCTGATTGTGCCACTGCACTCCAGCCTGGGTGACAGAATAACAGAATAAGATCCCGTCTGTATCAAAAGAAACCCCAAACATATATATATATATATATATATATATATATGTTTATATTAAATGTATTTGATATATATATTTGTATATATATGTATATATACATATATGTATATTTGTATATACATTTGTATATATATTTGATATACATTTGATATATACATATATACACACACATATATATATAAAATAGCCATCGCTTATGTGCCAGGTACCATTCTATGAGTGTTATGTATATTATGTTGAATCAAGATTTTCAGTTTGATTAGTCAATATCCCAATAAACTAAGCACTATTAGAGGAAATAATTCCTACCACTATGGAATTTCTCTATCTAAAGTGTCACAGGGCCGGGCGCGGTGGCTCACACCTGTAATCCCAGCACTTTGGAAGGCCGAGGTGGGCGGATCACTGAGGTCAGTAGTTTGAGACCAGCCTGGCCAACATGGCAAAACCTCATCTCTACTAAAAATACAAAATTTAGCTGGGCATGGTGGTGGGCGCCTGTAATCCCAGCTACTTGGGAGGCTGAGGCAGGAGAATTGTGCTTGAACCCCAGAGGTGGAAATTGCAGTAAGCTGAGATCACGCCACCGCATCCCAGCCTGGGTGACAGAGTGAGACTCTGTCTCAAGAAGGAAAGAAAGAGAGAAAGAGAGAAAGAGAGAGAGAGGGAGGGAGGGAGGGAAGGAGAAAGAAAGAGAAAGAGAAAGAAAGAAAGAAAGAAAGAAAGAAAGAAAGAAAGAAAGAAAGAAAGAAAGAAAGAAAGAAAGAAGGAGTCACAGATAGAACTTTGCAGTAATAAGTGGGGTATCAACCATCCATATGAAACACATCTAGGTAGTTCAATGGAAATAAAGGATTCACGCCTCTTAGAAACAAAGAACAGTTAAATATTAAAGCTGAAAGGTCCTGGATAGATAACCTAATCCAACCATCATGCCAAAGATGAGAAAACTAGAACCTGGAGAAGTGATTTATCCAAGATCAAAGAGCAAAGCAAAAGAATAGCAAGGACAAGTTTAATACACTGCTTTTCCCTTTGCTATGTTGTTCCCTCATATACATCTGAGTAGAGATCTTTATGATTACACCCATTCAGAAAAATAGGATTGGAATTGGAAGAATGTTCTTACCACCCAAATGTCATGGCAGAAAGAAATCAGAACATTCTGCTTTCATATATGATGGAGCAGATGGCCAGAGGGTTCCAGACAGATTTCTAAATGTCTGCTAAGCCCTACCTATGACTATATGCCCCTGCCTATATGAAGCCTTAAGTCTTCCCCCCACAGACCACTAGCTCTGGCTAAATGACTTGAAAACTTTTTTGTTTTAAATATCAGAAAGGCAATACATAGCCTATATTTGCTCAACTCCTTTGGAAATGCCAAAATAACATCTCCAGTGAAAATAAAAGCAAGCCATGAAGTACAAAGGATATGACAACGAAAAAGGTACCAGTCCCATGTATTTTGATACTTTAATATAAGATATCTGGGCTGCTATTTTGAATCATTCCATGATAGCATCAGTCAAAACATAACATAGAGTATCTCCAAAAAAATCTGCTAATATGAGAATAGACATTTCAATCTGAAGTAACTAGAGTCAGGGAGAACAAACTTCAAATTGTAAACACACAAAGGAATAATTCAGTCATTCTCTGATATTATTCAGCTGTCTGATTATACCACCTAGCAATTTTTCTTTCTGATGTTCAATGATGCCACATCCCTTTTCCTTAGCTGCCTCTAATTAAATGCAATTCTTTAATAATATTTCATGCAAATTAAATCTGCTGGAGACTTAAAAACAAAAGAAAAAGTGGTGATTCACCCAGCAGCATATCCCTTACCTACCTGTGGCTCTGTGTGAGTTGGAGAGGGGGACTGATGCCTCAGCAAGAGCTGCAAGGGTAGCCAGCACTGAGGTGGTAGAATTTGAAAACTGTACTGTTGAGGCATGGGGGTCACCTATTTCAGTAAGAAAGACAAATGAGGTCCAATGTAGAGAAAAAATTGAGGCAAATTAAAAACAGCTTATTAAATCAAAACCTCAGCTTTTCCTTCTAATGTCCTCAATCTTGTTCTCTAACTCAAACTGATATAAGCTAATTATATCAGTGTTAAAATTCTTTTAAGGTTTAAAAAGTTTTTCCTTTAAAGTGGATTAAATTAATATACTTGGAGGGCCGGGCGCCATTCCTGCCTGTAATCCCAGCACTTTGGGAGGCCGAGGCGGGTGGATCACGAGGTCAGGAGTTCAAGACCATCCTGGCTAACATGGTGAAACCCCGTCTCTACTAAAAATACAAAAAATTAGCTGGGCGTGGTAGTAGGCGCCTGTAGTCTCAGCCACTTGGGAGGCTGAGGCAGGAGAATGGCGTGAACCCGGGAGCCAGAGCTTGCAGTGAGCTGAGATCACACCATTGCACTCCAGCCTGGGCGACAGAGCGAGACTCCTTCTCAAAAAAAAGTATACTTTGTACAGGGCCACTACATTCCCCTCATTTAATCATTCTCTTGGCACTGCCAGTGCTGAGCATTAGTAGCTAACAGACCAAGAGTGCTACCCACTCCCTAAGCTGGCTGGGCAGAGCTCTCCTTGGCAGCAGGCAGTAAGTGTAAAATGCATACCTCACCCCAAGCTCAGCAGTGATAAGGGAATAGTCCCCTTCTGGGCTTTACCCAATCATACTACCTTTTTTCATCAGCTAGATAGATGTGAAGAATAGGATTCACCTGTAGTACAAGACTAGTTAAAAACCTAAAGTTTCATGGTCGGACGCTGTGGCTCATGCCTGTAATCCTCGCACTTTGGGAGGCCGAGGCGGGTGGATCACCTGAGGTCAGGAGTTTGAGACCAGCCTGGCCACCAAGGTGAAACCCTGTCTCTACTAAAAATACAAAAATTAGCTGGGTTGGTGGTGGGCACCTATAATCCCAGCTACTCAGGAGGCTGAGGCAAGAGAATCGCTTGAACTTGGGAAGTGGAGATTGCAGTGAGCCGAGATCGCACCACTGCACTTCAGCTTGGGTGACAGAGAAAGACTCCATCTCAATAAATAAATATAAAAATAAAAAGTTTCATATATTGAATGTCAAAGGGTAGTACAATAGATTAACGCTAAAAACGCTAAATGCTAAAAATACTTCAGTTATGTCAAGATGTACTTTTATTTTTTATTTATTTACTTTTTGAGATGGAGTCTCGCTCTGTCTCCCAGGCTGGAGTGCAGTGGCACGGTCTCAGCTCATTGCAACCTCCGCCTCCCGGATTCAAGCGCTTCTCCTATCTCAGCCTCCTGAGTAGCTGGGATTACAGGTGTGCATCACCACACCCAGCTAATTTTTATACTTTTAGTAGAGACGAGGTCTCGCCATGTTGCCCAGGCTGGTCTTGAACTCCTGACTTCAGGTGATCTGCCTGCTTCGGCCTCCCAAAGTGCTGGGATTATAGGCATGAGCCACTGTATCCAGCCAAGATGTACTTTTAAAAAGACTTTGTTCATAACCTTCTTCTCTTATATCTGTGTGCTATTCTCATAGCTAAGTTGTAAGAGGGAAGCGCACTAGATCTGGCAACAGACATGCCTAACTTTATGAACCAAAAATATTACTCTAACTGTAGATATTTCCTTGTTGGGGAAAAAAAGTATTACTCAACAGTTTTGTATAAATCTTACTTTTATAAAATGAATTATATTTCTCTATTTCTTTCACTATAATTTCAGAGATACCTATTATGCCAGTTACAAATTTATTGCCTCTCAGTTCCAAATCTACCCTTCTTTGTCCTGCCTGGTGATGCTGGGGCTGGACCCTATAAACATTTCTTGTCAGCTGGCATGACATTAATCTTTGTTAGTATAGAAGTAGAAGTAGCTGCTGCACCCTCTATTGGCTATTCCTGTATTCTTTTCTTTTCTTTTTTTTTTTTTTTTTTTTGAGACGGAGTTTTGCTCTTGTTGCCCAGACTGGAGTGCAGTGGCGCGATCTCAGCTCACTGCAACTTCAGCCTCCCAGGTTCACGCCATTCTCCTGCCTCAGCCTCCCTAGTAACTGGGACTACAGGCGCGCGCCACCATGCCCAGCTAATTTTTGTATTTTTAGTAAGACGGGGTTTCACCATGTTAGCCAGGCTGGTCTCGAACTCCTGACCTCAAGTGATCTGCCCACCTCGGCCTCCCAAAGTGCTGGGATTATAGGCGTGAGCCAGCACACTAAGCAATATATTTTATTTTTAAATGTACTCTTAATTTTTTTTTTTTCAAGACAAACTCTGGCATTATCGCCCAGGCTGCAGTGCAGTGGTACAATCTTGGCTTACTCCAGCCTCTGCCTCCCACGCCCAAGCTGTCCTCCCACCTCAGCCTCCCAAGTAGCTGGGACTACAGGCGTGCATCACCATGCCTGGCTAATTTTTTTTTTTTTTGTATTTTTTGTACAGACCAGGTTTCACCATGCTGCCCAGGCTGCTCTCGAACTCATGAGTTCAAGCTATCCACCTGCCTCAGCCTCCCAAAGTGCTGAGATTATAGGCGTGAGCCACCGCACCCAGCCTACTCTTAATTTTTAAGTTTTCCCACTACCTATGCTTAAATATTCTTTCCAGTTTTTCCTCTTTCAAGAAGTCAGGGCCAGGCGCGGTGGCTCATGCCTGTAATCCCAGCACTTTGGGAGGCCGAGGTGGGCAGATCACCTGAGGTCAGGAGTTTGAAACCAGCCTGGCCAACATGGTGAAACCCCGTCTCTTCTAAAAATACAAAAATTAGCTGGGCGTGGTGGCAGGCACCAGTATCCCAGCTACTTAGGAGGTTGAGGCACGAGAATCGCTTGAACCTGGGAGGCAGAGTTTGCGGTGAGCCAAGATCATGCCACTGCACTCCAGCCTGAGTGACAGAGTAAAACTCTGTCTCAAAAAAAAAAAAAAAAAAAAGGGCCAGGCACAGTGGCTCACACTTGTAATCCCAATACTTTGGGAGGCTAAGGCAGGTGAATTGCTTGAGCCCAGGAGTTTGAGACCAGCCTGGGCAACATGGTGAAACCCCACCTCTACTAAAAACTACAAAAAAATTAGCTGGGTGTGGTGGCAGGCGCCTGTAATCCCAGCATTTTAGGAGGCCGTGGCGGGTGGATCACAAGGTCAGGAGTTCAAGACCAGCCTGGCCAACATGGTGAAACCCCGTCTCTACTAAAGATACAAAAATTAGCCAGGCATGGTGGCAGGCGCCTGTAATCCCAGCTACTCGGGAGGCTGAGGCAGGAGAATCACTTGAACCCAGGAGGCGGAGGTTGCAGTGAGCCAAGATTAGGCCACTGCACTCCAGCCTGGGCGACAGAGCAAGACTCCGTCTCAAAAAAAAAAAAAAAAAGTTGTTTTAATCAGTGTGACTGAACCAATATGAATTCAAAAGATTGTGAATATTCCGATTACATGTATATATAAATTTAATGTAAAGTTTTTGTATCATCCTGCTGAATGCAAAATTATTTTAAATACCTGTTGATAGCTTATAAAATGAAGATCACTATTGCCCCCTGGTGGGCATGTTGGGGTCAAACTTCGCTAAGATACTACGTTTTCATTTAATAGCTATTATTGAAGCCCTACTATAAAATGGACCTTGAAATACAAATTCTCAAACTCTCACAACAACCTCATAAAGTAGGTATTATTATATCCCAATTTTGCAGATAAGTAAACAAGGCATAGAAAAGTATGAAGTTTTCCTAGGGTTAAGCAGCTAGTCAACCAATAATTATTTGAGCACAATTCTGATTCCAAAATTCTGTGTATATCACATACATTGCTTCTTCTCTTTTACCACACTACCTCTCAATATCAATAGCTTAGTCAAGATCTTTCCTTTGACATTATACAAACTTAACTAAGAATACTGTTATTTCAAATAAAAGAAACAGAAAAAGAAACCAATAGTCAATTGGAAAATTTATTTAAATGAGGACACAAGTTATTTCATTGTAAAAAAAATATTTGTAAAAGGAGATGCTAACTGAAAGGCCAGGTGCGGTGGCTCATGCCTGTAATCCCAGCACTTTGGGAGGCCGAGGCGGGTAGATCACGAGGTCAGGAGATCAAGACCATCCTGGCTAACATGGTGAAACCCCGTCTCTAGTAAAAATACAAAAATTAGCTGGGCGTGGTGGCACATGCCTGTAGTCCCAGCTACTCAGGAGGCTGAGGCAGGAGAATCGCTTGAACCCGGGAGGCAAAGGTTGCAGTGAGCCAAGATTGCGCCACTGCACTCCAGCCTGGGAAACAGAGCGGGACTCCGCCTCGGAGAAAAAAATAAAAAATAAAAAATAAAAAATAAAGGAGATGCTGAAAAACAAACTCATTCATTCTTATTTAGATAAAAGGTTTTGTTGAAAACATGCAGGTTTCTTTCTTTCTTTTTTTTTTTTTTTTTTGAGATGAAGTTTCACTCTTGTTGCCCAGGCTGGAGTGCAACCGCACAATCTCGGCTCACTGCAACCTCCGCCTCCCAGGTTCAAGTGATTCTCCTGCCTCAATCTCACAAGTAGCTGGGATTACAGGCACCCACCACCACACCCGGCTAATTTTTGTATATTTAGTAGAGATGGGGTTCCACCATATTGACCAGGCTGGTCTTAAACTTCTGACTTCAGGTGATCCACCCACTTCGGCCTCCCAAAGTGCTGGGACTACAGCTGTGAGGCACCGCGCCAAGTCAAAAACATACAGGTTTCAAAAGATCAACACCAAGTAGTTTTCTCTGCTGTTTTCTTTTTATATATGCACTAAGAACAAATCCAGACTCTTATACTTTATTCAGATAATCACATTTACCTCTTTTATATCAGTACTCCAAAAGCCGCTTATGTTTATTCTGCTTTGTTACTGCTTTAAACTATTAATGTTTATTTCCCTTATCAGTATCACGTTGAGGCACCTTCATATTTTCATTTTTGGTCTAGGCATAACCCTTCAATAGATTAATCTGTACAATATTTTCCTTTTTTTTTTTTTTTTTTTTAGAGACAGGGTCTTGCTCTGTCATCCAGGCCAGAGTACAGTGGCACAATTATAACTCACAGTAAGTCCAACTCCTGAGCTCACGAGATCCTCCCATGTCAGCCTCCTGAGTAGCTGGGACTGCAGGTATGCATCACCATGCCCACCCAATTTATTTTTAGTAGAGGATGGGGTCTTGCTATGTTGTCCAGTCCAGGGTGGCCTCAAGCAATCTTCCCACCTTGGCCTCCCAAAGCATTGGGATTACAGATATGAGCCACTGTGCCCAAGCCAGAATATTTTACTTTTAACACAATAAGTATTCCTTTGTAATATCTATGCATGATCTTCCCTTCCCCAGAAAGAATAAGTACCTCAGCTTTAAAATCTATTACAAATCTTCTGCTTTGGCAATATTTTAATTAAGGAGTATTAGAAAGGGTATCCATTCATCTCCTGGAAAATCTAGGGTTCTGTTCTTTTTTGAATCTAAAATAAATTTCATGTTATCAGAACATTACCTGAGGTTGTTTTGGTGTTGGTTGAAGAAATAAGGCTTGCGAGGTTAACAACCTCACCCGACGTGAAGATGAATGGAGCAGCCATACTCACAGGGTCAGTCACAGGGTTGGCTCTCTCTGGATTAACATTCACCTGATTCTGCATTGCTTCCTATCAAACAAGGCAGGATATTTCAATCAGAACACTTATTAGCTTTTCTTTTCTTTTTTTTTTTTTTGAGACAGTCTCAATCTGCCACCCAGGCTGGAGTACAGTGGCACGATCTCGGCTCATTAAAACCTCCACATCCTGGGTTCAGGCAATTCTCATGCCTCACCCTCCCGAGCAGCTGGGATTACAGGCACATGCCACCACGCCCAGCTAATTTTTTGTATTTTTAGTAGAGGGTTTTGCCATGTTGCCCAAGTTGGTCTAGAATTTCTGGGCTCAGGCAAATTGCCCACCTTGGCCTCCTAAAGTGGTAGGATTACAGGCTTGAGCCACCGTGCCCAGCCCAAGAACACTTACTAGCTTTAGTTACACAGTTACTGAACAGCATATTCCACTCCCATCCCAATGCTCTATCAATTATAACTAGTTCCCATACACAATGTCCCAGGGAGATGAGAGTTCTCATTAAGACCACCATTTTTTTTCAGACCAGGCCAACAGAGTTGTTAGGTTGCTTTCCAAAGCTTATTCCTACTTCAGGAAAGCAAACGTGTATTATTGCAAAAACTTCTAGACAATTCAATTAACCTCTATGAATCTTGTTTTTTTCATTTGAAAAATGAGGGAGTCAGGCCAGGCACGGTGGCTCATGCCTGTAATCCCACCACTTTGGGAGGCTGAGGCGGGTGGACCACTTGAGGTCAGGAGTTTGAGACCAGCCTGGCCAACATGGTGAAACCCTGTCTCTACTAAATGCAAAAATATCAGCTGGGCGTGGTGGCAGGTGCTTGTAATCCCAGCTACTTGGGAGGCTGAAGCAGGAGAATTGCTTGAACCCAGGAGGCCAAGATTGCGGTGAGCCAAGATAGCGTCATTATACTCCAGCCTGGGCGACAGAGTGAGACTCCATCTCAAAAAAAGAAAAAAGAAAAATGAGGGAGTTGACCTGAATAGTCTAAAAAGTAATTTCCAGCACCAACATTTTGTGATTAATTATCTACATGTCAGTGTGCTAGCAAGAGATCCCTGCAGAGTATCTATAGAGAACAATATTCTCTAGAGTTTTGTCCAACTACTTGTTCCATCCGGCCACTGAAAAAATTCCTGAGAGAATATATAACAAAGAAATAAATAAGTGCCAGATTTTAAAGTCTCGCTCCATATGCTGTACTTTTGCTTCCAGGGATATCTGTTCAATTTTGGTGAAAAGTAGCTTATCTTTATTACTTTCAGAAGCAATTTTCTACAAACATAATCACTACTTTAAAAAGTCCAGTTATGAAAGGGCTCTAAACAAAGAATTGGAAGTTCAAGGGACTAACCAGTCTATAGACCACCTGTCAATTAAAAAAAAATACTGAAAATGCAGCAGAAATGGCTTGCTTGCTTGCTTTCTCTGTCTCTCTCTCTCTCTTTTTATTTTTTTTTTGAGACGGAGTCCCACTCTGTCGCCCAGGCTGGAGTGCAGTGGTGCGATCTCGGCTCACTGCAACCTCCGCCTCCAGAGTTCCTGCCTCGGCCTCCCAAGTAGCAAGGGACTATAGGCGCACGCTGCCATGCCTGGCTAATTTCTTTTGTATTTTAGTAGAGACAGGGTTTCATCGAGTTGCCCAGGCTGGCGTTGAACTCCTGAGCTCAGGCAATCCACCCTCCTCAGCCTCCCAAAGTGTTAGGATTACAGGCATGAGCCACCACGCCCAGCCAGAAATGACTGTTTTTCATATATAATTATCCCCTTGACTAAGAGCTTCAAATGAAACAGGTTATCCATTCTTTGGATATTGTGAAATTCCTTTTTTTTTTTTTTTTTGAGAGTCTCACTCTTGTCTCCCAGGCCGGAGTACAGTGGCACGATCTCAGCTCAGCTCACTACAACCTCCACCTCCCAAGTTCAACCGATTCTCCTGCCTCCATCTCCCAAGTAGCTGGGATTACAGGCACCCACCACCAAGCCAGCTAATTTCTGTATTTTTAGTAAAGATGAGGTTTCACCATGTTGGCCAGGCTGGTCTTGAAGTCCTGACCTCAGGGGATTCACCCGCCTCGGCCTCCCAAAGTGCTAGGATTACAGGCGTGAGCTACCATGCCTGGCCTAAATTCCTTCTTGAATTTGCCCTTTTCCTTTATCCTCCACTAGGACATGAAGTGTTCACAGCACGATAAAATTAAAGATAGAAAATAAAATATTACAATATTACATAATAAATAGACATCTAGTAAGTGCTATGGGAGCACAGAGGAGGGAAGAGTAGTACTGCTACGTGGCGAAACAGTAGCACTTCCTTGGTTCAAGTTCTCATTGGCCCTTGCCTGGCCTAATGAAAGTCACCGTATAGTTATTTAGCATTAAGTGTCTCTCTCATCTGTGTGCCACATTCCAAACAATCATCTTTTTAAACCAAATTTAGTCATATCAGTCCTCTATTTAAAAACTTCTATCCAAATGCATCGCCCACGTAACAGTTCAAACTCCTTCACATGCTGTAAAGCATCCCTACATTCAGAATCCAGCCTAACTTTCAAGCTTAGCATCTGCCACTCCCAAACTCTACTTCCTTTGCCCATTCTCTCATCACTCAACTACTTTTTCTTGAACATTCCACGTTCTTTCACACCTCTGTGTCTTTGATTTGCTCTTTTTCTAGCCTAGAATATAGTTTTCTCACTTCTCTGCCTACTTCAATATTCAGTTCACATTCCACTATTCCCTCCTTTTTGCTCCCATGGCACTTACTAGATATCTATTTATCATGCAATATTATAATATTTTCTTGCCTGTCTTTACTTTTATCATGCTTTCAACACTTCATGTCCTATTAATTTTTTTTTTTTTTTTGAGATGGAATCCTGCTGTGTCACCCAGGCTCGAGTGCAGTGGCGAGATCTTGGCTCACTGCAACCTCTGCCTCCCAGGTTCAAGTGATTCTCCTGCTTCAGCCTCCCGAGTAGCTGGGATTACAGGCACACGCCACCATGCCCAGCAAATTTTTTTTGCATTTTTAGTAGAGACGGGATTTCACCATATTGGCCAGGCTGGTCTCGAACTCCTGACCTCAGGTGATCCACCTGCCTCGGCCTCCCAAAGTGTTGGGATTACAGGCATGAGCCACCATGCCTGGCCCATGTCCTGTTAATTTTTATATCCCCTGTCCTATTGTTCCCTGATGTACAGTGCTGGCTTAAGAAATTAATGGGCAGGCCAGGCGCAGTGGCTCACGCCTGTAATCCCAGCACTTTGGGAGGCCGAGGCAGGCGGATCACCTGAGATCAGGGGTTCAAGACCAGCCTGGCCAAAATGGTGAAACCCTGTCTCTACAAAAATACAAAAATTAGCTGGGCATGATGGCAGGTGCCTGTAATCTCAGCTACTCAGGAGGCTGAGGAGGAAGAATCACTTGAATCCAAGCAGTGAGCCGAGATCGTGCCATTGCACTGGGCGACAGAGTGAGACTCTATCTCAGGGTGGGGGGTGGGAAACAGAAATTAATGGGACACAGCCGGGCACGGTGGCTGACACTTGTAATCCCAGCACTTTGAGAGGCCAAGGCAGGTGGATCACCTGAGGTTAGGAGTTCGAAACCAGCCTGGGCAACATGGCGAAACCCTGTCTCTACTAAAAATACAAAAATAAGCTGGTCATGGTAGTGTGTGGCTATTGTCCCAGCTGCTCGGGAGGCTAAGGTGGAAGAATCCCTCAAACCCAGGAAATGGAGGCTGCAGTGAGCTGAGATCATGCCACTGCATTCCAGCCTGGGCAACAGAGTGAGACTCTGCCTCAAAAAAAAAAAAAAAAAAAAAAAAGGACGAAATCGTCACAGTTAATTTTAAATTCTGAAGTGGCTTCCTTATCACTCAATATGCTTTAGAGCTTCATAGATAGTCCCCAATTTACAAGGGTTCAACTTACAATTTTTCAACTTTGCCATGGTGTGAAAGTGATCTGACTTATGATGGGGTTACACCTGCATAAACTCATCATAAATGGATCCAAAGTAACCCTATCATAAGTCAAGGAGCATCTGTATACTGTCTCACATCAGTTGATGAATATTCAGAAAACATCAAGTAACTTTTAATATTGTCCCAAGTCAAGTTTAATTAGAAAGGGAAATTTTCATGGAGAAAAAGACATTCTAAAGCCAAATAAATGTTTTTGGTACTAGCCACAACATGGTTCTTTAATCACCATGATTAATTCAGGGCTTTATAGAATATATATATTAAAAATATATATAAAAAATATAAAAAAATATGCATATACATATATACACACAAATATATATTCTATACATATCTGTATTTTAAAGATACTAATGACACTGAGTCACAAGATTGAGACATATTAGAAGTGCTACTTTAATAAAATAGGGAAAATTCAGTTTTGATTCAACTCCTACAAAAAAAATCCTTAACTTCAATTAACATACACTCTGGAGAGTATAAAAAGAACCACACCTGGAGGATGACCAAAATCTCAGCATTGTTTTTCTCCAGAGCTATGTCAAAGGCTGATTTATCAAATTTGCTGAAAGCATGGACATCAGCTCCATATTTGATAAGTAACTCTACGACATCTCGATGGTGGCGCTCTGTGGCCCAATGCAAAGCTGTCATCTTCAGCATGTCCTTGGCATTCACATCTGCACCATTCTGTCACAGAAAAGCATTTTTTTCAACAAACAGCGGTTATAGTAGCACAGGTGCAACATCCCATCATCAAATACAGAGGATTTCCATAGAGATTACGTACTCAAATCTAGATCACATTTAAGGAATATCAAAGGGAAAAACATTTCTCAAATTCTCCTAAATGCTGACAGACATAATGCTTTCAGCGAGTGGGTCCTCTAAGGACATCATTGGGAAATTAAACAGATGGAAGACAAAGAGAGAAAGAACAGATTTTTGTTGCATTTATTAACAGAAAGCCAAGTGCCTGAATAAATAGGCATAAGTGCAGAGAATACCTTCAGGAACGGAAAGAAGAAAAATCAGTAAGTCTGTTTAGCATTTAAAAAATTAGAAAAGCTTGAGCTCAGGAGTTCAAGATGAACCTGGGGAACATGGTGAAAAAACATGCCTCTACAAAAAATTCAAAACATTAGCCAGGCGTGGTAGTACGTGCCTGTTGTCCCAGCTAAAGGGGAGGCTGAGGTAGGAGAATCTCTTGAGCCTGGGAGGTGGAGGCTGCACCACCGCACTCTAGCCTGGGTGACAGAGTGAGACCACCATCTCCAAAAAAAAAAAAAAAAAACCATTAATAATAATAATAATAAATTGGAAAACTAGGCTGGGAGCAATGGCTCATGCCTGTAATCCCAGAACTTTGGAAGGCTGAGGATGGAAGGATCACTTGAGGCCAGGAGTCTGAGACCAGCCTGGTCAACGTAGTGAGATCTCATCTGTATTTTTTTTTTTTAAATACGATTTAAAAAAAATGGCTGGGTGCGGTGGCTCATGCCTGTAATCCCAGCACTTTGGAAGGCTGAGGCGGGTGGATCACGAGGTCAAGAGATGTAGACCATCCTGGCCAACATGGTTAAACCCCATCTCTACTAAAAATATAAAAATTAGCTGGGTGTGGTGGAGCACGCCTGTAGTCCCAGCTACTCCGGAGGCTGAGGCAGGAGAATCGCTTGAACCTGGGAGGCAGAGGTTGCAGTGAGCCAGTATTGCGCCACTGCACTCCAGCCTGGCGACAGAGCAAGACTCCGTCTCAATTAAAAAAAAAAAAAAAAAATTAGAAAACTGGCTAGGCACAGTAACCCCACACCTGTCAGTGTTGGGAGGCTGAGGCAGGAGAATTGCTTGAGGCCAGGAGTGCAAGGCCAGCCTGGGCTGGGCAATACAATGAGACCCTATTCTCTACAAAAAATAAAAACAAAAATAAATTAGCTGGGCATGGTGCTGCATGCCTGTAGTCCTCCCAGCTACTTTGGAGGCTGAGGCAGTAGGATTGCTTGAACCCAGATGTTGAAAACTGCAGTGAGCTATGATCATGCCACTGCTCTCCAGCCAGGACAAAAGAGTGAGACCCTGTCTCAAATTTAAAAAATTGTTTTAGGGCTGGGCGTGGTGGCTCACACCTATAATTCCACCACTTTGGGAGTCCGAGGCAGGCAGATCACAAGGTCAGGAGTTTGAGACCAGTCTGGCCAACACAGTGAAACCCCATCTCTACTAAAAATACAAAAAAAATTTAGCTGAGCATGGTGGCGGGCGCCTGTAATCCCAGCTACTTGGGAGGCTGAGGTAGGAGAATCGCTTGAACCCAGGAGGCGGAGGTTACAATGAGCCAAGATTGTGCCACTGCACTCCAGCCTGGGCGATAGTGCGAGACTTCATCTTTTTTTTGGAGACACAGGAGTGAGCCACCGCACCCGGCTGAGAGTTCATCTCAAAAAAAAAAAAATTGTTTTAATAAATTAGAAAACAGCCAGGTGCGGTGACTCACATCTGTAATGCAAGCACTTTGGGAGGCCAAGGCAGGTGGATCACCTGAGGTCAGGAGTTTGAGACCAGCCTGGGCAACATGGTGAAACCCCGTCTCTACTAAAAATACAAAAATTGGCTGGGTGTAGTGGCGGGCGCCTGTAATCCCAGCTACTCGGGAGGCTGAGGCAGAAGAATCACTTCAACCCAGGAGGCAGAGGTTGTGGTGAGCAGAGATCGTGCCACTGCACTTCAGCCTGGGCCACAAGAGCAAGACTCCTTCTCAAAAATCAAACAAACAAACAAAAAATAAATAAGAAAACAGACTCCTCATAGCCATGAAGGTTTTTTTTTTGTTTTGTTTTGTTTTGTTTTGTTTTGAGATGGATTCTTGCTCTGTTGTCCAGGCTGGAGTGCAGTGGCGCGATCTTGCCTCACCACAACCTCTGCCTCCCAGGTTCAAGCGATTCTCCTGCCTCAGCTTCCTGAGTAGCTGCGATTACAGTCGCGCACCACCACGTCCTGCTAATTTTTTTTTGCTTTTTTTCAGTAGCGATGGGGTTTCACCATGTTGGTCTGGCTGGTCTGGAATTCCTGACCTTGTGATCCACCCGTCTCGGCCTCCCAAAGTGCTGGGATTACAGGCACCTGGCCTGCCATGAAGACTCCTGGAGATGCAACTTAATGCTATAGCTGTCCTAAACTTAATCATTCCCAAGTCATTTCCTAGTACCCATTTAAGTAAGAAAACAGGAAAGTGGATGCCTTTTTAACAACATAACCTTGCCCCTATTCTTGCTTTACCCGAACAAGCAGTTCCACGATGTGCGCATGTCCATCGGCTGCAGCCATGTGCAAGGGGGTCCTGTCTACTTTAGTCCGGGCATCCCTGCTAACACCTGCTCGAAGGAGTACTTCTGCTGTGGAATAATGACCATATTGAGCTGCAAGGTGGAGGGGTGATGTTCCAAGCTGTGGAAAAATAATGCTCATTGAATATCCACTGTGTGCAGAGTCCTAGATCGTTACTGGAGAGATACAAATGAACAAGCTATGGTTCTTGTCCTTCAAGAGAGAATCTGGTTGGGCAGATAAAACTGAAAAAATGCTTAAATTTACAAATTAAAGGCCAGGGGCCAGGTGCACTGGCTCACACCTGTAATCCTAGCACTTTGGGAGGCCAGCGTGGGCAGATCACCTGAGGTCAGGAGTTCAAGACTCTTCTGGCCAACATGGTGAAACCCCGTCTCAACTAAAAAATACAAAAAAAGTTAGCCAGGCGTGGTGGTGGGCACCTGTAATCCCAGCTCCTCAGGAGGCTGAGGCAGGGAGAATTGCTTTGAACCTGGGAGGCGGAGGTTGCAGTGAACTGAGATTGTGCCACTGCACTCCAGCCTGGGCGACAGAGTGAAACGCCATCTCAAAAAAAAAAAAAAAAAAAAAAAAAATTAACATGCTAATGGACAAATAAATATATCACCAATTGAATAAGTACTAAGTATAATGGCTTTATGTCAGGTGGATTTATCAGTTAAGATTCCCTAAAGGACGTGACTTTACGCAGCGTCTAGAAGGTTAAAACAAACAAAAAAAGGATCAGGGTGGATGTGGTGGCTCATGCCTGCAATCCCAGCACTTTGGGAGGTCAAGGCAGGAGGACTGCTTGAGCCCAAGAGATCAAGACCAGCCTGGGCAACATAGAGAGACCTTATCTCATAATAAATTAAAAAATAAATAAATAAAGTAAATTTTAAAAAAGAAAAAGGGTAGAGACTAGAGAAGTTACATGTGGAATTTGAGGTACAAATTTGACTGACTGGAAGAAAAGTTTTTTGCCACAGTAAAGCAGGGCAAAATGAATGATGAGATGAAGATGCAATAAAAATTTAGCAATGATGTATCAACAGCAATAAGTAAGTCTGTCATCCCAGCGTAAATCTTGTAGGAATTATCTATCAGCATCCACTTTGGCCAGAGCTCTATTCCCTTCTTTTTGTTATGCTCTTTATTTTAAGCCTGTTTAGTTTATTCTCTGCTTTTTCATATATTTAGCCTCTCTGCCTGACTGAATTTAATTCACATTGTTCTTTCCAGGTCTATTTATAGAAATGCTAATTTCATGGGTTTCCTTTTCTTTCTTTTTGTGAAATGCTAAGAATCTGTTGGCCTCTCAATTAATCAGTCCAGAATAGAGGTCACTCATTCATTGAAATTGTTAAAATTAGGCAACGTGTACAAAATCTGTGACTGCTAAGTAAGCCCACATTATAACTTGGACCTGTTTCTTCTGAAACTCTTTGGTCTCCAAGATGGTTGAGGCTAAATTACACCTTCCTCTTTAATGTTTTTTGAACAGTGGTAAAGGAAACAAAACAGCTAGATGACTTCTTTTTTTTTTTTTTTGAAACAGAGTTTCCAAGCTGTAGTGCAATGGCGCAATCTCGGCTCACTGCAACCTCCACCTCCTGAGTTCACGCGATTCTCCTGCCTCAGCCTCTCAAGTAGCTGGGATTACAGGCGTGCGCCACCATGCCCGGCTAATTTTTTGTATTTTTAGTAGAAAGGGGGTTTCACCATGTTAGCAGGCTGGTCTCGAACTCCTGACCTCAGGTGATCCACCCGCCTTGGACTCCCAAAGTGCTGGGATTACAGGCGTGAGCCACCATGCTCAGCCTAGACAATTTCTTATTAACCAGGGCATATTAGAGAAAAGGAAACAAGGAGTTTATTAGTCTAGGAATGCATTCTTATTATATTGATTTTGTTTAATTTCTAGCTAATTACAGAAGCCTATAACCCAAGTACACTCCAGAGACAATTAAACCTTTAGAAAATACTCTAAAAAACATTATAGAAAATCACAAGTATATAATACCTTACAATTATCACCTATATATCCACAGGAGACTCTCAATTTGGAAAACTAAAAGAAAAAGAAAACCACATATTCAGATGAGACAAAGAAAATAAAACTCTTGTAAGGGATATGAGGTAGAAAGGGAGTGAAGAAAAACCAATAGTCTGTTAGCCTTTAAGAAAAATGTTGGTAAAAGCATACATTGGAAATAATTAAGAGACCTCTCCTCTAAGCTTACCCAGTCTGTGGTGAATGGGGCGCCATTTGCCATCAACGTTCTCACTTCATCATCTTGGCCTTTTCTTGCTGCTTCTAGCAACCTCTTTCCCAAGTCCACCAAAGACATCTTTATGCATAGGAACAAAAGTTTTCAGGTAGCTATAACTCGAACATAAGGAAAGCTGCCAATACATTTTTTAGAAGACTTCTTATATTTGAATGTATATAAGATACATCTCAAGTTGACTGTCTGGTAGGTCACTTCCTTTCTACCTCGTTTAACACAAACAATAAAATATTTGGGATTGTTTCAAGCCCTAATACATAGTTCTATCACTTTCAATCCCCAGAAAAATACTCTGGAACTATCTGCAACACACTACGACCTTTCTAGTTTAAGGAATCGATAAAACACCATTTCATTCCCCTGAAATGAAGACGGGTACAATATTATTTTAAGGAACATAATATAAAATAATAAAGTATGTACTTTGATCTCCAGGAAGGGAGCAAGGTGGATGCCCACCTGTGAAACTACTGCTTGACGGAAATTATGAGAGCCCTTATTAGCAACTAACTGCTCTCTCTGGAGGTTTGTAGGTCTTTGGATAGCACAATGAAACAGGACACATCAAGGTTTCCAAATAAAACTGTATCTCTCTTTTTTTTTTGAGACTGAGTCTCGCTGTATTGCTCAGGCTGCAGTGCAGTGGTGTGATCTTGACTCAGTGCAACCTCTGCCTCCCAGGTTCAAGCAATTCTCCTGCCTAAGCCTCCTGAGTAGCTGGGATTACAGGCACCCGCCACCATGCCTAGCTAATTTTTGTATTTTTAATAGAGATGGGGTTTCACCATGTTGGCCAGGCTGGTCTTGAACTCCTGACCTCAAGTGATCCACCCACCTCAGCCTCCCAAAGTGTTGGGATTACAGGCGTGAGCCACTGCACCCGGCCCAAACTGCATCTTAACCTAGTTTTTATCTTCTGACTATGGTGTAATCATATAATCATACTTAAAATTTAAGGAGACAAAGAGGGGTGCAGTGGCTTGGGACTGTAATCCCAGCACTTTGGGAGGTCAAGGTAGGAGGATTACTTGAGCTCACAAGTTTGAGACCAGCCTAGGCAAAATGGCGAAACCGTCTCACAAAAAATACAAAAATTGGCTGGGCGCGGTGGCTCACGCCTGTAATCCCAGCACTTTGGGAGGCCGAGGCAGGCAGATCACCTGAGGTCAGGAGTTTGAGACCAGCCTGGCCGACATAGTGAAACCCTGTCTCTACTAAAAATACAAAAATTAGCCGGGCGTGGTGGCACATGCCTGTAGACCCAGCTACTTGGGAGGCTGAGGCAGGACAATTGCTTGAACCTGGGAGGTGGATGTTGCAATGAGCTGAGATCGCACCACTGCACTCCAGTCTGGGCGACAGAGCGAGACACTATCTCGAAAAAATAAAAAATATATATACAAAAAAATACAAAAATTAGCTGGGCATGGTGGTGCGTGCCTATAGTCTCAGCTACTCAGGAGGCTAAAGTGGGAGGAAAACTTGAGCTCAGGAGGTGGAGGTTGCAGTGAGCTGAGATTGCACCACTGCACTCTAGCCTGGGCGACAGAGCCAGATCTTGACTCAAAAAAAAAAAAAAAAAAATTAAGAACAAGCTTTCACTGATTAAACACTGATCTGGTTAGGCCAGTAGCTCAAAAAATATGGTTTATGGACCCCTGGTGGTCCCTGATGCCTTTTTAGGGAACTATGAGGTCAAAACTATTTTTGTTATAATACAAAAACATTATTTGCCTTTTTTCTTTTTCCATGTTTACATTAGCACTAACGGTGCAAATCCAACAGTGGGTATAACTGCTGGTGCCTTAGCATGAATCAAACTGTGCTATTGGTTATTGTATTCTTCACTGCCATGTAATCTCAAGGGAAAATTGCCAGTTCTACTTAGGAGTGTCCTGGATGACACAGCAAAAATTATTAATTGTATTAAATCTCAACACCTGAATATATGTGTTTATAATTTATGTGTGACAAAATGGGAAGTATACATAAAGCACTTTTTTTTTTTTTGAGACAGGGTTTCACTCTGTCACCCAGGCTGGAGTGCAGTGGGCACAATCACAGCTCACTGCAGTCCTGACCTCCTGGGCTCATGGGATCCTCCCATCTCAGCTTCCCAAGTAGCTGGGACTACAAGCACACACCACCATGCCCAGCTAATTTTTGTATTTTTTGTAGAGATGGGGATTCACAATATTGTTCAGGCTGTTCTCAAACTCCTGGGCTCAAGCAATCGACCCATCTTGGCCCCCCCAGAGCCACCACACCCAGCCTCTTCTCTACCTTTTTGCCCAAATGACAATTATATTATACCCACCATTCTGCATGATCTGTCCATAGTAATAGAATGCCAAAGTGTTGGGATTACAGGCATGAGCCACTGTGCCTAGCCGACATAAAATACTTCTGCTGCTTACTGAAACATGATGGTTTTCTTGAGAAAAAGCACTACACGATTAAGTTACAAGCTAAAATAACTGCTTTTGGCCAGGCGCAGCGGCTCACACCTATAATCCCAGTACTTTGGGAGGCCAAAGCGGGTGGATCATCTGAGGTCAGGAGTTTGAGACCAGCCTGGCCAACATGGTGAAACCCCGTCTCTACTAAAAATACAAAAATTAGCTGGGCAGGGTGGCATGTGCCTGTAGTCCCAGTTACTTGGGAGGCTGAGGCAGAAGAATCGCTTGAACCCGGGAGGTAGAGGTTGTGGTGAGCCGAGATCGCGCCACTGCACTCCAGTCTGGGCAACAGGGTGAGACTCCATCTCAAAAAAAAAAAAAAAAAAAAAGAAATTACCACTTGTCAAGTTTTTGTGCAGTATCAAAGAAGAATACTCACTGTTACTGGAAAAAGTTATTATAATACTCTTTCCTTCGACAAGTACATATTGTAACAGAATGAAGTAGATATAAGAATGAAGCTGTCAACTGGGTTCGGTGGCTCACGCCTGTAAACCCAGCACTTTGGGAGACTGAGGCGGGCAGATCACCTAAGGTCAGGAGTTCGAGAGCAGCCTGGCCAACATAGTGAAACTCTGTCTTTTCAAAAAATACAAAAGAATTAGCTGGGCATGGTGGTGCACGTCTGTAGTCCCAGCTACTCGGGAGGCTGAGGCGGAAGAATTGCTTGAACCCGGGAGGTGGAGGTTGCAGTGAGCCAAGGTCACGCCACTGCACTCCAGCATGGGTGATAGAGTGAGACATCATCTAAAAAAAAATAATAATAATAATAATGAGAATGCAGCTGTCTTCTATTAAGCCAGAAGTTAAAGAGAGTTGAAAAAATATATAAAACAATGCTCTTGTTCTCACCATTTTTTAACTCTGAAGATATATATATATATATAGTTTGTTTCTTTGTTTCTTTTTTGGGGTTTTTTGAGACAGGGTCTCGCTGCTCTGTTGCCCAGGTTGGAGGGCAGTGACACAATCTTGGTTCACTGCAACCTCCGCCTCCAGTGTTTAAGTGATTCTTGTGCCTCAGCCTCCCAAGTAGCTGGCATTACAGGTGTGCACCACCATGGCTGGCTAATTTTTCTATGTTTAGTAGAGACGGGGTTTCACCATGTTGTCCAGGCTGGTCTCAAACTCCTGAACTCAAGTGATCCGCTGGCCTCAGCCTCCCAAAGTGCTGGGATTATAGGCGTGAGCCACCACACCAGGCCTGAAGATATATTTTTTATAAAAATGTTTTATGTTGGCCGGGTGTGGTGGCTCACACCTGTAATCCCAGCACTTTGGGAGGCCAAGACGGGCGGATGACGAAGTCAGGAGACCGAGACCATCCTGGCTAACACGGTGAAACCCCGTCTCTACTAAAAATACAAAAAAACCCCTCTGCCCGGCCAGCCGCTCCGCCCGGGAGGGAGGTGGGGGGGACAGCCCCCGGCCCGGCCAGCCGCCCCGTCCGGGAGGGAGGTGGGGGGGGTCAGCCCCCCGGCCAGCCGCACCGTCCGGGAGGTGAGGGGCGCCTCTGCCCGGCCGCCCCTACTGGGAAGTGAGGAGCCCCTCTGCCTGGCCAGCCGCCCCGTCCGGGAGGGAGGTGGGGGGGCCAGCCCACCGCCCAGCCAGCCGCCCCGTCCGGGAGGGAGGTGGGGGGTCAGCCCCCCGCCCGGCCAGCCGCCCCGTCCGGGAGGGAGGTGGCGGGGTCAGCCCCCCGCCCGGCCAGCCGCCCCGTCGGGGAGGGAGGTGGGGGTGTCGGCCCCCCGCCCGGCCAGCCGCCCCATCCGGGAGGGAGGTGGGGGGTCGGCCCCCCGCCTGGCCAGCCACCCCACCCGGGAGGTGAGGGGCGCCTCTGCCCGGCCGCCCCTACTGGGAAGTGAGGAGCCCCTCTGCCCAGCCAGCCGCCCCGTCCAGGAGGGAGGTGGGGGGGGGGTCAACCCCCTGCCCGGCCAGCCGCCCCGTCCGGGAGGTGAGGGGCGCCTCTGCCCGGCCGCCCCTACTGGGAAGTGAGGAGCCCCTCTGCCCGGCCACCACCCCGTCTGGGAGGTGTACCCAACAGCTCATTGAGAATGGGCCATGATGACAGTGGCGGCTTTGTGGAATAGAAAGGGGGGAAAGGTGGGGAAAGGATTGAGAAATCGGATGGTTGCCGTGTCTGCGTGGAAGGAGGTAGACATGGGAGACTTTTCATTTTGTTCTGTACTAAGAAAAAATTCTTCTGCCTTGGGATCCTGTTGATCTGTGACCTTACCCCCAACCCTGTGCTCTCTGAAACGTGCTGTATCCACTCAGGGTTGAATGGATTAAGGGCGGTGCAAGATGTGCTTTGTTAAACAGATGCTTGAAGGCAGCATGCTCCTTAAGAGCCTTCACCACTCCCTAATCTCAAGTACCCAGGGACACAAACACTGCGGAAGGCCACAGGGTCCTCTGCCTAGGAAAACCAGAGAACTTTGTTCACTTGTTTATCTGCTGACCTTCCCTCCACTATTGTCCTGTGACCCTGCCAAATCCCCCTCTGCAAGAAACACCCAAGAATGATCAATAAAAAATAAAAAATAAATAAATAAATAAATAAGATTTAAAGAAAAAATACAAAAAAATTAGCTGGGCGTAGTGGTGGGCCTGTGTAGTCCCACCTACTCGGGAGGCTGGGGCAAGAGAATGGCGTGAACCTGGGAGGCAGAACTTGCAGTGAGCCGAGACTGAGCCACTGCACTCCAGCCTGGGGGACAGAGCGAGACTCCGTCTCAAAAAAAAAAACTTATTATTTTTTTTTTTTTGAGACGTAGTCTTCCTCTATTACCCAGGCTGGAGTGCAGTGGCGCAATCTCGGCTCACTGCAACCTCCAACCTCCACCTCCTGGGTTCAAGTGATTCTTGTGTTTCAGTCTCCCGAGTAGCTGAGATTAGAGGTGCCACACCACCACGCCCAGCTAATACTTGTATTTTTAGTAGAGATGGGGTTTCACCATCTTGGCCAGGCTGGTCTTGAACTCCTGACCTCAAGTGATCTGCTTGTCTTGGCCTCCCAAAGTGATGGGATTACAGGCGTGAGCCACTGTACCTGGCCTAAACCCTTTTTATTTTATTTATTTATTTATTTAGAGATGGAGTTTTGCTCTTGTTGCCCAGGCTGGAGTGCAGTGGAATGATCTCAGTTCACTGCAACCTCTGCCTCCTGGGTTGAAGCGATTCTCCTGCCTCAGCCTCCTGAGTACCTGGGATTACAGGCATGTGCCACCATGCCCAGCTAATATTGTATTTTTAGTAGAGACGGGGTTTCTCCATGTTTGTCAGGCTGGTCTTGAACTCCTGACCTCAGGTGATTTGCCCAGCTTGGCCTGCCCACCACCATGCCCAGCTAATTTTTTTTTTTAATTTTATTTTTTGAGACGGAGTTTGGCTCTTGTTGCCCAGGCTGGAGTGCAATGGCGTGATCTCGGCTCACCGCAACCTCCGCCTCCAAAGTTCAAGCGATTCTCCTACCTCAGCCTCCCAAGTAGCTAGGAATACAGGCGTGTGCCACCACGCTTGGCTAATTTTTGTATTTTTAATAGAGATGGGGTTTCACCACCTTGGCCAGGCTGGTCTCGAACTCCTGACCTTGTGATCCACCGGCCTCAGCCTCCCAAAGTGCTGGGATTACAGGCATGAGCCACTGTGCCCGGCAATGTTTTATTATTATTATTGTTATTATTTTGTGTGTGTGTGTGACAGAGTTTTGCTCGTTACACAGGCTAAAGTGCAATGGTGCAATCTCAGCTCACTGCAATCTCCGCCTCCTAGGTTCAAGCGATTCTCCTGCCTCAGCCTCCCGAGTAACTGGTATTACAGGCATGTGTCACCATGCCCAGCTAATTTTGTATTCTTAGTACAGACAGGGTTTCACCATGTTGGTCAGCCCCTCGAACTCCTGACCTCAGGTGATTCGCTGCCTCGGCCTCCCAAAGTGCTGGGATACAGGCGTGAGCCACTGCGCCCGGTCGCAATATGTTTCTGAGCAGTGTTTTATACTGTAGTCTGCTTTCGTATCTACATTTATCGTATTTATATATTTATTTACTGAGACAGGGTCTTACTCTGTTTCCCAGGCTGGAGTGCAGTGGCATAATCATGGCTCACTGCAACCTCTGCCTCCTGGATTCAAGCGATTCTCCTGCCTCGCCTCCTGAGTAGCTGGGATTACAGGCACCTACTACCACACCTGGCTAATTTATGCATTTTTAGTAGAGGCAGTGTTTCACCAGGTTAGGCCAGGCTGGTCTTGAACCCCTGACCTCAAGTAACCCGCCAGCCTCAGCCTCCCAAAGTGCTGGGATTACAGGCGTGAGCCACTGCACCTGGCCTATCACTCTTCTTTAATCATCTTTCTGTCACATATCAATACTACTAAATGACAACCAACCCAAATCTGTCATCCCATTCTTTCAACAAGCCATGATTTTAAAGCCCTATTTCTTACTATATAGAGATATAATTAAACTTTGGGATTAGAATGTAAATAGGGTGCTATATTTACCTCCTAATATAAGAAAGATATAGAAATGCGTTCTTCAAGGCTCTTTTCTCCTCCTATCCTCAGTTACTCTTTTGAGTTAACCTGAAGCATCCATCTTAAGAAAAAGTAAAATGTAGCCAGGCACAGTGGCTCACGACTGTAATCCCAGCACTTTGGGAGGCAGAGGCAGGCGGGTCACTTGAGGGCAGGAGTTGGAGACCAGCCTGGCCAACATGGTGAAATCCCACCTCTTCTAAAATACAAAATTTTACTACCCCGCCTGTACTAAAAATACAAAAATTAGCCAGGTGTGGTGGTGCACGCCTGTAATCCCAGCTACTCAGGAGGCTGAGGCAGGAAAATCACTTGAACCTGGGAGGCAGAGGTTGCAGTGAGCCAAGATTGTGCCACTGCCCTCCAGCCTGGGTAACAGAGCGAGACTGTCTCAAACAAACAAACAAACAAACAAAAACAAAAAAAGAAAAAGTAAAATGAATTTTTTTTCTTTTTTTTTTTTTGAGATGGAGTCTTGCTCTGTGGCCCAGGCTAGAGTGCAGTGGCGCGATCTCGGCTCACTGCAAGCTCCATCTCCCGGATTCACGCCATTCTCCTGCCTCAGCCTCCCGAGTGGCTGGGACTACAGGCACCCGCCACCACGCCCGGCTAATTTCTTGGATTTTTAGTAGAAGCAGGGTTTCACCGTGTTAACCAGGATGGGCTCGATCTCCTGACCTCGTGATCCGCCCGCCTTGGCCTCCCAAAGTGCTGGGATTACAGGCGTGAGCCACCGCGCCCAGTGTAAAATGAATTTTTATTCTTACTCTTTTTTTTTTTTTTTCAAGTTGAAGTCTCACTCTGTCTCACCCAGGCTGGAGTGCAGTGGTGTGATCTCGGCTCACTGCAGCCTCCACCTCTCAGGTTCAAGCAATTCTCCTGTCTCAGCCTCCTGAGTAGCTCGGACTACAGGCGCGTGCCACCACAACTGGATAATTTTGTATTTTTAGTAGAGACAGGGTTTCACCATGTTGGTCAGGCGAGGCTTGAACTCCTGACTTCAGGGGATCCACTCGCCTCAGCCTCCCAAAGTGCTGGGATTACAGGCGTGAGCCACCGTGCCCAGCCTTTATTTTTATTACTCTAAAGAAAATTATTATTTTTTGAGACGGAGTCTTGTTCTGTTGCCCAGGCTGGAGTGCAGTGGTGTAATCTTGGCTCACTGCACCCTCGGCCTCCCGGGTTCAAGCGATTCTCCTGTCTCAGCCTTCTGAGTAGCTAGGATTAGGTGGCATGTGCCACCATGCCCGGCTAATTTTTGTATTTTTAGTAGAGACAGGGTTTCACCATGTTGGTCAGGCTGGTCTTGAACTCCTGACCTTGTGATCCACCTGCCTCGGCTTCCCAAAGTGCTGGGATTACAGGTGTGAGCCACTGCGCCTGGCCTCTCTCTTTTTTTTTTAAAGCTGAGCCCAGCCATGGGTTTATACCCTCAAATACCTATGAGTGGCCGGGCGCGGCAGCTCACGCCTATACTCCCAACACTTTGGGTGGCCAAGGCAGGCGGATCACAAGGTCAAGAGAACAAGACCATTCTGGCCAACATGGTGAAACCCTGTGTCTGCTAAAAATACAAAAATTAGCTGGGCGTGGTGTTGCATGCCTGTAGTCCCAGCTACTCAGGAGGCTGAGGCAGAAGAATCACTTGAATCCGGGAGGTGGAGGCTGCAGTGAGCCAAGATTGTGCCACTGCACTCCAGCCTGGTGACAGAGTGAGACTCCATCTCAAAAAAAAAAAAAAACAACAACAAACAAACCTATGAGTTGGACAAATTCCTCCCCTCCTGAGGTCCCAGGATAATTTGGGGCTCCTGGGCCTGTCAGAAAGTCAGAAAGTGACATTCTTTACTTACCACAGATCAGGAACCCTGTACAGGGACTTTAGACAAGGTATGAGGCCAGTTTTCCCAACGGGCTTTAATTGGCTTTGTAAGTCTTATGTGAGATTCCTTTTACGGAACAAAGTTCTTTCAAAGCCAATTTAAAAAGCCTATGCGAAAAATCATTATTCTTGCTGCACTTTATACAAATAATCAGACCAAGTGTAATCCCAGCACTTTGGGAGGCCCAGGAGGGCGGATCACGAGGTCAGGAGATCGAGACCATCCTGGCTAACACAGTGAAACCCTGTCTCTACTAAAAATACAAAAAATTAGCCGGGTGTGGTGGCAGGCACCTATAGTCCCAGCTACTCGGGAGGCTGAGGCAGGAGAATGGCATGAACCCAGGAGGTGGAGCTTGCAGTGAGCCGAGATTGCGCCACTGCACTCCAGCCTGGGCAACAGAGCAAGACTCCATCTCAAAAAAAAAAAAAAAATCAGACCAAGTGTAATAAAGCCAATCTATTTTACCATGATTTGCCTTTAGTAAAAATGGGAGACTGGCAAGGCACAGTGGCTCACACCTGTAATCCCAGCACTTTGGGAGGCTGAGGCGGGTGGATCACCTGAGGTCAGGTGTTCGAGACCAGCCTGGCCAACATGGTGAAACCCCGTTTCTACTAAAAATACAAAAATTAGCCGGACGTGGTGGCATATGCCTGTAATCCCAGCTACTCCGGAGGCTGATGCAGGAGAATTGCTTGAACCCAGGAGGCAGAGCTTGCAGTGAACCAAGATTGTGCCACTGTACTCCAGCCTAGGTGACTGAATAAGACTCTGTCTCAAAAAAAATAAAAAATAAAAATTCTAGTCTCATCAGTTGTTTTTAAGTTTTTTTCTGCAACTTAGACTAACCCTGCTTATTCCTGTGAACCAACCAGTGATCTCTGGCTGCTGCTCAGAAGAAACAAAAGGAATGGGTAATGTAAAAATCTGGATCAATATTCTAATTCTGGGCACATACTGGAATCAGCTAGTAACCCCAAATCAGCTTGGTTCCAACAGTTGCCCAGTTCATGGAAAACCTTCTTATTTAGTTTACTTGGGATAGTTTTGCTTATTTTGCTTTACTGTTGAGGAGTATATTGCTGTTGTACTCTTTGTGTAGGAATGCAGGATAAGCTTACTGAATGTTTTCTTAAACTGAACACCTTTTAATCTTCCAGATATCACCTTTTGTTGGAGTTATGAATAGCTCTCACCATACTGATGCTTTCTGACTGAGCTCCTCTCTGAACCCTGAATACAAGAGACCCTAAGAGTCAGGCAGGAATATCATCGCCTCTATTCACCCTGAAAAAGTTACAGAAGATGGATCTTTATTTCTTTGTAACCTCTAGGATTAAGGGTTCTCTAATAAAAGGGATGGGAGAAATGTCAGAGGTGTTTGAACCAGAGCAACTCCATCTTGCATAGGAGTTGGGTGAAATAAGGCTGAGACCTACTGGGCTGCATTCCCATTAAGGCATTCTTTTTTTGTTTTGTTTTGTGTTTTTTTGGGTTTTTTGGGCGGGGGGGGGGGGGTTTGAGATGAAGTCTCGCTCTGTTGCCCAGGCTGGAGTCCAGTGGTGCAGTCTCAGCTCACTGCAACTTCCGCCTCCCAGGTTGTAGCGATTCTCCTGTCCCAGTCTCCCACCCGGCTAATTTTTTTTTTTTTTTTTGAGACGAAGTCTCGCTCTGTTGCCCAGGCTGGAGTGCAGTGGCATAATCTTGGCTCACTGCAAGCTCCGCCTCTTGGGTTCACGCCATTCTCCTGCCTCAGCCTCCGGAGTAGCTGGGACTACAGGCGCCCGCCACCATGCCCGGCTAATTTTTTGTATTTTTAGTAGAGATGGGATTTCACCGTGTTAGCCAGGATGGTCTCCATCTCCTGACCTCGTGATCCGCCCTCCCGGGCCTCCCAAAGTGCTGGGATTACAGGCATGAGCCACCGTGCCCGGCCAATTTTTTGTATTTTTAGTACAGATGGAGTTTCACCGTGTTAGCCAAGATGGTCTTGATCTCCTGACCTCTGCCCGCCTCAGCCTCCCAAAGAGCTGGGATTACAGGCATGAGCCACCGCGCCTGGCCCTTGTTTTGTTTTTTGAGACTGTCTCACTCTGTCACCCAGACTGGAGTGCAGTGGCACGATCTCGGCTCGCCACAACCTCTGCCTCTAATGCTCAAGCAATTCTTCTGCCTCACCCTCCCGAGTAGCTGGAATTACAGGCGTGTGCCACTACTGCCTGGCTTATTTTTGTATTTTTAGTAGAGACAGGGTTTCACCATGTTGGCCAGGCTGGTCTTGAACTCCTGACCTCAAGTGATCCACCCACCTCGGCCTCCCAAAGTGGTGTGAGCCACTGTGCCCAGTCAGTTAAGGCATTCTTAGTTACAAGATGAGATAGGAGGTCAGCACGAGATACAGATCATAAAGACTTTGCTGATAAAACAGGCCATAGTAAAGAAGCTTGCTAAAACCCACCAAAAGCAAGATGGCGACAAGAGGACAAGAGTGACCTCTGGTTGTTCTCTCTGCTACACTCCCACCAGTGCCATGCCATGGCAGCTTACAAATGCCATGGCAATGTCAGGAAGTTACCCTATATGGTCTAAAAAGAGGAGGCTGCTGGGTGCGGTGGCTCACGCCTGTAATCCCAGCACTTTGGGAGGCTGAGGAGGGCGACTCATGAGGTCAGGAGATTGAGACCATCCTGGCTAATGTGGTGAAACCCCGTCTCTACTAAAAATACAAAAAAAAAAAAAAAAAAAAAATTAGCTGGGCATAGTGGCGGGGGCCTGCAGTCCCAGCTATTCGAGAGGCTGAGGCAGGATAATGGCGTGAACCCAGGAAGTGGAGCTTGCAGTGAGCCGTGATCACGCCACTGCACTCCAGCCTGGGCAACAGAGCGAGACTCCATCTGGAAAAAAAAAAAAAAAAAGAGGAGGCATGTTTAGCATACAATCAAGAAATAACCAGCCGGGCGCGGTGGCTCACGCCTATAATCCTAGCACTTTGGGAGGCTGAGGCGGGAGGATCACGAGGTCAGGAGACCGAGACCATCTTGGCTAACACGGTGAAACCCCGTCTCCACTAAAAATACAAAAAATTTGCCAGGCGCCGTGGCAGGCGACTGTAATTCCAGCTACTCAGGAGGCTGAGGCAGGAGAATGGCATGAACCGGGAAGCGGAGCTTGCAGTGAGCTGAGATAGCGCCACTGCAGTCCAGCCTGGGCAACAGAGCAAGACTCTGTCTCAAAAAAAAAAAAAAAAAAAAAAAAGAAATAACCATAAAAATACTGCCCATGGAGTAGCCATTCTTTTTTTCTTTACTTTCTTTTTTAGCCAGAGACTTGCTCTGTCACCAGGCTGGAGTACAGTGGCACGACCTTGGCTCACTGCAAACTCTGCCTCCTGGGTACAAGTGATTCTCCTGCCTCAGCCTCCCAAGTAGCTGGGACTACAGACGCATGCCACCATGCCCAGCTAATTTTTGTATTTTTATTAGAGACGGGGTTTCACCATGTTGGCCAGGCTGGTCTTGAACTCCTGACCTTGTGATCTGCCCGCCTCAGCCTCCCAAAGTGCTGGGATTACGGGGATGAGCCACCGTGCCCGGCCTTCCTTTACTTTCTCAAGCAACTTGCTTTCACTTAAAATAAAACAAAACAAAACAACAAAAAACAAAAAACACAGCATTTTGAGGGGAACTATATGCCATTCTCCCAGTATCTTGTCCATGCTGGTTCTGGCAGGTGGTCAATACCTGCCTGGTGGCCCATCGCCCAGACAAGAGATGAAGCCTGATACATCAGAAAACAGTCTAGGCACTTCTGACTCCTTGACTACAGACAACTAACATGTTCTCCCTTGCTGGCTGTACCTCCACTTTCCCTATACATAAACTGAGGAAACAAAATCTGTCTCACTTGCCTTCTAGGATTTTGGAGACGAATAAAATAAATCCCAGTGCTTTGGGAAGCCAAAGCAGGAGGATCAGTTGAAGCCAGGAATTTGATCCCAGCCGGGACAACACAGAGGGACTCTGTCTCTACAAAAACACAAAAATAAAAAAATTAGCATGGTGTGGTGGTCCACACCTGTGGTCCTAGCTATTCAGGAGGCTAAGGCGGGAGGATAGCTTAAGCCCAGGAGTTCAAGGATGCGATGAGCTATGATCACTGCACTCCAACCTGGGTGACTGAGCAAGACGCTGTCTCTAAAAACAAAAAAATAAAAAAAGATGGAAAAGAACCTAAATATATGTCAATAGGGGATGGGATAAAGTACTGAGCAAGACCCTGTCTCTAAAAGTAAAACTAAAAATAAAAAGAAAGAAAAAGATTGAAAAGAACCTAAATATATATCAATAGGGGACTGGATAAAGTATGTTTGTTTGTTTGTGATGGAGTTTTGCTCCTGTTGCCCAAGCTGGAGTACAATGGTGCGATCTTGTCTCACTGCAACCTCTGCCTGCCTGGTTCAAGCCATTCTCCTGCCTCAGCCTCCTGGGTAGCTGGGATTACAGGTGTGTGCCACCACGCCCGGCTAATTTTTTTGTATTTTTAGTAGAAATGGGGTTTCACCATGTTAGCCAGGCTGGTGTCGAACTCCTGACCTCAGGTGATCCACCCACCTCGGCCTCCCAAAGTGCTGGGATTACAGGCCAGAGCCACCACGCCCGGCCTGTTCGTTTTTTAAAGAGACAGGGCCTCACTCTGTGGTCCAGGCTGGAGTGCAGTGGTGCCATCACGGCTCACTGCAGCCTCGACCTCAAGCGATCCTCCCACCTCAGTTTCCCGAGTAGCTGGGACCACCAGTGGGCACTACCATGCCCAGCTGATTAAAAATAATTTTTTTTTTCTCTGTACCGACAGGGGTCTCCCTATTTCGCCCAGGCTGGTCTAGAACTCCAGGGCTCAAGGGATCCTCCCACCTCAGCTTCCCAAAATGCTGGGATTACAGGCGTGAGCCACTGCGCCCGGCCAAAACCTTTCAATAAGTGTGTGTTTTAATAATTCATGAAGTGCTTGAGCTCTTGACAACAAAGTACTCTATTATCCAAGATAATTAGAGTAATTACTTTTGTTTATTTAAGAATCTGGATGGGGCAGTTTTCTCTTTATTGTCATCAAAGCACGTGTGAAAATACATGCCTAAGAACATCTCTACTGGATTGGGTGGACCAAGTGATTAGATGAAAATATGGTCTTGGATGGCCAAAATTTTGTTACATCGTTGATAGTAAGCCATAGACTGTCCTTTTCCAAAGACGTTGGGTTGGGGGGGACCCCCTAGAGAGAAAGCCCTTTTGGGAAAAGGGAGAGGAATGGGATGACCTCTGGCTCAAGGAAGTATGTGAAAACAGGAGACAGCCAACGGAAAGAATTGCAATGGAAGAATCTATGGTTCTTTTAGTATTGCTCAAGTCCCCACTGGGCGGCCAGCTGTACAAACAACTGAGAAAGAAGCAGAGGCGAGGCCGGGAGCTGTGGCTCACGCCTGCAATCCCAGCACTTTGGAAGGCCAAGGCGGGCGGATCCCCTGAGGTCAGGAGTTCGAGACCAGCCTGGCTAACATGGTGAAACCCCGTCTCTATTAAAAATACACAAAAATTAGCCGTGCATGGTGGCGCACGCCTGTAATCCCAGCTACTCGGGAGGCTGAGGCAGGAGAATCGCTTGAACCCGGGAAGCGGAGGTTGCAGTGAGCTGGAGGTTGCAGTGAGCCGAAATCGCGCCACTGCACTCCAGCCTGGGTGACAGAGCAAGACTCAGTTTTGAAAAAAAAAAAAAAAAAAGAGCAAAAAAGCAGAGGCGGGGCCCGTACTGCTCTCATTCAGATTACCGAGTTCACTAGTAATCTTTCAGGTCATTATTAGGGTCAGATAATGAGAGTCGCCGTTTCCCTCTCTATCATAAACCCTACAGTTCCTCACACCAATGTCCGTCTGAAAGATGGGAACCAATTTGGGGCAGGGGGACAAACTCAGCCTCGGCGACAGGCCTCGGCCCCGGCTCCGCGCCGCCCCCTAGTGGTCACCTCCGCGGCCTGGGCTTCCCTTGGTCCAGCTCCCCAGCCCCAGGTCTTACACCCACCCCCTTCTTCACCTCCTTCCAGTCCCCTCCCCTTCCTCCCCGTCCCCCTCCCCCCGCTGCCCCCGCTTCAGTGACGGGGAGCCGCGAGGTCTGCACCCAGAAGTCCGAGGCTGGGCTGGGAAGCGGTGTGACTTCTCACGGCACTTTCCTTTCCAGCCCTGACGCCCCCCGGAGTCCACACATCTCTTCTTTCCTCCTCACCTCCTCGTCCGGGACGCTGCCGGCCACGCTTCCACGGAGCCCGCCAGTTTAGTCCCGTTTCCTTCTCTAGTTAAGACTCCCTGTCAAGGACGGTTACTTTTTGCCCTTTTCATGTGTGCATGTTTTGGGGGCCTTTAACCCCCCCTCGTGGAGAAACAGAGGCAACAAAATGGCGGACCCGGAAATGGCGCCGCGAGTAAGATTTCTGGCGGAGGAATCTGTGAAGGGAAAATGATCAGAAAACTCATACTCCCATTCTAACAGAAAGATGATGCACCCCCGAGGCTCATCGCCTTTCTGCTAAGGCACTTCTGAGGTGGAAAGTGCGTCACCGAGGCATGCTAGGCAGGACTATTTAACGGGGCGGAGGACTGCTGGTTACGTATCTTGCGCGTCTGAATAGTTCCAGCAGGGGACGGATCCTGGGTCTGGTGTTGGCGCCAAGAATCTGGCGAACCGCTGAGGGAGACTCGGATCGTGCGTCAGTCATGCAGATTGCGTCTTAACTCTTGGCTGCTGCTTCGGGGTCCGGGGCGGCCAGGTTTAGTTTGACAGGAAAGCCTCGTTTCCTTATCTCAACCTCGGCTGCAGCTGTTTGGGACGTTCCTGGCTTTGTGCATTGGGTTCTGGTGCCTGATGGACACATTTTTCCAGTTACAGCCCGAATGTAAGGACCCCAGAGCCAAGCTGTCAGTGAGAACAGTGAAACAAATAACTGAGTCATTTCTTTTTTTTCTTTCTTTCTTTCTTTTTTTTTTTTTTTGAGACGGAGTCTCGCTCTGTCGCCCAGGCTGGAGTGCAGTGGCTCGATCTCGGCTCGCTGCATGCTCCGTCTCCCGGGCTCACGCCATTCTCCTGCCTCAGCCTCCGGAGTAGCTGGGACTGCAGGCACCCGCCACCACGCCCGGAGATTTTTTTGTATTTTTAGTGGAGACGGGGTTTCACCGTGTTAGCTAGGATGGTCTCGATCTCCTGACATCGTGATCCACCCGCCTCGGCCTCCCAAAGTGCCGGGATTACAGGCGTGACCCACCGCGCGCGGCCTTTTTTTTTTTTTGAGACGGAGTCTCGCTTCGTCCGTCGCCCAGGCTGAAGTGCAGTGGCGCGACCTCGGTTCGCTGCAACCTCTGCCTCCCGGGTTCAAGTGATTGTCCTGCCTCAGCCTCCCCAGCAGCTGGGATTACAGGCGTCCGCCACCACGCTGGGCTAATTTTTGTATTTTTAGTAGAGATGGGGTTTTATTTTACCATGTTGGCCAGGCTGGTCTCGAACTCCGACCTCAAGTGATTCGCCCGCCTCGGCCTCCCGAAGTGCTGGGATTACAGGCGTGAGCCACCGCGCCCGGCCTGAGTCATTTCTTTTTGGAGGCCTGCAAGGGGATGGAGCATGAGTTTGCAAATCCATTTAATCACTTTATTTACCAAACAGTTGATCCCTGTCTCCACCCACCAATTGCCATGGCTGAAGGACTCTGAAGGGGCCCTTCAAAACTCAGTAAAAATAGAAAAGGACGCACTACTTATCCTTCCTGGCCCCATTCTTTGTTAGACTGGGACCGTCTTTAGATGTGGGCTTTTCATGGCCTAGAGGGAGGATTTGTCTTTTTTTCTCCCACCTGGGGACTTCTCTAGATCATCCTTATTTAGGGTATAGTGTCATCCTTATTTATGGTACACTGCCCAATTCTATCCTATCCATATTGGTATTTACAGTTTCTCTTTTGAGAGTTGGAGTCTTGTCTCATTCCCGTTTACATTCTGTTTGGCTCAGTGCTTTCCTATAGTAGGCACACAAAAACCAGAAGTTAAGCAGATAACATATTTGAGTGAATTCGTTTATCTTCTTAGGCACCTAGGAGAATTATTACCTGAAATATAATGTTGGTAGTCAGTGGGCAAGCAGAAGAGTGGTTGTACCTGTCTCCCTAACTACTTTTCTAATTTTAAGTTGATTTTGCCCTTTCATTATCTGTTCAATGCGAAGTTCACCATCTAATGTCTAAATGCCATTCAAATCATTCTTCCTCTAAGTTGAATATTATTATAGAAAGATAAAATGAGGCTGGGCTCAGTGGCTCACGCCTGTAATCTCAGCACTTTGAGAGGCTAAGGCGGGCAGATCACCTGAGGTCAGGAGTTAGAAACCAGCCTGGCCAACATGGTGAAACCCCGTCTCTATGAAAAATACAAAAATTAACCAGGCCTGGTGGCAGGCGCCTGTAATCCCAGCTACCTGGGAGCCTGAGGTGGGAGGATCCCTTGACCCTGGTGGGTGGAGGTTGCAGTGAGCGGTGATCCCCGCCACTGCACTCCAGCCTGGGTGACAGAGTGGGACCCTGTCTCAAAAATAAAAAAGAAAAAAAAAGATGTATAAGCTAAGTGTGAAAGCAAGGCCAATTTCTCAGATTTCTATGGCTTTTCTTGTGAAGAGAGAAAACTAGACTCCAGTCCTGGGATTGAATGTCTTTATTAAATAAACAAGTAAATGGTAGCACAAATCACCATCAATATTTTTGGAAGGATTGGGGACAAGATGTCGAGTCAGAATATAATTGTTCATTTCAGGGTCTCAATGTAGCTGAAGAACTGTGCCCACTGATCAGTATTACATATTGCAAATGCAGGAGGTAAGGCTAAAATAGGACTTATGCCGTTCAGAAGATTGAATTGAAACCTTAAAAACTATCATAATAGTAGGAATGCATGTTAAGATTTGATAACTTTCTTTAGCTAGAGTTTTCAACTCACAGTTAGGAGCAAAGTTGTAAAGTGAGTAGGTTTGAAGAAGGGACACTCCTTTGAGAAAAGAAATTAGCTACTTCTAAAATGATTCAATTATTTTCCCTATTTTCATTTTCCATAATATTTCCTCCTGTTTTATACCTCTAACTACCCTCCTGATTTCTTTGAGGAAAAAAAAGAATATAAGAAAGAGCAGGATCAAAAAAAAGCAAGAGACTTATCACTTTAGCCTTTTAGAAATACTGTTTCGTAGCAGATAACCTCAAATTAAAACTTCCGAGGTTTTCATCACCCCTTGAAGAAATATTTGTGTTTACTGCCCTGGAGCAGGAAATTAGGAAGGTTTAAGGAATCTCTGAAGCTGATTAAAATAGAGTCAAAAATCAGTCTTCCATTTTGCACTACTATACTACTCTCAGGTGTCCCCAGTCAGGCCTAGTTTCTGGAGTTAATATTTGGGGGGAAAAGGAGGAATCCCTGTGACCCAGTACTTCATTGCTTGAACCATTTACTTTGTGACTTGAGGGCTTTTGAGAGAAATGGAGTAGATAGATAGATAAATAAATACATAGAACTCAACTCTGGCAGATTCATCAGCACCACCAACACAGTAGGGAGAGAACAAGATTAAAATGGGAAAGGAGTGGAAAGGAAGGGGCTTGAGAGGGAAGACAATGAGGGCAAGGTGATGGGAGAGAGAAGTCTTGGCCTTAGAGCAAGTCCAGTTCGAAGGAGTGGATGCTGGCAATGGGAGCTCTCCAGAAGTTGAAGGTGCTGTACTCTAGGAGGCCATCACCTTCAGGGTTTTTCTCCTGGTCTGCTGCAGTTGCTTGCCCGATCATTTTGCCAACGCTGCTGTCTTTGACCTTGTAGGTGGCTGTATCTGACAGACCCAGGCCTTCCAGCTCCGACAGATCCAGTTCTGGAATGGGCATCCTCCAGAAAAGAAAGGAACTGTACTGGCTACTCACAGGGTCCCTCATAGCTTCCTAGAAAGAAACCACTTGTCAGTCTTCATGCTATAGCAACTTCTTTGTGGCCCATGGCCTTTCCTTGCTTAGATACTCCACATACCGGTAAAAAGGAATTTCTTTTTTTTTTTTTCTATTAAAGAAAGAAAATTGTATATCCTCCAATCCCACCAGTAAAAAGGAATTTGGGGAAGAAAAAAAAGAAACTCACCATCCCCAATTGCCTCTGGAGAGAATCCAAGTTCCCTTGGACAAGCTTCAGAAACCCTTTATTATGAATTTCTACTTTTTTTTTTTTCTGTCTCAATGAGACGGAGTCTTGCTCTGTCGCCCAGGCTGGAGTGCAGTGGCATGATCTTGGCTCACTGCAAGCTCCACCTCCTGGGCTCACACCATTCTCCTGCCTCAGCCTCCCGAGTATCTGGGACTACAGGTGCCCACCACCACGCCTGGCTAATTTTTTGTATTTTTTAGTAGAGACGGGGTTTCACCATGTTAGCCAGGATGGTCTTGATCTCCTGACCTCGTGATCTGCCTGCTTCGGCCTCCCAAAGTGCTGGGATTACAGGTGTGAGCCACCGCGCCTGGCCGAATTTCTACTATTTTCTAAACAACTTCCCATCTTGGAATGACTTATTTACCATCTATTGCATCAAATTGATCTTGGGTCTGATTTTCAAGGCCTTCCAAAATCTAGCCCATTCTTCCCAGCAGTGGTATATCCTCTGTTACAGTTATGCTCATTCCTGTCTTGCTTAACTCTCTCCATTCTCCACCTTAAAATACTTTCCACGTTTCAGCCGGGTGTGGTGGCTCATGCCTGTGATCTCAGAAGTTTGGGAGGCAGAGTGGGCGGATCACTTGAGGCCAGGAGTTTGAGACCAGCCTGTCCAACATGGGGAAACCCTGCCTCTACTAAAAATACAAAAAATTAGCCAGGCATGGTGGTTTGTGCCTGTGGTCCCAGCTACTAGGGAGGCTGAGGCACGAGAATTGCTGGAATCCAGCAGGGTGAGGTTGCAGTGAGCCTTCCAACCTGGGCAACAGAGCAAGATTCTGTCTAAAAAAAAAGACTTTCCACATTTCAGGACTCCATTCAAGAGCTCAGTGGCTCACACCTGTATTCCCAGCACTTTGGGAGGCTAAGGCAGGCGGATGGCTTGAGACTAGGAGTTCCAGACCTGCCTGGGCAACATGGCAAAACTCCATCTACAAAAAATACAAAAAATTAGCTGGGCCTGGTGGTGCACGCCTGTAGTCCCAGCTACTTGGGAGGCTGAGTGGGAGAATCACTTGAGCCTAGGAAGCAGAGGTTCCAGTGGGCTGAGATTGTGCCACTGCACTCCAGCCTGGGGAATAGAGTGAGACCCTGTCTCAAAAAACAAAAAGACAAAACAAAACAAACAAAAAACTCCAAGTCTATAGAGGAACCCCCGTTCCCCTAGCCCAAACTCCTATTATACTTAAAAATACTTGACTTTCTCCTGACTTTGGTTCAATAGCTCATGGTATGTGTGAAAAGGCCTTCCGTGACTTTTCTGCTTTCTATTTTCCTTCTTGCCTTCTAAATCCTACTATAAACTCACCTCTTCCAGATGACTTCCTTAAACTTTTACTCGGCTTCATCTACTCTATTTCCTCCAGCATCTCCCCCAACACCCTGTAGAGTTTTACCTAACTCCATCAGTTTGGGATTACAGATCACTGTTAATGTATTTTATGTATAGGGATGGCCTTATTGCCTTCTGAATGGGGAAAAGCAAAGGGCAGTAGAGAGCAAGCTAGAATCTGAGAAAAAGAAAAAGCTCTTTGACAAATTGACCCCTTTTCTTACAACCAGAGTATGAATAAAAAACTGCTCAAATAGTCCCTGAGGGTTTGGCAGAGCTATCTTGCAATTTAAAAAGCTAAAGCAAATTTTATGAAATATTAACTCAGAAGGCCTAAAACCTCTATGTCATTGACCCAGAGACATGTACACAGGGTACCAAATACATTCAAGAAACACATGCATGCAAGCATATGTGGCATTAAAATCAAGTCAAGAACATAAAATAAGACTACACAGAAAATTGAAGTTAAAGTGCTATTCACTAATGTTAATAGTAATGAAATTTTTGATTTAATATAGTATGGATTTAATTATCAAATACTCCAAATTTTGCAAAAGACCCCTTTTTTGGCTAGCTTCCCCTTCCCCTCCACAAATGCTCTCCACCCCTACTTCATCTATCTTTACATCTATCATTATCTTAAAACGGTATCATTTACTTAAAGGGTTTCAACAGTGCCTTGTACCACAATATATATTCAATAAATGCTTCCCACTATCCTTCATTTTAAATTATCCAGGTATTTTAGGCAAAGGCAATATCTAATTATCACTCTGTTCTTAGAGATACATGATTAGCAAATATGTAGATTAGAAAGATACACTCTCTCAGAGCCACACAGACACGCCCAAATATCCTTTGTCCAGACCCTTTGTGGGCATCCAAGGCCTACTCAACAGGGCCTTGCTGTGTCATGCTGCCACCATGGGGAAAGGGGGAGGACAAGGTGGTGGTAGAGGGGAGCGGAAGCTCTCTGGCATCTCACCACGCGTGCCTCAGTCAGAGCTTGGATTTTCCTATTAGCATTCCCTCACCAGTTCCACTGAGTTGCAAATAAGCATTCTTTTCCAGAATCTGTCCCCATACCTAGGAGTTTCCCCAAGGGTAAAAACCAATCTACTTTCTCTGTACACAAGTGGTGGGCTTTGTACACAAAGCCATTCAAGGCTGCTGATTAACTTTCCCTCACTATTTAATTAATACCTTGCCATTCCCATATATTAGCCCACAGGTAAGCCTTAACAATCCATTTCTCTCTAGCCTACCTCTCCTTCAGAACAAAACCCAGGTGCTAAAAGAACTTTCCTGGCCAGGTGCAGTGGCTTACGCCTATAATCCCAGCACTTTGGGAGGCTGAGGCAGGCAGATCACGAGGTGAGGAGTTCAAGACCAGCCCAACCAACGTGGTGAAATCCTGTCTCTATTAAAAATACAAAATTAGCCAGGCATGGTGGCGCATGCCTGTAATCCCAGTTATTTGGGAGGCTGAGGCAGGAAAATTGCTTGAACCTGGGAGGTGGAGGTTGCAGTGAGCCGAGATCTCGCCATTGCACTCCAGCCTGGGCAACAAGAGCGAAACTCCATCTCAAAAAAAGTAATAATAAATAAATAAATAAATAAATAAATAAATAAATAACTTTCCTGTGCTGTAACAGGGGTCTCTTTTCTCTGATCCCAGTGCTCGAGTATACTGATGATAATGAGAGCAAATGGATTGGAAATCCATTTGGATTTAAAGTAAAGTTCAGATTGGAAGAAGGTCTTTTAACAGAATCAGATACTCTTCCATGCGTTAATGGATCTATCACTTTCTCTACTCATTCTACCCAAGCCCTGCCTGATATTATAGGACTATTAGAGCTGCCTACAGCCTCCACCCTGCTACTTACTAGCCAAGGGTCAAGAAGCATTAGTTGTGGTCGGGCGTGGTGGCTTACGCCTGTAATCCCAGCACTTTGGGAGGCCGAGGCGGGTGGATCACGAGGTCAGGAGATCAAGACCATCCTGGCTAACACGGTGAAACCCCGTCTCTACTAAAAATACAAAAATTAAGCCGGGTGCGGTGGTGGGCGCCTGTAGTCCCAGCTACTTGGGAGGCTGAGGCAGGAGAATGGCGCGAACCTGGGAGGCGGAGCTTGCGGTGAGCTGAGATAGCGCCATTGCACTCCAGCCTGGGCGAAAGAGCAAGACTCCATCTCAATAATAATAATAATAAATAAATAAAAATTAAAAAAAGAAGCATTAGTTGAAATGTTCCCAAAGGAGCAGAAAGAACATTCTATCACCTCCAAAAACAGAACCCCAAGTTTCAAAAGGCCTTTCTCCAACACACCCTATTGGGTCTCACCAGGCCAGAGACTCCTAAATAATGGCCTTAAATAGGTTCCAAAATACTCCAGTATAATGTGAAATGACTGTACTAAGGCAGAAAAAGAAAGTGTTAATCTAGAACACAGTGATGTGTGAGAGTGTGGGGGCTTCAGGAATGGTGAGTGGTAGGCTAGGATGTTTTTAATGTTGAAAGTGAATTCTGAGTTGTTCTTTTTCTTCTTAGTTTAAGTTCCAAAATAAACCCTGGGAACTGAGCATTACTCAGCAGAGAAGCTGCTTAGAAGGAGGGTGATGCCGGGATTGCAGCAGGGTCGGGGAGCATGTTGGAAAGGTGAGGTCATCATCCTATGATACCCAACTCTGATAATCTCCATATACTTTGCAGAGACGTGTGCAGAAAGAGAGCTACAAAAAATGGTTGTATCCATTAACCAACCACCCATTGCTTAAATCTGGGACTATAGAGATTCTAAGAAGCATACCCTAGGAGTCAATACTGTTATGGACTTGTGGCTACAGGGATTCTTACTGTTACCAGTTATTTTCACAGCTAGCTGGGTTCTTTTCTCTATCCTCCCTGACAAGTCTTCTCCAGAATGAGCTTAGTATAATGCAGGGCACATTATAGGCTCTTTAAAAAATAGAATCATGGGGCCAGGCGCGGTGGCACACGCCTGTAATCTCAGCACTTTGGGAGGCCGAGGCAGGTGGATCACAAGGTCAGGAATTCGAGACCAGCCTGGCCAAGATAGTGAAACCTCGTCTTTACTAAAAATACAAAAATTAGCCAGGTGTGGTGGCAGGCGCCTATAATCCCAGCTACTCGGGAGGCTGAGGCAGGAGAATCGCTTGAACTGGGTAGGCGGAGGTTGCAGTGAGCCAAGATTGCACCACTGCACTCCAGCCTGGGCAACAGAGCGAGACTCCATCTTAAAAAAAAAAAAATAGAATCATTGGGGGAAAAATCATAGAATTTTAAAACTAGAAGACATCTTAGAAATTAATGACTTGGGAAGACTTCCAGCCAGTTTGTATAGAATCCAGGTCTCATAATTCCCAATCTGATCCCTTTTTGTGTTGTACATGGATAGTTGCCAACAGCTTTATATAACCCTATACCAGTATTCCCAAAACTTAAAAGAATTCTTAGTTGCTGAAAAATAGATTTTCCGTGGGTTAGGTGATTGTTCCTGTAATTGTGATCTGAATGGGGAAAAGCAAAGGGCAGTAGAGCAAGCTAGAATCTGAGAAAAAAAAAAAAGCTCTTCGACAAACTGACTCCTTTTCCTACAATCAGAGTATGTATAAAAAACTGCTCAAACAGTCCCTGAGTGTTTGGTAAAGCTATCTTGCAATTTAAAAAGCTAAAGCAAATTTTATGAAATATTAACTCAAAAGGCCTAAAATCTCTATGTCATTGACCCAGAGACATGTACACAGGGTACCAAATACATTCAAGAAAGACATGCATGCAAACATACGTGGCATTAAAATCAAGTCAAGAACATAAAGTAATACTACACAGAAAATTGAAGTTAAAATGCTATTCACTAATGTAAGTAGTAATGACATTTTTGATTTAATATAGTATGGATTTAATTATCAAATACTCCAAATTTTGCAAAAGATCCTTTTTTGGCTAGCTTCCCCTTCCCCTCCACAAATGCTCTCCACCTCTACTTCATCTATCTTTACATCTATCATTATCTTAAACGGTATCATTTACTTAAAGGGTTTTGACAGTGCCTTGTACCACAATATATATTCAATAAATGCTTCCCACTATCCTTCACTTTAAATTATCCAGGTATTTTAGGCAAAGGCAATATCTAATTATCACTCTGTTCTTAGAGATACATGATTAGCAAATGTATAGATTAGAAAGATACACTCTCTCGGAGCCACACAGACACGCCCAAATATCCTTTGTCCAGACCCTTTGTGGGCATCCAAGGCCTACTCAACAGGGCCTTGCTGTGTCATGCTGCCACCATGGGGAAGGGGGAAGGACAAGGTGGTGGTGGTGGTAGAGGGGAGCAGAACCTCTCTGACATCTCATAATGTGTGCCTCAGTCAGAGCTTGGAATTTCCTATTAGCATTCCTCCACCAATTCCACTGAGCTGCAAATCATTCTTTTCCAGAATCTGTCCCCATACCTAGCTCCTGTGGGCTATACTGATTTCACTATGGAATCAGGCAGTTCTCCAACACAGAGGCCCCCACCTTTCCTACCCTAGGCTGCCTCTTTCTTTGGAGCAAAGATTCGAGGTGGAATGAAAGAGATTATCCAAAGAAAGGTCAGGATTACACCCAACATTATCCCATATAACCCCCTCCCAAACTCCCTCCTACAGAGAAACATAGAACACTACAGAAAAAAATTGCAAGTATAGGGAAGTAGAGGACAGAGAGATACAGTAGGACTAAAAATTAATCAAACAGCTGGTAAAACAAATTATGATTTGAAAAGGAAAATAAGTAGACTGAAGATATTAAATACACAGGACAATAAATTACAGAAAAGGATACTTGAAATAAGGAGGTAGGTGCTGAGAAATAACTACAAGTAAATTGTTAGAAATTAATGGTCTGTATAAGGTAACAAGGCATGGATGCTGTGAAGAAATAACTACCCATTGTTCATAGCGCCCCCTTCTCTCCTCTTCAGCTGTCCCCCACCTTATGTGGGGTCTTTCAATCTAACCATAAGCAGCCGCTCTTCTATCTTTGCAGCCCCCTGCCCCCCTCCCTCAGTTTGGTTTACCTGTTATCAATCAATTACTGGCGTGTTCCAAAGATGGAGGGAGTGCCTCGGGAGCTCCGGGGTCTGCGCTGGGCTGGAGAAATACAAAGCTGTTGGGGCTTTGACGGCTTTGTCTTCTCACTCCTTTTCCCTCTTCAGTGACTGAGTCTGTCAGTTCACTCTCCCCCTGCAATGCAGCCCCTCCTAAGAAGGGCGGAAGGATTCCCCGCCCCCTCCTGCCTGACTCGGCTAATTCAAGTGATAGGTTCCAGAACACTTGAGGGAAGGAGAGACGATGAAAGCATCTCCCTAGGCTCATTGGTCTGCGCTATTATTCCCGATCTCTTCCAGCACCCCCGTGCTGACTGGGGGCCCAATGAATGAGCAGTTAATTGCCCTCTAATTTTAGGTCCTCTAATTTATGGATTTGAAATCTTAACTCTAGACTACAATGGAAAGGAGGAGTGTTCCTTTATTCCACAATTTAAGGACTTTAGGTTACAAAGTATTTTTAAGAATCAGAGTATTTTTCCACCCCTTCTCCCAATGCCTGCTCCTCCAGACTCGCCTCTCTACCCTCACAATGGGTAAATAAACCTAGTCCTATTCCATTTTGGGTAGAGCACAAGAAATTTGGGGTGGGGGGCGTGCTTCTGCGAATCTCTGAACTTGGTTAGGTCTGGGGGTTTGGGGGGCTCCGCTTCGTTTTGCCCCGAAATGCCTGGCGAGTAAAGGGAACGTGAGATTCCGGGGGCCCCAGCTTGGGTGCCAGGCCCTCATCTAGGTGTCCGCATTCTCCAGTTCTTCCCGCAGGGGCGGCGGCCTTGAGGGGCTGCAGAGGTACCCTCCCACGTCCCGCGCAGTGCAGTGCCTCCGCAGTCCAGAGGGTAGCAGTGCGCCCGGCTCCGAGCCGGACGGGTTTCGTAATCGCGTCGCCGCCGCTTCCGCCCTCAGCCGGCCCCACCTCTGCCGGGTCGTACTCGGCTCCCCCACCTCGCCGCAGAGCTAGCCCGGGAAGCCCACACTGGCGGCCACGGAGCAGAGTCCCTCACCCCCACCAGCTGTAGCTGAACGTCTGGATGGTGGAGAAGAGCAGGTGAGGCCGTGCAGTTGGTCCCCTGGCCCGCCTGCCGCGCCGGCCGGGCCAGGCGGAGACACACCGGATGCGGGGTGTGGGGGAGGCGGGTGTCCTGGGCTGCAGAGATGCTGGGGTGGTGGGAAGGGGGTGCGCGCCCGGGGTGGCCGTCGTCATCCACGCTCCTGGGGTGCGCAGGCTGAGGCCGCTGAAGAGTAGAAGGAAAAGAAGGAACTGGAATGTTGGGGGAGGTGGGAGGGAGAGGGTCCGAAAGATTCCCAGAGAGGTCTCAATCCGGTTAAGGGTTGGGAACAGCAGAGAACTTCTAGGTAGAATTGTGTAGTGGGGGGGAGACAGATATGGAATCTGTGTGATTGAATATATTTGGGGAGGGGAGGCTTAGGGCCTAGCCCTCTTTCCTCTTAAGCCCCCAGAAGACCTTTCCTGGGGAAGGGGAAGGTTGGTGTTGGGCCTGTCACTTGGCTGAAATATGGAGTCCACTCCGCTTCTCCAGAGTCCCTCAGCAGCCCTCCATGTCTCGGAGTCTCCACACAGGGACCAGCTGCTGCCCCGGGCTTCTAGCCAGAATTGCCCATGCCATTCTCTCGATTCTTTCTTTCTCTCCAGCTGCTTCATGTGAGGGCTTGTCAGGCCGCGGGTTGGAGGCCTTAGGGCCAGAGGCGGTGGGACCGGGAGAACCGGTTTGGGGCCCGAACAGGACCAGAGAACTAGCCTGTACATCCTTCCTCCCTGGCACCTCTTTCCCATCCCTTCTGCTCACCTCTCAACAGCTCTGAGACCCTCAAGTCCTAGTGTGATCTTGGTGGGGGCGGGGGGTGGCTTTCCCGGTTCCATATTTCACTCTTGCCATTTGGAACTCAGAGTTCTGAGCACCACTTGGCTCTCAGGACGTGGCCTTATGAGGTCTAATCCTCATCCCTCCTGTTGTTTTCTCAGCCCCTTCCCTATTCACTGTGGGGTTGGATTCGGGTGGCTCTTCCGCCTGGGCTGACCAGCTCAGGACTTCATTTTTCCTCAACCCACTCTCTTCTGGCTGCTGTAAAGAAGAGTGGCCGCCAGTGGCTCTTACTTCCTTTTCTGGCTTTGTTCCCATCCCCCACTGCCCTGCGCTACCATCACATTCACCCTGACCTGTCTTCTTCACACTCTGACCCCACCCTCAAGTTTCAGAGACCCTAATGTCCTAGGGAATGGAATTTCCTGGTCACTTCTCGTCATCATTGGTCATTTCATGCCAAGTCCCACACACACGCTTTCCCTCCACCCAGCTCTGGTCAGGTCCCTGGAAAAGAAACAGAAATGGCCTTGTTCTCTCCACTGCCCCTTTCCCTCTCTCATTCTCCTCCCCCTCTCTTCTCTTCCTTCCCAGCACTATCCACCTCTGTCCCTCAGCTTTGAGCCGAGTGGGGGATGTTGAGGGAGAGTCCAGTCACAGTACAGCCTGCCTGCTGGTGTTGGGGGTTTCCTCTAATTCTTCATTTTTCCCCAACCCTTACCACCTGCCACCACCACCATCAGGACAAACCCTATGACTGACTCATTGACGTCCCACTGACCACAGCTCCCCTCTCTGGACAGCGTGTTTTAGCTTCCGCTCCTTCTGGTTACTCCTCCCTTCCAGTGGTGAGAAGAGAAGTAAGAGAAAGCCCAGCCTCCTGGGTTCTCCCCTCCCCTAGAAGCTACATTTGAGTGTTTGTGTGATCTCATCTCCAGGCTGTTAAAAAAAAAAAAACCTCTCCGTGTGTGTGTGTGTGTGTGTGTGTGTGTGTGTGTGTGTGTGTGTGTGTGTGTTTTGTATTTGAGACAGGGTCTTGTCCTGTCACCCAGGCTGGAGTGCAGGGGTGCAAACATGGCTCACTGTAGCCCCAACTCTTGGGCTCAAGTGATCCTCCTGCCTCAGCCTCCCCAGTAGCTGGGATGACAGGCACATGCTACCACACCCTGCTATCTCATTTTTTTGTGTGCGTTTTTTTTGAGGCGGAGTTTCGCTCTTGTTGCCCAGGCTGGAGTGCAATGGTGATCTCGGCTCACTGCAATCTCCGGTTCAAGCGATTCTCCTGCCTCAGCCTCCCAAGTAGCTGGGATTACAGGCATCCGCCACCACGCCCAGCTAATCTTTTGTATTTTTAGCAGAGATGGGGTTTCACCATGTTGGCCAGGCTGGTCTGGAACTCCTGACCTCAGGTGATCCACCCACCTTGGCCTCCCAAAGTGCTGGGATTACAGGTGTGAGCCACCACGCCCGGCCTATCTCTTGTTTTTAAATCAGTCTAGGGTGCCAAAGCATCAGGGTTCCCCGCCTGCAAGAAAGGGAGATTCCTGTTCATGTTAAAGTGTCATATTTATGAAACTGCCCTTTTTGGAATCTTTGAGGTTGTCTGTACTACAGGACTGGGGAAATGCAAGTGAGTCTAAGAAGAACCCAGATGTGTCCTACCCTGGCTGGCAGTAGTGAGAAGGGAGGAAGTTCTTCCTTGGACACTAGTACTATTGGAAAGTTCCTTATGTCTGGTTCACTGATGAAGCTTGAGGATAGAATTGGTGAGGAGGGAGGGGAGAACAGGTCACAGCTGGAGGGGAGCCTGGGCCCTATAGGGTGTGAGGCAGAGCAGAGTGGCAGATAGGACATGTGGACGGTGGGGAAAATATTCCTCATGGGACAGAAGATACCTGGCACATGTACCCACAACCTGTACACAGATGATCTGTACTGGACACACGTGGAGATATGGCCATGCCATGCATGTGCAAACAGAGGTGTACACACAGGAGTGCAGTGATACAGGACACAGATAAACAGAATGTACAGAGCCTTCAGGAAGGATCTCAAGGTCAGGTAATAAAGGAACTGCTGACTGGCTTCTGGGAGGGATTGGATTTCACTGGAGGGAAATCAGGAGGAATAGGGCAGCAAACAGAGAGGGAAGAAATTCCTTACTGTAGAAAGTCTTTCCTGAGGGCCAACCTGCCAGTTAGTCTCCTAGGACCTCAGTGGTCCAGGGCTCTCCTGTTCTTAAAGAAACTCTAGGCGTTCAGGGCAAGGTAAGAAAAAAGGCAGGGACAGGGTGGAGACCTTGTTTGTCAGAACAAAAAACCACTATTTCCTCTTCAGAGTCACTTAAATGCCCCTCCCCTTCTGCCCTAAACTCAGAGAGAAGGGAGCTGGAGCTTGTATCACCCCAAACTTTGCTAATTTCTGCCACTATCCTTTGGTCCTCGCCCATCCTCTTAACTCTAAGTGCTTCTAGCCCCCTTCCTCTCCCTTGGTACCACCAGCCACTGCTCCTTAACCCCTTGGTGTCCTTTTGGTTCTGTTCCTTTTTTTTAGAGTCAAACTGAGGTTCATAGTGTTTGGGAATGAGTGTTGGTGTACAGGTCTAGGGCCTCTCAGGGAGGACTGGGAAGATATAGGCTCATCAGGAGGTTTCTCAAGGATTGGGGGAGGGGGAGATTTCTCACTGATCTTTCTTTTTACTTTCTTCTAATCCAGGGTTCCGAGTCTGAGGAAGACATAACCTTGTGCCTGCCTGCCCACCTCTCTCTCTGGTCCTGTTCATCTCTCAGGCTCTGAGACACTGACCTTCACTGCTCAGTTAAAGGTTCCAGGGATTCCACTTTGTCTGGACCCATCCAGCTGAGTGAACCCAGGGTGGTGGTGTATCTGGGGAGAGTGAGGAGTGGGTTGTCCAAACACCAGGGAAAGAGCCCTTTGGGGCCTCAGACAGAGGAGTGAAGCTGGAACCATCAGGGAACATGAGTGAATTTTGGCACAAACTGGGCTGCTGTGTGGTAGAGAAACCCCAGCCGGTGAGTCTCCCCACCCCCCATCCTAACCCAAAGAGCAGGCAGTTACCGTGTGCTGTGAGGTAGCCACACCATCTAGGATCTGCCATCTAAAAAAGCACACTTCTTGCCTCCCTCTGTGTCAGGAGCTTCTATGGTCAGGCAGCTGTATATGTGGAATAAAGGGGACTGGGTGATGGAAGAAGTGAATAGTCCTAGCTATTACCTCCTGTTCCTGTCCATTCTGAGCTGGGTGGGGTTTGTAGGTGGAGCTGCATACCTGTCAGTTTTCCCCATTATTTCGTCATCAGTCAGAGGTGACTTTGACATGTCCTTTCTTTGTCCAGTGTTCACTCTGCAGGCCACTGCCCTCACTACTCTGGTTCATGTCTTCTGTGTGCTTTTGCTGTTCCAGCTTTTGCCTTTCATGCCCTAGTGATTTCCCTGTTAAAATGCCACATCCCCTCTTCCCACCAGGCCCTTAGCTTTTCAGTGGTTTTGAAGACTCTTTTCCCTTCCTCCGTGCTGACTGGAGGAGGGGCCTTAAGACATGACTCCTTATCTTCTTCAAGCAGAAGAAGAAGAGAAGACGGATTGACCGGACCATGATTGGGGAACCAATGAATTTTGTCCACCTGACTCACATTGGCTCAGGGGAGATGGGGGCCGGAGATGGACTTGCCATGGTAACAAGGAAATGGGGAGAGGTTGATACGGGGGTGAGGTCTATAACCGTTCCCTCTTTTTGAAAGTTCAAGCTAGGGACATATGAAAATACTCAATGGGGAAGTAAAAACCTGGGATTCTAGTCCTGGTCACCAGTTGTGGAAACCCGAGACCTGGCATTTTAGGTGTCTGGGCCTAGGTTCTCTCATCTTTACAACTTAGCAGATTGTTCTTCATTGGGATAGGGGGTATATATCTTAATAGTTGGAGGGCTTTTTCCAAAAACTTATAACTCTCCCTTCTCCTAATTAAGAACTGCTATCTCAGTGCCACAGTAAATCATATATTTAGGAGTGTTGGGACAGGAAAAAAGCTGAGCACCTTCATCCTAAATAATGTCTAAGATGCACTTCTGTTCCCAAAATAAGGGAAATGGGGCTAGAGATAGTCTTTTCTCAGATCCTGAAACTCAGATATATAGGGGAGAATCCATTGTGAGGGAATATTATTAGTAAAAGACCCATTTTACCTCATCCTCACGAAGGCCAGTGTGAAAAGAGGCATTGAGACTCCCCTAGGAGGAATGGTGGTTAGCAGATGGCTGCTATTGTCAAGGAGATGGCGTCAGCCTCTTCCCTGGAGGGCACAAAGTAGAGTTCTTACTGTAGGATATGAAGACTTACGAAGGTGTCTCACATCTATTTTTTTACAGACAGGTGCAGTTCAGGAGCAGATGAGATCCAAGGGAAACCGAGATAGGCCATGGAGCCATTCTAGGGGCTTATAGCTCCAATAATGGAATGGTGAGTGATTAGAGAAACCCATCCAACACCTCAGCCCCCATAACAGCACAACCTGATACCCTGACTCAGAACCCTGATCTTATGCAAGAAAGGGAGGTGTGGCCGGGCATGGTGGCTTATGCCTGTAATCCCAGCACTTTAGGAGGCCGAGATGGGTGGATCACTTGAGGCCAGGAGTTCAAGACCAGCCTGGCCAAAGAGGCAAAACCCTGTCTACCAAAAAATACAAAAATTAGCCGGGCACAGTGGCGTGCTCCTGTAGTCCCATCTACCTGGGAGGCTGAGGCATGAGAATCACTTGAACCCGGGAGGCGGAGGTTACAGTGAGCTGAGATCGCGCCACTGCACTCCAGCCTGTGTGATAGAGCGAGACTCTATCTCAAAATATAAAAAAAGAATGGGAGATAGGGAGGAATTAGAAGGGAAGATTCAAGAATGTAGGATCTAGGCCGGGCATGGTGGCTAACGCCTATAATCCCAGCACTTTGGGAGGCCGAGGTCAGCAGATGACTTGAGGTCAGGAGTTTGAGACCAGCCTGGCCAACATGGTGAAACCCTGTCTCTACTAAAAGTACAAAAATTAGCCAGGCATGATGGCACACGCCTGTAATCCCAGTTACTCAGGCGGCTGAGGCCGAAGAATCACTTGAACTCGGGAGGTGGAGGTTGCAGTGAGTCTAGATTGCGCCACTGCACTCCAGCCTGGGTAACAGAGTGAGATTCCGTCTCAAAAAAAAAAAAGAATGTAGGATATAGAAAGACTAAGAGGGTGTTGTGCAGACAGAAGTAAAGAACACACTGTGGAAATAGCTTAAAGTCTGCACTAGGTAGTGCCTTCTTCCTAAAGCCTTGGTTTTCTTTGAGGCTAATCTTCTTTAAGAAAAACTTTTTTTTTATTTCAGGTTCTGCCATCTTGAAACCCCCATTCTGTTTCCAGCCCAGAAGAAATGCTGCCCCTACCAGATCCCTCCTTGAACCAGTGATCTAAGGACCCCTCTTTTCCCTATCTGCCTAACAGTGCCTCACAAGGCTTGGGGGCTGGACTCCCTCTACTCCCTCTGGCTATAGCCCCTCCTGGAGATGGGGTCAAGGCAGCAGGACTGATCAAGTGACTACTGGTTAGCCAGAGGAGCTCAGCTGAAGCCCTGGAAACCCTCAGGTCTGAGATAGGAGTTCTCTAGGAACCTGGAATGAGTTCCTGTCTCCTGAATGATGGTCTGGGTGCCACCTGTTTTTAAACTCTTAAACCTGGAACTCCTTAAATGGGGTAGGTGGGTGAGATTATCAAAGCTGAAGCTGGCTTTGCTGAGAAGCTCCCTACCTCCCTGCCCTTCTCCTCCTTCCTCCTGGAATGAACTAAAGCAGATGTCAAGCAGGGGCTGGTGGGGGTGCCTACTCCCTTTTCCACTCTATCTTTAGATTTCAAACCTTAGGCTTACAGCCCCTCAATATCTCTCTGCTAACACCAGTGTCTCTTTCTCTAGTTAGGCCTCTAATCCTCTGTTTCTATTTACCAGCTTCCCAGCAACTTTCCTTTTTTAAAATATTAAAAATTTAATTCAGGTTCTCTTAATTATCCTCATCCTGCTGTTGCCTCCGCCCTTAACTCTATCCCTATTAGGAACCTTGTTTCCCACCGAATAAGAGTTAAGGTAAGAGGTAGCTCTTCACCTGATGACATTCCATTTAAGTTTTGGGGCATCTTTCCTGCCCTCTGCCAACCTCCCTGCTGGCCCAGGTGAGAGGAGGAAGAGGGGTCTGGAGAGAAACCCAAAATGCGGCAGAACTAGGAGTAACTCCATCTCAAGGTGGACTTCTGATCATTGAGGATGGTGAGATAAATAGGTTGAAAACAATCATCTGTGAGTTTAGGAGTCTTAAGATCCTCACAGCACGGGAGCAGGGAGAGGCTCTATCTAGAACAAGGTTTCACAACCGAGATGCCTTTGACATTTTGGGCTGAAGTGTTCTTTGTAAGGAAAACCTGTTTCCTATTTTGTGCATTACAGGATATTTAGCAGCATCCCTGGCCCACTCTAGTTATGACAACCAAAAATGTCTCTATACATTGCCAAATTTCTCCTAGGGGGCAAAATCGCCTCCATTTGAGAACCACAACTCTAAAGTCAAGATATTTTTCTCTGAAGTGATTTCTGCTTGGCACGCTACCCTCATCATGTTACTCATCTTAAGCCCGAGCCATGGATCAACTAGGAGCCCATATAAATGAGGCTCAGTAGGGCTGCACATAATCTCCAAACAATTCTTTATTCAGTGTTTTGCTTGTGTTCGCATGTTGCTATGATGGACAGGTCCCCCTCCTCCATTCTCGCCCTCTGGAGAAGTGGTTCCTGCAGTGTAGAGATATGAACAGGGTATGGTAGGATTGGGGAAAGGGGAGAGAGAAGCAGTAGATACACTCCTTATCTTCCCCAAATTTTAAGCTCTATTTCTGTGCCCTAGTCCTAGACACACATTAGACTCAGGGAGTTTTGTCTGAAGACCAGGTCCCACTGCCCCCTGGCTGAAGAGTCTGCTTTAAATGGGAAAACAACGTAGGAGCAGGGGTCTTTAGGCACTTTCAGTATTCTCAGGTGTTCTTCGTTCTGGCCCTTCCAGGGTAATTAGGAAGGCAAAACAAGACAGATGAGCTCCTGCCTGCTCTGAGACAAGAAGGGTGGGGTCTCATTAGCTTTGCAACAGGAAACATCCTGTTTTATGGTAGTGGGGTCAGGAATGTAGGAACTGGTATCCATTCTGCCAATTCCACCACCCATTCAGTTTGCTTATCCCTACAGAACAGTGACTGAGGTTCTATTCTTTTTTTTTTTTTTCAAATTTCCATGTATTTTCTGCCATTTTTCAGGGTCTAAGATTGGTCATACATTCCCAATTTACTCTCAGTTCCAGTCAAGCTGGTTGCTCTGAAAGTAACCCAGCTTGTTGCTCTAAAATACCTCAGTAGCCTGAGTGTTATACTAGAGATCTAAAGGGTTAACAGGATAGGGTGGAAAGGTTAGAGACTCCTAGAAATCTCTGGTCACCGTGATCTTCGGCCTCATTCTAATACCTGTTCTTTGGACACAGTCTTTTTCCTTTGGTGCTCTCTTGCCTTTAGCTACCTTCTCTAATACGTATGCTACCATCACTAATAAAGTGATGGGAATGGGTTTGAGAGTCGTAATTTATATTAAAAAGTTGTTGGACTTTTAAATACATTTTTTCAAATAAAAAATTAAGCAAAATAGTTGCACAGTAATCATTGCAGGTGTGTGTTGGATTAAAGGATGGATATAGCTAATGAAGATGACTCCTCAAAAGTGGCTGAGATGGAATTTTGTACCAACATTGCCCTTTTGAGGAGAGAGGGCCAAGCATGAAGGCAAGAAGACCACTGTCATCTTTCAAGGGCTCTCAACTCCTTGTTCTTCCTACTCCCTTTTCTTAGCTTTATTTGAGATTTTTCAAGCCTGTAAAAGAAGTACTTGTTTTAAAACAATGTTGGAAATGAGGAAAATGAGCAATATCAACATTTTATCCTGAGGGACAGGGAGTAGGAAACAAGCCAGAGGCTGCTAGTTACATAGTTCAGTCTTAGGGATGAAGGGATTTATGTCTCTCCTCCCTCAGGTACCTCTGTAAAGAAACACAAGACCAAACAATGTGTTTTCCAGTTTTGTTTTTCTGTACTAAAAATATCTAGTGGGTGCTAGGATTGAAAGGGCAAGAGAGGTTGAGATACTGACATCTCCTCATGTGGATGAAGTGGCCATTACCTCTGGTTTCTGTCTATCTGCGTAAGGAAAAAAAATAGAGAAAAAGGGAAATTACAACCACATCTATATTCTTTTCCCTTCCTTGCTTCATCTCCCCCTCCCACAAACCCATATTCCCTCAACCCTACTGCCCACCCCTTACTTATTTTTGTATGCAATAATGGTATTGGACACACAAGGAGAAAAACAGAAACAAGCAAAATGACCAAGTGTAAGCTTTATCACCTTTCCCTCCTCAAAGTCCTATCATCCGTATCAATTGAGACTACCTTATCAAGTCAATCAGAACCTTTGCTAATTCTGGGAAAAGCGGAGGACTAGCCTTCCTTGTCCCGGAAGGACAGTACTCCCAAATGGTAGTGGTGAAGAGAGTGGGCACTGGTGTCAAACCTGGTTTAAATCTCGTGGCTCTGCCACTTACTAGCTTTGTAAACCTCAGTTTCTTCATCTGAAAAGCAGGGATAATAATACCTCATAGGATGTGAGGATCGATTCAGGTAAAGTGCACATAGTAAGACCTCAAATTTTGGCACTTGTTGCTGTTAAGCTGTATTAGGTCAAAACTATTAATTGATTAAGATCCTTCATATCTGTTAATTATCTGTGCATCAAAAAGACTTTATGGGCCGGGCACAGTGGCTGATGTCTGTAATCCCAGAATTCTGGAAGGCCAAGGTGGGCAGATCCTTGAGCTCAGGAGTTGGAGACCAGCCTGGGCAACATAGCGAGATCTTGTTAGCCAGGCATGGTGGTGCACGTCTGTAGTCCCAGCTATTCAGCAGGCTAAGGTGGGAGGATTGCTTGAGCCCAGAAGATGGAGGGTGCAGTGAGTTGTGACTGCGCCACCACACTCCAGCCTGAGTGATGAGAGAGAGACCCTGTCTCGAAAAAAAGTCTTATGGTCAGGGGCACAGTAGCTCATGCCTGTAATCCCAGCACTTTGGAAGGCTGAGGCAGGAGAATTGTTTGAGCCCAGGAGTTTAAGACCAGCCTGGGCAAGATAGCGAGATCTTGTCTGTGAAAAAAAAAGAGAAAGAATTTCCAGGGCCAGGCATGGTGGCTCATGCCTATAATCCCAGCACTTTGGGAGGCCGAGGTGGGTGGATCACTTGAGGTCAGGAGTTCTAGACCAGCCTGGCCAACATGGTAAAATGCTGTCTCTTCTAAAAAAAAAAAAAAAAAAAAAAATTAGCCGGGCGTGGTGGTGGGTGCCTGTAATCCCAGCTACTCAAGAGGCTGAGGCAGGAGAATTGCTTGAACCTGGGAGGCAGAGGTTGCAGTGAGCCAAGATCACGCCATTGCACTCCAGCCTCGGCAATAAGAGTGAAACTCTTGTCTTGAAAAAAAAATATTTCCAATCTTAACTATTAACTATTTGGTCAATAATCACCTAATGAGCAGTAAGACATTTTACCTAATGACCAACCAGTAGTTGCTCAATAAATAATAGGTGGAATCAATGGCTAACAATGTGAATAACTAATGCATGTTATGAATCAATAACCAGGTAAGTCAGTAACAGTTCACGTAAGCAACACTGGCTGGCTTAGCAACTGGGTTTTAGATACCAGGACTTTTCAGATCCGTCAACAAAGACCCTGGCTCATCACCAAACACTTACTGGTTGCATCTCTGTGAACACTGAAGAGAGGCTATTCCAAATATCCTCCAGGCCAATCCTGACCCGTTTCCAAAAAGCCAGGGCTGGGCAGGGGCTGGTGGGTGGCAGGCTGGGACTGCTTCTGAGGTGGATGGTGGGGAAGGAGGTAGTGGTGGTCCTGGTACTGGTGGTGCTCTGAGAGGCACAGTTGGTGTCAGTACAGAGACTTGTGTCCAGGGGGCACTCTTCCCGAAGTCGGTTGCAGGGACATTGTTGATAGGTGCAAGGCTTGTGCTCCGTGCGGAGCTGGCTCAGCGCCCCAACTCGAAGGCGCCCGGAAAGGCCGTGCAGCTTCCCAGACCGGCTCCGGCTCATGGTGCCCGACTTGCAGTGGCAGTGCCACGGGCCCCAGGGCATCAGCACCAGCCGCAGATCCTCAGGAGATGGCATGGCTGTGGGTGAGGGTGACGGCCACCGGCTCGGGGTAGACCCAGGTGTGGACCACTGGCTCAGGGTGGCCTCCGAGCCTGGCAGGTCCTCAGTAGACCTCCCGGGGGAGCGCGGCAGGCTTGAAGTCAGCCTGATTTCAGGCTCCTGACTATTGGCTATAAACCTCGTGCTGGAACTCCCCGCTGTATTGGGAGTCGCACTGGGAAGCTCTCTGCTGGTGCTATCCTTTCCGGCATTAATCACAACCCCCTCTTCTGAAGACCCATCCTCCTCGTTAATGGCGGACGACTGGCTAAAGCCGGTGGACACCGTGGCGGCCAAGAGCTCGGCAGCCGCTGGTCCAGCCAGGCGGTCGGCGTCGGCCATGGCATCATTCTCGTCCTCTAGGATTATCCTTGTCTTCCGGGGAAGACCAGTCCGGGCGGTGCTCCGGTAGCTGCGGGTCATGGGGCCCCCAAAGCGTAAACTGACCCGCTGCATTTCGGTCGGAGTCTGGGTCAGGCCTTGGGCCCCCGCCGCCCGGGGACCCAGATTCAGCAGCAGGACCCACAGCAGCGCGCCGGCGGCGGGGACCATGGGGCTGGGCTCTTGGGGTTGGGAGGGTGGCCAGTGAGGCAGGCCCTGCCTCCTACCTTCGCTCCCTCCCTTCTGCTGTAGACCCACTGGGTCGTTTGAACCAAGGCCCGCGGGGAAGGGGGTGGGGTTCGACGCGCAGGCGCGCTCGCGAGGGCCGCGCGGGGTGCTCCCAAGGAACCTCTCCGGCAAGAACTCTGCCAGAACCGAAGGTTTGGGATGCAAGAGGTGGTGAAAGAGTCGTTCACTTCTTTGGAGCAGAGCTTAAATGTCTCATCGCAGTTTATTAGCCTCTACAGTTCTAAATTTACTAAAGAGGGCAAAAATACAGGTTTTGAAAGCACTCCTTCCCAGGCTCACAGGCAGCAGACATGACTTAGAAGGAAAAAGGGCATACAGCGGTTCTTCAAGATTTAATGAGCTGACTCTCCTGGCTCCCAGCAGGCAGGCTGGCTGTCAGGTAAGCCTCTTCCATCCAAGGTGGAAGGATCACAGTCTCTCCAGTTAGAGAGGAGGAAAATTAGGACCCAAAAAGATGAAGTTATTTGCCCAAGGTTCTACAGCTAAAGTAGGATTAAAACCCAGAGCTCTGGCCGGGCGCGGTGGCTCACACCTGTAATCTCGGCACTTTGGGAGGCCGAGGCGGGCAGATCACGAGGTCAAGAGATCGAGACCATCCTGGCCAACATGGTGAAACCCCGTCTCTACTAAAAATACAAAAAAATTAGCTGGGCGTGGTGGCGTGCGCCGGTAGTCTCAGCTACTCGCTGAGGCTGAGGCAGAAGAATGGCTTGAACCGGGAAGCGGAGGTTGCAGTGAGCCGAGATCGCACCACTGCACTCCAGCCTGGCGACAGAGCGAGACTCCGTCTCAAAAAACAAAAAACAAAAAAACCCAGAGCTCTGCATATCCCATACAAAATGACCCTACGTTCAGCCTTCCATCCCAGCAACTGGAATGAAAGTCACCCAGCAGATCAGTTTCCCAGCCTCAAAGCCCTGCTGAAAGTAGGGTCATGCAAAGGACAAAATCCCACTGAGAAGTGAAGATCCGGTGGTACTGAGGTTGGGGATAAGATGATTTACAAAACAGTTCAGATGTTTCAGGGATTCGGGTGTAGGCAGATCACTAACTGGTTCTAAGGCCCTTTATCCAGTCCTGTGCTAGGTCCCTCCTGAGCCATGGAGATCCCGGTCCAGCCTAGGAGAGGGAGAGGGGGAGGAGAGAAGTGGTTCAGGGGGTAGGACTTGGGTTTTATTTTCTGGTTTGGGGAGAGAAGCCAGGTGAATTGGAAGAGCTAGATGATTGGGTTGAGTCATCATTTAGCACTTTTGCTCCCTAACACTCTCTCCCCCACTGGATATCATCTGTTCACTGCCAACACATCTCTTCCTAATTTCTAGGGCCAGTCTGAATCTCCTCTGCACTGTGATTATTCCTTTATTCCTTATTGCCTCTGCACTTATATGTATAGGTTTTTTTTTTTTTTTTCATTTATTCTTGTTGGATGCAGTAGTGTCCTTCATTTCTTCTCTGGGTGTGTGCAGTTTCCCCATATACATTAAAGCACCCGAAAGCAGGGCCCTCTAGCTTTTCGTTCTTTTGTATGTCCCCCAAGGCATTAAAAAAGTAGAGATTGGCTTTACACATCCCACCCCAAAGCTTTATTCTTAAGTGTGAAACTCACTGTCTGACAGCTTCAGGGATGTGGACTTGATCCAGGGATACGAGTTGGGCCAGCTCCCCCAGGCTGTCCAGAAAACGGATTTTTCGTGTGAATTTGGAACTGAAAAGAGAGAATAAATCAACTGTGTTTTGTATTGGGAGAAGGGTTCCCAAAAATCCTTGCAAAGAAAAATGTAGAAGTAGAGTGGTTAAGGCTAGAAAGAATCAAGGTGGAGAAAGATCTTAATCTTGATTTTGAAAATGGGGGGAAGGAGAAAGGAGTCCTTGTTCCTAGAACTAGTACCTGATGAAGGGCCGAAGCAGTGCCAGAAATGCTTTCACATACCACGTAGCATGGACAACCACCAGGGCTCGCAGGTTTTTCCGTAGCCTGAAAAACAACATGAGATCATCCTATTTCTTCTTCCACCTTTATGTGTGAAGATCAAGTGGAACTGTTTTCTGTACTGTAACTTCCTTCATTCACTTCTCTAGTTTCTAGATTTATCTGGTACTTGGGTCTAATCCCCATTCCATCAGCTGTAATCTCAGCTCCACCCATCTTATTTAGCCCTCCATGATCCTCATTTTTAAAAAAACTCTCAAGATTTTTTTTTTTTTTTTTGAGACGGAGTCTCACTCTGTCGCCCGGGCTGGAGTGTAGTGGCACTATCTCAGCTCCCTGTAAGCTCTGCTTCCCGGGTTCACGCCATTCTCCTGCCTCAGCCTCCTGAGTAGCTGGGACTACAGGTGCCCGCCACCGTGCCCGGCTAATTTTTTGTATTTTTAGTAGAGACGGGGTTTCACCATGGTCTCGATCTCCTGACCTCGTGATCTGCACGCCTCGGCCTCCCAAAGTGCTGGAATTACAGGTGTGAGCCATCGCGCCCGGATTTTTATTTTTATTTTTATTTTTTGAGATGGAATCTCACTCTGTCGCCAGGCTGGAGTCAGTGGCTTGATCTCGGCTCACTGCAACCCTCCACCTCCCGGGTTCAAGTGATTCTCCTGCCTCAGCCTCCCGAGTAGCTGGGATTATAGGCACATGCCACCATGCCCAGCTAATTTTTGTATTTTTTTAGTAGAGATAATGACTTGTCACCATGTTGGCCAGGCTGGTCTTGAACTCCTGACCTTGTGATCCGCCCACCTCGGCCTTCCAAAGTGCTGGGATTACAGACGTGAGCCACCGCGCCCGACCACCTGGTCTTTTTCTGCTCCATTTCCATCTTGTGCTCTACCCTCGCGTAAGTTCCTTTTGCATGCTTCTACATCGCTCCATGACCAAGATTACTTATAAAACTCTAGGTGGAAGAAGACCAGCAAGGACGAAAAAAGGAAAGGGGGCAAGAAGAGAAATGTGAGCAAATGGAGATGGGGGAACCAAAAGGGGAAAAAAAAAAACCTGAGAAGGAAAAGAAGACACAGGGCCAGGCACAGTGGCTCACACCTGTAATCCCAGCACTTTGGGAGGCCAAGGCAGGCAGATCACCTGAGCTCAGGAGTTCAAGACTGGCCTGAGAAACATGGCAAAACCCTGTCTCTAACAACAACAACAAAAATACAAAAATTAGCTAGGCATGGTGGTGGCGCATGCCTGTACTCCCAGCTACTTGGAAGGCTGAGGTGGGAGGATGGCTTGAGCCAGGGAGGGAGAGGTTGCAGTGAGCCAAGATCATACCACTGCACTGCAGCCTGGTGACAGAGAAGACACATAGGTCAGTGATGAAGGCAGAGAAGAAGATAATGGAGGTGTGGAAAGGGAAATAAATGGCAAGACTGAGAGAAGAGTGCTTTCTGTGTGCCAGGCAATATGCCACACTAATTTACTCGATTTTCATAAATACGCAGTGGCAAAAGTATAACTATTGCCATTTTACAGATAAAGAAGCTGAAGTGGCCGGGTGCAGTGGCTCATGCCTATAATCTCAGCATTTTGGGAGGTGGAGGTGGGCAGATCACTTGAGCTCAGGAGTTTGAGACCAGCCTGGGCAAAATGGTGAAACTCCATCTCTACAAAAAATACAAAAGTTAGCTGGGCATGGTGGCCCATGCCTGTAGTCCCAGCTACTTGGGAGGCTGAGGTGGGAGGATCGCTTGAGCCTGGCAGGCAGAGGTGGCAGTGAGCCGAGATCGTGCCACTGCACTCCAGTCTGGATGACACAGCCAGATCCTGTCTCAAAAAAATAAAAAAAACAAAACAAACAAACAAACAAAAAACTGAAGCTGAAGCCCAGAGAGGTTAAGTGACTTGTCCAAAGCCATACAGCTAGTAAACGGTAATGTGGTAACGGCAGGATTTGAAGCTAGATTTCCTTGACTCCAAGAGAAGACAGAAGACAAAAGAGCTGGGAAAGGAACGTAAAAGGACAAAGAAAATAGGAAAAGGACTAAATGGAAGAAGAAATAATAGAAAGATGGGGAAAAAAAGATGAGATAGAGAGTTGTAGCCCTCTCATCCCAGGTCTCACCGCCGATCCAGGGTACGGTAACACTGACGTATCCAGCTTAGAGGTGGAACTTGGGCCCTGCTTGTGCCTCCACTCAAATGAACAAGCAGGTAATTTTCAGCTACTAGCAGCTCCAGAGTTCCCACCATATACCTGGGGAGATGAAATTGCAGGGAAGGTATGTGTTGGGGGCTTCAGAGAGTGAGAGGAACATTACTGTAGACTCTCCCATCAGCTACTGATCTTTGAAGGAGTTCTTTTTTACTTTTCCCTCCCTAACACTGCCCTGTAGCCCTTCAGGCCTTCCACCTCACCTAAACAAGTGTTCCATGACATAGGTGTAGTTGGGGATGCTGCTTCTGGGTAGATAACAGGAAGCAAAAAGGATGACAGCATTGAGGCCATCACCGTGGTAACCTGGAGAGTGTAAGGGGAAAATTCATTTGGTCAACAAATATGTATTGACAGATAGTATATCTGTTTAAGTTGAGGGACTCTGAGGGTCTCTGGAAGTTCCAGGATAGATTTTGGATCCAATGACTGAGTCTCCAGCTTAGGCATTTTATTAAGAAGCCGTAGCTCTTAACACCTGCATTATGCTAGCCATTACCTCCATGAGACAGGACTTTCTTATAGGGCTCAATGACAGTCATGTCTACGCACTGCTCCCGTGGTCCCATTCGGAACACCCTCCAGTGATGTCCATCTTCTCCAGCCACATCCCACATACAACCTCGGCCCAGCCTTTCAGCTGTCTCACTGGTGCCCAGACCCTCTGCCCGGGGTAGTTCATCTAAAAGAGAGGGATGGGGAAGGATCAACAAGGCAGATTTCCTACCTTCAGTTTTTTGTAACTTCCTCAGATTCCTAGTTTGTTACTCTAATCTGTCATTACTCAATGTTTTCCTTGATTCTTTTTTTTTTTTCCTTTTTTTTGAGACAGAGTCTCACTCTGTCACCCAGGCTGGAGTGCAGTGGTGGGATCTCAGCTCACTGCAACCTCCACTTCCCGGGCTCAAGCGATTCTCTAGCTTCAGGCTCCCATGTAGCTGGAACGACAGGCATGCACCACCATGCCCAGCTAATTTTTGTATTTTTTGTAGAAACAGGGTTTTGCCATGTTGCCTAGGCTGGTCTTGAACTCCTGAGTTCAAAGCAATCAGTCCACCTTGGCCTCCCAAAATGCTGGGATTAGAGGCATGAGCTACCGCACCTAGCCTCTAACCCAGGCTTCTGTTTTGACTCTAGCCGTATCCCTAAATGCCTAGAGTGTACATCTTCACTTCGTGTCTGCTTGTCATCAACAAATCACCAGATTCAAAAGGGAACTCAAGGCTGTGCTCAGTGGCTCGTACCTGTAATCCCAGCACTTTGGGAGGCCAAGGCAGGAAGATTGCTTGAAGCCAGGAGTTTGAGACCAGCCTGGGCAACAAAGTGAGACCTCATCTTTACAAAAAATTTAAAAAATAATAAAATTACATAACAACAACAACAAAAAAATGGAACTCAAAATCATTCTTTTCTGCTTTGGGAGGCCAAGGTGGGAAGATCACTCATGCCCAGGAGTTCAAGGCTGCAGTGAACTATGATCATACCACTGCACTCTAGCCTGGGTGACAGAGTGAGACTTTGTCTCTAAAAAAATAATAATAATACAGCCTGGGCAACAAGAGTGAGACTCTGTCTCAAAAATAATAATAATAATAATAACAATAAATAAATTATTCCTCTTATTCTCCCTCATATTTCCTATTTCCTTTTTTTTTTTCTGAGATGGAGTCTTGCTCTGTTGCCCAGGCTGGAGTGCAGTGGTGCGATCTTGGCTCACTGCAACCTCCACCTCCCAGGTTCAAGTGATTCTCCTGCCTCAGCCTCCCGAGTAGCTGGTACTACAGGTGCACGCCCCCATGCCTGGCGAATTTTTTGTATTTTTAGTAGAGATGAGGTTTTGCCATGTTGGCCAGGCTTGTCTCAAACTCCTGACCTCAGGTGGTCTACCTGCCTTGGCCTCCCAAAGTGCTAGGATTACAGGCATGAGCCACCGTGCCCAGCCATATTTCTTGTATTGATGAATGACTAATCCATCTAGCTGCCTGAATGAGAAAATTATATTATTATTATTGTTGTTGTTGTTATTTTCTTTTAGAGACAGGGACTCACTCTGCTATCCAAGCTGGAGTAAAGTGGCTCGACCTTTGCTCACTGCAGCTTTGACCTCCTGGCCTCAAGTGATACTCCCACCCCAGCTTCCCAAGTAGCTAGGGCTATGGGTACCCATCAGCATGCCTAGCTAGTGAGAAAACTGCATGTCATTTGAAACTCCTTCTTCTCTATCAGCCCTGAAATGAACTGGACTCCAGATTGTCATCCATCTATCTCTATGATATTCTTTCATCATCCTTTCCACTACTGCTATCCTGGTTTGGGTTCTTAGTATTTCTCACCTGGCCTTGGTACTAGCCTCCTTACTGCTTTCCCTGCCTCTCGTCTGTTTTTTTCCAATAGACCCTCTATACCACTGCTAGAGCAAGCTTTGCTTTCTTCTCTACCTTTTTTTTTGAGACAGGGTCTCACTCTGTCTTCCAGGCTGGAGTGGAGTGGCATGATCTTGGCTCACTACAACCTCTACTTCCCAGGCTCAGGTGATCCTCCCACCTCAGCCTCCCGAGTAGCTGGGACTACAGGTCTGTGCCACAAAGCCCGGCCAATTAAAAAAAATTTTTTTTTGTAGAAATAGGGTTTCACTTTGTTGCCCAGGCTGGTCCCAACTCCTGGGCTCAGATGATCTGCCCTCCTCAGCCTCCGAAAGTGTTGGGATTACAGGAATGAGCCACTGCACCCAGCCTCTTTAGCTTTTTATTCAAATGATAATATATTATACCCACCATTCTGCATGATCTTTCCATAGCAATAGAAAGAGCTGCTTCTTTTTTTTTGAGGTGGAGTTTTGCTCTTGTCGCCCAGGCTGGAGTGCAGTGACGCAATCTCGGCTCACTGCAACCTCCACCTCACCGGTTCAAGCGATTCTCCTGCCTCAGCCTCCCAAGTAGCTGGGATTACAGGTGTGTGCCACCATACCCAGCTAATTTTGTATTTTTAGTAGAGATGGGCTTTCTCCATGTTGCTCAGGCTGGTCTTGAACTCCTGACCTCAGGTGATCCACCTGCCTCAGCCTCCCAAAGTGCTGGGATTACAGGCGTGAGCCACCACTCCCGGCCTAAGAACTGCTTCATTTTAAAAAATAGTTGCATAGCCGAGTACAGTGGCTCATGCCTGTAATCCCAACACTTTGGGAGACTGAGGCAGGAGGATTGCTTGAGGCCAGGAGTTCAAGACCAGCCTGGGCAACATAGCAAGACCCTGTCTCTACAAAAATATATAAAAATTAGCCAGGTTTGGTGGCGTGGGCCTATAGTCCCAGATACTTGGGAGGCTGAGGCAGGAGGATTGCTTGAGCCTAGGAGGTTGAGGCTGCAGTGAGCCAAGATTGTGCCATTGCACTCCAGACTGGGCAACAGAGCAAGACTGTCTCAAAAACAAAATGTTGCCTAGTATTTAGTATTCTATTGGATGGATGCACCATAACAAACGTAATACCTTACTGCTGGATCTTTAGGTTGTTTCCAATCTTTTCAGAGTCATTAAATTTGATCATGTTACTCCTTTGATTAAAACCTTACTGGGCCAGACATGGTGGCTCACACCTGTAATCCCAGCACACTGGGAGGCCAAGGCAGGTGGATCACTTGAGGCCAGGAGCTCAAGATCAGCCTGGCCAACATGGTGAAACCCCATCTCTACTAAACGTATAAAAATTAGCCACACGTGGTAGCACACGTCTGTAATCTCAGCTACTCAGGAGGCTGAGGAACAAGAATCACTTGAACCCAGGAAGCAGAGGTTGCAGTAAGCCTATATCACACCACTCTACTCTAGCCTGGGCGACAGGGCAAGACTCTGTATCAAAAACAAAAAACAAAAAAACTTATCATGACTCCCTATTGTCTACAAGATAAAACCTAAACTCCTTAGCATGGCAGCAAGGGCCTCCATGATGTGACCTTTTTCTACTTAATCCAGCAGCACTATCTTTTGTCATTCTCTCTTCACCTCCCGGCCCTTCATATTAAAATAGTCATGCTCATACTTTGAATTCCCCAACATGCCATGCTATTGCTTGAGTTGCTTCTGCTTCTTCTCCTTAGAATGCCCTCTCTCCAACTACCTGATAAATGTCAGCTTCAGTTTTCAACACTTAGCTCAGAATCATCTCCTTCATGAAGCCTTTCCTAACATCTCTCACGCAGAACTGACCTTTTCCTTCTCCCTGTCTACACTGTACCCTACACATATATAGATCATAACCTTTAACTGCAATTATTTTTATATATGTTTATTTCCTACTAGGCAGAGAATTCCCTGTAGGCCCTCTCTTATTCATCTTTATAACCCCAGTCCTATACATGATAGTATATAACAGGCATTCAATTAAATTTTCCTCAATAAACAATGGGCTCCCCTCCCCCTCTACTGACTACTCTCACATTGGACCTATAAGCCCAAGTTCCATTTGAGGAAACTAATTTTGCTGGCTGTAGCCCTTGGTCCCACCTTATTAGTTCTAACTGCAGTCCCATTAAGTCCATCCTGATCCTTTAGCTCTAGCCTCTACTTCTACCAGCTGAGTCCTCTGGTTTGTTTCCCACCTTCCCATTCAAATTCATGTCCACTGTCCAGCTGCTCCGAGTCTGAAGGTGTCTCCAATTCGTCTATCTCCAGGTCAGAACTGCCATCAGGAGAGGAAGGTGCAGACTGGGTGGGTGAAGCTCCATCATTTCCAGGCCCCTTAGTCAGACTCAGCCGCAACTCTGGGGCCGAAAGACGCTTGCGCATGGGGCGCTGGCCACACAGGGCTAAAGTGCTGGGGGTACCTGCAGCTGGAGAAAGAGGGAAAAAGAGGACCAAGATGGTGAGTGTGTGTTGGAGCGCCGAGAGGGCTAGAATTCCTGTATGTGAAAGTGATAATATGGGGTGAATGCTGAAGAAGGACTCACGCAGGGGAGATTTGGGAAAGGGGGAAATGGAACTGTAAAAGGATAGAGGTGGCATAGCCCTTTACTGGACTAGAATCAAGAACTTGAGGCCTGGTTTCTACTTGACCTACCTGCCTGTGAATCTCCTTTAGGGTCTTCAGGATCTTCAGAAGTGCCAACCTTCTCAGGAAGCAATCTAGAGGGGAAGAGATTAAAAGGCGGCAGACATATACACCAAAGGCATCAAGCCAGGACTCAATATATAGGTTCTCTCTCCCCACCATAATTTTATCACCTATGCTTTTTTTTTTAATTGTTTTTTTGAGACAGGGTCTCACTCTGTTGCCCAGGCTGGAATGCAGTGGCACAATCACAGCTCACTGCAGCCTCTACCTCCAGGGTTCAAGCGATCCTCCCACCTCAGCCTCCCGAGTAGCTGGGACTACAGGTGTGCACCACCACACTTGGCTAAATTTTGTATTTTTGTAGAGATGGGGTTATGCCATGTTGCCCAGAGTAGTCTTGAACTTCTGAGCTCAAGTGATCCACCTGCCTCGGCCTCCCAAAATGCTGGGATTACAGGCATCAGCCACCACGCCCAGCCTCTGTTTTCTTTTTCCCATTTTTTTCCTTCAAGTCCTAATTCACCATCCCTGCGTCCATTTGCTTTTTTTTTTTTTTTTTTTTTTTTTTTTGAGACAGAGTTTCACTCTTGTTGCCCAGGCTTGGGTGTAATGGCACAATCTCAGCTCACTACAACCTCTGCCTCCCAGGTTCAAGTGATTCTCCTGCCTCAGCCTCCCAAGTAGCTGGGATTACAGGCATGCACTACCACACCTGGCTAATTTTGTATTTTTAGTAGAGACGGGATTTCACCGTGTTGGTCAGGCTGGTCTCAAACTCCTGACCTCAGGTGATCCCCCCGCCTCGGCCACCCAAAGTGCTGGGATTACAGCCATGAGCCGCCGCGCCATCCCCTCCGTCCATTCGTGACCATCTCTCCCTTCTCCCAGCCACCCTCACACGTCCTCACCTAGGGAATTCTTCATCCTGCCATTCCTCCTTCAGCTCCAATTCCCCATGTCTCAGGGCTGCTCCTAGTTCTGGTGCTTCTGCAATCTCCCTGACCCTAAGACAGCCCCCAAGAAGAAAAGATCAAGGGAACTGAATAGTAGGTAAGAATAATTGAAATGAAGAACAGTAATTGAGATACAGAGGATAGGTCTTCAAAAGGACTCAGATCTCTTGCCTCCTATACAGATGTTTCTCTTACCTTCACCACTTGCTAGAAGCAGATTACCTGCTGTTAAGTTTGGGAGCAGACGAAAGATGGAATGTAAAGTTAATCATATTTACCTCTGTAGCAGTTGCTCCACCTACAAAGTTGGGGTGAGAGATGTCCCACATTACAAGTGGCTGGAACCCAGCTAGACCCACCCAGCTATCACTGAGCAAAGTCGGGAAGACGGTACCTAGTCAGGCCTGCCTTTCCTCCACCGAGCTGGGGAGTGGCTAAGGGAAAACATGGCATAGGTGGAGGGGTGGAGGAAGAAGGTAAGGAGAAAGATTTGCCGGAACAAGAACCTGGACCTAAACTCGGTTCTGGTTCAGCTTTCCTGATGGCCATTCTGGAGGGTGAGGGTTAGAAAATAAAAGAACATAGGCAGATTTATCAGGTACAACATATTACAGAAACTTCCTTTATTTTTAAACCAGGGAATTATCCTGGAATCCCGTTCCCCAGTTCCATACCATACTGACATTTCCTACCTAAAACCACCCTCATCTCTTCTCTGCAAATTCTCTTAGTCTTGTCTCCTTGAGGAACCCGAGATTTGACCCGGTAAGAGCTGGGTGGTGGGGAAGTCTCTCAGGACTGTTTATTCACTGTTACCAATCAAGTGAGCCAAGATCTTACTTACCCAACATCTGTCTTTTTTCCTGCCTCTTGTATAGTTCCCATCTTCACAAGTCTTCCTGCCTCCTTCTTTAAACACCTAGGAGTTGTTGGGGAGCTGGTTGTCCCAGCCCCCAACACTTCCTTACCTCTTTTCTGTCTCAGCTGTTGTAGCTCTTGCCTCCAAGGAGGGAGGTGTGGAAGGGAGGTAACCTCATCCTCAAAACAGGTTTTGCCACTCCTCTCCCCAGGAGCAGGTTTGCCCAAAAGAAAAACCCTGCCTCCTGTGAGGGGGCGGGTTTTGGGGAGGAGAGTGCATTTTCTAGTGGGGGCCAGTCTTGGTTGAGTCTAGGAAGGCAATTTGTTCTCCTTTCCAGACTCCATATATCCCTCTCAAAGTTGCTCTTTACACAAACAAGCAAAACAACCAGTAGAAACCGTTGTGTTTCTGGCCGGGCGTGGTGGCTCATGCCTGTAATCCCAACACTTTGGGAGGCCAAGGCAGGCAGATCACCTGAGGTCGGGAGTTTGAGACCAGCCTGACCAATGTGGAGAAACCCCATCTCTACTAAAAATACAAAAAAAAAAAAAAAAAATTATCTGGGCGTGGTGACACATGCCTATAATCCCAGCTACTTGGGAGGCTGAGGCAGGAGAATCGCTTGAACCTGGGAGGCAGAGGTTGCAGTGAGCTGAGATTGTGCCATTGCACTCCAGCCAGGGCAAAAAGAGCAAAACTCCATCTCAAAAAAAAAAAGAAAAAGAAACCATTGTGTGTGTTTCTAGGACTGTTATCTTGGGTCTACTTTTCAAGCATAAGGAAAACTGGGGAAACGAAAGTATGTTACAAGGAGGTTTCTGGGAGAATAAACAAGTTGAACGGGAGGCTGAGGATGAGGGGAGACAGAAGCCTGTTGCTCCTTATTCCCAAAAAGAGTCAACAGAAAGAAGACATTAAGTGTAGTAGGAAGAAGGGGGATGAATTTTGAGGAGACTGAAACAACTATCACAGAGAAAGGCCTGAATACAATTGTAAAAAAAGACAGTAAGACCCCCAAACAGGAAAAAATTATTTAATACTATAACAAAATGCAAAAAAAAAGTACCCAAGTTATAAAACATAAATTCCTTTGGTTCATGATCACACCACTATTTTTACCTTCCACATAGCTACAGACATCACACCCTCAAAGTGAAGTCAAACTGTCCCCCTCATACTGAAGATGTCATGCCAAAACCATCACATACCCCACTGTTCAGTGAAACTGTTGGCAACTTACATGGAACAGAGCTGTGGGGTAGGAAAAAGGGGAAAGGGTTGCGTTAAAAAAAAATGGGGAGACTCTACACATGCAGAACAAGTCAGTGGGAGGGAGCGCTCTGCTGGGTCAACACGCCATGAACCACACCCCTATTCATGCTACATGAGGCTGAGTCCTTGCTACAACCACACAGAAATACAGACAATCAAGTGAACCTGAGCACCCCCAGGGATAACAGAAGAAAAATACAGAGAAGCAGAGGAGAGAAAGAATGGCAGCAAGAGGCAGATCACAGAATACCAGGGAACACCTAGTCCAAACCCTGTTTTACAGATGGGGAAAGTGAGACCTGGAGTAGTGAAGTGTCTTGACAAAATACATAGTTTATGGGAGCATTAGAACTCCATGCTTCCTTTTAATATGAGCAAGGAAAAAAAAGAGATTGACAAGAAATTGATAGGCCTGCTAAGGCAGGAGACAGACCCAGGCCTCTCATTCCAGTTCTGCTGTCTTTTTGGAAGAGTGCCTATGAGGTCATTAAGGCCTTTCTGGGTGTTTTCTTGATTCTCAAGAGTCAGGGTTCTGGGTGGCTCTGGGACAGAGGGATCCAAAGAAACAGCCAGGCCACCTGATCAGGACAGAAGACAATGGCCTCTAATCTGTTCTCAAACTAGATCTGAAACAGTCACAATAAGCTAAGAATAGAAATTCAGCCATCTCTGAATCAAACACCATCACCTAAATGGTGGCAGAAAGAAAAGTCACCGAGCTGGAAATCTGCTGTAGGCTGAAAACTGGAATAAATTTCCAAAGCGCACTCTCTTTTCTCTCTAGCTTGAGGCAGGTATTCAATAAATACTTGAATGAACAAGTGAATAAATGAATACATGGAGACCATCGATGAATGTTCAGTTCCATGACAGATACTGGTTCTGTTCAAGATCCATGCCGAGGACACTTTTGGGGTCTAAATTCTTTTTGTCCCACTGTGCTGGGACTGCAGATATGTCACATCGTGCCCCTGGCAAATAAAATAGAGAGAGGTGCAGATTTAAATAATAAAATGTGTCTGATTGGTAGAGATTAGGGGGAAAAGGTGGAAAACCATTCTTAAAGCAGCTGCTTTCTTTCACTTTTTTCCTCCTCTCAGTTTTATGAGAACAGTATACCAGATCCTGGAGCAATGAAGACAGAATTGCTGAATCTCCAAACATCTCAAAACATGCATTTGAAGTGAGTCAGGTAGCCTCACCCACTACCTCCTCGCCTCTCAACAGTCACTTCTTGGACAGGGAGGCTGTGGTAGACTGTGACAGTGAGATCTGACTGCACTTCTCGAAGACGGCCTCAGCAGAGAGTTTAGGCAGCCCCTGATCTAGAGGGCACTCATCCACCAAGCTGTTCATGGGCGTTGGGGGCAGCGGAGGGTCCTCCTCATCTTGACTCAGTCCAGAAATCAGGGAGTTACTTGCCCTGTCCAATTCCTTGTCCACTTGCTCCCTGGACACATCTGCTGTCTCAGGCTGTCCTGAAGGGATCTTCATGGAGTCAAAATATGCTGACAGGGCTTCCTGGAGCAGGGGCAGAAGTTTCTTTCGAGAGACCTGGGTGTTGCCTTGAAGATAGGCATGGAGGTTAGGGTGGGTGCTTGAGGCAGGGGTCAGCTTCAGGGGTGGAGAGTGGGAGCGTTCCAGGACTTCACAGATCTAAAGAGGAGACAATAACAGGGAAATGATACACAACTTGCTGTAGCAAAGTGCTGGGCTTCTAAGTGAGAGGCTTCCTCTATAGAAGAGGAAGCTTTTAAAAGTAAGTCGGCCGGGCGGGGCGCGGTGGCTCACGCTTGCAATCCCAGCACTTTGGGAGGCCGAGGCGAGTGGATCATGAGGTCAGGAGATTGAGACCATCCTGGCTAACACAGTGAAACCCGTCTCTACTAAAAATACAAAAAATTAGCCGGCCATGGTGGCGGGTGCCTGTAGTTCTAGCTACTCGGAAGGCTGAGGCAGGAAAATGGCGTGAACCCGGAAGGCGGAGCTTGCAGTGAGCGGAGATCGCGCCACTGCACTCCAGCCTGGGCGACAGAGCGAGACTCCATCTCAAAAAAAAAAAAAAAAAAAAAAGTAAGTCAGCCGGGCGCGGTGGCTCACGCCTGTAATCCCAGCACTTTGGGAGGCTGAAGCGGGCGGATCACCTGAGGTCGGGAGTTTGAGACCAGCCTGACCATCATGGAGAAACCCCATCTCTACTAAAAATACAAAATTAGCCAGGCATGATGGCGCATGCCTGTAATCCCAGCTACTTGGGAGGCTGAGGCAGGAGAATCACTTGAACCCAGGAGACAGAAGTTGCAGTGAGCCAAGATGGTGCCACTGCACTCCAGCCTGGGCAATAAGAGCGAAACTCCGTCTCAAAAAAAAAAAAAAAGTAAGTTATCCTTGAGGCCGGGCACAGTGGCTCACGCCTGTAGTCCCAGCACTTTGGGAGGCCAAGGTGGGCGGATCACCTGAGGTCAGGAATTCGAGAACAGCCTTGTCAACATGCTGAAACCCCGTCTCTACGAAAAATACAAAAATTAGCCAGACATGGTGGTTCACATCTGTAATCCCAGCTACTTGGGAGGCTGAGATAGGAGAATCATTTGAACCTGGGAGGCGGAGGTTGCAGTGAGCCGAGATCTCACCATTGCACTCCAGCCTGGGCAATAAAGCAAGACAAGAAAAAAAGTAAGTTGTCCAGAGTTGGGTTTTATTGTTTGCAACAGAAGGAACACTAATATACACAGTATTTTTTTTTTTTTTTTTGAGACAGAGTCTTGCTCTGTCGCCCAGGCTGGAGTGCAGTGGTGCAATCTCAGTTCAGTACAACCTCTGCCTCCCCGGTTCAAGTGAATCTCCTGCCTCAGCCTCCCATGTAGCTGGGACTACAGGCATGTGTCACCAAGCCTGGCTAATGTTTGTATTTTTAGTGGAGACGGGGTTACACCATGTTAGCCAGGCTGGTCTCGAACTCCTGCCCTCAGGTCATCCGCTCTCGCCTCGGCCTCCCAAAGTGCTAGGATTACAGGTGTGGGCCACCAAGCCTGGCCCACAGTATTTTATTTTAGTATTTTGTATTTTTTATTTAATAGAATAGGGATGGGGTCTTGCTGTGTTGCCCAGGCTGGTCTCCAAATCCTGGTCTCAAGCAATCCTCCTGCTTCAGCCTCCCAAAGTGCTGGGGTTCATACACAGTGTTTTATTTATTTTATTTTACTTTAATTTTTTTTTTTTTTTTTGAAATGGATTCTTGCTCTGTTACCCAGGCTGGAGTACAGTGGCACGATCTTAGCTCACTGCAACCTTCGCCTCCCAGATTCAAGCAATTCTCTTGCTTCAGCCTCCTGAGTAGCTGGGATTACAGGCGCCTGCCATCATGCCCAGCTAATTTTTGTATTTTTAGTAGAGATGGGGTTTCGCCATATTGGCCAGGCTGGTCTCAAACTCCTGAGCTCAGGTGATCTGCCCAGCTTAGCCTCCCAAAGTTCTGGGATTACAGGCATGAGCTACCATACGCAGCCATACACAGTATTTTAAAAACAGAGGAAACAGTTTAGATTGTATATTTCATTTTATTATTAAAGTAACTAAAGCTAAGTAAGATGGTTGTGAGTAAAATCATGCAGATGATGGCAGTTAAACCAGAACCCAGGAACCCCAACTTCTAATCTAGTGTTGTTTCCAAGTGTATAAATGTGCTCAAGAACTTGAACTAGGATGGGACTAGAATTTATCTAGAGGCCAGAAGAGGGATGGAGGAAGAAAGAATGAATTGAACAAAATAAGACTGGTATCACTATTACCCTCACTTACATGCAGGGAAACTGAGGTTTCAATGATCAGGTAACTTGCCTAAGGTCAAAATTTGCATGAAGCAAAACTGACACTGAGCCCAGAGCTGTCACCAAAGCCAGTGTTCTAAATCAATATATTATACTACCCCTAACATAGGAGAAAGAGAGGAGATGGTAGAGTAGACTGTAAGAAAAGGACTCCTGGCTGGGCATAGTGGCCCACACCTGCAATTCCAGAACTCTGGGAAGCTGAGGCTGGTGGATCACTTGAGTCCAGGAGTTCGAGACCAGCCTGGGCAACATAGCGAGACTCTGTCCCTACAAAAAATACAAAAAAAAATTAGCTAGCCATGGTGGTGTGCCTGTAGCCGCAGCTACTTGGGAGGCTGGGAGGATTGCTTGAACCCGGGAGGCAGAGGTTGCAGTGAGCTGAGATCGTGCCATTGTACCACTCCAGCCTGGGCAACAGAGTGAGACATCTCAAAAGAAAAAAAACACACACAAAAAAACAAAACAGAGAGAGAAGGACTCCTGTTTCCAAGCATAGGGGCAACCTAGACAATGGTAGAGTCATTAGAAATCCACACAGCTTTAAAAGAGCAGCACAGAGGGGAGAAGATTCAGGAACGTGGAAGAGGTACTTCTAATGGCCAAAGCATCCTTTTCTTAATGACAGGATTAGTAAGAGCCACTATTTACAAAGTGCTTACTCTGCTCCAGAAGTGTGCTTTACACATGATATTACGTTTAATGATCATAGCAGAATTAGCAGTAGGTACTATTATGCCATTTCCAGATGCAGAAGTCAACTGACTTGCCTTAGCTCAAAGAGTGAGTAAGAGGCAAACCTAGAACAGAAAAGCACATCTACCTGACTTTAAAAACTGCAGTTCTTGGCCAGGTGCAGTGGCTCAGGCTTGTAATTCCAGCACTTCGGAAGGCCAAGGTGGGTGGATCACTTGAGGTCAGGAGTTTGAGACCTGCCTGGCTAACATGGTGAAACCCCATCTCTACTAAAAATACAAAAATTAGTCAGGCATGGTGGCAGGCGCCTGTAGTCCCAGCTACAGGCTGAGGTGGGAGAATTGCCTGAACCTGGGAGGTGGCGGTTGCAGTGAGCCAAGATCACACCACTGTACTCAAGCCTGGGCGACAGAGTGAGACTCCATCTTAAAAAACAAACAAACAGACAAAACTGCAGTTCTTTTCATAATGACGAACCACCTTACACTGAATGAAATCAGATTTGCTTCCTGGGGAGAAGGCAAAGGCAAAGGCAAAGGGGGGCGGGAAAGGACAGACATACCTTCTATGAGAGCAAAGGATTATCTGGCTGTATTCTGTCTTTAGCAGTCCTCACAGAGCCTAGGCAACCCTCAGAATCCCTGAACTGCCTTAAGCCCACCTTTTTTTTTTTTTTTTTTTTTTTTTGGAGACGGAGTCTTGCTCTGTTGGCAGGATGGAGTACGGTGGCGCAATCTTGGCTCACTGCAACCTCTGCTTCCCGAGGTTCAAGAGATTCTCCTGCCTCAGCCTCCTGAGTAGCTGGGACTATAGGCACGCACCACCACGCCCAGCTAATTTCTGTATTTTTAAAAGAGATGGGGTTTCACCATGTTGGCCAGGATGGTCTTGATCTCTTGCTCTCGTGATCTGCCCGCCTCAGCCTCCCAAAGTGCTGGGATTACAGGTGTGAGCCACCGTGCCCAGCCTTAAGCCCACTTTTAAATTCTTCCCTAGGCTAATCAGTAACCAGCAGAGGAACAGAAAGGGGAGGAAGTAGGAAAGATAGCCAAATCTGGATCTAGATCACTTCTTTACAGAGTTTGCACTATACAGAATAATTAATCCCTGCATAGTAAGTGGCAGAAAAGGTCTCTCGTATTTCTAATTTTCAAGGCAACAGTGTAATTCCAGGGGTGAGGAATTAATGATTAAACCAAGAATAGAGTTTTTGTTTTTTTTTTTCCCCAACAGAGATGAGGTCTTGCTATCTTCGCCCAGGCTGGACTCAAACTTTCCAGCTCGGCTGGGCGCGGTGGCTCACACCCGTAATCCCAGCACTTTGGGAGGCCAAGGCAGGCGGATCACAAGGTCAGGAGATCGAGACTATCCTGGCTAACACGGTGAAACCCCATCTCTACTAAAAATACAAAAAATTAGCCGGGCGTGGTGGCGGGCGCCTGTAGTCCCAGCTACTCGGGAGGCTGAGGCAGGAGAATGGCGTTAACCCGGGAGGCAGAGCTTGCAGTGAGCCGAGATTGCGCCACTGCACCCCAGCCTGGGCGACAGCACAAGACTCTGTCTCAAAAACAAACAAACAAAAAAAACTTTCCAGCTCAAGCAATCCTTCTGCATCAGCCTCCCAAGTTGCTGGGACTACAGGCACGTGCTACTGTCCCTAGCTCAAGAAGGGAATTTTAACTCCAGATTTATAACATTTCCTTCTAACTAGATTTCGTTCTTTCAAAGTAGGAATTGAATCTCTAGTTCTCTTTGGAATTACCCCTTTCTCAACAATGCTATGATTAAGGATGTTCATTAAAAAAAAAAAAAGGATATTCATATAGAGAGAGAATGGGAAAAAGCAGAAAGGGGAGGAAACAGGTCCAGAAACAGGTCAAGGGACCTCGTGTAAGCACATTAATATAAGAACCTAAGAGAGGTCCTTATAGGACAGCTGTAGAGCACAGAGGTACATACAGGCAGACTCTGTAAAGCTCTTAGGTTGGAGAAGGGACACAGACTCACCGTTGTTTGGAGTGCCACATGGGGACAGAAAATAGCCAACTGCCGCACTGGCTCATTGTGAGTGTTGAAAAAGATAGTCATGGCAACCAGGACATCATAGCTGTGAGCCTGGCAGAAAGCATGGAGATCTGCAAGGAGGTTAGACCTCTGCAGAAAGGCCTGAAAGGGAAGAAATGGAGAGGGATGAAGGACTTTCTCATCATCATCAATAAAACATCCTTGGGCCGGGCACGGTCGCTTACGCCTATAATCCTAGCACTTTGGGAGGCCGAGGCAGGTGATCACTTGAGGTCAGGAGTTCGAGACCAGCCTAGCCAACATGGTGAAACCCTGTCTCTGGTAAAAATACAAAAATTAGCTGGGCATGGGGGCATATGCCTGTAATCCCAGCTGCTCAGGAGGCTGAGGCAGGAGAATCGCTTGAACCAGGGAGGCGGAAGTTGCAGTGAGCTGAGATAGTGCCATTGCACTCCAGCCTGGGGGACAAGAGCGAAACTCCGTCTCAAAAAACAAAAACAAAACAAAACAAAACAAAAAATTAGCTGGGCATGCCGGCACGCACCAGTAATCACAGCTACTAGGGAGGCTGAGGCAGGAGAATTACTTGAACCCAGGAGGCAGAGGTTGCAGTGAGCTGAGATCATGCCATTCCACTCCATCCTGGGCAACAGAATAAGACTCAGGCTCAAAACAAACAAACAAACAAACATACATAACTGCTAGAGGTTTTTTGAGCATAGGAGATAGTACTTCAGTTAGGGTGGTCAGGAAAAACCTCCCAAAACAAGAGACATCTGAGCTGAGTACCTGAATGTTAAGAAGGAGCCAGCTTTACAAAGAAAAAAGCTCAGCTGGGAATGAGCTTAATGGTTCTGAGGAACAGAAAAGAAACCAGTGTGGCTGCAGTACTGTAGAACAGGAGTGGAGCTGGAATGAGATGAGGCCAGAGAAAAAGACAAGGGCCAGATCAAGCATGGCGCTGTAAACCACAGTAAGTCCTTTAGATTTTATTAAAAATACAATGAGGCCGGGCACAGTGGCTCACGCCTATAATCCCAGAACTTCGGAGGCCAAGAGGAGAACTGCTTGAGGCCAGGAGTTTGAGACCAGCCTGGGCAACATAGTGAGACCCCATTGACACATATATACACGTGCGCACGCACACACACACACACACTAGTTAGGTGTGGTGGTGTGCACCTGTGGACCCAGCTACTCGAGAGGCTAAGGTGGGAGGATTGCTTGAGCCTGGAAGTTTGAGGCTGCAGTGAGCCATGATGGTACCACTGTACTCTAGCCTGGCAACAAAGCATGACTCCCTTAAAAAAAAAAAAAAAATTAAAAAAGACCACTCTGGCTGCTGCGGGGAGAATGGTTTGTAGGGCTGCAAAAGCAGAGGCAGGGAAACCAGTACTGAGGCTAATACAGCGGTGCAGTGAGAGATGCTGGACTCTGGTGGTCACAGTGGAGGTGGAGACAAAGATAGACACAAGATACATTTTGGAGGTGAGCCAGGAATGAGGTGCAAGGCCACATGCATAACATGCATAGCTAAAGGCTTTCTCTCCCCACCCACAGCCACAACTTGCTCTTACCTCCAAATCCATATATACTGCACTAATGGCCACCTTGACGCCTTGTCTATAGATAGTCTTCTGGTCCTTTCTCAGCATCTGCTCAGTGGTCAGTCCTAGAAAGCAGATGAGAGACTAGGGGTCAAACAGGGGAGGCCAGGGTCCCAAGACCAAGAAGGCAAGGACAGCCAGATGGGTCAAGGAAGGAAAAACAGCCTCTCTTTGGGGCAATGAATGGGGGAGATAATTGAAAATGTAATCATAGCCGGGCGCGGTGACTCAGGCCTGTAATCCCAGCACTTTGGGAGGCTGAGGTGGGCGGATCACCTGAGGTCAGGAGTTTGGGACCAGCCTGGCCAACATGATGAAACTCTGTCTCTACTAAAAATACAAAGAATTAGCTGGGTGTGGTGGCGGGCACTTGTAATCCCAGCTACTCAGGAGGCTGAAGCAGGAGAATCACTTGAACCTGGACTCTGTCTCAAAAAAAAAAAAAAAAAGAAAGAAAGAAAATGTAATCACATAATCAAAAGCCATCTTAAATAACTGGTGACAATAGGTACCTTTAGAGCAAGTAACTTTGGAGAGAAGGGCGAAACCCAGAACAGAGGCTTTTACTTTTTATCTTTCCCTCTTCCTATACTGTTTACATGTGAGTTCTTTCTTTCTTTCTTCCTTTTTATGTCAACAGGTGGTAGCTGAGTACAAGAATACAGTTTTTTTTTGGTTCTCTTCATCTTTTGTATACTCACAAAATATTTCTTTTGCCTCCCTAACCAATTCTATAGATTTCACTCTGATAATTTAGTATACTCTCAGCATATTTTATATATATGTCCTGTATTCTCTGAATAGACTAGAACCTATGAGGCTCTTTTTGTTTTTTTTTGAGATGGAGTTTCGCTGTTTGTTGCCCAAGCTGGAGTACAATGGTGCAGTCTTGGCTCACTGCAACCTCCGCTTCCCGGGTTCAAGCGATTTTCCTGCCTCAGCCTCCTGAGTAGATGGGATTACAGGCACACACCACCACGCTCAGCTAATTTTTCGTATTTTTAGTAGAAACGGAGTTTCACCATGTTAGCCAGGCTGGTCTTGAACTCCTGACCTCAGGTGATCTGCCCACCTCGGCCTCCCAAAGTGTTGGGATTACAGGCGTGAGCCACTGCGTCTGGCCCTTCTGAGGCTCTTAATACATTCCTCCTCATCCTAACCAAGAGCCAGGATAGAACAATACAGTAAATGATTGATTATTTCATGCTTAGGCTAATATGGTACTTCATTTCTTTCTGGTATAAAATTTAAATAATTGGCCAGGCGCGGTGGCTCATGCCTGTAATCCCAGCACTTTGGGAGGCCCAGGCGGGCAGATCACCTGAGCTTCAGAGTTCAAGACCAGCCTGGTCAACATGGTGAAACCCGATCTTTACTAAAAATACAAAAATTAGCTGGGCGTGGTGGTGGGCGCCTGTAATCCCAGCTAGTCGGGAGGCTGAGGCAGGAGAATCGCTTGAACCCAGGAGGTCGAGGTTGCAGTGTGCCAAGATTGTGCCACTGCACTCTAGCCTGGGTGGCAGAGCAAGACTCTCTCTCAAAAAAAAAAAAATAAATAATATAATGAACAAGGCTTGCCTTTCTGTTTTCTTATCTGGGAGGTAGAAAAGTCAGCTAACATTTCATACCTGATACATCAAACTTTGCCTTTTGTAGGGAATCAAATATATCATTTCTCTTGGGTAGGTCTGGGAAAAGGGCCTCTAGTTTCTCCACATATTTGCTGTCCTTTGGGGTTGCCTTTCCAATTTTAAGGTCCATGTTGACACAGTCCAGGATGATGGTTCCTGTGGAGAAGGGAGATGGTGGAACTTGAATCCTGTGACCCTCCACACACGACCACCAGAACATATATAACCTTCACACCAAATGGACACACACAAGGAGATTTGTATAGCAAAATCTCTGAAAGCAAAATGAGAAACTGGGATGGACTGTGTCCTCAGACCTCCCAAATCCAAACTAAAATGTAGGAAGGGAAATGGGGAAAAGGTAGAAAGAAAGCCTGAGCATCTCAAACCTTGGAGATTTTACAGCCTAGTCAGACAGAGATATACCTCTTCAGTAGGCCAAATCCCATCAAAGAATCTTCTAAGTTGGAAAAGACAGTCTAGTCCAACTCACTCTCTCTCTTTTTTTTTTTACAAGTGGAAAAATGAGAACAAGAAAGGTTAAGAGATTTGCTCAAGGTCACCTATTTCCTGGAGGAATTGGTATTGGAATCTGTTTCCTGCTTCTTTAGCTAATCCTCCTTCCATCATCAAATGATGCCAATAGGAAGCTTCTTGGTCTGTTGCCCTGCACTTCCTTTCTACTTTCTCTAACAAGTATCCCACAGGCCTTTAAACAGATGCTTAATTGTCCCCCGAAATAATCCTATCTTTTGGTATGAGCTGAATGGCTCTGAGAGCATATGGTTAGGCTGGAAGCGTCTAGACTTTTCCACCCTCCCTTCTCAGGGACAGGAATAGAACTACTGAGGTCCCAATCCAAAAGCCACCCTTACCATGCAGAAGGGCTGCAGTTTGCCTGTCCAAGATCTCTGGTGCCCCCTGCAGGATTCTCTCGGTCACCAGGGTAGCACAGGACCCCACCAGCTCAACTGAAACATGGCAGGGAGGGCAGTGTTTCGGCTCGATGGGTCGATGGTCTAGCACCTCTGCTACTGCCTCCTCTAGGGCTGTGTCACTTCTGTGGAGGGGAGGGTATGGGAAAAGAGGAAGAAAGATAGGTACGGACACTCCAGCTGCTTCTAGCCAACCTCTACCCCACACATCAAGGAAAATGCAGATGTCTTTTTTTTTTTGAGACGCAGTTTCACTCTTGTCGCCCAGGCTAGAGTGCAATGGTGCGTTCTTGGCTCACTGCAACCTTTGCATCTCGGGTTCAAGCGATTCTCCTGCCTCAGCCTCCTGAGTAGCTGGGATTAAAGGTGCCTGCCAACATGCCCAGCTAATTTTTTTGTATTTTTAGTAGAGATGGGGTTTCGCCATGTTGGCCAGGCTGGTCTCGAACTCCTGACCTCAGGTGATCTGCCAGGCAAGCATTTAAAACTGACCTTTGGTTACTTTTACCTCTGCCTAACTCCTCTCAATTCTTTTTTTTTTTTTTTTTTTGAGACGGAGTCTCACTCTGTTGCCCAGGTTGGAGTGCAATGGCACGATCTCGGCTCCTGCAACCTCCACCTCCCGGGTTCAAGTGATTCTCCTGCCTCAGCCTCCTGGGTAACCGGGATTACAAGGCACGTGCCACCAAACCCGGCTAATTTTTTTTTTGTATTTTTAGTAAAGATGGGGTTTCACCATGTTGGTTAGGCTGGTCTCGAACTCCTGACCTCGTGATCTGCCCGCCTTGGCCTCCCAAAGAGCTGGGATTACAGGCGTGAGCCACCGCACCCAGCAATTCTTTTCTTTAATGTTACAATTGGAGTCATCTTTAAATAGTGTATAAGCAAATTCTGTGAAGCATCTGCTGCAAATATCTTACCCCCACATTTGCTGTCCTTTAGCGTTGCCTTTCCAACCCTATACCCTTGACACCCTTGATACCCAACATCTAAATTTCTCCTTTTTTTTTTTTTTTTCTAAGACGGAATCTCGCTGTGTCGCCCAGGCTGGAGTGCAGTGGTGCAATCTTGGCTCAATGCAAACTCCGCCTCCCAGGTTCAAGCAATTCTCCTGCCTCAGCCTCCCAAGTAGCTGGGAGTACAGGCGCCCACCACCAGGCCCAGCTAATTTTTGTATTTTTAGTAGAGACGGGGTTTCACCCTATTGGCCAGGCTGGTCTCGAACTCCTGACCTTGTGATCCGCCCGCTTCGGCCTCCCAAAGTGCTGGGATTACAGGCATGAGCCACCGCGCCCAGCAAATCTCTCCTATTTTTATAACCCACTCAATACTTAGATTCCATGTGGGTCACCAGGTCCTGTGAATTCTATCTTAATTCCTATCCATGCCCTAGTTTCTAACTCTCTGTTACTGCCCCATTCTAGGCCCTCAATATCTCTCGTCTGGACTATTCCAGTAGTCTCTTAACCAATCACCTGCTTCCAACCAAGAGCCCTCCTGGGCTGTCCTTCACAAAGTGGCCTGAATGATCATTTGAAAAAAGAAAATCTGATTCTTTTAGGACCCAGAATATAATTTAAAATAGTTCCCCACTGCCTAAAATAAAATCCAATCGCCTTAGAAGGGCCTATGAGGCCTCCATAATCTGCCTCCTGCCTGCCCCCTCTGTCTCATCTTTCTCCATGTCCTACTTCTCCCTCAAATTTTATGCTCCAGCTGTGCAAAACAAATTCCATTTCCCCTAGCTCACCATGCTATTTCACGCCTGCCTGCATTTGATTCTATTAATTACTCCCTCTGCCTGGAATGCCTTTCCTAACCACCTTCCCTCCTCCCTCCCAATTCACCAAGCAAACACCTAGTCTTCTTTCAAGACTGAGATCAGTGCTCACTTCAGCAGCACATGTGCTAAAATTGGAATGACACAAAGAAGATTAGCATGGCCGCTGAGCAAGGATGACACGCACATTTGTGAATTGTTCCATAAAAAATATATATATATATATATTTAAAATAAAAAATAAAGGCTGGGCACGGTGGCTCACACCTGTAATCCCAGCACTTTGGGAGGCCAAGGCGGGCGGATCACGAGGTCAGATCGAGACCATCCTGGCTAACACGGTGAAACCCTGTCGCTACTAAAAACACAAAAATTAGCCAGGTGCGGTGGCGGGCACACCTGTAGTCCCAGCTACTCGGGAGGCTGAGGCAGGAGAATGGCGTGAACCCGGGAGGCGGAGCTTGCAGTGAGCCGAGATCGCGCCAGTGCACTCCAGCCTGGGCGACAGAGCGAGACTACGTCTCTTAAAAAAAAAAAAAAAAAAATAGCCAGGCCTGGCGTGGTGGCTCACGCCTGTAATCCCAGCACTTTGGGAGGCTGAGGCGGGCGGATCACTTGAGGCCAGGAGTTTGAGACCAGCCTTGCCAACATGGTGAAACCCCGTCTCTACTAAAAATACAAAAAATTAGCTGGGTGTGGTGGCGCATGCTTGTAATCCCAGCTACTTGGGAGGTTGAGGCAGGAGAATCACTTGAATCTGGGAGGCTCACTGTAGTGAGCCAAGATGGTGCCATTGCACTCCAGCCTGGGCAACAAGAACAAAACTCAGTTTCAAAAAAAAAAAGAAATTAGCCAGGAATGATGCTTTTACACAGGAGGCTGAGGCGGGAGGATTCCTTGAACCCAGGAGCTCAAGGTTATGATGATGCCGCTGTACTCTAGCCTAGGAGACAGAGCGAGAGAGACACCATCTCTTAAAAAAAAAAAGGTGGTGGCACGGTGGCTCATACCTGTAATCCCAGCACTTTGGGAGTCCGAGGTGGGCGGATCACCTGAGGTCAGGAGTTGAAGACCAGCCTGACCAACATGGTGAAGCCCCATCTCTACTAAAAACACACACACACACACACACACACACACAAAATTATCCCGGCGTGGTGGCACATGCCTGTAATCCCAGCTACTTGGAGGCTGAGGCAGGAGAATTGCTTGAACCCGGGAGGCGGAGGTTGCAGTGAGCCTAGATTGCGCTATTGCACTCCAGCCTAGGCAACAAGAGAAAACTCTGTCTCAAAAAAAAAAAAAAAAGAAAAAAAAAGGAAAGTTTATTACTGAATGAATCCATAGATGGATAATGCTCTCTCAGGCTGCCTTCTGTCAGTATCCTGCTATAACCACAATGTGGTCAAGAAAAAAATATTAGCAGGAGCCAAACAGACTTAGGAAAGTCACATAATCGTGTTGCTTTTTTGGTAGTTTTTTCCAGTAGTAAATTAGGGATGGAATTATTATAAATGTGTACATTTGTTAAACAGACATTATTGAGATATTTATAGATTTAAAAAAATTTTTTTTTGAGACGGAGTTTCGCTCTTGTTGCACAGGCTGGAGTGCGATGGCATGATCTCGGCTCACTGCAACCTCTGGCTCCCATGTTCAAGCAATTCTCCTGCCTCAGCCTCCTGAGTAGCTGGGATTACAGGCATGTGCCACCACGCCTGGCTAATTTTGTATTTTTAGTAGAGATGGGGTTTCTCCATGTTGGTCAGGCTGGTCTCAAACTCCTGACCTCAGGTGATTCTGCCCGCCTCAGCCTCCCAAAGTGCTGGGATTACAGGCGTGAGCCACCACGCCCAGTCTGGCTAATTTTTTTTTTTTTTTTTTTGAGATGGAGTCTCGCTCTGTCGCCCAGGCTGGAGTGCAGTGGCGCGATCTTGGCTCACTGCAACCTCCACCTCCTAGGTTCAAGTGATTCTCCTGCCTCAGCCTCCCGAGTAGCTGGGACTACAGGCATGAGCCACCACGCCCAGCTATTTTTTTTTTTTTTTAAGATGGAGTCTTGCTCTGTCGCCCAGGCTGGAGTGCAAGTGGCGTGATCTCAGCTCACTGAAAGCTCCGCCTCCCGGGTTCATGCCATTCTCCTACCTCAGCCTCCCGAGTAGCTGGGACTATGGGCGTCCGCCACCATGCCTGGCTAATTTTTTGTATTTTTTAGTAGAGACGGGTTTTCACCATGTTAGCCAGGATGGTCTCCATCTCCTGACCTCATGATCCGCCCGCCTCAGCCTCCCAAAGTGCTGGGATTACAGGCGTGAGCCACCACGCCTGGCCTGAGATATTCATATATTCTAACATAATACATTATTCTAAAATCATAAGAGTTTATGTAGAAAAACTTTTGCTAACTTTTTGTGTGCTTTTAAATTTTTTTGTAGAGATGGGATCTCACCATCTTGCCCAAGCTGGTCTTGAACTCCTGGGCTCAAGCAACCCTCCTGCTTCACCCTCCCAGAGTGCTGGGTTTACAGGTGTGAGCCACCACACCTGGCCCTTTTGATAACTTAAAAAATTTTTTTTGGAGACAAGTTCTTGCCCTGTCACTCAGGCTGGAGTACAGTGATGTGATGATCATGGCTTACTGAAGCCTCGATTCCTAGGCTCAAGTGATCCTACCACCTCAGCAGCCTCCTAAGTAGCTGGGACTACAGGCATGCACTACCACACCTGGCAAATTTTTTTATTTTTAGTAGAGACAAGGTCACACTATGTTTATAGATTTTTGTATTTATTTATTTTTTTAGAGAACAGGGTCTCGCTATAGTGGTCAGACAGGTCTCCCTAAGTGCTGGGATTATAGGCGTGAGCCACCACACCAGGCCACTTTTTAAAAATTAAAAATAGGCCAGGTGTTGTGGCTCACGCCTATAATCCTACCACTTTGGGAGGCCAAAGTGGGCGGATAATCTGAGGTCAGGAGTTCCAGGCCAGCCTGGCCAACAGCGCAAAACCCTGTCTCCAGTAAAAAATATAAAAATTAGCTGGGCATGGTGGCGCGCACCTGTAATCCCAGCTACTCAGGAGACTGAGGCAGGGAGAATCGCTTGAACCCAGGAGGCAGAGGTTGTTGCAGTGAGCCGAGATCACACCACTGCACTGCAGCCTGGGTGACAGAGCAAGACTCCATCTCAAAAAAAAATAATTAATTAAAATTAAAATTAAAAATAGAGTTGCAGGCCAGGTGTGGTGGCTCACACCTATAATCCAGCACTTAGGGAGGCAGAGGCAGGAAGATAGCATGAGCCTAGGAATTTGAGATCCGCCTGGGCAATATAGCAAGAAGACCCTCTTCTCTAAAAAAAAATTTAATAAGTAAGTACAAAAATAAATAATAAGTAAAAAAATAAAAAGAGAATTGCAAACATTTTTCAAAGGTTTCTATTACAATAAATCTGTCTCAGAATCTTTTTTTTTTTTTTTTGAGACAGGGTCTCCCTCTGTCTCCCAGGCTGGAGTGGAGTGGTGTGATCTTGGCTCACTGCAGATTCGACCTCCTGGGCTCAAGTGATCCTCCCACCTCAACCTCCCGAGTAGCTGGGACCATAGGCATGCACCACCATGCCTAATTTTTAAAAATTTTTTGTAAAGACATGGTTTTGCCATGTTGCTCAGGCGGGTCTTGAACTCCTGGAGCTTAATGGATCTGGCTGCCTTGGCCTCCCAAAGTGCTGGGATTACAGGCGTGAGCCATCGCACCCGGCACACAAAATCTTAAATAATGATACCAAAGGCAGATTTAAATGATTTTTGAGTTACCCTTTAGTTTGAACTCAACACGTTCTATTTCTTTTTACTATAGGGTATGTCTATATGCCACAGACATACGTATAACTGCAGAACTGACAATATTTTGTGTTGTTTTTCTATATCTAATATGACCTATCAATTATGATTAGACTATGAGATCCCTGAAAGCAAAAACTCTTTCTTTTTTGAGACGGAGTCTGGCTCTGTCGCTCAGGCTGGAGTGCGGTGGCACGATCTCGGCTCACTGCAACCACCACCTTCCAGGTTCAAGTGATTCTCCCACCTCAGCCTCCCAAGTAGCTGGGATTACAGGCACTTGCCACCACGCCCAGCTAATTTTTATATTTTTAGTAGAGACGGGGTTTTGCCATGTTGGCCAGGCTGGTCTCAAAATCCTGATCTCAGGTGATCCGCCCGCCTCGGCCTCCCAAAGTGCTGGGATTACAGGCATGAGCCACCATGCCCAGCCAGCAAAAACTCTTTCTTCCTCTCTTTATATCTCACTCATCAGAGCCCAGCATGGTACATGATAGGTAGCAATTTAATTTCCTTGTGCTTACTTGGATAAGATATGATGGTCGACAAGGATGAGGGTGAGTTGGCCAGCCTGGTATAATGCATGGAGGTCAATCTCATCCCGAAAAATCAAGATACTCTCTGGAATATGAACCTTCTGAAGAAAGAAGACAATGTCACCTCGCAGAGGTAGTTCAGAACGTTTTATATTTAAAACTGGCACAAAGACTTCCTCGGCCTCAGTTGTCTAGATAGGAAAGTGAAAAGAAGGTATCACAAGGTTTTATAATGACAGGAAAAAGTAACAAGACTACTGGGACCAAAGGAGACATACTTAGGTAAGTTACCACCTTTCTCAAAGCCACAAGTACCCAGTCTATAAAAATGAAAGGATGACTTTTGCCCTCCCTCCTTCTTAGCAATAACATGAAAGTCAACAAGGTAACTCATGGTAAATACCTATTTCTAGATGCAATGCTGCAGAGAAGGAATTTTTAGTCCTCAAGAACTAACCTGGGCAGAGGAATACACACTAGATCACTGATACCTATACGGAACTCAGTAATAAACTGTTTGAATATTGCTTTATGGTTTACATATCCCTCGAAATATATTTGCTCACTTTTTTCCTCACAGCAACACTGCAAAATATCATTTTAATTTTTATAGATGGTGGCATGAGACTCAGCAAAGTTAAGGGATTTAATTTATCCAATGCTAAATGCTGGTAAATGGTAGAGCTGGGTCTTGAATCCAGATCTTTTCGTTCTGAGGGACTCAGATCCTAGGTACTACCTTTTTTTACCCACCTTTGCTAGGTAAAAAGCCAGGGCAAGAGCAGACACTGTGGAGTCCAAATCACAGGCTTCATTTCCCAGCACAACATGTAGAGGTCGGGACTCCTGGAGAGAAAGGAAAATGGGAAACTAACAAAAGTATCTCTATTCATTTCCACTTATCTTTTTTTTTTAAAATAATATATATATTTTTGAGACAGGTCTCACTCTGTCGCCCAGGCTGGAATGCAGTAGCGTGATCACAACTCCCTGCAGCCTCAACCTCCTGCTAGGTTCAGTCGATCCTCCTGAGTAGCTGGAACTACAGGAAAGCGCCACCATGCCCAGCTAATTTTTTGTATTTTTTTGTAGAGACGGGATTTTGCCATGTTGCACAGGCTGGTCTCAAACTCCTGGGCTCGAGATCCAAAGTTCTGGGATAACAGGTGTGAGCCACTGTGCCTGGCCTCTCCATCTACCTTATACTCATGTAGGGCTTCACACACTTCCTCTCACTGATCTTCACAGAGGAGGTAGGTCAAATAATCTAATGGGTCCTCATTCCACAGATGGCATAAGTGTTTCAGCTAAGCTTATAGTGTTCTACATACATCCAGTTTGTAGAAAAGTGTTCTTTCCTCCTATCTCCTTGAATGTTAACTTACAGAGCAGTAAATAAACTTCTGATTTCTTATCTTCTTTGGGCACTCAAACAGTCAAAAAAGGGGACTTGGGGTAGCTGATACATTCAAGGCATGCTCTTGGGCATATCAACCCTGGTTGATTATTTTCTTCCCATTTTCATAATAGGCAAAAGAATGCTTATACTTCTTTTTTTTTTTTTTTTTGAGACGGAGTTTTGACCAGGTTCTCATGCCTCAGCCTCACAAGTAGCTGGGATTACAGGAATGCGCCACCACACCTATTTTGTATTTTTAGTAGAGATGGGGTTTCTCCATGTTGGTCAGGCTGGTCTCGAACTCCCGACCTCAGGTGATCTGCCCGCCTTGGCCTCCCAAAGTGCTGGGATTACAGGCGTGAGCCACCGTGCCCGGCCGAATGCTTACACTTCTAAATCATGATTGCAGGTGAAGAGGCTTTGAGAATAAAGGTTAAAAGTAAGATCTAGTCCAGGGCTGGGCATGGTGGCTGGCGCCTGTAATCCCAACACTTTGAGAGGCTGAGGCGGGCGGATCACCTAAGGTTAGGAGTTTGAGACCAGCCTAACCAATATGATGAAACCCCATCTCTACTAAAAATACAAAAATTAGCCAGGCATGGTGGTATGCGCCTGTAATCCCAGCTACTCAGGAGGCCGAGACAGGAGAATTGCTTCAACCCGGCAGACGGAGGTTGCAGTGAGCCGAGATTGCGCCTTTGCACTCCAGCCTGGGCAACAAGAGCGAAACTCCATCTCAAATAAATAAATAAAATAAAATATACTAAAACTAGAGTGCCCAAAATTGGGGTGACAGGGTCTTGGGTTTTGTTTTGTTTTTAAGCATTTATTGAATGTGCCAGGCATTATTCTCATATTTTTTCATGCATTAATCAATCATTTAATCTTTAACCCAATGAGGCAGGTACTTATATCATTTCATTCCAGGTATAAGCATTCTGCTGGGTGGAATGAGACCAGAAAGCCTATGGCCCAGCATATGGCACAATACTTCTGTCTTACCTGCTTACTTTTTTTTTTGAGACAGGGTCTTACTTTGTTGCCCAGGCTGGAGTGCAGTGTCACTATCTTGGCTCATGGCAACCTCCACCTCCTGGGTTCAAGCAATTCTCCTGCACCATCCTCCTGAGTACCTGGGACTATAGGCATGCGCCATGATGCCCGGCTAATTTTTGTATTTTTGGTAGAGATGGGGTTTTGCCATGTTGGCCAGGCTGGTCTTGAACTCCTGACCTCCAGTGATCCGCCCACCTCAGCCTCCCAAAATGTTGGTGTGAGCCACCATGCCCAGCCCACCAGTTTACTTTTGAACTTCTATCTCAGCCTGGTTCTGAGAGAGGATGGGATGAGACAGACAAAATGAGACACACTAAATATAGCAGGGTTTCTCAATTTCAGCATGACTGGTATTTTGGACTAGATAATTCTTTTTCTTTTTTTAACTTTTACTTTTTGAGACAGGGTCTCACTCTGTAACCCAGGCTGGAGTGCATGGCGCAATCACGGCTCACTGCAGACTCCACCTCCCAGACTCAGGTGATCCTCCCATCTCAGCCTCCTGAGTAGCTGGGACTACAGGCACCCGCCACCATGCCCGACTAATTTTTTTTTTTTTTTTTTTTGAGATGGAGTCTCACTCTGTCGCCCAGGCTGTAGTGCAGTGGTGTGATCTTGGCTCACTGTAACCTCCACCTCCTGGGTTCAAGAGATTCTCTTGCCTCAGCCTCCTGAGTAGCTGGGATTACAGGCACCTGCTACCATGCTCGGCTAATTTTTGTATTTTTAGTAGAGACGGGGTTTCACCATGTTGGTCAGGCTGGTCTTGAACTCCTGACCTCGTGATCCGCCCGCCTCAGACTCCCAAAGTGCTGGGATTACAGGCGTGAGCCACCATGCCCGGCCCTTGTTTTGTTTTTTTTTTTGAGATGGAGTCTCACTCTGTCGCCCAGGCTGGAGTGCAGTGGTGCAACCTGGGCTCACTGCAACCTCTGCCTCCTGGGTTCAAGTGATTCTCCCCCTTCAGCCTCCCGAGTAGCTGTAGTAGACTACAGGCGTGCGCCACCACACCCAGCTAATTTTTGTATTTTTTAGTAGAGACAGGGTTTCACCATGTTGGCTAGGCTGGTCTTGAACTCCTGACCTCAGGTGATCCGCCCGCCTCGGCTTCCCCAAGTGTTGGGATTACAGGCGTGAGCCACCACGCCCAGCCAAATTTTTGCATTTTTTGTAGAGATGGGGTTTTACCATGTTGCCCATGCTGATCTCGAACTCCTGGGCTCAAGTGATACAGCTGCCTCGGCCTCCCAAAATGCTTGGATTACAGGCATGAGCCACCATGCCCAGCCGGATAATTCTTTTTTTGTGGAGGCTGTCCTGTGCATTATAGGATATTTGGCAGGATCCCTAGCCTATACCCACATGGATGCCAGTAGCACCCTAAGTCATGACAAACAAAAATGTCTCCAGACTTGCTGAATGTTCCCTGGGGGGCAAAACTGCCCCCAGTTGAGAACTACTGGGTTACAAGAAGGTGAAAATCCATATAGTCTGACTTCTTCAATCAGGGAAGATTTGCTAGACACAAGAGTTTAGCAAAGTGGGAAGGTTCAGAGGAGTAACACATAGCAAAGAATAGTTATCAACTAATGTAACTTTAAGAAAAAAAAGGGAATCTAGGGAAACCTAGAATCATCTTCCCTATACAGGCTATCACTCCTCTCTTCCCCCACTGGAAAGCCACAGCTCAAAAAGGGCAATTTTAGAAGACTTCTGGTGGTATGAATTGCCCCATCCAGTTACGAGATAGGTTTTTGTTTTTAAACCACCCTCTTCGCCATCTCCTACTCCCATCCCTGGAGAGAAATACAGAAGACAGAGGTTATCTGTCCGGGTTCTGCCCAAAGGGCCCCTAAAGAAGTTTGCCCTGAGGTCCTCCCCGTGCCTATTTCTCTAAGTCTACTTCAAGAGTTTGGAAGCAGGCCGGGCGCGGTGGCTCACGCCTGTAATCCCAGCACTTTGGGAGGCCGAGGCGGGCAGATTACAAGGTCAGGAGATCGAGACCATCCTGGCTAACCTGGTGAAACCCCGTCTCTACTAAAAATACAAAAAATTAGCCAGGCGTGGTGGCGGGTGCCTGTAGTCCCAGCTACTCGGGAGGCTGAGGCAGGAGAATCTTTTGCACCCGGGAGGCGGAGGTTGCAGTGAGCCAAGATCGTGCCACTGCACTCCAGCCTTGGTGACCGTGCGAGACTCTGTCTCAAAAAAAAAAAAAAAGAGTGTGGAAGCAAAGGCCCATTCATACTGAACAGCACTGGGGTAGGGGGATTCTTTACTTTTTTCCAAAGCAGTAAGAATTCTACCCAATACCCCAGTCCTATAGTAACTCCTCTGACTTGTAATTCCTCCTCCTGATACCAGAGACCTCTGTTTCCTGGAGACCAAGAACTGCCCAAATGGCTGTGGACCAAAGTGACAGCAAAGCACTTGAGATAAGAGGCTGCAGAAATAACTTGCTCACTGAAGCAGTTAGGGGGAGCAAGTGTTCTCTAGAGAGGAAACTATATAAACATGAGGCATATGGCCCCGACTGGAGGAAAAACGTAAGAGCAGTGGAGAAAAGGCAGAACAAGCAGGAGAGAGCTACTTCAGGGTCCAAAGAGATGCTGGAGAACCTTTCCACGCTCATTTACATCAATGTTGCTTCACTGCAAGCAGCAGCTGAATCAGGTTCAGTTAGATCCTTACCATGAAGAGAATGCTAAGCAGAAAAGCACAAAGTAGGGACCAAATACAACGGTATGGTTCTGAAGTCAGGAGAAACCATCTACAGAGGAAGGTGAACAATGAACCCCTTGCGCTCAGCCAAACCTAGACAGCAACCAAAAGGAATGAATACAAAAGGAATACTTTGGGACTTGTAGCAAATCTTGGAACTGGAGTGACCAAGGGAGGCGGCAGCATTCCTCTCCCCTGTCAACACCCACTGTCACCCCGGCCTGACTGGACTATTCACCACCCGCAAACCATGATGTGCACATTCCCAGCTCTGCCCTTTGCACTATTTGTTCTCTGTTTGAATGCAGAACTACTACTTGAAAAGATCACAGACTTTGGGGTTGAATTCCAGCTCTGCTTCTTACTTGTTGCAGGACTTTGGACCCTCTAAGCCTCATTTTCCTCATATAAAAATGAGAATAGGCCGAGCGCGGTGGCTCACACCTATAATCCCAGCACTTTGGGAGGCCAAGGTGGGCGGATCACCTCAGATCAGGGGTTCGAGACCAGCCTGGCAAGCATGGTGAAACTAAAAAGCACAAAAATTAGCCGGGTGTGGTGGCAGGTACCTGTAATCTCAGCTACTCCAGAGGCTGAGGCAGGGAGAATTGCTTGAACCCGGGAGGTGGAGGTTGCAGTGAGCCGAGATCCCACCATTGCACTCCAGCTTGGGTGACAGTGTGAGACTCCATCTCAAAAAAACAAACAAAAAAAATGAGAATAATATCGTAACCAATTTCATGATGTTGTTAGAAGGATTAAATGAGATAGTACCATAAGTGCCTACGCTGTAAATAGTAAAGATGTGATCTCCCATCTTCTTTCTTTACTTCTCCCCATTGTTCAAGTCTACCTAATGTCTTTCTCTGTGAAGCCTTCCTGAACACTCAGCCCAGAGAAATCCTCTTCCTCTAAACCTCCAGCTTCTAGCACTTGTGGCTCTGAGACAGACCTTAACTTCTATCTTAAGGAGCTCCCTGTCTTTTCATGGTCATGTATCCCTGATCCTTAACATGGCTTATGTGTGGGTGACTATATATTTGATTGTTCAAACTGGGATGCTTATGAGAATGAAAAGGGGTGCTATTAATGATTACACAGGGGAAAACCAAGACTGCCCTGGGCAAACCGTGTGTGGGGCTGCCCAACTTATAAGACATCATTCTCTTCTTTATTTAAGAAAAACATGTGTAACCCCTAATTCCAAGCCCATCCTCCACCAGCTGAAAGCACAAGCCAAACAGCCTGTTTTCTGACCATCAGAGAAAGAGTTCAGGGAAAATACAGCTATACTTAGCAGCATGAGGAAATCTAAGCTGCCAATGGAAAAAATACAATCTGAGGGCCACAAGTAAATAAATACAAACTTTTTTTCTTTTTTCTTTTTTTTAAAGACCCACTAGTTGGCCAGGCGCGGTGGCTCATGCCTGTAATCCCAGCACTTTGGGAGGCCGAGGCGGGCCGACCACGAGGTCAAGAGATTGAGACCATCCTGGCCAACATGGTGAAACCCCGTTTCTACTAAAAATACAAAAATTAGCTGGGCATGGTGGCACATGCCTGTAGTCCCAGCTACTCGGGAGGCTGAGGCAGGAAAATCACTTGAACCTGGGAGGCGGAGGTTGCAGTGAGCCGAGATCATGCAACTGTACTCCAGCCTGGTGACAGAGCGAGACTTCGTCTCAAAAAAAAAAAAAAAATTAATTAATTAATTAAAATAAACAAATGAATAAACACCCACTAGTTGAAATGACTCTCTTATCCTGATATGTTCTTTGTGGCCTCAAGAGGAGGGGGCAGGGAGGGGATTCTAGGCCTGGCAAAGTAAACCACTTCCCTTCTAAAGCTGAATATGGTATGATAACTACTCTTCAGAATAGTTAATGGGGGAGAAAAATAAACGAGACAGAAAGCCAGAGAGAGACAAACCCTCTCAGCAGAGAAAACAGGAACAATACTGATGCCAGGACTGCAAATTTCTAAGGAGAGCCAGATCCTGATTCCTGCCTCATGCCTGAGAACTGCACACACTACATTATCCAAGGGGTCCTGGATGAACACCTAAACTGCAATGCAGCCCCACCCTGAAGCAAAGATTTCTCCCCTCAGAAGTGAAAGATGAGTCACCATAAATAGGACATTTGGTTAAATGATTTTTTTTAATGGAACTTCCTATTGTCTCTGTGGCAGAGGCTACAGAAAATTTCTGTGGTATCAAATACTAAAAATATGGTAGCAACGGGAGACTTGGCTGGATTACCAGCTGTCTTTATCCTGCGCAAAGAGGAGCATTCATGATTTTCTGAAAGTTATAATTAAACTGTAGTTTAACAGAAACATTCAAACTTAAGAGTGTATCTGTCTAAATCACCTCTCTCTCTTTACACAAGAAACTTAACGGTATCCTCTGGAGAACTGGATGGAGAGGAGAAAAGAAAAATGATCTTTATCTTTTTCATTTCATATCCCTTTGGTATTTAAATTTGTTCATGAAATACACATTTACTACTTCTATAATTTAAAGCAATCTAGGCTGGGTGTGGTGGCTCATGCCTATAATCCCAGCACTTTGGGAGACCAAGGCAGGCATATCACTTGAGGTCAGGAGTTCAAGACCAGCCTGTCCAACATGGTGAAACCCTGTCTCTACTAAAAATACAAAACTTAGCCAGGCATAGTGGCGCACACTTGTAATCCCAGCTACTCAGGAAGCTGAGGCAGAAGAATCGCTTGAATTCGGGAAGTGGAGGTTGCAGTGAGCCGAGATGGCACCACTGTACTCCAGCCTGGGCGACAGAGTGAGTCCATCTCAAAAAAAAAAAAAAAAAAAAGTAAAGCAATTTAAATTGTTGGCATCTACCAGTATGTCTTGCCATCAGTTCCCCTGTTAACCTTCCTAGAGTCTAATTTTCTCATTTCTCCAGGCCCTGGAGAGGCTATGTGATGATGAAAGCTCTAAGACACAATCTCACCTTTCACAAGTTCACAAGTTTGAAAGGAAGATCTAGATCTTGCTCCTTGGGGGATGAATGCAGGGAGAGAAAGGTCGAGATGCCAGCAATATTGGTAAAATCAAGTATTTTTCCAGCTTCATATTGCTGTAGAGAATATACTATTCGGGCTGGGTACAGTGGCTAACACCTGTAATTCCAACACTTTGGGAAGCCAAGCCAGGGGGATTGTTTGAGTCCAGGAGTTTGAAACCAGATTGGGCAGGATGGCGAGACCCTGTCTCTACAAAAATACAAAAAATTAGCCCTGCATGGTGGCACTGCCTACAGTCGCAGCTTTTTCGGGAGGCTGAGGTGGGAGGATCACTTGAGCCGGGGAGGTGATCACACCATTGCACTCCAGCCAGGGCAACAGAGTGAGACCCTGGCTCAAAATAAATAAACAAATACAAAATAAAAATAGAGAATATACTACTAACCTGGGGGTGGGGGGAGGCTCTGGAGGATATATGCTGGAGAGTAGATGCATGCAAAGAAATACGATTTGGTGAGGTTTCAGGTCCAAGGGCACTTTACCAAATGGTGGAAGAAACCAGTCATTTGGGTTACTGGGGGGTAAAATCCAACTGTTTAGCACTTAGAACGGTGCCCCAAAAACTCTACATTAGTCCTCCAATAAGCGCCCTGTGGTGGACTCAGAGGTAACAAAAAGGGATTGGTTCCAAATGGCCTTATGCATTGAAATAACTCCCCAAATTTGTTTTTCACAAGGAAAATGTCTATGTAATTGGTGTTAAAATGGACCTTCTCCCCAATTCAATATGAAGACAATTCATTTATTCCAGCAGCTGAGTCTGCAGCAGGAATTAAGTGACTTTCAGGATTTGTTAAAGACCAGAATCTGTCCCTCAGGGGAATTTGTAGAGTTTAAGATATCTAAAAAGGAAAGCTCAGCAAGCCATCTATCTAGGTTTCTTCAGGGCAGTATAACTCAAAGTAGAGGGGCCGGGTGACCTCCTGGAGCCTGTCTCTGGTTAGCTTTTTGCTGCTAACTGGGGATAACAGCCTAATGCCTCATGACGGCTCAGCATGGCTGGGTGAGTCCAACTGAGTCAGAGAGCACCAAAAATAAGCCACAAAGCATTCAGTAGTCATATTTATGGTTTTGATTCCAAACACACTTTGTGCTTATCCCTTCCAAGTGGCGAATTTTTATGTCATTTGTGTGCGTTAAGGCCAAAGGAGAAACCTGGAGGCAAAGGAATGCTGGTTGTGGGTCAACAAATATGCCTGATGGATTTTGTATGTGGGGCTTAAAAACACTGACTTAAAGTAAAATACTGTGACTACTTCTAATCTAGAAATGAGTTCAGCCCGCCAAACAGAAACCGCCATTCAGAAGAAATAAAGCCGTGAGCACCGGTTCCCTCCACACCCCCGAGGTTCACCTGGAGGCCAGTGGGCCAAGCGAAGCCTTGGGAGCGGAGAACTCAAAGAGGGGCGGGGAGAAAAGAATAAACACACCTCGCGGGGCTAGGCTGGCGGCGGCACAGTCCTGGTTCTTTTGACGGAACTGACCAAGATGACAGCAAGCAGAGGCTCAAATGCAGGATTCAGACCCAAGACTTCTCCCCGCTCTCAGGCGGACCCCAAAGGCGGGGAGCCAAAAACCGGGAGACTGAACAAGCAGCATTCTCACGCTCCTAAACTGGCTTCTCGCTCCTCGCTCCTCATGCCCCAAAACTGATCAGGCCCCAACCCCCCTCCCCACAACTCAGTGTTCCCTCCACACGGACCGTCGAGGCTCCCCCAGATCCCACGTCTTCGTCCTTCCTGGACCCCGTGCTCCATTCCTTACAGTCACAGACAGGGATTCGTTACCTGCAGAGCAGCTCGACAACCCTGCAGGTAGTCCTCCATGATGAAGCCCAAAGTACGCCGTCGCCCCTGGTCGAGTAGAGGTGCCCCTGGTCGAGGAGAGGTTTCCCCGGCGAATGCAGCCCGCCCGGGACTCAGGGGCTAGAGGCCAAAGTCAGGAGGCGGGACTCGAACCCGCCACACGGCGAATCGGCCTCCGACCCCGGGAGGAACTGCGTAAGCGGGCGCTCCGGAGCCCAGCGTCGCCCCGCCCCCAGCAGCGGAGGCGGGGCTCTACGCCCAGAGGCTCCTGGGACGTCTTTCCGGAGAGGCCAAGGGGGCGTGGCGTGGGGCGACGTGGGAAACGTAGTCCCGCAACTCCGCAATGTCCCTAGCAACCGAGGGAAGGATCGTTTTCTGAGGGATCAGTCGTCTGGTAAACAAATGTGTATGTGTCACAGTAACCCATTATTGTGGCATCTGAACTTTCCCTCTCAGATCAGGCCAAGTATAACATCTTTCCATATATCACACCGAGCATCTGGTGACATTTTAAATGACACTTGGCAAAACAGATCATCTTCTTTCTCGAAATTCTGCTCTTTACCAAACTGACTCAATCGCCACCAATTTTGTGGTTGTTCATGTTAGGAGAACATTAGAATAATCTTTGACCCCTCTTGTTAACACCTACAGTCTCCTGCCAACTCCTGCTGCTTCTCCCTTTGCAACTCTGTAGCCTGTTTTTTTCTACAGCCTCGGCAAATATCTTCTTCCTTTCTTGGACGGTTGTAACCTTGGCTTTTTGCTCTCTGCCACCCTAATTGTTCCAACTGCTCTTTCAGCCTTTAGAGTTGCTTGAAATTTCATCCTGTGGCGGCCCTGTACATAGAGTTTAGGGAACCCTTCAGAATGTGGAGTTAGGTTCCAACCTCCCTTAACTGCCACTTTCCAGCCGCAGAGTAGTGCAGGTACTGCAAATAAATGGACACTCATCATCAAAAATTCCCTCATTTATTTATCTATCCCTTTATTTCCTACCGTCAGCCTCACACCAGCTTTTCCTGCTTCCCCAGCTGTAAATCGAGAGGAGGTGACTGATGAGAGGCCTGCAGTGGAACCAAGATCCAGAGCACAGGGGTGTTGGATCTCCTCCCTGCTCTGCCAGTTCTTTTCTTCTTCTTCTTCTTCTTTTTGAGATGGAGTCTTGCTCCGTCTTCAGGCTGGAGTGCATTGGCAGGATCTTGGCTCACTGCAACCTCCGCCTCCCGGGTTCAAGCGATTCTCCTGCCTCAGCCTCCCGAGTAGCTGGGACTACAGACATGTGCCACCATGCCCTGCTAATTTTTGTATTTTTAGTAGAGATGGGGTTTCACTATGTTTGCCAGGTTGGTCTTGATCTCTTGACCTTGTGATCCGCCCGCCTCGGCTTCCCAGAGTGCTGGGATTACAGGCGTCAGCCATCGCGCCCAGAGCCTGGGGCTTCTACCACACCCTCTGCATTCTACCAGGTGCACAACCCAACCAGTTTCATTTCTAGACTTAAAAATGATACAGCAAGGACTTGGAAAGGATCTCTCTGGAGGGCTCCAGAGGGAAAAGAGCTGGGTTTGTTTGTTTGTTTTTAACATTAATTGAGTAATACATGCAAATATCGTGCTCTTTGGTCCTGCTTCTGTGGATCCAGAGCAAAGGACTGCCATACCAAGAGAGAGAGCCCAGATCCAACAAGCTGCTTCGGTCCAGCCCTCCTCCTCCCTACTTAGCAAGGGCGCTTGCTCTTCCCTATTCTCACCAGAGAGGCACAAGCGCTCCGTCCCTTCTAGAGGCAGGCAGAGGGAAGAGAAAGGGTCTGTTGTTTTTCTCTCCTGTTTCTCGCTCCCTCTCTGCTGATCACAAAGCTGCTGACCGGGTCAGAAAGTCCTGATGGAAATCCACCAGCGCTGGGCAGGCCCCTCCTCCTCCAGGGAGCTTGTCCTTGCCTAATTTTTCTTCGTCCTGATGAGAACAAAAAAGAGAGAGAGAAGAAAAGAAAAACCACAAACTTCCTTTGAAAACCAGCTTGTAGTCAGGGCCTGGAGCGCATGCCATAGACTCGGCGACTCAGGAATCCTGAAGATTCTCTGAGCGACCTGGAGCGCCTTGGCTGCGTCCCTGCCTGCCTTCACCCTCCTCCAGTGCCCCCAGTACTGGGCGTGAGTCCGGAAGTGGCCACAACCCAGCCTGGACCGTCGCTTATAAAGCTGTGTAAACCTGTATAAGCTCAGGCGTTGACAGCTGGAAGGCAGCTGGCACTGGCAGCCCCCTTCATTGCACCTATCTCCCCCATCTCATTGCCACGGCTGAACCCTCCTTCTCAATCTTGGAACAGCACCCACTTCTTTAAGGTAAAAACTTTATTTTAATCATCTTCTTCACCTCTTCTCCCACCCTTCTCTATTTCCTCTCCAGCTTTGGGGAGCTGACACCTGCTGTCCTTCCACCTTTGGTCTGCAAGTCTGGATTGCTTAGAGGAGCTAAGTCAGGAGAGACATGTAAAGGGGATGCTGCTTGGTCCTCCTCCTTTTAATGAAAGCACGAAACCTTCCCCCTCTCCTTGTGAGCAAGTAGACAGGGCACTGTGGCCATGGTTGACATATTCTGAGATGAAAATCTAAACTATTGATTGTACAAAGACATAGGTCAGACTAAGAAGGAGATTGGTGTGAGACAGTAAGGGAACTGTTCCTACGGAGAGGAGGAGTGTCTTCTTGAAGTTACATACCTGTTTTACATGCTTCTTCCAACTTTTGGCTTTCTACTGCCATTGATTAGGGAGGAGCCAGGGTTATTTTAACTCCCTCACCCACCACCATAATTCCAGCTGGAGAGAAAGTGTAGGATTTGACGAGCTGAGAAAGAGGAGGAAAAGAATGAAATTTTGATTTGTCTGACTATCCTCTCCCTCATTCTTTCCTACTCTGAAATACTCCATGCCCTCCCCGGCAGGATTGGACGTTGTAGAGTAGAAAGCCTCCATTACATTTCCTGCCCCTGCCTCTTAAGACTTAGCCCATTTAGCTCTGCCCAGTTCCTCTGAGACCCCACTCCCTCGGGTGTCCACTCCTGGGTTCCTTTGGCTCACCTCTCCAGCCAGCTAGCTGTACAACCCCCACTTCATCATTGATCATTTCTGGCACTGGAGAGAAAATACAAAAAATGAGGCCTGCTTTTCTTTTCTTTTTTTTTTTTTTTTCTTTTTTTGTTTGGAGGCAAGAGTCTCACTCTTGTCACCCAGGCTGGAGTGCAGAGGCACAATCTTGGCTTACTGCAACCTCCACCTCTGGGGTTCAAGCAATTCTCCTGCCTCAGCCTCCTGAGTAGCTGGGATTACAGGTGCCCGCCACCGTGCCCGGCTAATTTTTGTATTTTTAGTAGAGATGGGGTTTCGCCATGTTAGCCAGGTTGATCTTGAGCTCCTGACCTCGGGTGATCCGCCCGCCTCGGCCTCTCAAAGTGCTGGGATACAGGTGTGAGCCACTGTGCCCGGCCAAGGCCTGCTTTTCTTCAAGCTTTTTCACTTTTCCAGGCTCTGGCATCTGCTTTGAGGTTCACCCTAAGTGTCATTTAAGGGGAGAAGGAAAGGAGAGAGAGAAAGAGAGAGAAAAAAAAGTGTAAGGCCCGCAGGCAATTTTTGCTACTCTGATTCTAAATTAACAACACGTAAATGATATGCAGCTAGCATAAACATATGTGAATCAAGAGGATAATCAATTTGAGTGACTAGGCTTATTTTGTTTCAGTAAGTTTAATGTTCCTCAACCTCATCTCCCAGGCCTTCCCCTAGCCCCAAATTCCTGTAGGTTTACAAGAAGGAAGCAGTCTCAGGCTGGGAGGAGGGTGGAGAAAAGACAAGATTTCTAACTAGTTTAATTTATTTTATTTTATTTTGTTTTATTTTATTTTTGAGATGGAGTTTCGCTCTGTCACCCAGGCTGTAATGCAGTGTCACCATCTCAGCTCACTGCAACCCCTGCCTCCCAGGTTCAAGCAATTCTCCCACCTCAGCCTCCCGAGCAGCTGTGACTACAGGCACGTGCCAACACACCTGGCTAATTTTTGTACTTTCAATACAGACAGGGTTTTGCCATGTTAGCCAGGATGGTCTCGATCTCCTGACCTCAAGTAATCTGCCCGCCTCAGCCTCTCAAAGTGCTGGGATTACAGGCGTGAGCCACCGCGCCTGGCCCCTAACTAGTTTAATTTCTCCCTGTTTCTCTCCCTGATAAAGAGTGGGAGGGGAGCAAGGAGATTGAAGGGAGATGTTTTCCAAAGGGCAGGATTTGTGGTTTTTTATTATTTATACCCACAGTATTAGTTAAATGTCTATCTGTGCTTGCCTCAATGTGCCTCCAGTGCTGATAGAGAACAGGTTAAACAGGTCTGGTGTTCACATCTAAAATGACCTGGAGAGGACTGGGCACGGTGGCTCATGCCTGTAATCCCAGCTCTTTGGGAGGCCAAGGTGGGAGGATCACCTGAGGTCGGAAGTTCAAGACCAGCCTGACCAACATGGAGAAACTCCATCTCTACTAAAAAATACAAAATTAGCTGGGCATGGTGTTGCATGCCTGTAATCCCAGCTACTCGGGAGGCTGAGGCAGGAGAATCACTTGAACCCAGGAGGCAGAGGTTGCAGTGAGCCGAGGTCGCACCATTGCACTCCAACCTAGGCAACAACAGCAAAACTCCGTCTCAAAAAAATAAAAATAAATAAATAAAACCACTTGGATGGGAATAGACATAAAACTTTAGGTAGATGAATGTACAGGAAGTATTGTTATGTAAATTAATAATCAGCATTTTCATATTTCATAGAAATAGCAGGCAAGAGAGTATCTCTGGGTTTAGGTAGTTTCTGGGGAAAAAAAATGAACTGAGGAAAAGTTGCTGTCTCAACTCTAGCTGTCAAGAGATGCTTACTGGGTCCAGGCACCGTGGCTCATGCCTGTAATCCCAGTCCTTTGGCAGGTTGAGGAGGGCGGATTGCTTGGTCCCCCAGGAGTTGAGACCAGCCTAGGCAACAAAGCAAGACCCTGTCTCAATTTAATTAAAAGAAATTTGATATCTTTATTAATTTTTTTTTAAAGAGAAGCTTACTGGAAGAACTTGTGGGGAGTGCTTTTTGTGCCCCTAATCTGAAGTTATTTATCAAAACCAGTCTCTGATTCCAGCCCCCACCACCTACATTTCCCCTCCCAGCTTACAGGAAACCCCTCCCAAGGCCTTTATACTGTGGTTTGGGATTGTGTAAGGTTCAGTAGAGCCCTTTGAGGTGGAAGACTTCCCCTTCCTCACCAGCATTTCACCTTTAGGGGCATGAAACTGACTCTCTGTGCCTCCTCCATTCTTCACCCCAAGTACTATGTGACTTAATCTTTTTATCCTTGGGTGAGGCAGAGAGAAGATATCCCTAAACATACAAGCACTGTGTATTCTTAGTATGTTGTGTGAAGGGGCAGGGTGTGGGGTAGGGCAGAGGAATTATCTCTGTCATGGCTATGAGGGGGTTACTGATGTGATGCCTATTAGAGTAAGCTAAAGATCATCATATTAATAACCATTAGCGTAGATTTAACATTTCTTTCTCCACCTCTTATCCTTCTTTCTCCTTTGTGCTCTCCCTTTCTCTCTGTCTTTTCTCCCTTCCCTGTCATGATCTGTTTCAGGGAAGCTGACTCCACCCATGTGTTCAATCCCACCAGTCTTCCCTCCCAAGTCTGGAAGCCCCACGACCTCTTGGTCTCATCTGGTCACAGCTAGTTAGAGGTGGAAAGAGCTCAGCACAGAAGGGCCCTTCTGTTTACACATATACTGCCCATAGCCAGGAGTTACTGCACAAACACTAGCCAGCCTTCTATACTACATTCCTTTTCCAAGACTTTTCTGGGTTAGTTTGCTTTCCAGCCCACTGATTTCCTTCTTATTGGACAGGTCACTCTTTTGCATCCCAAGCCTGGCTTAGGCAAGTCCCTGAGGTTAGTAAACACCTTCAGTGCCCCTCAGCCGAGTCCCTTTTGACCATGGAATACCATCAGCCTGAGGATCCAGCCCCTGGTAAGGCCGGGACTGCAGAAGCAGTCATCCCTGAAAACCATGAGGTTCTGGCAGGCCCAGATGAGCACCCTCAGGACACAGATGCAAGAGATGCTGATGGGGAGGCTGGAGAACGGGAGCCAGCAGACCAAGCTTTGCTGCCTAGCCAGTGTGGGGACAACCTTGAGTCCCCTCTGCCTGAAGCTAGCTCAGCTCCACCGGGGCCAACCCTTGGGACACTGCCTGAAGTAGAGACAATAAGGGCATGCTCCACGCCCCAGGAGCTTCCTCAGTCCCCCAGGACCCAACAGCCTGAGCCAGATTTCTACTGTGTCAAGTGGATCCCTTGGAAAGGAGAACGGACACCCATCATCACCCAGAGCACTAACGGCCCTTGCCCTCTCCTTGCCATCATGAACATCCTCTTTCTTCAGTGGAAGGTAAGAGAACATGCAGTTAGGGGTGCAAAAAATATCAGGGAGTACTCTTCCCTGACTTACTTCCTTGATCATCCTGATGTCCTCAAACTAGTCAAAACTTTTCAGATTATTCTCCCTATTTCTCCAGCTTGAGCAAATGAGATAAGATGTTCCTAAAAACAAAGAAAAAAAAAAAAGAGGAAGATCTGTCCTACCCCTGTATCTCCTACTCCCTAGCAAATGCACATGCCTTGCAAGATTTCACATTCATTCCCTTGTGCCAGTTGCAAGCCTTTTTTCCTACCCCACCCTACTACTGGAGCTCCCCCTTGCCTTTCCATGGGTTCTTCCTTCAGTGCTCTTTGGAGGAAAGCACACACGTGATCACCCCTTCTGCCTCCAGGTGAAGCTCCCCCCGCAGAAGGAAGTGATCACATCGGATGAGCTCATGGCCCATCTTGGTGAGTGACTGGGCGTTGAAGAGGAATTACCCAAGGGGTTCCAGAGCTATTCACTCAGCCAGAAATCCAGACTATTCAGGGATCTCCATTTGGGGGTTCTGATACGGCAAGGAGGGTAAGGGTCTATGGGGCTTCTCTGCAAGGCTGGAGAATGAAAAGCAAAGGTGTCGGGAGTCCTGGGTTGTAACATCAATTCTGCCCTTAGCTTTTGTATCTGACCCTGGGTGGGCCCTTCACCTTTATGAGGCTGTTGCCTCCTCTGAGAAATGAAGAGTCTGGATTAGACTCTAAGTATTTTCCAGCTCTGAAAATCTGTGTTCTGTGACATTACCCCCATTCTCCAGGAGAAGAGGAAACTTAGCTTTTGGGATGATTGGTGGGGTAAGCTGATAAGGGGCCCTGTCTTGTAGGAAACTGCCTCCTGTCCATCAAGCCCCAGGAGAAGTCAGAGGGACTTCAGCTTAATTTTCAGCAGGTGAGGCAAAAGGTCTGCAGGCATAGGGGTTTGCAGGTTTGTAAGGGGACATCTTGTAATACTAAGATAAGCTTTTGTTGCTTCTTCAGAGGTTTCCTTGAACCATGATTTCATTCTGCAGGAGTCAGAGGAGAGTTTATCTTTGTCCTAGAAAATATGTTCATTGGCCGGGTGCTCACACCTGTAATCCCAGCACTTTGAGAGGCCAAAGCGGGAGGATCACTTGAGGCCAGGAGTTCGAGGCCAGCCTGGGCAACATAATAATACCCCTGTCTCTAAAAAAAACCATTTTTTTTTCAAGAATTAGCCAGGTATGGCGGTGCGTGCCTGTAGTCCCAGCTACTCAGGGGGCTGAGGTGGGAGGGTCACTTGAAACCAAGAGTTTGAGGCTGCAGTGAGCTGGGATCACACCACTGCACTCCAGCCTGGATGAAAGAACTAGACTTAGACTCTCAAAGAAAAACAATGTTCATTTATATAAGATAGAGAAGGGTTGAGGCAAGGGAGAAATGGAGTGGCTTGTAAGAGAATCAGGGAAGAAGAGCAGCAAGGTTAATTTTTAATTTCTGCTGGCGGGAGTGGAGTGGTGGGAGAGAAGGCTAGAATCTCCATCATTTTTTTTCTACCCCCAGAATGTGGATGATGCAATGACAGTGCTGCCTAAACTGGCCACAGGTCTGGATGTCAATGTGCGATTCACAGGCGTCTCTGATTTTGAGTATACACCCGAGTGCAGTGTCTTTGACCTGCTAGGCATACCTCTGTACCATGGCTGGCTTGTTGATCCACAGGTGAGGGTGGGAGGGCCCACTGGGACCTTATCCAGCTCAAGCTGACATGAGAGAGGCAAATTTTTGTGGGGTAGAGGTTAGGGAGTTAGGGATTAGATTGGCTTGGGAGGGAAATAGTGTTTAGAGACTGGACCCAGTACAGAATTCCTTGAATTTTAATCTATTTTGGGGGTAACATGCAAATACAAGCAAACTACATGCAAATAGGTCAGTTCTTTAGACATCAAAAATTCAGGAAGCAGATGGGTTTGGTGGCACATGCCTGTATTCCCAGCTACTTGGGAGGAGTTCGAGGCCAGTCTGGGCAACATAGCAACCCTATGATGAATGGTTCCTGAAATTTTTTTCTTTTTTGAGAGACCAAAAAAAAAAAAGTGTTTAGGAACCATTCATCATAGGGTTGTAGTCCTTGTGAGCTTTGTTCATTTCCTTCCTTAAAAAAGAAAAAAAAATCCCAATTTTTTTGGTATCCCACATCCCACTACCCAAGCAGAGTCCTGAGGCTGTGCGTGCAGTTGGGAAACTGAGTTACAACCAGCTGGTGGAGAGGATCATCACCTGCAAACACTCCAGTGACACCAACCTCGTGACAGAAGGTGACATTCCTCCCCTTCTCATGGATAGTATGTGGAGGGAATGACAGCTACTTAGGCTTATTTTTTATTGGGTGTCATCTCCTACCACATCCCACTAGATATAAGCTTCACAAGAAGGAGCTTGGGGAATTTCTGTTTAGTTCATTGAGGTATCCCCAGTGCCTGGCACAAGGTAGCTGCTCTATTATAAGTATTTGTTAAGTGAATGAATACAGCCAGGTTTCAAGAAAGGGACATCAGAAGGTGGGACTGACCCCCCGGGGCTTTTGACAGGGGCTCTCTGGATGGTCCTTCCTGTTGTGGACCTTGAATTTAAGCCAAGTTTCCCCCGACTCGTCCCCTTCTGGCAGGCCTGATTGCAGAGCAGTTCCTGGAGACCACCGCGGCCCAGCTGACCTACCACGGACTGTGTGAGCTGACAGCAGCTGCTAAGGAGGGTGAACTTAGCGTCTTTTTCCGAAACAACCACTTTAGCACCATGACTAAGCATAAGGTAATGCGGGTTTGAGGGTGGCGGGCTGCGGTGCTGTCATTTCCTGGTGCCTTTTTCTCGTGGGTCCAGCTGGGATCAGCTAGATTAAGCCGTGGTAGCAAGTGACCCCTCAAATCCCTGTGGTTTACCACAACAAAGGTTCATTTCCCGCTCCTGGTGCGTGTCCACTGTGGACTGGCTACGGTTCTGTCCCACACCATCTTCACTCTGGGACCCAGCTGACAAAAGATCCTTTATCTGGAATATATGTGGGAACAGAGAGAGAGAGGGGCACTGTGCACTCATGCTTAGAGCTTCTGTTTGGAAATGACACATGTCATTTCTGCTCACATCTTCTGGCCAGAGCAAGCCATAAGGGATAAGCCTGCCATCGATGGGACAGGAAAGTATGATCCTCCCCTAGGAGGGGGCAGTGGAATTTTTAAACAATGCTGGTCTTCAAAAGTTAGAAACTGCCAAAGCTCTCTAGGATTTGAGCAGCAGAGGGAGGAGTCTCTGGTTCTCAAAGGATTTATCCTAAGAGCCATCAGGCAAGCCCAGAGAACAATGGGAAATGGGGGGAGCAGGGTCTTATGTGGCATCTCAGCCCCAATGACTCCATGCCACGCTTGGCCAGAATGACCACCGTGCTCACACCCAACTGGACATACACTCAGACATCCCTTTCTTCCCCCCAAGGCCACACATATTTGTAAAAGGTCCGCATGCTCAGGGTCCAGGTGCAGTGGCTCACGCCTGTAATCCCAGCACTTTGGGAGGCCGAGGCGGGCAGATCATGAGGTCAGGAGATCGAGGCCATCCTGGCTAACATGGTGAAACCCCGTCTCTACTAAAAAAATACCAAACATTAGCCGGGCATGGTGGCGGGTGCCTGTAGTCCCAGCTACTTGGGAGGCTGAGGCAGGAGAATGGTGTGAACCCGGGAGGCAGAGCTTGCAGTGAGCAGAGATTGCGCCACTGCACTCCAGCCTGGGTGACAGAGCAAGACTCCATCTCCAAGAAAAAAAAAGTCCACATGCTCATACCAAGATTTCTGGCAGTGAACTGCCTCCGTATCAACTGTCCCCACAATGAGCTCTGTTCTTTTCTTTGTAGAGTCACTTATACCTACTGGTCACTGACCAGGGCTTTCTACAGGAGGAGCAAGTCGTATGGGAGAGCCTGCACAATGTGGATGGAGACAGCTGCTTTTGTGACTCTGACTTTCACCTGAGTCATTCCCTGGGCAAGGGGCCTGCAGCAGAAGGTGGGAGTGGCTCCCCAGAAAAGCAGCTGCAGGTAGACCAGGTGTGTAGGGCACTTAGGAAAAGTGCAGAGAGCACATGTGCCTCAGAGAGCTTTTTACTGCATACATTTTAACTGCTAGAGGCCATGTGAACCCATGCCTCTCTCTCTGGGTTACCTCAGACCATCTCCTCACTTGGTGTGTATTCTCTGGCACCACAGATAATGCATTTGGCTGTGTGTGCTGCTCTGTGGGGAGAAAGAGCTAGAGAATTTGAGGGATGTGGGAAAACTGATTTGGAAACCTTGCCTGAATAGCCACGGCTCTGGGCCTCAGCCCACTGTACAACTCTTGTTCTCCCCAGGACTACCTGATTGCTCTGTCCCTGCAGCAGCAGCAGCCACGAGGCCCGCTGGGGCTTACCGACTTGGAGCTGGCCCAACAGCTTCAGCAAGAGGAGTATCAACAGCAGCAGGCAGCGCAGCCAGTGCGGATGCGGGCGCGGGTCCTGTCACCGCAGGTGGGCTGCTGCCTGGGCGCCCACACTCCCGGTTTCCACCTCATGCTTTGCCGGGTCCAGAACACCTGTTATTCCTGCACTGGTCTCTTCAAGGTTTCTTCTCTCAGGGTCCTTCCCCTGCCTGTCCCTCTCCCCTGGAGCCCCTTCCTGTCTTCCTCTCCCTACTCCCTGTCCCAATCCTGACACCCCTTCTTCTAGAATCTCTTCTTGTGCTCTTCCAAGGAAGTTCAGTGACCAATTGTTAAATCCGATACAGGGGAGAGGAGCCACATCTGGACGCCCAGTCGGGGAGCGTCGGCAGAGGCCGAAGCACGAGTCAGACTGCATTCTGCTGTAGCTCTGCCCCAGTGCCAGGCTGGCCTGCCCCTTCTTCCAGAGGCTATGGCTAGTTGGCTTGCTCCCCTGCCTCCACCCCTGAGAGGTGCTGGATAACTTATTTATGGACTGTTGGGGATGAGAGCAGGCAACAAATGCCAAGGTCAGACTTGGTAATGTCCTTGACCTCACGTGCTGCTGCCTTCTCTGCCTCCCACCCAGGGCAACACTAGGATTGGTGGGTTTCTGGTTCTCAACTCCTGGTCCCTGAATAGTCACACGTATGTACAGACTGAGGCTCTGGGGTGAGGTCCCTATCCAGAATGCATCTCTTCTTCCCATCCCTGCTGCCTGGATGCTCCTGATCACCTAGGCAGGCCTGTCTCCAGTTGTTTCAGAGCTTAATTTGGGTTTCTATCTCTTATTTGTAATGCCTTCCTGGGGTTTGGAAATAAAACTTCTGGCCGGGCACGGTGGCTCACGCCTGTAATCTCAACAATTTGAGAGGCCAAGGTGGGCGGATCACCTGAGGTTAGGAGTTCGAGACCAGCCTGCCCAAAAAGGTGAAACCCCGTCTCTACTAAAAATACAAGAAATTAGCTGGGCGTCATGGTGGGCGCCTGTAGTCCCAGCTACTCGGGAGGCTGAGGCAGGAGAATCACTTGAACCTGGGAGGTGAAAGTTGCAGTGAGCCGAGATCGCACCATTGCACTCCAGCCTGGACGACAAGAGCAAAACTGTCTAAAAAAAAAAAAAACAAAAAAAAAAACCTTCTTTCCTGAGATCTGTTGTTTGCCTTACGCTGAAGCAATAGGGTTAAGTATTTGACCCAATTGAAGAATGCAAAAAGCGGGAGGTGGGTCAGAGGCAGGAAGGTGGTTACCTGTCATTTCTTTTCTTTCTTTTTTTTTTTTTTTGAGATGGAGTCTCGCTGTGTTGCCCAGGCTGGAGTGCAGTGGTGCAATCTGAGCTCACTGCAACCTCCGCCTCCCGGATTCAAGCGATTCTCCTACCTCAGCCTCCTGAGTAGCTGGGACCACAGGCATGCGCCACTGCGCCCGGCTAATTTTTGTATTTTTGGTAGAGACGGTTTCGCCACTTTGGTCAGGCTAGTCTTGAATTCCTGACCTCAAGTAATCCACCTGCCTTGGCCTCCCAAAGTGCTGGAATTATAGGCGTGAGCCACTGCGCCCAGCTACCTGTCATTTCTAATATAGCCTGCAGGGGGAACCAAAGCCTGAATTTTTGTTTTTGTTTCTGTTTTTGTTTTTGTTTTCTATGGGAAATAGTGCTCTCCTGGGAGGCGGGTTTCCAAATCTCTGCTTGGACACATGAATTTGAGGGTTGTGCTCTCCACTAACCCAAGAATTCCCAGGCTGGGGAGGGTAGCTTGGCCCTCTGCTTGCTTCCCAGTTCATACAGATGGTCCTTTGCTCCCTGTATTTCTCACCTTGTTCTAATGCCTGTTTCTCAATTATTTTGCCTGAAGTTTCCTGGAGAATGAGGGCGAGGGGAGACCTGGAGTGGGAGACCTGGGTGTGGATTACTGTAGCACTAAGGCAAAACAGGATTCCTGCGGAATAGCCAAGTGCACATCAAGGCACCTCCAACTCCAGTGCCTTTTCCCGGTCCATGTCCTGCTCCACCCAACCTTCAATCAGGGAACACAAACAACGCGAAGTTTGCCAAAAGAATTCGAGTATCAGTGAGATGTTCTGGCCAGGGTACAGGAGGGATGAGTGAGGCAGAAACTATCAAAGAAAACTCATTTCCCCACACCCAAGAAGGAGCTGGATGACCCAGGTACAGATATAATTTTGAGATGGGAAAATTAAGGGATTTTAAAGAAACAGTTCCAGCCTCAACAAGAAGCTAGAGAATGTGGTGCTCAGTGAGGGGTTATCCTACTTGGAGGCCCAGCTGGTCTCCCAGGTTCAGCCAAATACGGAAATCTCAGATCCTCAGATGTCATGTGGGGTGGGGCAGGGAAGTCTCACATGTCTTCAGCCCTGCACAAGGCCAGGAGGGCTGACTGGCAATCCCCTTTCACTGCATCCTGCAGACAAGGGAATTCAGTGTTAGAAAGATCCACCACCACTATGGCCCAAGTGCTCTCTCCCCTCCTTTGGGCTGGTCCATCACAGTTCATCCGGGAGGGAAGGGTCCTCCCGGGAGCTCAGAGTCCTGCACTACATTAACCAAAGACTCCTGGGGTTTCTTTTTTTTTTTAAGATGGAGTCTTGCCCTGTCGCCCAGGCAGGAGTGCAGTGGCACGATCTTGGCTCACTGCAACCTCTGCCTTCTGGGTTCAAGCGACTCTCCTGCCTCAGCCTCCTGAGTAGCTGGGATTACAGGTGCACGCCACCATGCCTGGCTAATTTTTGTATTTTTAGTAGAGACGGGGTTTCACCATGTCGGTCAGGCTGGTCTTGAACTCCTGACCTCGTGATCCGCCCACCTCAGCCTCCCAAAGTGCTGGGATTACAGGCATGAGCCACTGTGCCTGGCTAACTACTGGGTTTTCTATGGGGCAAGAATATGCTCAGCTGTGTGCAGGGAGTGAGGGTGGAGGTGAGGAGTGAAGGCCTGAGGCTCCAGGCTAAGAAGTAGCCAAGTTTCACCTGGAGGGAAGAGTAGAGGGACTTCCCAAATTTCTTCTTGAACTCAGCTCTGATACTCAGAAGGTCAGTCTCACATCGAGAGATAAGGATGCGAATCAGGACTTGGTAATTGGGCTCAGTTTCCTAGTAGGGGAAGAAAGAGATGGGGGTAGTTAGTGAGAGTCTCACTGAGAGTAGGGGTTGAATGGCTTGGAGGGTTATTGTAGGAAGGGGAGGCAAGGTGGGAGTCAAGGGATAAGAGTGTACATTATACATTATCTCGGGACAAAAGTTATGTTTGTCCATCCTCATGGAAGATGACACAGCAGGAAAGATCAGTCTCTGTGGGGGCAGCTTGAGTATTTATTTCTTTCCACATGTCTTTCCTGCCCCTACCATTAGCTTAGAGCTGTGTACCTCCAGAATTTGGTGGTGAGCAGCTCCAAAGATAGGTACACCAGGAAGGCTAGAAAAGATTTGGTGCATATAAAGACTGCCAGCATGAAAACCAGGAAAACTGCTTTTAACTTTCAAGTTAGTGAATATCCAAGGAGGATATACCTGCCCTATCCCTAAACTGAGCTGATGGGGCTCTGATAGGGATCAAGGTTGTGTGACTTCTAGTTCTGATTCCAACCCAATAGGGCCATCTCACAGCCCCATCTCTGCATATTAGTTTCTCTGGTTGGACCCTTAGGCTGAAACATTGCTATCTTCCTCCTGTACATGCAGCAGGCCTGTTTTTTGGCTAAAGAAAGTAATGAAAGGTTCAGTTTAGAAATAACAGGCCAGGCACAGTGGCTCATGCTTGTAATCCCAGCACTTTGGGAGGACGAGGCGCGTGGATCATCTGAGGTCAGGAGTTCGAGACCAGCCTGACCAAAATGGTGAAACCCCATCTCTACTAAAAATACAAAAATAAGCCGGGCATGGTGGTGGGTGCCTGAAATCCCAGCTACTTGGGAGGCTGAGGCAGGAGAATTGCTTGAACCCAGGAGGCAGAGGTTGCAGTGAGCCGAGATCGCGCCACTGCACTCCAGCCTGGGCAAGAAGAGCAAAACTCCGTCTCAAAAAAAAAAAAAAAAAAGGAAAGAAAGAAAGAAAGAAAAAAGAAATAACAGGCCAGGTGTGGTGGCTCATGCCTGTAATCCCAGAATTTTGGGAGGCCAAGGCAAGCAGATCATTTATGGTCAGGAGTTCGAGACCAGCCTGACCAACATGGTGAAACCCCGTCTCTATTAAAACTACAAAAATTAGCCAGGTGTGCTGGTGGGCGCCTATAATCCCAGCTACTGAGGAGGGTGAGGTAGGAGAATTGCTTGAACCTGGGAGGCGGACATTGCAGTAAGCTGAGATCACACCACTGCACTCCAGCCTGGGACAGAGCAAGACTCCGTCTCAAAAAAAAAAAAAAAAAGAAAAAAAAGAAAGAAAAGAAAAGAAATAACACAGGTACAAGTCATCAAAATCCTGAAGTATAATTGATTATACTAAGTAATGTGTTGTTATGAGAGATTTTTAAATAAAAACTTTTAATTGTAAAATTCCTGTTTTTTTTTTTTCTGTGCACCAGTGTTGTCATCAATTCCTAATATCCTCATTTTCAGAGTTTCCTGAGTCACTTTACTCACAAGACTCTTCCCAGAACTGCCTACAACACATACTTAGGGCATCCCAATAGATCATAAACTCCTTTGACAAAACAAAAGAAAATGAAGTAAAACAGGATGCTCCAATTCATTTAGACTCATTACCTAATTGTCAGTGGACCTAATGTCTACTTCATTTTAACTTTTATGCATCATTAGTTTTGTATTGTCATAAAGATTGCCAATTGCTCCCCAGTATCCATTCTTCTCTTCTTCCAACGCTTGTTACTCTAAAGTTACAGAATTGGGCAAGAGTCACTCATTAACTGAATACTCTCATTGTTGTACAAGTATTCTTTTTTCTTGCTCTGTCGCCCAGAGTGGAAATGCAGTGGCGTGAATTCAGCTCACTGCAACCTCCCCCTCCCAGGTTCAAGCAAGTCTCCTGCCTCAGCCTCCCAAGCAGCTGGGACTATAGCGTGTGCCAAACGCCCAGCTAATTTTTTTATTTTTAGTACAGGTGGGGTTTTACCATGTTGGCCAGGCTGGTCTCAAACTCCTGACCTCAAGTGATCTGCTCGCTTCAGCCTCCGAAAGTGCTGGGATTACAGGTGTAAGCCACCGCACCTAGCCTTAAATATATATATATATAGTTTGTTTGTTTAGATGGAGTCTCACTCTGTTACCCAGGCTGGGGTGCAGTGGTGCGATCTCAGGTCACTGTAACCTCTGCCTCCCAGGTTCAAGCAATTCTCCTATCTCAGCCTCCCAAGTAGCTGGAAATACAGGTGCACACCACCACACCTAGCTAATTTTTGTATATTTAGTAGAGACGGAGTTTCACCATGTTGGTCAGGCTGGTCTCGAACTCCTGACCTCGGGTGATTCACCTGCCTTGGCCTCCCAAAGTGCTGGGATTACAGGCATGAGCCACCATGCCTGGCCTAATTATAATACTTAATCGTATACCTGGCATTGCATATGGCCCTAGGATCTTCACCAGGAACATTAATTTTTACTACAGATTGGTGTAAATTTGTTCTGAATCAGCCATTGCTGATTTTCTGAAGGTTGTTTTTCTGAATAAATATTCTTCACAATTTATGTTTTCATATATCTACATATCTCTCATAAAATAATAATACAGGCTGGACACGGTGGCTCACGCCTGTAATCCCAGCACTTTGGAAGACTGAGGCTGGTGGATCACCTGAGGCCAGGAGTTTGAGACCAGCCTGGTCAACATGGTGAAACCCTGTCTCTACTAAAAATACAAAAATTAGCCGGGCGTGGTGGCGGGCGCCTGTAATCTCAGCTACTCGGGAGGCTGAGGCAGGAGAATTGCTGGAACCCAGGAGGCAGAGGTTGCAGTGAGCCAAGATCGCGCCATTGCACTCCAGCCTGGGTGACAGAGCAAGCCTGCATGTTAAAAAAGAAAAAAAAAAAGTTTGCCACCAGCGTGGCCAACATGGTGAAACCCTGTTTCTACTAAAAACAAAAAAATTAGCAGGATGTGGTGGCGGGCAACTATAGTTCCAGCTACTTGGGAGGGTGAGGCAGGAGAATTGCTTGAACCCAGGAGGTGGAGGTTGCAGTGAGCCAAGATCGTGCCACTGCACTCCAGCCTAGCGACAGAGTGAGACTCCATCTCAAAGGAAAAAAAAAAAAAAGAAGAAGAAGGCCGGGCGCCTTGGCTCAGGCCTGTAATCCCAGCACTTTGGGAGGCTGAGGCGTGTGGATCACGAGATCAGGAGTTAAGGACCAGCCTGACCAACATGGTGAAACTCCGTCTCTACTAAAAACACAAAAATTAGCTAGGCATGGTGGTGAGCGCCTGTAATCCCAGCTACTCGGGAGGCTGAGGCAGAGGAATCTCTTGAACTCGGGAGGCGGAGGTTGCAATGAGCCGAGATCGCGCCACTGCACTCCAGCCTGGTCGACACAGTGAGACTCGATCTAAAAAAATAAAAATAAAAATAAATAAAAAGAATAATACAGATGTATCATGATTTTTTCCTTATTTATTTATTTTATATTTGTTTGTTTATTTATTTATTATTATTATTTCTTTTTTAGAGATGGAGCATCACTCTGTTGCCCAGGCTGGAGTGCAGTGGCGCGATCTCGGCTCACTGCAAGCTCCGCCTCCTGGGTTCAAGCCATTCTCCTGCCTTAGCCTCCAGAGTAGCTGGGACTACAGGCGCCCGCCACCACGCCTGGCTAATTTCTGTATTTTCAGTAGAGACAGGGTTTTACCTTGTTAGCCGGGATGGTCTCGATCTCCTGACCTCGTGATCTGCCCGCCTCGGCCTCCCAAAGTGCTGAGATTACAGGCGTGAGCCACCGCGCCTGGCCTGTTTATTTTTTTTGAGGCAGGTCTCACTTTGTCACCCAGACTGGAGCGCAGTGGCGTCATCTCGGCTTACCGCAACCTCTGCCTCCCAGGCTCGAGATTCTCCTGCTTCAGCCTCCCAAGTAGCTGAGATTACAGGCGCTCACCACTACCCCCTGGCTAATTTTTGTATTTTTAGTAGAGATGGGGTTTCACCATGTTGGCCAGGCTGGTCTTGAACTCCTGGCCTCAAATAATCCACCCGCCTCAGCCTACCAAAGTCCTGGGATTACAGGCATGCGCCACAGCGCCCAGCCCGGGTTTTTCCTTTTTAGAAACAATTCAGAATTAGCCAGATATGGTGGCCTACGCCTGTAATCCCAGCTACTTAGGACACAGAGGCCAGAGAATCACTTGAACCCAGAAGGTGAAGGTTGCAGTGAGCTGAGATCACGCCACTGCACTCCAGCCTAGGCAACAGAGCCAGACTCTATCTCAAAAAAAAAAATTTTTTTTCAGAAAAATGGGCCTATGTTATTTTCTGACTACCACTTCTTTTTTTCTTTTTTTGAGACAGGGTCTTGCTCTGTTACCCAGGCTGAAGTGCAGTGGAGTAATCACAGCTCACTGTAACTTCTAATTCATGGGCTCAAGCAATCCTCCCACCACATCCTCCTGAGTAGTTGGGACTAGAGGCAGGTGCCACCATGCCTGGCAAATTTTCTTCTTATTTTTGTAGAGACGAGGTCTTGCTATGTCGCCTAAGTTGGTCTTGAACTCCTGACCTCAAGCGATCCTCCCACCTTAGCTTCCCAAAGTGCTAAGATTACAGGTGTGAGCCACCATGCTTGGCCCCTGACTACTACTTCTAAGATAAATCTTTCATCTACACTCAAGAGTGTGGGTCTTGTAATCCAAATACACTACAAAATCATCTACTGCTGGGATAGTTTGTATTTATGACAGGAATTTGGACAGATAAGTACAACTCTTCAAATGAATCTTAGTGTTGACTCATTGTAATAATACAGGCTTTATTGGGCAAGTATAATAATCTACTGTCAAGATAGAAATCTCTAGATGACAGAACAATTGCTTATATTTACTAACTTTTGGGCAATCATCAACATGGCATGATGGCTTCTCAACCAGTCTACAGAAAGCTATTCCATCTGCCAAAATGATAACTACTTTTTTAGTCTGACTGTGTCACCCAGGCTGGAGTGCAGTGGCATGATCTCAGTTCACTACAACCTCCGCCTCCCAGGTTCAAGCAATTCTCCTGCCTCAGACTCCCAAGTAGCTGGAATTACAGGTGCCTGCCACCATGCCTGGCTGATTTTTGTATTTTTAGTAGAGACAGGGTTTCACCACATTGGCCAGGCTGGTCTCAAACTCCTGACCTCAAGTGATCCATCCACCTTGGCCTCCCAAAGTGCTGGGATTATAGGTGTGAGCCACTGCGCCCTTCCTGAACTTTTTATTTATAGATTTTGGGGGACAGTTCTACTAATAGGAGACCTAATTCAATCAACAGAATAACTGGATTCTATTGGTGGAAGCACTCAAGCCACAGTCAGCAGTTTAAGTATGGATAATATGGGCTGGGCGCAGTGGCTCACGCCTGTAATCCTAGCACTTCAGGAGGCCGAGACAGGTTGATGACCTGAGGTCAGGAGTTTGAGACCAGCCTGACCAACATGGTGAAACCGCATCTGCTAAAAATACAAAAAATTAGGATAATGTGATGGCGGGCGCCTGTAATCCCAGCTATTTGGGAGGCTGAGGCAGGAAAATCGCTTGAATCCAGGAGGCGGAGGTTGCCATGAGCCGAGATTGTGCCACTGCACTCCAGCCTCCAACCTGGGCAACAAGAGTGAAACTCCATCTCAAAAAAAAAAAAAAAAGTATGGATAATGTGGAACAAAATCTGACCAGCGTGGAGAAAGGGGGCCTTGGGTGCCAAGAGCACTTATCGTATAGCTGACAAGGATGGTCAATATCTTACATTGTGAAGTGTTGTATAGGGAGACTGTATAACTTACTAGCTACGTGACCTCAAGCAAGGTACTTAACTTCTCTGGGCTTCAGTTTTTTCATCTATAAGATACGAATGGATATGGTTGTGAGGATTAATTGAAATATGTGTGCCCTGCTCAGGATAGGCTGTGGCACACAATCAGCACCTGCAAAATGCCAGCCCTTGTCATTATTCTTGCTAGTGTTATCACCATCACTCTGGCAACAACTAAGCCTGCACAAGGCACTGTCTTACGGAGCAGATTCATATCTCTGTTTGGCCACCTAGACATTAACAAGGCCAAAATGTTAGTTTCAGGGCCCCTGGGAGCCAACTAAGTTAGTTCTCACCACAGCTCATTCCTCCACCCCTGTGTAAGCCCTGGTGTGTAAGCCCTGGGAAGGAGAGCGGCTTGAGGTTTAGACGGTGTATATAGGATGGTTACATAAGTAGCAAGCTGAGACTTCCTCTCTCCTCCCCAGTTTCTGTTCTGGGGAGGGAAATGAGTGCCCCTCTCACCTGGAGGGCTTGATGAAGTTTGTCAGCAAAGTACAGCGGTGTGTTCTTGATCACCGAAGCTGGAAACAAAGATGGAAGGATGGAGGTTCACAACTAGGACCACAATCTCCCATCCCAAGAGAGACTTACTTCACAAATCCTGAGCAGGCCCCTACCTAGGCCGAGCAGAGCCACCTGGGCATCTCCATGGAAACGGTTCTGGACAGCCTCCTCCAGCTCTTGCCCAGTGCTCCGCTGGTACTGATCAAACACTTGTGTGTGTAGGAGGCAGTTAGAAAGATGGATGGGGGATTAATTATCTCTGGAAAGGATGGGCCCTCCCCACCTTCCTCAGCCCAAACTGATCATTAGAGCAAGCTAGGGGGACAAGAAGGCTTGTGTGTACCTCGGATGAGGTGTTCAGGATTTCGCTGGGTGAAGACTGGGACCCATGCTTCCTCTCTGCTAGGTCCTTCTGCCCACTGCAGTGCCTAGGAGGGAGGAATGAGTCAGGGAGGAGTCAATCAGGATCATTGGTTGGGGCCTAGGGAGCCATGGGTATGACGTTCCAGAATCTATCATCATCATGATGGAAATGGGATTGAGGGTGGAAAAGGATTTTTTTTTTTTTTTTTTTGAGAAGGACTCTCATTCTGTCACCCGGGCTGGAGTGCAATGGTGTGATCCCAGCTCACCACAACCTCTGCCTCCCAGGTTCAAGTGATTCTCCAGGCTCAGCCTCCTGAGTAGCTGGGATTACAGGCACTCACCATCATGCCTGGCTAATTTTTGTATTTTTAGTAGAGACAGGGTTTCACCATGTTGGCTAGGCTGGTTTCGAACTCCTGACCTCAAGTGATCCACCTGTCTCGGCCTCCCAAATTGTTGGGATTATAGGTGTGAGCCACCACAACCAGCCAGAAAGTTTATTTTAACCCGTAAACTAGGTTTGTGTGTGTGCGTGTGTGTGTGTGTGTGTGTGTGTGAGAGAGAGAGAGCGAGAGAGATGGGGTCTCTCTCTGTCACCCAGGCTGGAGTGCAGTGGCATGACCAGGGCTTACCTCAGCCTCAACTTCCCAGGCTTAAGCGATCCTCTCACCTCAGCCTCCTAGCTAGCTGGAACTACAGGTGCAGCTAATTTTTAAAAATATTTTGTGGAGACAGAGTCTCACTATGTTGCCTAGGCTGGTCTTGGACTCCTGGGCTCAAGTGATCCTCTTGTTTCAGCCTCCCAAAGTGCTGGGATTACAGGTATAAGCCACCATGCCTGGCCTACTAGTTGTTTTTATTTATGCTTTTTTATTTTATGTTTTTTATTTTTTAAGAAAGAAATAGGGCTAAGAGAGGGCTCTGCCCTTACAGCCTCACAGCTCTATTCACTGATTTGGAAAAATCCTGGTACCCGAGGATTAAATAATCCCCAAAAGGTCTGAGGAGGCTTTCTGCCCCCAAATGCTCATGAGAGGAGAATATGTCAGTTGATGAGCTCAGGAGTCAGAGGCTAGATGAGTGAAAAGGCTTCAGCAATGACGCTACCTGACACCTCCTGCCCCTACCACATAACTGAGAACTCCCTCTCCAAGGCAGGGATGGGTTTGCGGGAAAAATGGGCACGTAGGTCACCGGCTCTAAGATACGGTGGAGGAAGGCATCTTATGTGCATGGCGGCTGTGCACACTCCTAAACCCACTGCTCACCTGGACATCTTGTTCTGCCAGATTATAGTCAATGATTCCAGAGTAGCTGTCACGGCCCCCCTAGGAGGAGAAACTGTTCTTAGAGGGCTCTTTGAAGGGCACCTTTTTATCTTCAGACGAACAAGCGAAGGCTGGTCTCCCCTAAAGCCCTCTCTTGTCCATTACAGGACAGCAATGCTCCCTGCTCCAGCGTGTCTCCTTGCCTGGTGAACGTGACTCCCTTCCTTGCAGGTCAGTCCTCCTCACCTTGGCCAGGGCCAAGAGCAGGTCCTGCAAGATGCCACTGGTCTCAGATGTGATGTCATCCACAGCCTCCACCTGGAAATCTGGGGTGGGGTGAGGAGCTCTCTGAATCCTCCTGAGTTTTCCTAGTGTAGATATCCCCAGGACCTGCCAAATGCCTGACCCGCTATACCCTGCCAGCCCTGCTAGCCCCTGCTTGGAGTAGCTTGATGGCTGCTAATTCCCAGGATGTAAGGCGCAAGTACCATCACGGCCACTCTAAAAACATCTCTAAGTTGTGAGGTGTGCAGTGGCTTCATCACCAAGCACCAACCTGCTGGGCAGGAGGCAACCATTATTAGAGTTGGGGCCAGGCAGTGAAGAAGAGCTAGGGAAACCCGTAGGGAAACACAAGATGGTTAGGACCTGGCACCCTCATTGGAGGTAAGGAAAAATGATATGAGAGGTGGGATATGAGGAAGGAAACGAGCAGGAAAGGGAGAAAAGGAAAGAGAAAAGGGAAACAGATGCAAGAAGGAAGGAAGGTAGGAGAGGGATTAAGAACATAGGCCACGGCCAGGGCGGTGGCTCATGCCTGTAATCCCAGCACTTTCAGAGGCTGAGGCAGGAGATGGCTTGAGCCCAGAAGTTCGAGACCAGCCTGGACAACACAGCGAAACCCCATCTCTACAAAAAATACAAAATTCAGCTGGGCATGGTGGTGGCACACCTGTAGTCCCAGCTACTTAGGAGGCTGAGGTGGGGGGATTGATTGAGCCCAGGAGGGTCAAGGCTGCAGTGAGCCATGATGACATCACTGCACAGCCTAGGCTACAGGGCAAGACCTTGTCTCAAAAGAAGAACATAGGCCAAGATTAGACATCAAAGGAAAATTGGGGAAAGCAAGAAAAAGAGGTAGGGGTTGGGGGAAGGGGTGGTAAAATGAGGATGGGAAAAAACCACAAATTAGTGGGTGAGACACTTGTAGCCAAGCAAGGCCAGCCATCAGGGACATGAAAGGTGACACCCATGACTCAGAGGGCAGATTCCCACCTTTCCCTCAGGCTGCAGCATGGCTGGGTTCAGCTTGGAATGTGGTGTGATGGCAGGGATGGCAAGGGGCTGGGAAGGTGACATGAGTACCTTTGGGACTGTCACTTTGGAATCTGCCTTGGAGCTCCAGATTAAGATGGTTAATCATTGCTTCTCTCTCTTTATTTATGTGTGTGTGTGTGTGTGTGTGTGTGTGTGTGAGAGAGAGAGAGAGAGAGAGAGACATGCTCTCACTCCTGTCACCCAGGCTGGTGTGCAGTGGCAGTGGCACGATCTCAGCTCACTGCAGCCTCAACTTCCCAAGCTGGGGTGATCCTCCCACCTCAAACTCCTGAGTAGCTGGGACCACAGGCGCACACCACCATGACCAGCTGGTTTTTTTGAATTTTTAGCACAGATGGGGTTTTCCTTTGTTGCCTGTGACTGGTCTTGAACTCCTGGGCTCAAGTGACCTGCCCACCTCAGCCTCCCAAAGTGTTGGGGTGACAGGCATGAGTCACCGTGCCTGGCCTGCTTCTCTTTTTTTAATGATCACATCTGGGTCTCTCCCCTGAGAGACTGAGGCACTGGTGGGGGCAAGAGGAAAGACCCCAAGGGAATAGAACTTAGGCAGCCAGGTTGCCAGATAGCTCACCTATGGGGAGTACAGGAGAGGAGCGGCCTGTCCTACAGCCCCTTCTCCAGCATCTGGGACCTCTCCCTCTGTATTCTTACTGTGTTTGTAGACTGCCAGGCACTCCTGCAGCTGGGGTGGGGTTCGAGTGGCAAGAATTTCAATGGCCACGTCCACAGCAGAATCTGAGGCCTACAAGAAATTGGGAGTCTACTCTCAGACTGGCCGTGTCATTAGGATGGCAGACAGAGGGGCAGACGCTGGCTGCTTCTCCTTCTAAGGAACAATATGGGACGATGAGAGGGGGACTCTCGTCTTGCAAAAGCAAGGCTGATAGCCTTCTCCCTTCCCCAGACACCCCAGCAAGTCTCCCCTCCTGCTACCTTCAGAGCTGTCCTCAATTCCTGGGCGTCAAACTGGGCTGTGGGCTGCAGCAGAGCCATCACAATCCTCTCCAGGTTGCCAGAAAGTGCTGCCTGTAGAGACTTCATCAGGTCCTACAATAAATGGTCCTCACAGCAGAGGGACGGGGGTGAGGGGAAGGGCCCCAGAAGTGTGGGGAGGTTTGGGAAGATTTGGCTGATTTTCATCTCAGGCCCTGTTTAGCCAGGAAGCAGTGGCTGGCCTCAGCGGCTGTTGCTGTCTCTCGAGTCCTCCAGGGGGTTCTCACCCCAGTCCACTGCTGTGGGAGGTCAGCATGGCCTCACCTGTTGGGTGCGCTCCTGGAAGCTTCGTGAGATGAGCTGCCTTTGCTCTCTGCTCCGGTTGGTCAGCACGTCCACAATGGCACTGCGGTCCACGCCTGAACCGAGACGAGGGCTGTGCTGTGAGCAGGGTCTTTACATAGTGGGATGTTCCTACTCCTTGGAGGAGGGAAGGAGCTCCAGGAGAGGGCTGGGAAGGAAAGGAGCAGGGGCTATATCACCCCCACTTCCATTTTATCTCAAAAGAAGTTGCAAATAAAATGTCAAAACAGACCCAGACCAAGGCAAAGGTGGCCTGGTGTGGTGGTTAAAAAAAAATATGACTTGGGGGGATCGGCTGACCTAGATGAGAATACCACCTCCGTCATGAGCTGAGTGACCTTGGGGAAGCCTCTTAATCTCCCTGAGCCCCAGTTTCCTCATCTGGAAAATGGAAATAATAAGCCTTGCCTCACAGGGGTGTTGTGAGAATGGGTTTGACACACCTACTGTGGCGCCTGACATACAAGAATGAAGGCGTTCCACAAACATTTCTCCAACATCACTAGTTCCTCCTTCCTGGCTCCTCCTTGGTCTACAGATTGGCTCTAAAAGGCAGTCTCAAGTGCCGGGGGAAAGGGGCTCACCTTGGCCAGTAATGGCCCTCAGTAGCCTCTGCGCATCCTTGTCCACGCTGAAGTTCAAGAAGGTCCTGAGGGTGCCCAGGGTCCCCCACGCTGCAGTCTGTGGGAGCACAGGGTGGTCGGCAAGGGCCAGGGCCAGGCTGCCTACCCCTCCTCAGCATAACCTCAGGGCCTGTCCTCCACTTTCCTGCCTCCCATCCTCTCACAGCCCGAGCTGAGATACTAAAAGTGATCTCTAAAATCCCAACAGCCCCTACCTTGCTGGCCAGGCCCAGGTGGCTGAGGATCTCCTGGGTGAGGGACGGTGCCATCTTCCCGCCAGTCACAGACATGGTGCTACTGGTTGCCCTGGGGAAGGAAACAGGAGCCCACAGAGCTGAATTTCCTGGCCCTTCAGGGACTCCTTATGACCCCCACGAGACCCTGGACCCTGGGTTCCAGTCACCTGTTCCTTTCCTTGCTGCAGAAAAAAAGATCAACCTGCTTAGGCTTGGAGCCAGAAATGGAGCTGAAATCATGAGGTAAGAGGGGAGCCCCCACCTTCCCCACCTCTCCCCGCTCCTTTAGGAAGTGGGGATTGATGCGGGATGCTCCTGGACCAGGCACCAACCCTCCCTGATGCCAGGGTCAGCACCAAAGCTCCTCAGGCCTTGGTACGCGGTAGATGCCTCCCTTCTGAGGTCTATGGCCCTCCTTCCTGGGCCTGGCTGGGGTCTCCTGGGCAGTGCAGGGGAGCTGAGGTGAGGTGGCAGGATTAACCACGCAGAGTGGGAGACAACTCGAAATAGCATCTTCCCCCACCTGCAGCCCCAGCTGACAAGCAACCCTCAATTCCTGCCTGTACAGCTGCCTACCTGCTCAGCGGCACAGGAGCACAGGCTGGAATCTCTAGGTCAGCAGGTGCAATCTCTTAGCTGATGTGAGCAAGAGTTCTTGCAAGTACGTGGATGCCTGGACAGAAAGGAGGCACTCTCATGTTGGAAAAGGAAAACTCATTTTTCCCTCCCCCAAGCAATCAACAAGACCTCCTGGCATGGGGCCGTGGGCCCAGAACTTACTCAGAGGTGCCAGAGGTGAGGTGGGTGTCGTTGTTGTGGCCTGGTAGCTTGCCTGTGTGAGCACCGGCTCCGGTGTGGCCTGGTAGAGGAAAGTGGGGGCGTGTGCAGCCTAGGCTGAACAGCCAGTCAGATGACCTCTCTTAGGGACGAACCCAGCAGTTGTCTGACTCTGGCCCCTCCCAGACGTGGGAGAGGACCGGGCTGTACAGAGTCCCACATGCAGACACCTTCCTGCCCAGCATCTCTTCTCCCAGGAACTGGGCCTCAATCCATGTGAGTGAACTCCACTCAGCCTCTCAGCGGCTCAGCCTCAAACACAGGAGGCTTTTATGCACTGCCTTCCCTGTGGGTCCAGGTGGGACCACAGAGACCTAGTCTCAAAGTCGCCCCAGCTTCTGACCTGGCTCTGCCTCTGTCTCCAGCTCCCTCGGGGGCAGGTCAGACAGGCTGCAGGCTGATTTCAAGGCTGATAGGGAAAAACCTGTTGGGGCACATACCAGCAGGGCACCCCAGCCTGCACCCCAGAGGGGGTCCCAGCCCAGAAACTCCCTTGACTGCTGCCTTACTAGAGCCAGCTGACCTAGGTGGAGAGTGCCCAGGGATTATGTATATCTGTGGAGAAGGAAGGGCACAAGTATTTGGGAGTGGAAGCTGATGAACAGAGTCAAGAGAGAAAAATGCAAAGGGTGTTACCTTCAGAGGGAAGCTCTTCGCTCCCAAAAGGCAACAGGGAGATGGGGGAGGCTCCCTTGCCTGGTTTCTTAGATTGCTTCTGTTGCCTTTTGGCAGCCTGGGCCCTGTGGCTGTTTTAGCTGCAGGTGATGCAACCCCAGCAGCTGGACTTGAGGCTGTCTCTGCAGAGAGCAGCAGGTGAACAGCCCTGCGGAGCCCCCGCCCCGCCATGCAGCAACTGCTCCAGCCTCACAGCTGGCTCCCTCAGGTCTAAACACAGCCTCTTTCCTGCCTCCCTGAAGAGCCTGGGTAGGGGCGGGGCACAGAAGCTACAGCCCTGCCTCCACTCACTCCTCTGCCTCTCTCCCAACTCAGGAAGGCCTTCACTGGCATTCCTACATCCCTGGAGGAGGGACCTGCAGTGGCTCCACCACACTGAGTAGACCATGCCGGAGGACATGCCATGAAAGGATATTTCTGTGGCGGTAATCACTGCTCCTCACTTTTCTCTCCTGTTAAAGGGAAAACATGCACCTGTGTCAGAACTGGAGAATGAGGGTTCAATATCCAGCTCTGCCACCTATGTTCTGTAAGCTTCGCTAGTCCTTTCAGCTCTCTAAATGGGAGGATTGAGAGAGACGGAGGCTGTGGGACATGCTGGGGCCTCCGAGGACAGGTTTCCTGGGATGATTAAATGAAGTAATGTGTCCACTAAAGAACTTATCCATGTAACCAAACACCACCTTGCCCCCAAAAACTACTGAACTCATAAAAATAAATAAATAAATAAATAAATAAGGTAATGTGGCCAGGCACGGTGGCTCATGCCTGTAATCCCAGCACTTTGTGAGGCCGAGGCGGGTGGATCATGAGGCAGGAGATCGAGACCAGCCTTGGCTTACACAGTGAAACCCCGTCTCTACTAAAAATACAAAAAATTAGCCGGGCATGGCGGCGCATGCCTGTAATCCCAGCTACTCGGGAGGCTGAGGCAGGAGAATCACTTGAACCTGGGAGGCAGAGGTTGCAGTGAGCTGAGATGGCGCCACTGCACTCCAGCCTGGGCGACAGAGTGAGACTCCGTCTCAAAAAAAAAAAAAAAAGAAAAGTAATCTGTGTAATTGCATGTGGCAGAGAAAAGTGCCCTGTAAAGTAGGGGTATTAGATTAAATAAATAAATATACAGGACATGCAGCTTAATCAGAATTTCACGTAAATGAGGAATCATTTGTTGGTACAAGTATGACCCAAATATTTCATTAAATATACTAACTTTTTTTTTTTTTGAGGCGGAGTCTCTCTCTGTTGCCCAGGCTGGAGTGCAGTGGCATTATATTGGCTCACTGCAAGCTCCGCCTCCCGGGTTCAAGCGATTCTCCTGCCTCCGCCTCCCGAGTAGCTGGGATTATAGGCGCCTGCCATCATGCCTGGCTAATTTTTTGTATTTTTAGTAGAGATAGGGTTTCACCATGTTGGCCAGGCTGGTCTCGAACTCCTGACCTCGTGATCTACCTGCCTTGGACTCCCAAAGTGCTGGGATTACAGGCGTGAGCCACCGCCTGTAATTATAATTTTTTGTTTATCTGAAATTATAGTTTAACAGTGTGTCCTGTATTTCACCTGACAACCCCAAAATGGAACTCAGTCTCAGTGTGGTGGCTAAAAGCAAAGCTTCCGGAGCCAGACTTCTCAGAGTCGGGATTCTGGTCTCCTGTGTGACCTTGGGCAACTATTCTGTGCTCAGTTTCCTCATCATCAACAGACAAGTAATAGTGTTTATGTTATAGGTTGTTGTGAGAATTAAATAACTACAGTGCATATAAAGCACTTAGAAGAGTTCTGGGCACAGCGCCGTTAAGTAGAAATGTCACAATGTTATCAAATATATAACGATAAGTATTGTTATATGGTAACTGTTACTGTTGTTATTACTTACCTCCTTAAGAATTCCGATCTTGGCTCGCTTCTGAAACTTTTCTTGCCAATCCCCAAAATGGCCACAAGAGGGCGCCAACAGCCACTGAGCGTCTCGAGCCCCCTAGTGGCCCCTTGAGGTCTCTGGCTCCAGCCCCACATATCAAGGGGCTGTCTCAGCCCACTTGGGAAGTGCAGCCTCCTGAGGACGCCAGGTTCCTGGGTGGAATTGGTATGCAGGTAGCATCAGGGGAAGAGCCTCAGGTAGATACCTACTCAGGGGAGCCCCCGAGGCTGACCTCAGACACATGCAGGAGACTGGGTGACCGCCGTTAGGCTGGGTAAACACTGTACTGCAGCTCCGCAGCTGGGGTCCCCCCGGCCCTCGGCTTTCTGTACCCTTCAGAGTTTCTTCTGGCTACCTGCCCAGCAGATTTAGGGGGAACTGAAGGAAGCGTGAGGCCTCCTGTTTCCTCACGCCGAATCTCTCCAAGGGGCTCCTGGCCGGCCTGCCAGGCTGAACTCTGAATTTGGAGAAGACCAACAGAGTCTCAAGTCACATGGCAGAAGCGAAGTCCTTGCCTGTGAGGAGTGTGTGTGTGATGCGTTCACAATCGCTGCATTGAAACTTGCTACAAACTCATTCCTCTCCCTAGGTTTTGTTTTGTTCAACTTCAGGGCCGGATTGCAGTTGTTTACAGAGGTACTGATCACCTTCCTTCCCCATGTTGTACATTTTAGAATTGCAGAGTTGGAGGAAATCTTAGAGAGGATCTAATCTACCACCTTTTCTTTTCTTTTTTTTTGAGACAGAGTCTCACTCTGTTGCCCAGGTTAGAGTGCAATGGCGCGATCTCGGCTCATTGCAACCTCTGACTCCCTGGTTCAAGCAATTCTCCTGCCTCAACCTCCTGAGTAGCTGGGATTACAAGCATGCACCACCATGCCCAGCTAATTTTTGTATTTTTAGTAGAGACAGTGTTTCACTATGTTGGCCAGGCTGGTCTTGAACTCCTGACCTTGTGATCCGCCCGCCTCGGCCTCCCAAAGTGTTGGGATTACAGGCGTGAGCCACTGCGCCCAGCCTCTAATCTACTACCTTTTCATTACTGACTCAAGGAGTCTGAGTGACTTCCCGAGGCCATGGAGTTGGAACTAGCATCCGTGTTTCTCAGCTGCCTCTCAGTGTTTTCTTCATCCCTCAATGCAGGCGAGGCAGATTTGGGCTCCCTCTCAGTGGAATACAGGGGAAAGGCAGCCACATACACCGCCTCCACTGTTCATGCATGTCCACCTCTTCAGCCTCCAAGTCCCACATTGCTTTTATTTATTTATTTATTGAGACCGAGTCTTACTCTGTCACCCAGGCTGGAGTGCAGTAGTGTGATCTCAGCTCACTGTAACCTCCGCCTCCCAGGTTCAAGTGATTCTCCTTCCTCAGCCTCCCGAGTAGCTGGGATTACAGGCGCCCACCACCACACCCAGCTAATTTTTGTATTTTTAGTAGAGACAGGGTTTCACCATGTTGGCCAGGCTGGTCTCAAACTCTTGACCTCAGGTTATCCGCCCACCTCGGCCTCCCAAAGTGCTGGAATTATAGGCATGAATCACTGCACCCAGCTTTTATTTATTTATTTTTGAGACGGAGTCTCACTCTGTTGCCAGGCTGGAGGGCAGTGGCATGATCTCGGCTCACCGCAACCTCACCCTCCTAGGTTCAAGCAATTCTCCTGCCTCAGCCTCCAAAGTAGCTGGAACTACAGGCATGTGCCACCATGCCTAGCTAACTTCTGTATTTTTAGTAGAGATGAGGTTTCACCATGTTGGGCAGGCTGGTCTTGAACTCCTGACTGCAGGTGATCCACCCACCTCGGCCTCCCAAAGTGTTGGGATTACAGGCATAAGCCACCACGCCTGGTCCCTACATTGCTTTTCTGCAAATACTTTCCATTGCCTGATTTCAGAATACATAGAAACTCCTCTTGGCTATTTTACCTCTCTGTTAGGAAATGTTTCCTCCCCGAAACTCCTGGTCCCTGAATCTCTATTAGGTACTAGCTAGGCTCTGCTTCTTACCCAAATAGGCTTCAGTGTTAACAGTTCCACCTGACCTGAAAAAACCTACCTTCCACATTTGGGCTCCCTGTATGCTTGCCCATCCACAAAGCCTGCCCAGATATCTAAACTCGGGGCTGAAGGCCTGGAGATGGCCTGTCCTCTCCTTGGGACAGTTCAGCAGCCCATACAGAGGAAGTGAGTCACTGCAAGGCAGGCAGCACTTGGGGCACTGTGGGCGTGGTCATGCCAGCCTGCGTGTTGGGGGATGGGTTGGAAGGGTGGTGATCACAGTCTCCGGTCCAGCCAAGGCAAGCGGTGTGTGCGCTCCCCAAGCGTGCTGACAAAGCTGGTCGCATCATCCTGGTGCTGGCTGAGGCCCAGTTTCCCCTTCTCCATCCACCTTCTCTTTTGTCTCCTGGGGGAGGAATATACCCTCTTATCTTTATTTCTCAGGCCCTGGTTATCCAACTTCTGCCCCAGAACTTCCCCTCCCCACTGCTATCTTAAAAAAAAGAAAAAAAAGTTAACCAGTCTTCAGTTTTCCTGAGGAAGCATTTGAAAAGTCTGGTAGGGACTACAGGAAAGCCTGGCACTTAGGAAAACCACAAGAAAGGGATTCAGAACTAAAAGAAGGAAGATGAATAGGACGGAGGTGTGGAGAGTGTTAGAGACCCGAAGGTGAGCTGCGGCCCAAAGAGCCCTGGAACTATGCTGGAAAAAAGGTGTGTAGGTGTGTAGCAGATAAGGACTCTGGGGAGAGCACTGAAGAAAGGAAGAGGGAACTTTGGAATTAGAAGGCTGAAGGAGGAGAGTTCCAAGGCGGTAGAAAGAGACAATTGGGATGCAAGGTGGCTCACGCTTGTAATCCCAGCACTTTGAAAGGCCAAGGCGGATGGATAGTTTGAGCTCAGGAGTTCACGACCAGCGTGAGCAACATGGTGAAATCTCAAAAATACAAAAATTAGCCGGGCGTGGTGGCGTCGCCTGTGGTCCCTACTACTTGGGAGGCTGAGGTGGAGGATAGCTTGAGCCTGGAAGGTCGAGGCTGCAGTGACAGAGTGAGACCTCCTATCCAAAGTAAAAAAAAAAAAAAAAAAAAGAAAGGAAAGAAAGATACAATGGAGGATATGCTAATAAGGGAGGTAGGAGAAAAACACAGCTGGAGGGGTTGCTGGAAACTGGGAGATCAGGCAGGCCTGGGGCTTAGAAAAGCCTAGAGAAACCCTGGGAGCTGGTTAGGGGCCACCACTCTCATCTTTCCCATGGTGTGTTAGGGCTGCGGGTCCCCCTGAAAAGAGAGGCAGAACAAACAGTTGGGTCGGACAGCCTCTACCTCCTTACCTTCCAGAAAGGGCCTGAGATGAGGGATGGGCCCTCCAACTGGATTAGTGGGGGTTGCACTCCATCCTACGAGGACTTGACCAGATTAAACAGGGGAAACAAGCTACTGTCAGAGGCTCTGATTGCAACAGCATAAAAAAGGCAACACTTCATCTAGGTGAGAAATTTGACAAAAGTACCTCTCCATGGAGTAAGCTGCAGCTTTCCCTGTATAGGAGCCCTCAAATACATCTTAGTCACCACTCGTTCACGTTAGGAGTTAAGACCAGCTTTCTAGGAAAACCATGTTGCATCTTCCAACAGTAATTACTTCTGAAACAGTAATTTTACCACACGACTCAAGGGGAAAACTTTTTTTTTTTTTTTAATTTATAAAGGAGTTGGGGGTCTCGCTATGTTGACCAGGCTGGTCTTGAACTCTGACCTCAAGTGATCTGCCCACCTCGGCCTCCCAAAGTGCTGAGATTACAGGCATAAGCCACCGCGCCAGGCCAAGGGGAGAACACTTTTTATTTTTTTCCTAAGACGGAGTCTCACTCTGTCGCCCAGGCTGGAGTGCAGTGGCGAGATCTCGGCTCACTGCAAACTCCACCTTCAGGGTTCAAGCGATTCTCGTGGCTCAGCCTCCCGAGTAGCTGGGATTACAAGCGCGAGCCACCGCGCCCGGCTAATTTTTGTATTTTTAGTAGAGACAGGGTTTAACCATGTTGGCCAGGGTGGTCTCGAACGCCTGACCTCAGGTGATCTGCCCGCCTCGGCCTCCCAAAGTGCTGGGATTACAGGCGTGAGCCACCGCGCCCGCCCGGAAAACACTTTTTAACACGAAATCGAATACGGATAAACGTGGTGTCATTTGAAAACTCAAATACATTTTACAAAACAAAAGTTGGGGTGGCTCTTTCAGACGGGGCCGCCGGGTGCGCGCAAGTTCGGGTTTGCTCTTCCTTGCCTCGGGGGTAGGTCCCGTAGCACCTAGGTGGAAAGGCCGCGGCTTTTACGGCGGGGTAGGCGAGGGTCGCCCGAGTGATCGCAGGCTCCGACTGGGTCTCGAGGGTCGGCTGCTTCGGTCTGCCCTGGAGAGGTTTTCAGCTTCGGCGCGAGGCACTTGGGCAGGATCCCTGGGCTGCACCCTCCTCCGCCCGCGCCCCGTGGGGCTGGAAGTGGGAATGTGCCCACCCTGACGGGGACCGGGGGCCGCACGGCAGTTGGGGGTGGGTGGGGGTGGGTAGGAGTAAGGGTGCAGGGACACCGCCGCTTGGAGCCCGGGACCCCGCGGCATCCAGTGCGTCTGTGTCGGTCCCAGGGGGAGACCTCCCACCCCGAAAAGAGACCGAAGTGGCGGAAGGAGCCCGCAGCCGCTTCCCCACGTCGGGGGCTTCTCTAGCGCAAGGTGACGGGCGTGGACGCGGCTGTGGGGCCGGGAGCGGAGGGCTGGGGTCCGGGCTCCCGCGCCGGGGCGAAGGGGCAGCCGCAGCGTAGAGGCCCGCCCCGCCCTTCCCTCCCGTCCACGCCCAGCCTCCCGGCCCTTGGGCTGCTCGCGGACTTTTTTCCCGGCTGGGCTCGGGCTCAGCTCGACTGGGCTCGGCGGGCGGCGGCGGCGGCGCCGGCGGCTGGCGGAGGAGGGAGGGCGAGGGCGGGCGCGGGCCGGCGGGCGGGCGGAAGAGGGAGGAGAGGCGCGGGGAGCCAGGCCTCGGGGCCTCGGAGCAGCCACCCGAGCAGACGGAGTACACGGAGCAGCGGCCCCGGCCCCGCCAGCGCTGCCGCCGGGTGAGTCGGGGCCCCCGCCCGGCGCCCGAGCCCCGTGCGGGGGTGGTAAGGGGCTGCGGAAAAGTTGGGAGCCCCGGGTGCCGCTTTGTCGCGGGGCCGCGGAGGGGCCGGGCTGGGAAGGCCGCGGGGCCGGGGCGAGGAGGGAGGCGGCGCTGGCGGGGGGCGCTGCGGGCGCTCATGGCGGCGGCCGGGTAAGGCGGGCGCAGCGCCTCAAGGGAGCGGCCGGGGCCGGCGGGCCTGGCGCCGCGGTGTCCGCGGCAGCGCCGCCCTGAGCCAGAGAGGCTCTCCCGGGCAACAGGTAGGGCGGAAGGTGGGGACGCGGGGGCTGCGGGCGACGGGGCCGAGCCGCGGGCCCCCTTTGTTGGGGAATGGAGGAGCTTGGTGACCATTGGCGCGAGAGCCTCCACCCTGGCAGCGGCCCGCGGGGTTGCCCTGGCCTGGACGCGTCCTGTGGCTCGGGTGGGAGGAGAGGGGAGGGCCCTGCCCCGTTTTCTTCCTACCGGCCCACCGTGCCCACCTCGCAGGCGAGGTCAGAGCTTCCATGTGCTTAACGGGAAACAGGAAGGAGCGGCCCGGAGCTCCTGCCCCGGCCCGGTAGGGCTAAGGCATACCGTTATGAGGTGTGAATGGCTGGCAAGGGAGCTCCTGGTGGAACTGGCTTTCTGGGCCGTAGCTTGTTAATCACTAGAGGCCTGTTAATCACTAGAGGCCCGTGGCAAGTGGGTTGACTGCAGGTGTAGAGCACTCATCTTTAGCCTGCAGTTGGAGTCTCTCCCTCCCTAAGCCTAGCTCCTGGCATCAAAACCTGGTTTCAGTCACCTGAGTTGCCAGGCCCAGCTTCAGGGGGTTCTGAGGATCGTGGCGAATGCAGTGAGCCCCTGTTCCTGGAGAACTGAGTCCGAGCAGGCCTCCAGCAGGCAGTCACCCCCATATCTGTGCTGGGGCAGGGGTGGGTGGCGGTTGCTGCCGCATACCGGAGTCGGGATGACCGCACCGGGGTGTGAGTGGCTGCACATGTAAAGGGGCTCCTAAGGGTAACGACTTGCCTGCAGTCCTGTCCCTGAGGACCTGGCCCTGACCATACCGTGATCTGCACAGTCTCTGTTCCAGAGAGAGATCCTTTTCTCCCCTGGTCCCCCACTCCCCTCACTGGGGCCTCTGGCCAGATTTTCCCCTGGGAGGAAGGGCCTCCTTTTTCCCCTGTCACTGGCCACAGGCTGGCTGATCCCTCACTGTGTCCTTCAACACCGCCCCAGCTGTCTCTCAAACCCACCGGCGTCTCCCTGCCCCTGGGGCCATAGTCTCATGCAGTGTTTGGGTCTGTGGAGGCCTTCGGTGGGACTTTGCAGACAAGCTGTAGGGCCAGATGAGGCTGAGGACTACTGTTCTGCCTGCCTCTCACCCACCTCTTTTTTACAATCTGGCTTATTTTGAGGCCCATCCTGCAGCCTGGAGGGATAACACACCTCTCATTGGCTCCATCCATGGCTTGTAGACTTCTAGTTCATGACCTGCTTCTGTTGCCTGAAAGTTTTCAACAAGGAAGACTGTTCAGGACTTCTTCAGTGGAAGCAGGGAGCCGGTGGGACCTTTGTCACTCCTCCCTTGTCAACAACTCCTTTCTATTTTCCTCAGTTATTCTTCCAAACTATGAGAGCCAGTCAGACTGACCACCTGGAGTCTGAGAGAATTCCTTCCTCTCAGGCCGAAACTTCTGCCTTCTCAGCCGTTTGGATCTACAAACTCCCATGGGGATCCTCTGCTCCTTTCATCCACCTAGAGGGGTCTTGTGGGGGTGTCAGTCAGAGTTGGGGCAAAGGTTGGGGCTGGACAGAGTCCTGCTCGAGTTCCTGCTAATCCAATGCCAGTTAAATCCCTGCTCTTCTGGCCCCTCTCCAGCCTGTGCCTCAGAAAGTGGCATCTGTGCCTCCAAGGCAGGTGTGTGTGTGAGAGAGCGTAGACAGATACCATGTCTCTTCATGTGTATGGGGGAGTGAAGTCTGGGTGGAAAAGTGTTTCTAGATGTGATTTTCTCCCTAAGAAGTCAAGTAACTGCCCTGAAGGCCCAGGGGGCCTGGAAAAACAGGGTTGTCTCCTTACCATATGTACACTTCAGCTTTTCTTGCCCCAGCCTCTTGTTTATGGGGTCTTGCTTGGATCTGTGTGCTGGTGCTAAGAGGCCTCCCCAGTACTGCCACAGGGACCCAACTCTTTGGTTCTGTGGGGATGTGTAAGTGAGGCCGGCCAGGCCCCAGCTGTCCTCCCCTCTCTTCGTGTTGAGTCAGAGGTCCTGACCCTGCTGAATCTGGGGCCTCCCTGCTGGGGAGATGGGGGTAGTGCCTCTCTGCTAATGGAGGTGCAGGACCACCAGGGAGGGCTGTGGTCATGGGAAGCCTGCAACCTCGGTGTAAAAGCCCCCATTAATCTGCATTTGCCAAGTCTTCCACTCTCCCTGCTTGGAGTGGAAGAGGACAGGCGCTATCTCATCTTGGGGATGAGGAAGTTGCACTGCCCAGGTGTCTGTCCTTGACCATGCTCTGGTGCCTACTTTGCCTGCCCCCCACCCCCTGCTTTGCAGGCATGAGACATTCCTGGGCCCCAGGAGTCCAGCAGGGGCTCCACCCTCCCTCTGCGACTCCAGCCTGCCACCTGACTAGAGAAACATCCCTGCCAGTTTTCACAGACCTGGTTGGGGATGGGATCTGAAGTCTAGGACTGCCAGGGCAACATGGTACCTTTGGCTTTACATTTCCCTGGAGAAGTTGGGCTCCAAGAGACAGCAGTCAGGTGACTGGGTCAGGTTGATTTCTTGCTTCCAATCAGGCTGAGCAAAAAAGTGGGAAGAGGGGGCCATGTGCACACATCAAGGTGTTCCGCATTGTCCCTTCTCTGTGCATTTTCTACCCTTGTCCCTTTATTCAATTTTCTACAACTTTTCTCTAGGAAAAAAGTGTGTGTTTGTGTGGGGAAAGTTCCACTGTGGATAATTACATTTAATTTTGTTCAGTTCAGAAGGCTTCCATCTGTTTAATTAAATATTTATTCTGGCTGAGGTGGAGGGGGCAGGAGCAGTGTCTGGAATGTGTGTGTGTGATTTGGGGGAGGAGGAGGGGAGAAGGTAGAGCTGAAGCTCCTTTACTGGCAGTGCTGACTTCTGATTTCATCCGAGAGAGCAGTGACCAGGAGTGGGGACAAGGGGGTAAAGTCCTTGAGCTGGAATACTGACCCGTGACAGGCTGAGGGATTTCGCAAGGGCTACAGTGGTGGGTGGGGGTGGAGTGGGAGCTGTCAGAGCAGCAGCAGGACCAGCCCAGCCCAGCTGTGGTCTCAGGCTCTGTCTTCAGTCAGTGGCACCAAGTAGTCTCCAGGTCACTGTGGATAACAATTTCACCACTCTCTTTTCTTCCTGTCCCTGCTTTCACTTTCTGGGCCAGCCTAAATCCCACCGCCTCATCTCCTTCCCAGGAGAACAAGGGGTGGGGAGCCTGGAAAAGACTGTCATGGTCATCCTGCTGCGGCTTCTTGCTGAGTCCTAGGATTGCCAGGTGTTGTGCTGGACCCAGCATCCCTGGCTCTCCTGGACCATCTTGCCATTCCTGTCAGCTCCAAGCAGCTGCTCTTCCCTCATGAGCCACACACAGACCGTTCCCTCCCTCCTCTGGGTATCCAAGTGGTCACTCCCACCATGTTGTTCATCTTTCAGTTGGGGGAGGAGGTTTACATAGCGGCTCTTTCCTAGACTGAGAGGGTATGGGTGTTCCCCTGCAGACTAGGATTCTGTTTTCTGGATGAGCATTTATACGAAATATCTCTGACCAGGCACGGTGGCTCATGCCTGTAATCCCAGCACTTTGGGAGGCCAAGGCTGGCAGGTTGCTTGAGCCCAGGAGTTCAAGACCAGTCTGGGCAACATGGCAAAACCCTGTTTCTACCAAAAAAAAATTCAAAAATTAGCCAGATGTGCTGTGTGCTACTCGGTAGTGCATGCTACTCATAGCCCCAGGCACTCGGGAGGCTGAGGCAGGAGGGGAGGATGGCTTGAACCTGGGAGGTGGAGGTTGCAGTGAGCTGTGATTGTACCACTGCACTCCAGCTTGGGTGACAGAGGAAGACCCTGTCTCAAAAGAAAATAAAAGAATAGCTCTTAATTCCATCAGATGTATTGGTCCACTCTCTTGGTTCCCTGCCCCACAATCCCTGACTCTTTGCAGCCCTACCTTCACTTTTCTTTCTGAAGAGTTACACATAGGGTCCTTCTGCCTTGTGTGTAGGGACTAGATGGCTTGGCATGGAGTGTCAACCTTGTGTGCAGTAGTTCGATGTCCAGTGATTGTGGAGCTCAGTGTAATTTGGGGACATAATTTTGCTTTACCTTGGCTTTTTTTTTTTTTTTTTTTTGAGACGGAGTCTCACTCTGTTACCCAGGCTGGAGTGCAGTGGTGCGATCTCAGCTCACTGCAACCTCCGCCGCCTCGGTTCAAACGATTCTCCCACCTCAGACTCCTGAGTAGCTGGGATTACAGGCCATGTGCCACCACACCCAGCTAATTTTTGTATTTTTTGTAGAGATGGGGTTTCACCGTGTTGCCCAGGCTGGTCTCAAACTCCTGAGCTCAAGTGATCAGCCTGCCTTGGTCTCCCAAAGTGCTGGGATTACAGGCGTGAGCCACTGCCCAGCCTACCCTGTCTCTTAATTTTTCTTTAGGGACTTGCTACTCAGATGGGTTGTAGGTTGTAGGGAAGGGGAAGAAGGGTTTGCCTCAGCCCTGCAATGTTTTGGGGCACCCCCTGGAAGCTTTCAGCTGAGTTGGCTTGGATGCTCGAGGAAGTGGCCAGAGTGTAGGGGGATAAGGGAGGGACTTTACTCAGATTGTTGGCTACAGCTTCTAGGGCCAGGTCCTGCCTGTCTTGCAGGTTAAGATAGCAAAATGACAAGACCCCCAAGGTTCTTCCCCCATCCCCCAAAATCAGAGGTTGTAAGGACCCCAAGTTTCTTAATTCCAGGGAATCACATCTGCAGGTTGCTGTAGACAATAAATGCTTTTTTTTTTTTTTTTTTTGTTTGAGACAGTCTCGTTGTCACCTAGGCTAGAGTGCAATGGCGTGATTCCGGCTCACTGCAACCTCTGCCTCCTGGGTTCAAGCGATTCTCCTGCCTCAGCCTCCCAAGTAGCTGGGACTATAGGCGCCCGCCACCACACCCAGCCAGTTTTTTGTATTTTTAGTAGAGATGAGGTTTCGCCATGTTGGCCAGGCTGGTCTCGAACTCCTGACCTTGTGATCTGCCAGCCTCGGCCTCCCAAAGTGCTGGGACCACAGGCATGAGCCACCACGGCCGGCCTAACAGTAGATGTTAAAACTGGAAAGCCACCGTATTACAGATGAGGAAACTGATTTGCCCAAGGCTACATAGCCAGGATAGGGATCTAGAGTTCGACTCTCTGCCCCCTTCTCCTTTTGATACATCCTGAAAACTTTTATTCATCTATCTCTTCCTCCATAGCTACTCCCTCTTGATGCCCTCCCCTTTGCCCCTCACTCAGGATGCTCCAGACCTTGTATGATTACTTCTGGTGGGAACGTCTGTGGCTGCCTGTGAACTTGACCTGGGCCGATCTAGAAGACCGAGATGGACGTGTCTACGCCAAAGCCTCAGATCTCTATATCACGCTGCCCCTGGCCTTGCTCTTCCTCATCGTTCGATACTTCTTTGAGCTGTAAGCATGCCAACCTACCCTCATGCCTTCCCCTGTTGCCAGTTGCAGTTTCTTGGACTTCAAGTTTGTTCCTTGCTGTTTAATTAGCCCTTGACCCTGATGTTCTGGCTACTCAGGTTCCTGCCCACTGTGCACCCCCTCCCCTGAAGGCACCATTGTCTTCCTGAAGGCTCAGCACCCCCAGGCCCTTTCCATCAATGGTTATTTGTTCTCACCCTCCACCCGCCACCCGCCTGGCCACTAGTGAACACACAGGCAGCTTTGTCAGCTGTGGGCAGCCCTGGAGGCTAGAGAAAAGGGGGTTGCCAGGAAGCTGGGGAAACTGAGGCCAGGGTAAAGTTGCCTTAGCTTGCAGCCCTTTCCCTTCCCAGCAAGCTAGATACCTTACTCATATCCCTTCCCCAGGTACGTGGCTACACCACTGGCTGCCCTCTTGAACATAAAGGAGAAAACTCGGCTGCGGGCACCTCCCAACGCCACCTTGGAACATTTCTACCTGACCAGTGGCAAGCAGCCCAAGCAGGTATGAGCCGCATGCTGCTCTGGCTCTGGGAATCACTGAGTTTGGTGGTGGGGGGACAGGGTTTGAATGTTAGCTCTGGCAGGTGAAGAGATGGGGAAGCAGTGGTGCTGACTGAGGTTGTTACTGGGAGAGGCTGGGGATGCTGCTGAGTTCCGAAGGTAAACATAACAATGGGCTTCTTCACTGTGCCCAGGTGGAAGTAGAGCTTTTGTCCCGGCAGAGCGGGCTCTCTGGTCGCCAGGTAGAGCGTTGGTTCCGTCGCCGCCGCAACCAGGACCGGCCCAGTCTCCTCAAGAAGTTCCGAGAAGCCAGGTGGGGGAGGCTGGGGCAGGAGAAGCTGGGTGACAAGGAATATCCTGATGTGTCTTGCTGGGAGGGATAGGCGGCAGCTATACGCAGGGAGATGTGAGGAGGTGAATTCAGTTATTAATGGTATCTTGTGAGGGTATCTGCAGGTATTTGGGGGCTGCTGGGGGACTGTGCTATCTTCTGACCTAGCCATTTCTGCTTCCTCTGCCAGCTGGAGATTCACATTTTACCTGATTGCCTTCATTGCCGGCATGGCCGTCATTGTGGATGTGAGTGGGGATTACTGGGAGGTGGGAGTAGGTTCTCTGGCAAGGTCAGGTGAGGCCATGGAATTTGGGTTCCTCCCCTTTTAACTTCTCACCATCTCTCTGCAGAAACCCTGGTTCTATGACATGAAGAAAGTTTGGGAGGGATATCCCATACAGGTATGAGTTCTGGTTCCTCATGTGGGGGTGGACTAAGACACACCCTAGTGAAGAGACGGTTTGTGGAATCCATGGCAGAGGGATTAGAGTGATGGAATGAAGAACCTCAGGGGCTAGGGGGTTTGTGGAGTGGGGACACCCTTGGGGCTGGTTGCTCTTACCTCTCTCTCCTCTCCCAGAGCACTATCCCTTCCCAGTATTGGTACTACATGATTGAACTTTCCTTCTACTGGTCCCTGCTCTTCAGCATTGCCTCTGATGTCAAGCGAAAGGTGGGTGAAGGGGTTGTGCAATTAAGCCTTAGAGCCAAAATGAGGCCCTGGGATGAACACCCTCTCCTCTGACTTCTGGGTACTCTGAATGGAGCTGTTGGTACATGGGGAACCAAAGGCAAGGGGTAAGAAGGCATAGTGAGAGCTGGGGAATAAAAAAAGGCCCTGGGGCCTGCATCATCTCTGCAGGATTTCAAGGAACAGATCATCCACCATGTGGCCACCATCATTCTCATCAGCTTTTCCTGGTTTGCCAATTACATCCGAGCTGGGACTCTAATCATGGCTCTGCATGACTCTTCCGATTACCTGCTGGAGGTCAGGCTTCCTCAAATCTAGAGACCCTGGTGCAGGTTCTTCTGTCCCTTTGGTTTTCTTTGGGAGGGAGGTGCGGGGTGGGAATTTGGAGGATGACATTCCTGGGACCAAGGAGGAGGGCACAGAGTCAGTGCTCCTAACTGGAGTGTACATATGAATGTACTCGAGGGAGTCAGGAGCCCATGATGGATGGGGGCTCTCTATGCAGTCAGCCAAGATGTTTAACTATGCGGGATGGAAGAACACCTGCAACAACATCTTCATCGTCTTCGCCATTGTTTTCATCATCACCCGACTGGTCATCCTGCCCTTCTGGTGAGTAGGCAGCTAGGCTACACTCCTGTTCTGAAGAAATCAGGAGCCTTGCCTTTCTTCCCCTCCTGTATCTCCCCAGTGTCTGACCTGCTCTTGTCCACGTTCTCTCTCTCCTTGAATCCTCAGGATCCTGCATTGCACCCTGGTGTACCCACTGGAGCTCTATCCTGCCTTCTTTGGCTATTACTTCTTCAATTCCATGATGGGAGTTCTACAGCTGCTGCATATCTTCTGGGCCTACCTCATTTTGCGCATGGCCCACAAGTTCATAACTGGAAAGGTGAAGCCCTGTCCCCATTGTGTAGGCCTTACTACTCTCTACAACTTCCTGAACTCCCATCTTGCCGGTAACTCTCTAAAGAACTAGTGTGGAGCCCTGGGTATAACAGGAACAAGCCCTCAGAGAGAAGCAGTACTTAGGGGTTTGAGGATCTCATGTAATAACCCTTCTTGTCCCTTTTCCACAGCTGGTAGAAGATGAACGCAGTGACCGGGAAGAAACAGAGAGCTCAGAGGGGGAGGAGGCTGCAGCTGGGGGAGGAGCAAAGAGCCGGCCCCTAGCCAATGGCCACCCCATCCTCAATAACAACCATCGTAAGAATGACTGAACCATTATTCCAGCTGCCTCCCAGATTAATGCATAAAGCCAAGGAACTACCCCCCTCCCCGCGCTATAGGGTCACTTTAAGCTCTGGGGAAAAAGGAGAAAGCGAGAGGAGAGTTCTCTGCATCCTCCCTCCTTGCTTGTCACCCAGTTGCCTTTAAACCAAATTCTAACCAGCCTATCCCCAGGTAGGGGGACGTTGGTTATATTCTGTTAGAGGGGGATGGTCGTATTTTCCTCCCTATCCACCAAGTCATCCTTTCTACTTCTTTTGAGGCCCTCCCTCAGCTCTCTGTGGGTAGGGGTTACAATTCACATTCCTTATTCTGAGAATTTGGCCCCAGCTGTTTGCCTTTGACTCCCTGACCTCCAGAGCCAGGGTTGTGCCTTATTGTCCCATCTGTGGGCCTCATTCTGCCAAAGCTGGACCAAGGCTAACCTTTCTAAGCTCCCTAACTTGGGCCAGAAACCAAAGCTGAGCTTTTAACTTTCTCCCTCTATGACACAAATGAATTGAGGGTAGGAGGAGGGTGCACATAACCCTTACCCTACCTCTGCCAAAAAGTGGGGGCTGTACAGGGGACTGCTCGGATGATCTTTCTTAGTGCTACTTCTTTCAGCTGTCCCTGTAGCGACAGGTCTAAGATCTGACTGCCTCCTCCTTTCTCTGGCCTCTTCCCCTTCCCTCTTCTCTTCAGCTAGGCTAGCTGGTTTGGAGTAGAATGGCAACTAATTCTAATTTTTATTTATTAAATATTTGGGGTTTTGGTTTTAAAGCCAGAATTACGGCTAGCACCTAGCATTTCAGCAGAGGGACCATTTTAGACCAAAATGTACTGTTAATGGGTTTTTTTTTTTAAATTAAAAGATTAAATAAAAAATATTAAATAAAACATGGCAATAAGTGTCAGACTATTAGGAATTGAGAAGGGGGATCAACTAAATAAACGAAGAAAGTCTTTCTTATGCCTTCCTTGCAGTTATGTAATATTTTCTTTTTTAAATTTCACATGCATGTAATTTGAGCACTTTGGGGGGCCAAGGAGGGTGGATCACTAGAGGTCAGGAGTTTGAGACCAGCCTGGCCAACATGGCGAAACCCCATCTCTACTAAAAATACATTTAGCTGGGTGTGGTGGTGGGCGACTGTAATCTCAGCTACTTAGGAGGCTGAGGCAGGAGAATCACCTGAACCCGGGAGGCGGAGGCTGCAGTGAGTCGAGATTGCGCCATTGCACTCCAGCCTGGGTGACAGAGCGAGAACTCCATCTAAAAAAATTCACATGCAAGAAGCAAAGGTAGACAAGGTAGAAGATAAATGACAGCAGCCCACAGGGGAGGATGGGGATAATACCTCACTGAAAGATCCAGAATTGGGAGTATCGGGCTGAGAGAGAGAAACAAAACCACAATCTTAGTTTTATCATATTGTTAAAAGACTTTCAAGAAATAATACAAACTGGAGATACTAGATACACAGGCTCCATTCTAAGAACAAAGTCTGTTAGAAGCAGGAACACTTGGACAAATATGGGATGGGAGGGATGTCAGGCCTAGGTTAGAGTGGTGATCTCTCCCCACCCTTTAGGGCCTTTGGAGGTGGAGAAGGGATCCTGCCTGCTAGCACCACATTGGAAAAGATCATCTGGTCCAGAACCCCCATTTCTATCTACTAGGAGCTGGGGGGAGTAACTAGCCCAGAGACTTCGGGTCAGGGTTCAACAATCAGGAAGACCCAGTTCCTGAGGAAACGACAGTTCAAGAAGGGTTGGGAAGAAGGCTGTCCTCTAAAGAAGACGTCCTCTGCATTCAATGGCCCCACAGCAACAGAGTAGCTCCTTGCCTTCCACACTGCCCACCTCGTAGTTGTAGTCCCAAGTAAGTTCTGTCCCAGCCCGGATTCTTCTGAAGAGGAAGAAAAGGATGGTGTGTGGCAAAGACAGCAGATAACCCAGGCACTTGGGGTTACTGAATATGTAGGTGGAGTTGGATCACGAATGGAGGAGGGGCCCTTAGAACTTCAGTGGTCCTTGCCCCTCCCCAGTCATCCCCTTTCCTGACTCCTTACTTGCTGGCAAAGAAGGCCACCCAGGGGAAGCGAAGATCATGGGTATCCACGAAGACATTCTGGACAAACAGGTTGGGGCTGCAACTGTGCTGTAGGTTTAAGGACAGGATCAAATAAGAACCAGGGAAACCGAACCTGGCTTTGCAGGGAGAGTGAGAGTTGGAAGAAAAATGATGCCATCTGACCCTCCCCATTATAATAGATGCTTTGAAAGAAAGCTACCTCTTTAAGATCCTTTGAGATCAAGAGTTTATAACAAGAAAAGGGCTTATAGAGTATGTTAAAAGAAATCTGAGGACCATGGGATAATCCAGCATCTAGAGGTGGGGAGAGGGGTCTCACGTTGAGGTAGCGGCCCAGGTTGCCTTCAAGCTTGGCATCAATGATGTAGCAAGACTCCTCGCCATCATAGAATTGGCGTGTGTTCTTACGAACAGGTGCGCTCTCCCCCTTGTCCACAGAGGCCATGTTGGTTGATTTAATTGCAATCCCATGGGTTGATTTAAGAGCAAAGCCTCGGGTTGATTTTACTGCCACTTGACGCTTCATTGGACCTGGACAGGAGGGAGAATGGGGTCAGGACCCATCCCAACTCATGAATGGACATTCTATCATGAATGGACATTCTACCCCTATTTCTCTCCCAACATTGCAGCTGAGAAACACCAGTAAGCTGGAACTCAAAGATCCTAAATAGCAGGGTTTTTTTTCAAGCATAATTAGATCTGCTAGACAAAGGAGCTGAGGGGAAAGAGTAAAAAAATGGAAATGAGAGAGGATGTGTCAAACAACAGTTTAGCTCGGAGTCAGAAAGCCCTCCCAGAGATGCTCCAATTCTTAGGATCTGAATTTTTACCCGCTACTTCTTTAGCTTCCTTAAAAAATGCTCTATCCCAAGTTTCTTACTATTTCTTCCCACCATTCCCAAAATTTTCCCAGGCTACCAGTCATGTTCTTCTTGTCCTCAAAGTCATCCCCTTCAGAGCCAGAGGAGATGGTCTGGATATCATCACTGTCAACCGCTGTAGCCGAAGTCTGACCAGCAGTGGGCTTTCGGCTGGTCCCACTTTCCCCCTCACTTTCTGTGCTGCTGGACAGTGTCAGGACATCCTGGGGAAGCAGGAGGGTAAGAAGTAAGAGAAGCAAATGGGAAGGGCTCCTTTAAGTCCTTGCTGTTACCCACGGTTTAGCAGGAAAGGGCAGTGGCAAGAGGAAGATTAGATGCTGGATGAAAGAAAATAAGGCAGGAAGTCAAGGCTAAAGAAGTAGGAGAAGACCTAACAGTAATTACAGTGAAGGACTTGATGAGGTGACAATGGCCCATTTTCCTTTATTAGACTCTTGAATAAGCTTGAGGTGACTTACATCAGGGTTGGACTGAGCAGAAGCCATGAGTCTTCGGCTTTGATGCATACTAGTCTTACTAGGTGGGCGGCGAAGTCCTTCAGGCTTCACAGGAGAAGGATTGTAACCGTAATTTCGAGAGCTTTCAGTAACTCTAATGGGAGGGGAAGGAATGAAGCCAACAGGTTACTGGCTGTTTCTTAGGCTTCTAGCCTAGGTTTGAGAGAAGGCAGATTTGGAGACAGGTCAAAAAGACAGGCACTGGGCTGGACACGGTAGCTCATGGCTGTAATCCCAGCACTTTGGGAGGCTGAGGATCCCCTTTGGGAGCATCGCTTGAGCCCAGGAGTTCAAGACCAGTCTGGGAAACATGATGAAACCCCGTGTCTACAAAAAATACAAAAACTAGCCAGGCATGGTGGTGCACACCTGTGGTCCCAGCTACTAGGGAGGCTGAGGTGGGAGAATCTCTTGAGCCTGGGAGGGGGAGGTTGCAATGAGCTGAGATTACGCCACTGCACTCCAGCCTGGGTGACAAAGCAAGACTCTGTCTCAAAACAAAACAAAACAAAACAAAACAAAAGGCACTTACACTGACATCTTGTTTCGGTCGTCAGTGTCCTGGAAAAGAACAAGTGAAGGGTTAAATGCTTTCACAGCCTAGGGTAACAAGTCCAATAATCAGACTTCAAATGACCTCCACAGATAACATCAGCCAGTGACAGGTACGCATTCTAAAGTGGGGTGGGTAAACCACTCCGCAACTTGACAGAAATCCTCACTATACTCCCTGGCTGGAGCCTTTAAGCCTTCTCAGTGACGGGGCTTAATGCTCATGGAAAACACCACAAGCAGGATTACATCAACCAGGGACAGTTTCACCATCTGTAATGTGGAAAGCGTCATCATCATCAAAGAGATACTTAAAATCAATTCTTGTTTTTCTACTTTAGTAGAAGGAAACAATGATGTGAATAACTTGAAACAGCATTTAACATTAAAAAATCACTTATAAATCTTTCATTTTGTAATTAATCAGATACTTGTCCACCCTCTACCACCAGGCAAGTGGATTTTAAAATAATTTTTTTTTTTTGAGACCGAGTCTCGTTCTGTCACCCAGGCTGGAGTGCAGTGGTGCGATCTTGGCTCACTGCACCTCCACCCTCCAGGTTCAAGCGATTCTCCTGCCTCAGCCTCCCAAGTAGCTGGAAATACAGGCATGCGCCACCACGCCCGGCTAATTTTTGTATTTTTTAGTAGAGACGGGGTTTCACCATGTTGGCCAGGATGGTCTCCAACTCCTGAACTTCAAGTTATCCACCTGCCTCGGCCTCCCAAAGTGTTGGGATTACAGGCGTGAGCCACTGTGCCCAGTCAATAATTTGGTTCTTTAAACAAACACTAGGAATGTGCTAGTTAGGGGGAGAGATAACGAGGTGGCCACAGAAATATCCATCAAGTAGAATAATCTACATGCAAAGACTCATGGTGAGACTGCATTGTTACTGCACCAAAGTTAAAGCCATAGCTCTCAGAGTGTTCTGCCACTGCTTACCTCTTTCTTGGCCTGTTTGATGTCTCCCTCATCCTTGATGCCTAGTCCTGAGGTGGAGGCCTTCTCAGCCTCCATTCGGCTTCCCCCAGCCCGGCCCTCCCCACCTTCATTAGTCTTGAAGGATGAATGGCTATCAGAGTCAGCAAAACCACCTTCACTGACACTATTGCAGCTCAACCATGAGGCCACCTTGTTCTTGGGTGTCTCTTCAGAGGAAGGTGGATTGCAGCCACCTACAGGGATTGAGGGAGGAACAGGAATATGTGGGGGTCCAAGATCTGGGGGGTGGGAGTCCTTGGAAGCTGTCTCAGAGAGTCCGTTCTCTTTCTGGCCCCGGGTCTGCCTCCGGGTAGCATAGCTCCGCCACACTGAACTGGTGCTGAAGTCCTCATCCTTACAGAAGTTATCATCTGAGCTATCATCATTGGACTCTTCAGGGTCCTCTGTACCGCTGTTGCCATCTTCCTGGTCCTTCAAGTCTACACCACTGCTGTCAGAGGAACAGGGGGCATCACTCTCATATCCTTCTTTGAAGTTCTCCACGCTCTCGATATGGTCCAGATTTGCAAAGTACTCATCACCCATTTCCAGACCCTCCTTGTCTGCAAAGTCATCTGTCAGGATTTTGCCTGAGAATGAAGAGAATTAAAGGCCTTCTAGGGTTATGGGGACCTATTAGTGTTTTTTGTTTGTTTGTTTGCTTTTTTTTTTTTTTTTTTTTTCTGATGGAGTCTTGCTCTGTCACCCAGGCTGGAGTGCAGTGGCGCGATCTCGGCTCACTGCAACCTCTGCCTCCCGGGTTCAAGTGATTCTCCTGCCTTAGACTCCTGAGTAGACAGGACTACAGGTGCACGCCACCATGCCTGGCTAATTTTTTTTGTATTTTTGGTAGAGACGGCGTTTCACCATGTTGGCCAGGTTGGTCTCGAATTCCTGACCTCAGGTGATCTGCCCGCCTCAGCCTCCCACAGTGTTGGGATTACAGGTGTTAGCCACCGCCCCCGGCCACGGGGACCTATTAGAAAGAATAAGGGTTATTCCATCAATACCCGCTCTACCAGCATGTAGAGTCAAAAAGCCTCCATTCTGGTCTCTCATTTCTGTTTTTTTTTTTTGTTTTTGAGACAGTTTCGCTTTTGTCACCCAGGCTGGAGTGCAGTGGCATGATCTCGGCTCACTGCAATCTCTGCCTCAAGGGTTCAAGTGATTCTCCTGCCTCAGCCTCCCAAGTAGCTGGGATTACAGGCATCCACCACCACACCTGGCTAATTTTTGTATTTTTAGTAGAGACGGGGTTTCAACTATGTTGGCCAGGCTGGTCTCCAACTCCTGACCTCAGGTGATCCACCCACTTCGGCCTCCCAAAGTTTTGGGATTACAGGCATAAGCCACCACGCCCGGCCCAGTGTTTCTCTTTGATAATACCTCCCTTTGTATCTTAACTATGAAAGTATGGAGAACTTACTGTCATTTTAAATCTTGCCCTTTCTGTCTTTCCATTTCTTCTACTTTATTGAAACAGAGTACTGGGCTATGCTAAAAGATCTCTGGGTGGAGTGACGTGGGAGAAAATGATACACTGGACTCTATAATCATGTCTGTTCTCTGAAATATCACCATGTCCAAAATTTCATCCCTTTTCATTCTCTTATTTGTGAAACACTTGTGTCCCTCTCTGGTCTAGCTAGACAGGTACATCACTCATCACGTTCTTTGTAGAAGTCCCTGGCCTCCTCTTACTCCAGTTCACATGTCAAGCACTTTCTTCTTATGTTTAATTTGTCTCTGGTTCAATTCCCTACCATGTCCCAGTCTCAGGAAACAACCCTTATATTTTATCACCAACCTGCATAAATACAAACAAAAGAGCCTTTGGCAATGTCATCCAAGCAGCGGATACCCCAGCCCTTGTTCTGTGTCTTGAATAGCTGTAGCCGAACTTGTAGTCCATGTTGCACCAACCGGTTTGTGCACATGTTTGGGTCACATTTGCAGCGTTTGTTACACTCATATACCCTGGGAGGAGGTTAGAATAAAATCAATCACGGTATGATCACTAAAGCACAAAAAAATCCATAAAACTATTATAATTCTTAAGCTATCATCATTTATAATGTGTTGTGGATAAAGATTAAAAATTAGGTAATGATCTGAGTGAGTGGATCTATTGAACCATCTATGCTGTTTGATTCATTTGGAAATGTAGCCCAAGGAAAAAATTTAGAGGGTGGAGAAAGATTTATAAAGATGTCTATAGCAAGACAGCTCATAAAAGTGAATGCTAGAGTGCCTAACACCTGGAGAAAAGCTAAGTAAACTATAATGGGAATACAGATTACAGAGCCATTAAAATAAGCACTATATAAACAGTCAATTTGTAGAAATAGATGCACAAAATAAAGACATGTGAGAAATTCCTGGTGAGGTTTCTTACTAACAACAGCAAAAAGAATAATAATAATAAAAATAAATAAATGTGAGAAAAACAGAGGCCAACATAACAGATACGAAAGGGAATAAAGAGATAGGAGGAACTGTGACTAATGTTCATGGTAAAGTTGATTTTCATTCTTTCATTCAGTAAACATTTATTAAACACCAAGAGCTCCACTAAACACTGGAAACATAACAATGAAAAAGATCGTGCTGGGCGTGGTGGCTCATGCCTGTAATCCCAGCACTTTGGGAGGCCAAGGTGGGTGGATCATGAGGTCATGAGAGTGAGACCACCCTGGCTAACACAGTAAAACCCCGTCTCTAATAAAAATTAAAAAATTAAAAAATTAGCCGGGTGTGGTGGCATGAGTCTATAGTCCCAGCTACTTGGGAGGCTGAGGTAGGAGAATTCCTTGAACCCAGGAGGCGGAGGTTGCAGTGAGCCAAAATCAAGCCACTGCACTCCAATCTGGGCGACAGGGTGAGACTCTGTCTCAAAAAAAAAAAAAAGAGAAAAAAAAAAGGTCATAATTTCTACCCTCAGGGAGCTCTTTTTTTTTTTTTTTTTTTTTTGGAGACAGTTTTGCTCTCATTGCCCAGGCTGGAGTGCAATGGCGCAATCTCAGCTCACAACCTCCACCTCCTGTGTTCAAGTGATTCTCCTGCCTCAGCCTCCCAAGTAGCTGAGATTACAGGCATGCGCCACCATGCCTTGCTAATTTTGTATTTTTAGTAGAGATGGAGTTTCTCCATGTTGATCAGGCTGGTCTCGAATTCCCGACCTCATGTGATCCGCCTGCCTTAGCGAACCAAAGTGCTGGGAGTACAGGTGTGAGCCACCGTGCCCAGCCCAGGGGAGCTCATATTCTATCTAATTTAAGAATTTGGGCCAGGCGCAGTGGCTCATGCCTGTAATCCCAGCTACTTAGGATGCTGAGGTAAGAAGATCACTTGAGCTCAGGAGTTCGAGGTTTCAGTGAGCTATGATCATACCACTGCGCTCCAGCCTGAATGACAAAGCAAGTCCACCCCATCTCTGAAAAAGAAAAAAATTTTAATTATTTTTAAACAACCATTAAAGGTAATCAGAGGGATCTAGCATATACCAACATTAAAGGAAGATAACACAGTTATACTAAGAAAACTAATTGTTTCAGGTAACAATGTTTTTGCTCTATTTGCCCAGTGTTCGAATTTTACTTATTTTCTTGGTATGTAAAATCAATGGAAGAAATTTACTTTTGGAAATGTATCAACAGCTCAGTTAGTTAGTTCATGATTTTAGTCATATCCTCTCTCCAGATAAAGATGGTAAGAGCAGCTTCTAGTTACTAAGCATATACTTTTGTGTTTGGCATTGTGTGAATGCCTTATATATACATTTTCATATTCTATCCTTAAAGCTGCCCTAATACAGGTGGTGTTTTTTCTTTTTGAGACATAGTCTCGCTTTGTTGCCCAACCTCCGCTTCCTGGATTCAAGCGATTCTCCTGCCTCAGCCTCCCGAGTAGCTGGGATTATAGGTGCATGCCATCATACCCAGCTAATTTTTGTACTGGAGACAGGGTTTTACCATGTTGGCCAGGCTGGTCGTGAACTCCTGACCTCAGGTGATCCACCTGCTTCGACCTCCCATTTTTTTTTTTTTTTTGAGTCATGGTCTTGCTCTGTCACCCAGACTATAGTGCAGCGGCACAAACACAGCTCACTGCAGCCTTGACCTCCTGGGCTCAAGTGATCCTCCTGCCTCAGTCTCCTAAGTAGCTGGGACCACAGCTGCATGCCACCATGCCCAGCTAATTTTTAAAACTTTTTTTGTAGAGACAAGGTCTCATCACATTGCCCAGGCAAGTCTGGAACTACTGAACTCAAGCCATCCTCCCACCACGGCCTCCCAAAGTGCTGGGATTACAGGTGTGAGCCACCATGTCTAGCTTTTTTTTCTAACTTTAAAAAAGATTATATCCCATGTCAGTAATCCCAGCACTTTGGGAGCAAGACTCCATAGCAAAAAAAAAAAAAAGAGATTATCTCCCTGGTGGTCTAGTGGGTAGGGGGAAATAAAAGATTATTGAAACATAATATACACAGAGGAAAGTACACATAAGTCTACAGATGAATGAATTTTACAAACTCAGCATACCATGTAACCTGCACCAGATCAAGAAACAACTTTGTTAGGTCCCTTAAAACCCCACTGGGGACATGGGGGTGTTTATGTTAATATCCCCTGTTTACAGCTCATCAAAAAAGATCAGCTCAGTAGGGGCAGGGCTGGTATTTGAACTCAGGTGTCATTATTACCACATGAAACCTTTACAGTAGCTATACTGAGTATCATTTATTCATTCCACAAAATTTAAGTGGTTACTTTTTTTTTTTTTTTTGAGGCGGAGTCTCACTCTATCGCCTAGGCCGGAGTGCAGTGGTGGGATCTTGGCTCACTGCAACCTCCACCTCGCGGGTTCAAGTGATTCTCCTGCCTCAGCTTCTGGAGTAGCTGGGATTACAGGCACCTGCCACCGCACATGGCTAATTTTTGTATTTTTAGTAGAGACAGGGTTTCAACATCTTGGCCAGGCTGATCTTGAATTCCTGACCTCGTAATCCACCTGCCTCGGCCTCCCAAAGTGCTGGGATTACAGGCGTGAGCCACTGCGCTTGGCATTTTTTTTTTTTTTTTTTTTTTGAGACGAAGTCTCCTTCTGCTGCCCAGGCTGGAGTGCAATGGTGCAATCTCGGCTCACTGCAACCTCTGCCTCCCGGGTTCAACCAATTCTCCCATCTCAGCCTCCTGAGTAGCTAGCACTACAGGCATGCGCCACCACGCCTGGCTAATTTTTTATACTTTATTAGTAGAGACAGGGTTTCAACATGTTGGCTAGGCTGGTCTCGAACTCCTGACCTCAAGTGATCTGCCCGCCTTGGCCTCCCAAAGTGCTGGGATTACAGGCATCAGCCACTGCACCTGGCCTAAGTGATTACTATGTGCCAGGCATTGGGTAAACTGGTGATACAATGGTTAGCAAGACAAAGAGACAGATAAGATCCTTGCCCTCATGAAGGAGCTTATATAATAGAAAAAAAGAAAAACAAGTCAACAAAAGTTGTCATAAATGCTATAAAGAACACAAACATGGTGCTCAATGAGAGAATTAAGGGAGTAAAATGACCTAGTTTTAAAGTGGTCAGGGAAGGTCTCTCTGAGGAGGTGACTTTACAGCTGAAAGCTCAAGGTTAAAGAAGATAGCCACACAAAGAAAAGTGGAAGGATGCCAAGAAGAAGGCACAGCATGTGCAAGTCTCCAGAGGCAGGCTGGAAAACACTGGTTGAACTGGATCCAGGAACTGAAAAATATCAGTGTGGTTGGAATGACTTTGGAGGGAGACAGGAAAGGGCCAGATATATAACCTAAGGTTAAGAGTCAGAATAAAATCCAAACAGCAGAGGGACTATATTATAGAGTTAAGCAAGGGAGTGATATATTATTTGTGATTATTTGAAAATATTTTTATGAAACATTTCAAACGTGTAAAAAAGATATCATGAACACTCATGTACCACCTAGCATTATCAAATCTAAACACTACTGTTAGATTCAAAATTTTGTTAATAATTAAAACATACATGATACAGCAATGCAACTAAACAACTGTCTATTCCTTTGTTTAGTTTTTCAATGTTATCAGTACAAATTCATCCTATGATCTCCCCAGTAGTCTCGATCTCCTCTGAATGTATTCAGGCACCTCAGGTTTTCTGTTAAACCAATTTTCCTGAAGAAGTCGCTCCTACAGCATCTGACCTGCTCTTGCAGTGGCTCTTCTCTATGCCTAGTACACAGCTGTCAGTCTGGAAGCCTCTTTCACTGCACTGTCACCTGTCTTCCACTTTCCTGCCTTTCCCTCTCATTTTTGCAAATATTTCCAGAAACTTTCTGAGAAGGGGAATGATGAAAAACTCTGAGGTACTGCATGTCTAAAAAAATGTATTTAGCCCACCGTAACACCAAATTGATAGTTTGCCCAAGTTTAAAATTCCAGGTTGGAAATAATTTTCCCTTAGAATTCTGAACAGATTCTTCAATTGCTATCTAGCTTCTAGTGTTACTTTCAGGGAAGGCTGAAGTCATTTCAAGTCTATTTTTTAACGTGTTCTATTTCTCTTCTCTAGAAGCTTTTAGGATTTTTTTTTTCCCTCAGTGTTCTGACATTTTATGATAATGTCTCTTAATGGGAACCTACCTTTATCCTTCATTATGTTGGGACCTAACTGGCCCTTTCAATTCACAAACAAAGATCCTTCAATTATGGGACACTTTCTGAATTATTTCACTGATGCTTTTCTCCTCCGTTCTGTTAATTATGTATCTTGATCACTAGGTTTATTAGTTCATGTGTTTATATATACCAGTTTACCATGCTATACCCTACTCTTTTGTTGTCCTCCTCTTGTTTTAGAGATAAGAGTCATGCTCTGTCACCCCAGGCTAGAGTGTAGTGGTGTGATCATAGCTCACTGCAGCCTTGAACTACTGGGCTCAAGTGATCTTTCTGCCTCTGCCTCTCAAGTAGCTGGGACTACAGGCATGTATCTACCATGCCTGGCTAATTTTTTAAAAAATAATTTAGGCTGGGCGCAGTGGCTCACGCTTGTAATCCCAGCACTTTGGGAGGCTGAGGCAGACGGATCATGAGGTCAGGAGATAGAGACCATCCTGGCTAACATGGTGAAACCCTGTCTCTACTAAAAATACAAAAAAGTAGTCAGGCGTGGTGGTGGGCGACTGTAGTCCCAGCTTCTCGGGAGGCTGAGGCAGGAGAATGGCGTGAACCCGGCAGGCGGAGCTTGCAGTGAGCTGAGATCACGCCACTGCACTCCAGCCTGGGCGACAGAGCAAGACTCCATCTAAAAAAAAAAAAAAAATTTTTTTTTATTTTTAAATCATTTTTTTTGAGACGGAGTCTTGTTGTGTTGTCCAGGCTGGAGTGCAGTGGTGCAATCTCAGCTTACTGTAATCTCTGCCTCCCAGGTTCAAGCGATTCTCTTGCCTCAGCCTCCCAAATAGCTGATATTACAGGCGTGCACAATCACGCCTGGCTAATTTTTGCATTTTTATTACAGATGGGGTTTCACCATGTTGGCCAGGCTGGTCTTGAACTCCTGACCTCAGGTGATCCACCCACCTTGGCCTCCCAAAGTGTTGGGATTACAGGCCTGAGCCACCGCGCCCGGCCAAAAAAATTTTTTTTTTTTTTTGAGATAGAATTTTGCTCTTCTTGCCCAGGCTGGAGTGCAATGGTGCGGTCTTGGCTCACTGCAACCTCCACCTCCTGGGTCCAAGTGATTCTCCTGTCTCAGCCTCCCAAGTAGCTGGGATTACAGGTGCTCACCACCATCCCTGGCTAGTTTTTTGTATTTTTAGTAGAGATGGGGTTTCACCATATTGGCCAGGCTGGCCTTGAACTCCTGACCTCAAGTGATCTGCCTGCCTCGGCCTCGCAAAGTGCTGGGATTACAGGCATGAGCCACCACGCCCAGCCCCAACAATTTTTTTTAGACACAGGGTCTTACTATGTTGCCCAGTCAGGTCTCAAACTCCAGGCCTCAAGTAATCTTTCGGCCTCACCCTCCTCAGTAGCTGTCCTCAACCTCATGCTGGTTCCACCTCCTCTGCTCAACCTTTAAATGTTGGGGCACCCAGGGCTTACTCCTGAGCCGCCTTCTCTATTATCAACATTGTCTCTAGGTGAACTCATTCAGGCTTTAAATACTCCTGTGCTGATGATTACTAAATTTTTATATCCCACTCTCTCCAGAAATCCCAGTGTCTTCTTGACATTTCTACTTGGATTGCCTGACAGGCATTTCAAACTTTTTGTTTTGTTTTGTTTTGTTTTGTTTTTTGAGACTGAGTTTCGCTCTTGTTGCCCAGGCTGGAGTGCAATGGTGCGATCTTAGCTCACCACAACCTCCACCTCCCAGATTCAAGCAATTCTCCTGCCTCAGCCTCCCGAGTAGCTGAGATTACAGGCATGCGCCACCATGCCCGGCTAATTTTTTTTTTTGTATTTTTAGTAGAGACGGGGTTTCTCCATGTTGGTCAAGGCTGGTCTCGAACTCCCGACCTCAGGTGATCCGCCCGCCGCAGCCTCCCAAAGTGCTGGGATTACAGGCGTGAGCCACTGCGCCCGGCGGCATTTCAAACTTAACATGGCCAAAACAAAAACTGAATTTCACTCAAACCTACTACTCCTTCGGTCTTCCATCTCAGTAAAAAGCACCAACAACCACTAAGATGCTCAAGCCAAAAATTTAGGAATTGTCCTTGATTCTACTCTTTCCCCCCACTCCATAATCTATCCAATTCTGTAGCTCTACCTATTAATACAGCCCAAATCTATCCTTCTTACCTCTACTATCACCTCCATTCTATTGCAAGTCATAGCTGCAACGATGTCTCTCTCTGCTGTACTCCTATAATGATCTCCTAATTGGTCTTCCAAAATCTACTTTTGCCATCCTAAGACCTATGATCTACAAAGAAGCCAGAGTAATCTGAAAAAGGCAGGTCACATCACTTGGCAGCTTAAAATCCTCTAAGAGCACCATGAATTTGATTCTAACTTTTCTTTTTTTTTTTTTAAGGCAGAGTCTTGCTCTTGTCACCCAGGCTGAAGTGCAGTGGCATGATCTTGGCTCACTGCAACCTCTGCCTCCTGGATTCAAGCGATTCTCCTGCCTCAGCCTCCTGAGTAGTTGGGACTGCAGGCACCCGCCACCACCCCCGGCTAATTTTTGTATTTTTAGTAGAGACAGGGTTTCACCACGTTGGCCAGGCTGGTCTCAAACTCCTGACCTCAGGTGATCCGCCCACCTCGGCCTCCGAAAGTGCTGGGATTACAGGTGTTAGCCACTGTGCCAGCCTGATTCTAACTTTTTTCATTCTGATTTACAAAGCCCTATGTAATCAGGTCCCTGCCTACTTCTCCTCTCTGAACACATTTCACTTACAAGTGTAAATCACAATCTGTTAAGACATTCATTTAGCTATGAAATTAAGATAATCTTTTTTTGCAACAGAAAATTGCTAGATACTATTCAATCATTCTATGTCTTCATTTCAAGGAAAGTCCAAGAAAAAAAATGTGTTTTGGAAGTCATGAAATAAGATCTAATTAATAAAATGCCTCATCTGGTATTCTATTTTTGGTTCCAATTTTTAGATTTCTGATGCTTTCTATAAGCACAGAAAAACAAGAACATGCTCCTCAGTCTCTCTGAGGTATTGTGCCATTCCCTGACCACTTACCCTGTGGGTAGACACTCTTCTAGTCTCTTGTACTGGTAGCCAGAGTTAGGGTTGATTTGGCCTCCTGGGGTACAGGCTGTAGCCTGGATAGTTAGTTGATGGCAGGCACACTTGGACCTATATGACAGAGGGAAATAAAGGAAAGGAGCGGGGGGATCAGAGAACAAAAATAACACAATACACATGTACCCAAGGTTGCTCAGTGTGGCCATGTCAGACTCCAGCCTCCCTACCTCATAGCTTTCATGGAGGCCTTATAGCAGGAGTTCCAGGTGAGGGAGGAGGTAAAGGAAGATGGGGAAAGCAGTACAGACACAAGGCAAAGGAAGAGGTGAAAAGGACACCATAACAAAGTTGGAAGCAGGGGCAGCAATTCCCCCCACCAACTCACTTGTCCCGACACCCATCCTTGCAGTCACAGCCAACCAGAAATTCAGGGCCTGTGTTAATGAAAACACCCTTGCCCGGGATACGTTCCTTGCTGTAGGCCACCTGGGGTGGAGGGGTTGTGTCAATCTCATTGACACAGGATAGGGGAACATCTTCCTTCCCATAAGTGATGTCCAAAATATAGTAAAAAGGCTTATAGGGCTGAAACTTTCGGTCCACAAGAACATATGGATCCAAACAGAACATCTCCAGGAAGAGGAAGTCACAGCCAGTCTCGAAAAGGTAGCGTTCTATCTCCTGCATTGTCCGAAGGCAGAGACCACAAGGTGTCTTATAGATAACATGAAAGCCCATCTTGCGGTTAACTCGACGCCGGGCTGTCATCCGCCGGAAGTCATATAGTAATGGGACCAGCAGAGGGTTCTTGCCCCGGTACTGCTCATTCCTCATAGGTCTGACTCGAGACAGACAGGTATAGCTGCAGACATGAGGTAAGTAGAAAAGCTTCTCCATGGGAGCACGGTAGGAGGGCTCTGCTGGGGCCCGCTCCAGCATGCCATGGAAGACTGGGGGTGCTGGAGGGGCTGGGAGTGCTGAGGGTGCTGGGGCAGAGGCTGTGGAGCCTAAAGGTGATCTGCAAATGAGATGCAAGCGATCAGATCAGAAGGCAACAGGACCTCTGTTTTATAATTAACCCTCCAGGTAGCTAAGCCATTTCTCTCATCTTTCAAACAGCTGTGCTCCTGAAGCTAAAGATGATTCAAGAAAGATCTTCCCTTGCCCTACCAAACCTGGACAATGAAACTCCCTGGTTACTCTTCACTGACTGATAACAGTTCTATTTCCTTTTTTTTTGAGACAGTTTCGCTCTTTTTGCCCAGGCTGAAGTACAATGGCACGATCTTGGCTCACCACAACCTCCGCCTCCTGGGTTCAAGCGATTCTCCTGCCTCAGCGTCCTGAGTAGCTGGGATTACAGGCATGCGCCACCACGCCTGGCTAATTTTGTATTTTTTAGTAGAGACAGGGTTTCTCCATGTTGGCCAGGCTGGTCTCGAACTCCCGACCTCAGGTAATCCGCCTGCCTCGGCCTCCCAAAGTGCTGGGATTACAGGCGTGAGCCACCGCGCCCGGCCTAACATCTCTATTTCAACAGTATACCTTTTCCTAAAATGTATTTGCCTGTGAATTATGGAAGTAGAATCCAGTCTTCTACCAATGATTTTTTGGTCTGCTGCGTGTTCTAAAAATGTCCTTACTAACTCCAAGGAAAGAGGCTGTGGTGTTTCCTTTCTATTTTAGCAATGATGGCACCATGTTCAACAATAAGTTTTAACAAATGGCTTTCAGATGATACCATATTTCCAAGCACCCAGCTTCCAATTCAATTATTTTGTTTCTATTTCTTAGAAACTTCTATGGGTAAAGCTTCCTTTTCAAATCCAAACTCCTCACCATCATAAGCTTAAACTAAGCCCTTCGCTTACAGCCAAGGAACCTTCCCCTACACAGTGACCACTCATTGCTATCCTGCCTACAGAGCGCCTCAGATTTTCTCACCTATATGTCTGGTTGATCCCAGGTTTCCCACCAGAGACATTTTCACTGAGTGCAGGAGATGTAGGGGAGGAATGACCAGAGCCCACAGATCCTGGTCGAAAGGACGTGCTCTTTTTGGCTACCTGCTTCCGTGACTGGGCAAGCTGGCTTTCCAAGCTTCTAGGAGATCAGAGAAGAGGGCATATAGTAAGGGATGTGGAAAATATAATATGAAAGAAACTGAAGAAAAAGAAAGAGTAACACTCACTCACTGTCACCTGCTTGGGGGGATAGAGGTGGAGCAGGTGGGAAAGGTGGGGCAGGTGGAGCTGTAGGCTGTGGGGGTTCCACTGGCTTGAACTGGGTTCCAGTACCGGTCAGATCCTGTGTGTACTGGACAACAGGGCCTTTGCTCCTCACAGCACCTATAGGAAAAAGGAAATTGAGCACTGAGAAGATGATAGCTATGATGCTTGTATTCAGTCACACATCTGATCCTTAACTTATACAATATAAAAAGGCAGCAATGGCTGGGCGCAGTGGCTCTTGCCTGTAATCCCAGCAGTTTGCGAGGCCAAAGTGGGCAGGTTGCTTGAGGTCATGAGTTTGAGACCAGCCTGGCCAACATGGTGAAACCCCGTCTCTACTAAAAATACAAAAATTAGATGGGCATGGTGGTGCACATCTGTAATTCCAGCTGCTTGGAAGGCGCAGGACAATCACTTGAAACCAGGAGGTGGAGGTTGCAGTGAGCTGAGATCACATCACTGTACTCCAGCCTGGGCAACAGAACAAGACTTCGTCTCATAAAAAAAAAAAGCAGCAATGGACACATTTTGAGTAAGTGCTTAGACTCTCAGTTCCCATTATTGACTGGCATGGATGCTGGCATTGTTTTTTGACTTAGATAATACTTTTTCTTTTATTAAAGTGAAAGCAAGTTTATTCAGAAAGTAAAGGAATAAAAGAGTAACGGCCAGGCGCGGTGGCTCATGCCTTTAATCCCAGCACTTTGGGAGGCTGAGGCGGGCAGATCACCTGAGGTCAGGAGTTCAAGACCAGCCTGGCCAACATGGAGAAATCCCGTCTCTACTAAACAATACGAAAATTAGCCTGGCATGGTAGCAGTCACCTGTAACCCCAGTTACTCGGAAGGCTGAGGCAGGAGAACTGCTGGAACCCGGGAGGCGGAGGTTGCAGTGAGCTGAGATGGTGCCACTGCACTCCAGCCTGGGCAAAAGAACCAGACTCCATCTCTAAAAAAAAAAAAATGCTACTCTGTCGGCAGAGTAGCCTCTTTTTTTTCTTTTTATAGACAGTGTTCCACTTTGTTACTCAGGCTGAAGTGCAGCGGTGTGACCTTAGCTCACTGTAACCTTGAAATCCTGGGCTTCAAGCAATCCTCCTGCCTCAGCCTCCAGAGTAGCTAAGGCTACAGGTGCACACCACCCACTCAGCATTTTTTTTTTTTTTAAGAGATAAAGTCTTTCTATGTTGCCCAGACTGATCTCCAACTCCTGGCCTCAAGTGATACTCCCACCTCAGCCTCCCAAAGTGCTGAGACTACAGACACGAGCCACCATGCTGGGCCTTAGATAAGACTATATCTTCCTGTCTCAGATGATTTACCTAATTATGTTATACTTTGGGGAAATATTTTCAGAAATATATTCTTTAACCAACTAATTTTGGCAGGAAAAATCAACCAGAAAGTATGACAGTAATATTAAAAAAGAAAACCAAATCTGTTTTTTGTTTGTTTCTGAGACAGGGTCTCGTTCTGTCACCCAGGCTGGAGTGCAGTGGCACGATCTAGCTCACTGCAACCTCGACCTCCTGGCTTCAATTGATCCTCCCACCTCAACTTCTTGAGTAGCTTGGACTACAGCTTAATGCCACTGTACCCAGCTAATTTTTGTGTTTTTTGTAGAAACAGGGTTTCACCATGTTGCCCAGGCTGGTCTTGAATTCCTCAGCTCAAGCAAACCACCTACCTGTCTCAGCCTCCTAAAGTGCTGGGATTATAGATGTCAGCCACTGTGCCTGGCCAGGTCTGGGTTTTAAAGAAAACTGACTATACGCTGGATGTGGTAGCTCATACTTGTAATTCTAGCACTTTGGGCAGCCGAGGCAGGTAGACAGCTTGAGCCCAGGAGTTCAAGACCAGCCTGGGTAACATATCAAGCCCCGGGTCTATTTAAAAAAAAAAGAAAAAGAAAAAGAAAAAGAAAACTAACCATAGATAACACACAAAACTGACAATTCTTATGTGGATAACAGAGGGTAACTACTATCACCCTAACCTAAAGCCAACTGTTTCAGATTTTTATGTGGTTGTTTAGAACAAATTAGAGCCACAGCATGTGGAAGCAGCAGCACAAATTGATCACCGTGATTGGAAACAACTCAGGGCACATATCCTGTTTCCAGTGAGTATACAGTGTAACCATGCTAATCAAAGGATAGCCATTGTATATAATCTCCTTTGCTGGTTGGCCTGTTTGTTCCTTCCTCCAGGAATCTTTCAGGACATACCCATATTTGGACGTGTCCTGAGCTGTCCTTGCTTCTTCTCCAGTGCAGAGGCTGAGGATGTTTTCATGCTGAACATGGGCTCCAGCCGTGTAGACCCTCGATAGATCCACTCACATCTTTTGTCATCCTGGGGAATTGAGAGAAAAGAATGAAGGGAAATAGCTTAAAGGCTAGAATCTATCCTGTCCTGTGTAGAGGATATATACCATGTGTCACCTCTGGGAATCCTCCCTGATGAGCCTTAAATTCCTTATCTAAGCTAAGCACAGTGGCTCACGCCTGTGGCTTGTAATCCCAGCACTTTGGGAGGCTAAGGCAGGTGGATCACCTGAGGTTGGGAGTTCAAGACCAGCCTGACCAACATGGAGAAACCCCGTCTCTACTAAAAATACAAAATTAGCCGGGTGTGGTGGCGCATGCCTGTAATCCCAGCTACTCGGGAGGCTGAGGCAGGAGAATTGCTTGAACCAGGGAGGCGGAGGTTGCGGTGAGCTGAGATTGCACCATTGTACTCCAGCCTGGGCAACAAGAGCGAAACTCCATCCCCCCGCCCAAAAAAATTCCTTATCTACTTAATAAAGTATGTGCCAGGATCCATGATGGGTATCAGGAACACAACAATGAAAAATATATACTCCTTGTTTAAGGAATTACAGGAGCAACAGATATCTATACTGAGTATAAGAGGTATGACAGCTGGGCACAATAGCTCACACCTATAATCCTGGTATGTTGAGAGGATGAGGCAGACAGACTGCTTGAGCTCAGGAGTTCGAGACCAGCCTGGGCAACATGGCGAAACCCGTCTCTACTAAAAATACAAAAATCAGCCAGGTGTGGTGGCATGCACTTGTAGTCACAGCTACTTGGGAGGCTGATGTGGGAGGACCACTTGAACTCTGGAGGTTGAGGCTGCAGTGAGCTGTGATTGCACCACTGCACTCCAGCCTGGGTGGCAGAGTGACTGTCTCAAAAAACAAAACAAAACAAAACAGGCCAGGCGTGGTGGCTCACGCCTGTAATCCCAGCATTTTGGGAGGACAAGGCAGGTGGATCACTTGAGGTCAGGAGTTCGGGACCAGCCTGCCAACATGGTGAAACCCCGTCTCTACTAAAAATACAAAAAATTAGCCAATCCCAGCTACCCGAGAGGCTGAGGCAGGAGAATCACTTGAACCCAGGAGGCGGAAGATGCAGTGAGCCGAGATCGTGCCACTGCACTCTAGCCTGGGCAACAAGAGTGAAACTCCGTCTGAAAACAAAACAAAACACCAAACAAAAAGCATGATAAGGATCATAAGTCCTTAGAAGTAATGGGCTGAGGTAACACCAAGAAGAAATATAACTTCTAATTTCTTCTGGCTACTCTGGGCACACTGCCTATCAGGTAGCCTTGTTCTGCAAGCAGCAGTATTAAAAAATGTTTTTAAAACTTTTAAAAATAACAAATATGATTCTAAGAAGGGAGAGAGAAGGGAGAAAAGGATGAGTACAAAATACCTAAGAGTTAAACTGAGCCTTGAAAGATAATCAGGACTCCTTGATCCCTCTCCTTCGTCCCACTATCCTACTAAAACCTTAACCCTGGAAAAATGGAATTGGCTGCCCTTTCTGTACCTACACACAATGTGAATACTCCTAAAGAAAAAAAAATAAATCAAAACCATGCAGATTCATATCATAATTCAGATAATTTATTTTCAACGATCTGCAGAGGAACAACAAAAAGGGCAAAGTAAAATTTGACCAAAAACAGTGAGAACACATACGAGGATAAGAAAGAGGAAGGCTATGGAATAGCTATAAAACCATCCTCATTACTGCTTCTTAAGTTCCCCCCCACCAACCTCTGCCTCCAAAATTGTAGAGAAGAACAGTACCAGGAAGAGGATCCTGACTAGGCTGCCATCCACCTCCTCAACTCGGGACTTCCACCACGTGCCTTCCCACTCAGTCTTGATAAGCTGGCCACTCTTGAGCAGTACCATGGGGCGGTTGGGGTAGGCAGTGACATACTCCTCTATGAAGTCACGGCAGGAGATGTCTTCTATGTCCTCCCAAGTCTTTTTCACTGTTTCAAGGAAGAAGCAGAACTGAGAGGGCAGGTAGGGCATGTCTTGATAGGGAAAAGGCTTGGCCAGGAGACATTTGATACTTTTTAAGTTGAAAAGGAGAGAAAAAGTAAAATCAGAACCTCAAGGGAAGCAAAGCCAAGACCACCTAAGTAATAAACCTAATGTACAAACTGTACATACTTACAAATCAAGTAAATACTAAATAAGAAATGTACAATATAGCTGATTCACTTATTTTACACAAACGGATGTTTCTCCTCTGGAAAATTCAAGTGGAAATTCTTGCTCACATGTTGATCAGTCTAGTGGTAAATTTAAAAAGATCAAGTGGCATCATGAAATGAAAAAAATTAGTCCTTCCTTCTCATTCTCTATCAGGTTTTTAAGAGACTCAGAATGTGTTTACTGTCATGTTATGTGTAAACAAAAGTGTTAGTTGATTCTTCTGCAGTTAAAAATGATTGTTTCCATAGGAGTCTGCTCCCAAGCCAGGGTAACAAATATAGAGGACACTATGAGGTTCCATCTAACACAGCTTCTGTGGAAAGCATTATGCAGACTACACATTTATACAAATGTTAGGTGCAGTATGACACTAGGAAAGAAGTAACACCTTTTCCAACCTAACTCACTTAGAAATGAAATTGAAGCACATCTATAACGTGAGCAGTCTACTCAAGGCCATTCATAATCTTCTAGTGTCTCACTCTTTGTCTACAAAGACCCAGTCCTAGAGATGAACAATAAAACTGTATCTCTTTTGGGAGCAAACTGACCTTTGGGAGCAAAAGACATCAACCAAACTTATGCTCTTTGAGACTGAAATACCAAAAACACTAGGGCTTTTCAACTGGATGTCCTAAGAAGAAATATAAGGTAGAGGAGGAGAAAACTGAGCTAAGGAATAAGAGAGAAACACTCACGTGGCCGGCAAATGGGATACAGTTCCGACTGTGTGACATAGGAAGCATAGCCATCATCAAAGAAAATGAGAAACCTATAAAAGAAGAGTGACAGCAGAAAGATCTGGGGGTTATGATATTTAACATGATCCACAGAAATTATTTTATCATAGCTTCTACTTCTCTGGATCACAACACGATGCACTCCAGGGAAGACAATCCAGTCCACTACTTTCTTCCTGTTTTTCTTTCTTCTCAACTTGAGAGTCAGGAGTTCTCCCTTAATTTAACCAATACCTCCCTACTTTAAAAAAAACACATATACATATAAATATTTTTGAGACGGAGTCTCCTTCTGTCGCCCAGGCTGGGGTGCAGTGGTGCAATCTCGGCTCATGGCAACCACTGCCTCCCAGGTTCAAGGAATTCTCCTGCCTCAGCCTCCCAAGTAGCTGGGATTACAGGCATGCACCACCACACCCAGCTAATTTTTGTATTTTTAGTAGAGACAGGGTTTCACCAGTTGGCCAAGCTGGTCTCGAACTCCTGACCTCAGGTGATTCACTTGCCTTGGCCTCCCAAAGTGCTAAGATTACAGGCAAGAGACACTGGGCCCGGCCAAAAAACATATATTCTTTTTCCTCTATCAGATTCCTATGCTGCCAATAACCATTTAGTTTCCATTTCTTTCTTCTGTGTGAATTGTATTCCCCTGACCATTAATCAATCCTCATTATTCTCTTCCTAGTTTTCTCTTTGAGGAAAGAAAAGGAAAAAAAACAGGAGGAGAAAGAGGAAGAAAGAATCACCCACATGACTCCTGTGGTAAAGAGTAAGGGTTTCAGTCCACTGGGGACTAAGAAGACAAAAGCTAATTGTGGTATCTGGTCTATGGCACGAACAGGGCAGGTGCTGTGCTCCCAGCCTCTACCCCTTTACAGTCCTCTGTCCAGGTACCTGAGCTTGTTTTTGACGTTTGGTGTCTCAGCTACAATGCCAGCATAGAGCCAGACCTGATTCCCATCTTTGTATTTGGCGACCACCCGACTGCCCACATACAGCTTGTCAGCAGGAGGGTGGTAATCATAGGCAATATGGTTCCCCGACAGTAGACTCTTTCCTTTGTTGTCAAATTTCACCTTGTATTTCTTCCCTGGCCCTGAGTAAAAGGGAAAGATAAATCTTTTTAAAAACTGCCAGTTTCTGTATAAATCCAGGCTGCTATGTGAGAGACAAATGGGAAGGTTATGGGGAAAAGAAACAATCAGCAGTGGAGGGTGCAGGTTGCCTTTCAGGAGTGGTTCCTCCAAGTTTGCACATACCAACTGTCTGGATGGCAATAAGGGTGCCTTTGTGCCAAGTCTTAGTTCTCTTCTTGCCCAGAATTCGCATGCTGACTATCAGGTCACCATCTTTGCTTAGTTCTCCAGACATCTGACTCAAGGTTCCTATAGAAGAAGCAAAGTTATTCTAAAGAGTTATGACATAGATTCGGTAGAGAACGGGAAGGTAAAGAGGGTAGTATGGTAATTAGGGAAAGTGGGGTAATTTTTTTTTTTTTTTTGAGATGGAGTCTCACTCTGTCACCAGGCTGGAGTGCAGTGGTGCGATCTTGGCTCACTGGAACCTCCGCCTCCCTGGGTTCCAGCGATTCTCCTGCCTCAGCCTCCCGAGTAGCTTGGACTACAGGCGCGCAAGGTGGCACCACTACACCCAGCTAATTTTTATATTTTTAGTAGAGACGGGGTTTCACCATGTTAGCCAGGATGGTCTCTATCTTTTGACCTCATGATCCGCCTGCCTCGGTCTCCCAAAGTGCTGGGATTATAGGCATGAGCCACTGTGCCCGGCCAATTTTTTTTTTTTTTTTGAGATGGAGTCTCATTCTGTTGCCCAGGCTAGAGTGCAGCGGCATGATCTCGGCTCACTGCAACCTTCACCTTCCGGGTTCAAGCGATTCTCCTGCCTCGGGCTCTTGAGTAGCTGAGATTACAGGCGTGCGCCACCACGCCTGGCTAATTTTTGTATTTTTAATAGAGACAGAGTTTCACCATATTGGTCAGGCTGGTGTCGAACTCCTGACCTTGTGATCCGCCCACCTCGGCCTCCTGAAGTGCTGGGATTACAGGCGTGAGCCACCGTGCCTGGCCCATCTGGAGAATTTTTAAACATTTTTTTTTGTAGAGATTGGGTTTCACTATGTTGCCGAGGCTGGTCTTTAATGCTGGGCCTCAAGTGATCCTCCTGCCTCAGCCTCCCAAAGCAGCTAGAATTACAGATATAAGCCACCACACCTGGCCTCAAACCTTTTTGTAACAAGAGTCTGAGTGATTCTCTTCTCCCTAATCTCCACCTGGAAGTAGTCATGAGGATGGAAACAGCCTAAATGTAGGACGCTAAAGAGGTATTGAGATAAAACCATCACAGACTGGAAAAATCACCATCAATGTAACTGGGATTTCATAACTACTAAGGATACTGAGTCTGGCATGCACAAACAATTAGCAGACATGAGACTTAAGACGAAATCTCTGTAAGAATTCACCTCCCATCTGTACCCAGGTATTTCTTGACCCTAACCTTTATGCAGATCCTGGGAACTGCTCTTCTTGTTGACAGCATCCATGAACTTCTGAACATCTTGAGCTGACTTTCTTAAGGCAGCCATAGCTTCACGGAGCTGTAGAAAAGGGGATGAGGAAAACAAGTTTTGAAACAGTAGCATGGGTTACAAGTAACTTCAGAATAAGAAACAACTTGTATTTCACAAAACAAAATGGAGTGAGTTATGTTTGGAAGCTTATGGTTACTTTATCCGGCAAAGCTGCCCTTACTCTTTTTTTTTTGATATGGAGTTTAGCTATTGTTGCCCAGGCTGGAGTGCAATGGCACAATCTCGGCTCACCATAACCTCCACTTCCTGGGTTCAAGCGATTCTCCTGCCTCAGCCTCTGGAGTAGCTGGAATTACAAGCATGTGCCACCATGCCTGGCTAATTTTTTTTTTTTTTGAGATGGAGTCTGGCTCTGTTGCCCAGCCTGGAGTGCAATGGCGTGATCTAGGCTCACCGCAACCTCTGCCTCTCGGGTTCAAGCGATTCACCTGTCTCAACCTCCAAAGCAGCTGGGACTACAGGCACGTGCCACCATGCCCAGCTAATTTTTGTATTTTTAGTAGAGACAGGGTTTCACTATGTTGGCCAGGCTGGTCTCGAACTCCTGACCTCGTGTTCCACCCGCCTCAGCCTCCCAAAGTCCTGGGATTACAGGCGTGAGCCACCGTGCCCAGCCTGATTTTGTGTTTTTAGTAGAGACAGGGTTTCTCCATGGTTAGGCTGCTCTCGAACTGCCGACCTAAGGTGATCCACCTGCCTCAGCCTCCCAAAGTGCTGGGATTACAGGCGTAAGCCACCACGCCTAGCCTCTTTTTTTTTTTTTTTCCCTGAGACAGAGTCTTGCTCTGTCCCCCAGGCTAGAGTGTGGTGGTGCGATCTCAGCTCATTGCAACCTCTGCCTCCTGGGTTCCACTGATTCTCCTGTCTCAGCCTCCCAAGTAGCTGGGATTACAGGCATGCACCACCACGCCCAGCTAATTTTTGTATTTTTTTAGTAGAGATGGGGTTTCACCATTTTGGCCAGGCTGGTCTTGAACTCCTGACCTCAGGTGATCCACCCACCTGAAACTCCCAAAGTGCTGGGATTACAGTCGTGAGCCAATGTGCCCAGCCCAAAGCTGCCCTTGCTTAGAAACCTAGTTCAAAAATCAACGTTTCAATGTTAGGAAGCTTTTCTTGATTAATTTACCTAGCAAACACTGCTACATTCCACTTTCATACAACACTCCTTTCTAGTGAAAGCATTTTTTGCTAACCTCTTTTTGAATTCTTACAGCATCAATCAGAGGACTGCAACGCAAAGGGCTGATCACAGGGTGAATGATTAGATACTGACAGCTAAACTGATTAAATGGTTAGGCCAAAAAATTCTCCTATTTTCATATTCTTATCTCTCACCCTTCCCTTACCATCCTAACTTACCTTCTGGTCTTTTGGAGTTCTGCTCCCAGCATCACCTATGGACGAGAAGAACTCTAATGAGTGTAAGAGACTTACATAGAGGAACTTCTGGGAAATTAAGAACTAACTTACTCAAAAGCATTATTATGGGAGCATTATCAATAATAACTGAAAATAATCTTGATATAGGTATACACACAAATATAAAGTACTCAAAAGGGTCTGGAAAGACACAAAGTAAATGGCCAGGTGTGGTGGCTCACACCTGTAATCCCTGCTACTTGGAAGGCTTAGGTGGGAGGACCGACTGAGGCCAGTTCAAGACTAGCCTGGGCAACATAACAAGAGCCTGTCTCTTAAAAAAAAAATTAGGCCAGGCGCAGTGGCTCATGCCTGTAATCCCAGCACTTTGGAAGGCCAAGGTGGGTGGATCACCTGAGGTCAGGAGTTTGAGATCAGCCTGGTCAACATGGTGAAACCCCATTTCTACTAAAAATACAAAAATTAGATGGGCATGGTGGCACATGCCTGTAATCCCAGCTACTTGGGAAGCTGAGGTAGAAGTGCTGGAATCCGGGAGGGAGAGGCTGCAATGAGCTGAGACTGCACCACTGCACTCCAGCCTGGTTGACAGAACGAGACTCTGGCTCAAAAAACAATAATAATAAAAAATAAAAATGTATAGTTCAAGCCTGAACAACACAGCAAAACCCTGTCTTTACCAAAAAAAAAAAAAAAAAATGCTGGGTGCAGTGGCTCACACCTGTACTCCTAGCGCTTTGGGAGGCCGAGGTGGGTGGATCACCTAATGTCAGGAGTTCCAGACCAGCCTGGCCAACATGGTGAAGCCAAACCCCTTCTCTATTAAAAACACAAAAATTAGCCAAGCGTGGTAGCAGGCACCTGTAATCCCAGCTACATGGCTTCACGAGAAGCTGAGGCAAGAAAATCACTTGAACCAAGGAGGCGGAGGTTGCAGTGAGCCAAGACTGCACCATTGCACTCCAGCTTGGTGCAGTGTAAGACCAGTGGAGTGCAGTGGCGTGATCTAGGCTCACCACAACCTCTGCCTCTTGGGTTCAAGCGATTCACCTGCCTCAACCTCCAAAGCGGCTGGGACTACAGGTGACAGAGTAAGACCTCGTCTCAAAAAAAAAAAAAAAAAAAAGTAGGATAAAAATAAAACATGTAGGCCGATGGTGGTGGCTCAAGCCTATAATCCCAGCACTTTGGGAGGCCGAGGTGGGCAGATCACCTGAGGTCAGGAGTTCCAGACCAGCCTGGCCAACATGGTGAAACCCCATCTCTACTAAAAATACAAAAATTAGCTGGGCATGGTGGCAAGTGCCTGTTATCCCAGCTACTCGGGAGGCTGAGGCAGGAGAATCACTTGAACCGGGACCTGGGAGGCGGAGGTTGCAGTGAGCTGAGATTGTGCCACTGCACTCCAGCCTGGGCTACAGAGCGAGACTCTGTCTCAAAAAACAAGAAAAAATAAGTGTAATTCAGTGGTTTTTGGTAATTAAACTAACATCACTATCGAATTCTGGAGTGATGAAAAATTTCATCACTCCAAAAATTTCCTCATACCTATAGCAGTCATTTCTCATTCCTCCCTCCCCCAAACTCTCGCAATCACAAATTTACTTTCTGTCTGTATGGATTTGCCTATTCTGAACATCTCATATAAAGAGAATCATGTAATATGCGGTTCCTCAAACAAGGTTCATCTATGTTGTACCATGTATCAGTACTTCATTCCTTTTTTTTTTTTTTTTTGAGATGGAATCTTGCTCTGTCGCCAGACTGGAGTGCAGTAGAGTGATCTCAGCTCACTGCAACCTCCACCTCCTGGGTTCAGGTGATTCTTCTGGCTCAGTCTCATGAGTAGCTGGGATTACAGGCGCGCGCCACCACACCCAGCTAAATTTTGTATTTTTAGTAGAGACTGCCATATTGGCCAGGCTGGTCTCCAACTCCTGACATCGTGATCCACCCACCTCAGCCTCCCAAAGTGCTAGGATTACAGGCATGAGCCACCGTGACTGGCCCCTTCATTCCTGTTTATGGCTGAATAATATTTTATAGCAGTCAATACATGGGTGTATGTGTATACCACATTTGGTTTATCCATTCATCAGTTGATAAACATTTGGACTGTTTCTACTTTTGCCTATTATGAATAATGCTGATATGAACATTCATTTATCAGTTTTTACATCAACAAATGTTCTCATTTCTCTTGGGTATATGGCCAGCAGTGGGTGGGTTATGGTAATTCTATGTTTAACCTTTTGAGGAACCAAAAGACTATTTTCCAAAGTGGCTATAGCATTTTATATTTCCATAAGCAATTTATGAGGTTTTCAATTGCTCCGTATCCTTGTCAACATTTGTTATTGTCTTTTTAAAGAGACAGGTTCTCGTTACGTTGCCCAGGCTGGCCTTGAACTCCTGGGTTTAAATGATCCACCTGCCTCAACCTCCTGAGTAGCCAGGACCGTAAGCAAAACCCAACACCTGACTCTAATCATTTTTAAGTGTAGAATTCAGTGGTATTAAGTATATTTATATTGTTGTGCAACCATAACCACCATCCATTTCCAGAACTCTTTTCATCTTGCAAAACTGAAACTCTGTACCTATTAAACACTCCCCATTTTCCCCTCCCTCCAGCCCCTGGCAGCCACCACTGAATGCTAGATATCTCATCTAAGTGAAATCATTTGTCTTTTTGTGACTGGCTTATTTCACTTAGCATAATGTCCTCAACGTTCACCTATGTTTGTCTTTTTTTTTCTTTTTTCTTTTTAGTGGCTGTGTAATAATCCCTTGGGTGGTAATACTATATATATATACATATATTTTTTCTCTGAGACAGATTCTTACTCTGTCATCCAGGCTGGAGTGTGGTGGCCCAATCTTGGCTCACAGCAACCTCCGCCTCCTGGGTTCAAGCAATTCTTGTGCCGCTGCCTCCCCAGTAGCTGGGATTACAGGCACCCACCACCATACCCAGCTAATTTTTGCATTTTTAGTAGAGATGGGATTTCGCCATACTGGCCAGGCTGGTCTCGAACTCCTGACCTCAGGCGATCCACCCGCCTCGGCCTCCCAAAGTGCTGAGATTACAGGTGTGAGCCACTGTGAGCAACCTACAAATTTTTTTTTTTTTTAAATCAGGCAGGCGTGGTGGCACGTGCCTGTAGTCTCAGCTACTTGGGAGGCTGAAGTCGAAGTGGGCTATGATAGCACTACTGTGCTCCAGCCTGGGTTACAGAGTGAGATACTGTCTAAAAAAAAAATATCAAATAAAGTTGAGGTTTCTATATCCTAAGAACTAGTGACTCTCTTACAGTATATACACTAAGAAGACTCCTGCACATGTGCATCAGGAGACATGTACAAGAATATTTGCAGTAGTGTTATCTGTAATCTCAAAAAATGTAAATCAATGTCCACAATCAGGAAAACTGATAAACTGTGGCATATTCATACAATGGAATACCATGCTGCAAAAAGCAAATAAGCTAATCATCATGCATCAACACAATGTTGAAGAAGTCAAAGCCAAGGGAGACGTCAGAACTAAATGTAACTCTGAATGCATTTGCCTCACTAGCTAAACTATTCCAAAAAATAGAAATAAAAAAGTCAATACTTAGAAGCCAAGCTAAAAAATTTAAAGTTAAAATAAAAAAAACTGAACAGAGGCCTATAGGGTGGCTCACGCCTGTAATCCCAGCACTTTGGGAGGCCGAGACGGGCAGATTATGAGGTCAGGAGATCGAGACCATCCTGGCTAACATGGTGAAACCCCATCTCTACTAAAAAAATAGAAAAAAATTAGCCGGGCATGGTGGCGGGCACCTGTAGTCCCAGCTACTCGGGAGGCTGAGGCAGGAGAATGGTGTGAACCCGGGAAGTGGAGCTTGCAGTGAGCCGAGATCACGCCATTGCACTCCAGCCTGGGCGACAGAGCGAGACTCCGTCTCAAAAAAAAGAAAAGAATAACGAGGATATGGAACTCTCAGGAAAATAAATTAAAACTCAGAGTTGCTAGATTATCTAAAAGTCAATATTCAACAAAAAGATAAGAGACATGCAAAGAAACATGAAAGTGTGACCTACACTCAAGACAAAAAACCCTGTCAATAAAACTGACTCTGAGTGATCCCAGATACTGGATTTATAAATATGCTCAAAGAACGATAGGAAATTAAGTTAAAAGGTTAAATGAAAATATACTAATACTTAATCAACAAGAGAATCTCAAGAGAAACTGAAACTATGAAATAAGGAACCAAATAGAAATTCCAGAGCTGAAAATGCAAAAACTGAAATGAAATACATATTAGAGGGGCTAAGTGGCAGAGTCACAACAGGAGTCAATGAACTAGAATATATAGATACCCATATAGAGAAATCATCCAATCCAAAGCACAGAGAGAAAATTGAAGAAAAATGAACAAAGCTTCAGAGACTTGTGAAAAGATGAATGTCAAGCATTCCACCATATATGTAATGGAAATCCCAGAAAGCAGGGAGAGACAAAAGGGAACAGAAAAAAAAAAAAAAATGAAGAAATAACAGATGAAATACTTCCAAATTTGGTGAAAAACTTGAATCTACATACCCAAGAAGTTAAATGGACCTCAAGTAGGATTAAGAAAGAACTTGGATACATCCCAGTCAAACTAACACGAGAAGACAAAAAGAAAACCTTAAAACCAGCAAGACAAAACTGACTCATATACATGATACAAAAATAATTTCATCTGACGTTCCATCAAAAATAATAGAGGCCAGAGGGCACAGGGATGGCGTATTTGAAGTACTGAAAGAAAACTCTGTCAATCAAGAATTCTATATCCCAGGTAGGGCCGGGCACAGTGGCTCACGCCTGTAATCCCAGTACTTTGGGAGGCCAAGGCGTGTGGATCACCTGAGGCCAGGAGTTTGAGACCAGCCTGAACTACATGATGAAACCCTGTCTCTACTAAAAAGACAAAATTAGCCGGGTGTGGTGGTACACACCTGTAGTCCCAACTACTTGGGAGGCTGAGGCAGGAGAATTGCTTGAACCTGGAAGGTGGAGGATGCAGTGAGCTGAGATCTCACCACTGCACTCCAGCCTGGGCAACAAGAGTAAAGCTCTGTCACAAAAAAAGAAAAAAAAAAAAATCTATATCCTGGGTAAATGAAGATTGAGGGAATCCACTGTCAGCAGAACTGTACTGCAAGAAATATTAAAGGAAACCGTCTGGCTGGAAAAACATGACACTGGATGATAACTCAGATCCACAGGAAGGAATGAAGAGCAACAGAAGTGATAAACATCTGGGTAAATACATATTTTTCTTTTCTTCCCTTACTTTCTTTAAACATGAGACTGCTTAAAGCAGTAATTATAACACTAGATTATTGGCTTTAAACGTGTAGCTATAATATATTTGGCAATAGTATCACACAGGAAGAGAGTGAAAGTAGAAGTATGCTGGTGCAAAGTGGCTGTGTATATATATATATTTTTCGAGATGGAGTCTCGCTCTGTCACCCAGGCTGGAGTGCAGCGGTGCGATCTTGGCTCACTGCAAGCTCCGCCTCCCAGGTTCACGCCATTCTCCTGCCTCAGCCTCCCAAGTAGCTGGGACTACAGGTGCCCGCCACTAATTTTTTTGTATTTTCAGTAGAGATGGGGTTTCACCGTGTTAGCCGGGATGGTCTCGATCTCCTGACCTCGTGATCTGCCCATCTCGGCCTCCCAAAGTGCTGGGATTACAGGCGTCAGCCACCGCGCCCGGCCAAAATGGCTGTATTTTTACCAGAATTAAGTCAGTATTAATTTGTAATAGATTATGATTAGGTACAGATGCAACCCCTTTTATGAAAGCTAAAAAAAAGAAAAATCAGGGGCCGGGTGTGGTGACTCACTCCTGTAATCCTAGCACTTTGGGAAGCCGAAGCAGGTGGATCACCTGAGGTTGGGAGCTTGAGACCAATCTGACCAACATGGAGAAACTCTGTCTCTACTAAAAATACAAAATTAGCCAGGCATGGTGGTGCATGCCTGTAATCCCAGCTACTCAGGAGGCTGAGGCAGGAGAATCGCTTGAACCCGGGAGGCGGAGGTTGCAGTGAGCAGAGATCCTGCTATTGCACTCCAGCCTAGACAACAAGAGCGAAAACTCCATCTCAAAAAAAAAAAAAGAAAAAGAAAAATCAGAAGAATGACAGTGGTTTTCTGAAATGTTTGTTTGACTTTAAGAAGGCAACAAAGAAGAAACAGGGCTAGGCACGGTGGCTCACGCCTGTAATTCTAGCACTTTGAGAGGCTTAGGTGGACAGATCACCTAAGGTCAGAAGTTTAAGACAAGACTGGCCAACATAGAGAAATCTTGTCTCTACTAAAAGTACAAAAATTAGCTGGGTGTGATGGCGCATGCCCTGTGGTCCCAGCTACTAGGGAAGCTGAGACAGGAGAATCGCTTGAACCCAGGAGGCAAATGTTGCAGTGAGCAGAGGTTGCAGTGAAATCATGCCACTGCACTTCAGCTAGGGCAGTGGAGCAAGACCGTCTCAAAAAAAAAAAAAAAAAAAAAGACAAAACAGGCCAGGCATGGTAGCTAAGGCTTATAATCCCAGCACCTTGGGAGGCCAAGGCAGGAGGATTGCCTGAGCTCAGGAGTTTGAGACCAGCCTGGGCAACATAGTGAGACCTTATCTCTACTACAAAAAAAAAAGTTAGCTGGGCGTGGCGGCATGCACTTTTAGTTCCAGCTACTCAGGAGGCTGACGTGGGAGGATCACTTGAGCCCAGGAGGTCGAGGCTGCAGTGAACTATGATCATGCTATCACACTCCAGCCTGGGGAACAGAGTGAGACCTTGTCAATCAATCCATTCATTCATTCATTCAAAAAGACTAAAATTATACAAAGTATATTCTCTGAACACAATAAAATTAATTAAAAATTAACAACAGAAACATATCAAAAAAATCCCCAAATATTTAGAAATCAAACAACCACAAGGAAAATTAAAAATGATGCCAAGTTTAATGAAGCTGAAAACACAACATAAAAAAAGTATGATATCCTGAGAGTGACACTGTATGGAAAAAAATTTATGACATACAGCAAAGCAATGCTTACGGGGAAATAAATAGCTTTAGAGCTTATATTAGAAAGGAAGAAAGGTCTAAAATCAATCTTGTAAGCTTCCACTTTGAGAGGCTAGAAAAAGAAGAACAAATCAAACCCAGTAAGTAAAAGGAAGAAAATAAACATCACACTGGAAATATATTTAATGTGATATCCTGGATTAGATCATAGAACAGAAAAAGTCCAGAAGCTGAATAAAGCCTGAAGTTTATATAAAAGTAATATACCAATGTTTGCCTCTTAGTTTTGACATATGTACTAGATGAGGGATATATAAGAACTCTATTACTTTTTCAATTTTTCTATAAATCTAAAATTATTCCAAAATAAAAGATTTTAAAAATCCACAAAGAAAAGTCCAAGCCTAAATGGCCTCAGCACTGAATTTATCAAACTTTTTAGGAAGAAATATCATTCCATACAAACTCAGAGGAGGGAACACTTCTCAACTCATTTACAAGGCCTATATTACCCTGCTACCAAAGCCAAACAAGGACACCACAACAGAACTATAAACCAATAGCCCTCATGAAACAGATGTAAAAAATTTTTTTCTTTCTTTTTTTTTTTAAAAAAAATTAGAGAAGGGGTTTCACCATGTTGCCCAGGCTAGTCTTGAACTCCTGGGCTCAAGCAATCTGCCCAACTCGGCCTCCCAAGGTGCTGGGATTCCAGGCATGAGTCACAGCATCCAGCCAAGATCTTTTTTTTTTAAATCAGCAAATCCAATCCAGCAACATATAAAAAGAATTATACATCAAGACCAAGGCTGGTTTACTCCAGGAATGCAAGGTTGGTTTAACATCTAAAAAGACAACTACTGTAATACCTTCTTAATATGATAAAAGACAAAAGGAACGTAGGAGAATGATACAGAAAAAGCTGACAAAATCCAAAATCCAATTAGGCTATGATAAAATCTCTCAAACTAGGATTAGAAGGGGATTCCTTTAATTTAATAAATGACATCCATAGAAAACCTACTGCTAACATAATTAATGGTTAAACACCAAATGCTTTCATATCAACATCAGGAAGAAGAAAAGGATGTCTGTTTTTTTTTTTTTTTGGTGAGACGGAGTCTCACTCTGTCACCCAGGCTGGAGTGCAGTAGTGTGGTTTCTGTTCACTGCAAGCTCCACCTCCTGGGTTCACGCCATTCTCCTGCCTCAGCCTCCCAAGTAGCTGGGACTACAGGCGCCCGCCACCACGCCCAGCTAACTTTTTGTATTTTTAGTAGAGATGGGGTTTCACCATGTTAGCCAGGATGGTCTGGATCTCCTGACCTCATGATCCGCCCTCCTCGGCCTCCCAAAGTGCTGGGATTATAGGCGTGAGCCACCACGCCTGGCCAGGATGTCTGTTCTTGAAACCTTTTTTTTTTTTTTTTTGAAGACAAGAGTCTTGCTTTGTCACCCAGGCTGGAGTGCAGTGGCACGATCACAGCTCACTGCAGCCTCAACTTCCTGTGCTTAAGAGATCCTTCCACCTCAGCCTCCCAAGTAGCTGGGATTACTGGGGTGCACCACCATGCCTGGCTAATTTTTTTATTTTTAGTAGAGATGAGGTCTTGCTATGTTGGCCAGGCTGGTCTCAAATTCCTGGGATCAGGGGATCCTCCCACCTCAACCTCCCAAAGTGCTGGGATTACAGGTATGAGCCACTGTACCTGGCCTGCTCTTAAAACTTATTCAACACTGTACTGAAGGTTTTAGTGAGTACAATAAGAAAAGAAAAAGAAAACATATCCAGGGTAGAAAGGAAGAAGTAAAACAGACTTTACTTGCATGAATTAGTTTTAGAAAAACCTAAGGAATTGGCTGGGTGCAGCGGCTCATGCCTGTAATCCCAGCACTTTGGGAGGCCAAGGCAGGTGGATCACAAGGTCAGGAGTTCAAGACCAGCCTGGCCAAGATGATGAAACCCTGTCTCTACTAAAAATACAAAAATTAGCTGGGTGTGGTGGTGGGGCAGGGGGTTTGCCTGTAATCCCAGCTAGTTGGGAGGTCGAAGCAGAGAATTGCTTGAACCCAGGAGGCGGAGGTTGCAGTGAGCTGAGATTGCGCCACTGCACTCCAGCCTGGGCAACAGAGTGAGACTCCATCTCAAAAAAAAAAAAAAAAGAAAAAGAAAATCCTAAGGAATCAACAAAAAGCTTCTAGAACTATGTGAGTTTAATGAGGTTGCGGGCTACAAGATCAATACACAAAAACCAACTGTATTTTTTATATTCTAATAACAGAACATACACTTACTATAAGTCCTGGCAATTCCACTCTTTGATGGAATACCCCAAAATAGGGGTTACACAGAATGAGGAAAGCAAAGTAATACAATCAGGGTGTAGCACATAGGGAACATCTATGATACTAACAATGTTGCATTTTTTTCTTTAATAGCCAACTCAGACAGTTTGAAATATGGAGTTAGTGACAATGGTTTCTCCTCTCTTCTATTATCTTCTATTTGCTCATCTTCCGGTGTTTCAACTTCAGTCCTGAGACTCTCCTATCCAAAGCTCATCCCTTACCTGAATCAATACTGAGGACATCATCATCTTCATCAGGAATCTCAATTATTTCTGTAGGCCGGGAAGATTCGTCCTCAGAGCTACTGTCCCGGTATTGTAGTCCCAGCTTGGAGTAGAAGTCCTTCACCAAAGACTCACAATTAGTCACTGCCCTAATATTGGAACACATGCAGAAAAGGTCAAAGCCAGTAGAGGAATTAAGAAATATAGAATCCATTACGATGTATATATATTTAAGTATAGACAGTCCTCAATTTAAATGGGCCACATTCCAAAGTGTCTCTGTTTAGAATTTAGAATTCTTTTTCTATAGAAAAATGTTTTAAATAGTGGTTTAGTTTCCAGACTAGTTCCTCAAAAATCCAAAGTAAGCCCAAAGTACAGTACTTTCACCCTTACCTCATTATTTACCTTGCTGTTATCTGAAAATGTATCCTGGCTGGCAGTGGTGGCTCACACCTGCAATCCCAGCAATTTGGAAGGCTGAAGCAGGTAGATCACTTGAGGTCAGGAATTTGACCTCCCCAGCCTGGCCGACATGGTAAAACCCCATCTCTACTAAAAATACAAAAATTAGCCGGGTGTGGTGGCACATGCCTGTCGTCCCAGCTACTCTGGAGGCTGACAGGATAGCTGCTTGAACTCGGGAGGTGGAGGCTGCAGTGAGCCAAGATCACGTCACTGTACTCCAGCCTGGGTGAGACAGAGCAAGTCTCTGTCTTAAAAAAAAAAAAAAAAAAATGAAAAAATGCTCATTATCAGTGGCCATCAGAGAAATGCAAATCAAAACCACAATGAGATACCATCTCACACCAGTTAGAATGGCGATCATTAAAAAGTCAGGAAACAACAGGTGCTGGAGAGGATGTAGAGAAACAGGAACACTTTTACACTGTTGGTGGGACTGTAAACTTGTTCAACCATTGTGGAAGACAGTGTGGCGATTCCTCAAGGATCTAGAACTAGAAATACCATTTGACCCAGCAATCCCATTACTGGGTATATACCCAAAGGATTATAAATCATGCTGCTGTAAAGACACATGCACACGTATGTTTATTGTGGCACTATCCACAACAGCAAAGACTTGGAACCAACCCAAATGTCCATCAATGATAGACTAGATTAAGAAAATGTGGCACATATACACCATGGAATACTATGCAGCCATAAAAAAGGATGAGTTCATGTCCTTTGTAGGGACATGGATGAAGCTGGAAACCATCATTCTGAGCAAACTATCGCAAGGACAGAAAACCAAACACCGCATGCTCTCATTCATAGGTGGGAATTGAACAATGAGAACACCTGGACACAGGATGGGGGAACGTCACATACTGGGGCCTGTTGTGGGGTGGGGGGAAGGGGGAGGGATAGTATTAGGAGATATACCTGATGTAAGTGACACCAACATGGCACATGTATACATATGTAATAAACCTGCACGTTGTGCACATATACCCTAGAACTTAAAGTATAATAAATTTAAAAACAATGTATTCTAAGTGACAACTAGAGCACCAGAAACAAATCTTTTGGGGGTATGGGAACTTACTAATGCTTCAGAGTCACGTAAGACAGAAATTCTTTACAATCCTCACTCCCTGGATGATCTTACTAGGGAAATGAAGCAATTGTTCTAAGATAGAGCACAGGAGGAAGAAGGGGAAAGGACTTAAGGCTTGGACTCCCTTACTGCTGATCATGTATTAGCTGCTGACAGATGAAAATTATATTTACGGCTGATTGTAAGGTCAGATTTTTGACCATAAACTTTGAGGAAGAGTAAGGTTCTAAACATCTGTACTTCATAAAGTATAAAATTCTTGGTACACAGCCTGGCCAACATGGTGAAACCCTGTCTCTACTAAAAATATAAAAAATTAGCTGGGTGTGGTGGCGGATGCCTGTAATCCCAGCTACTCGGGACAGGGAGGTGGGAGAATCACTTGAACCCGAGAGGTGGAGGTTGCAGTGAGCCAGGATCACTCCACTGCACTCCAGCTTGGGTGACAGAGCGAGACTCCGTCTCAAAACATAAAATAAAATGCTTGGTTCAATGCCATGAACAATTATTCTCTAAAAACATCTCCCAATGGAGAGATTTCCTTCTATTTTCCATGGAGTTCTCACCTGGATGCATCATCAAAGAGTTGGTCAACGTGAGCCACCTCAGATTCTTTCTGTATTACCCATGTCTCTAACTCTGCTAGCTGCTTCTTGCGTTGCTGTACACAATCCATCTTCTCCAGTTCCTCATCGATGAAATGCCGAAGTTCCTCCATAGAGATACCCAGTTCCTCAACCACTGCCTGTTGCAGCTCTGCAATCTCTTCAGACTCCACTGTAGCTGTTGCTGCATCCAAACCAATGCACCCAGGAAGGGAAGACATGCTTTTGTCCTCTGCATGGAACAGAAAACAAATTAAATTGGAGTCCTTATAACTACAATCAATCAATAGAGAATTTCAGTTCCCTAATAAAACTAATTCCTACTCTGCTGCCTGTTATTCTATTCAAATACTCCATGTTCTCCCTCCCTATTCTCCAGAATCTGATGCTGAGATTTTTAAGAGTTCTTATCTTCTGCTGTACGCTAACACTCCTGAAAAAGATTTAAAAGTTTGAGACGGCATGGAGAACATTCATTAAGCAGTAGAGAGCTACTGAAAATAATGTTTTGGGCTGGCACAGTAGCTTACACCTGTAATCTCAGCACTTTTAGAGGCCGAGGCAGGAGGGTCGTTTGAGGGCAGGAGTTCAAGACCAGCCTGGGCAACATGGCAAGACTCGTCTATACAAAAAAATACAAAAATTAGCCAGGTGTGGTGGTGCATGCCTTTAGTTCCAGCTACTCAGGAGGCTGAAGTGGGAGGATCGCTTGAGCCCAGGAGTAGCTGCTGTAGTGAGCTATGTTCGCGCCATGCATTCCAGCTTGGGTGACAAAGTGAGACCCTGTCTCAAAACAAACCAAACTTTAAAAATAATGCTTAGGGATACTGAAGAGAACCAATCTAGAAGATATTTTTGTGGTCTATATGTGTTCCTTAACTAATGTGATAAATCTTTGCATGCTATGCCTAATTTAAACAAAACCCCACCTGAGGATGGAGTTGATTTGTAACTCACTAATTCAGTGTTTTCTCTTTCATTACTTGTTCCCCTTATATTACTTTGCTTCCATGTGGAATTTTACTTTTTAAAAAGTCTATGATATTCAAACACACGAAAGCTTGCAGCAAAAAGGTTTCCCCCAAAGTACAGAGAAGTAAAGCAACCTGGGAATAAAACGTGGGTACCTAATATCCACAATCCAAATACTTCACACATTCGTGTGAACTGCTTTTTTAATCAAACGGTTAAAGAAAATCTGATTTTCAGCGCCTCCATTTTCCTTTGCCCACACACCAGCCCACCCCCGTGCTACCCATTCTAGGGGTGCGTCCTACCCATTCGCAAACCCAGTTCAGCCCCGCCCCCGTTCGCCTCTGGGGAAGACTTCCTTCCCACCCTCGCCCGACCCCCTCCCACAAACAAAACGTCCCAGATAAGCCTTTGGTCACCAAATAACTCAACAGTATTCCCCGCACCTCCCGTCTTCCAGCTTCAAGGACTCTTTTTCGCCAACCAGACCCCAGACTCACAACTCAGGGGTCGGCCTCGACGGAAAAGAGCGAAAGCGAAGGGATAAGGGAGGAGGGGGAGGGGAGGAAGCGCGAAAGAGCGAAGGGGAAGCAAAAGAAACGCCCGGAAGCAAACCTTTAGTGCCGTTCCGGTCACCGCGACGGTAGCCTGACGGGGTCAAATCCAAAGCCGCGGGGCGCCCCTCAGAGGCGACTAAAACTAAGGTAACTACGCATGCGTTAAGGCAGAGCCTTCCAGGGGCACACGTGAGAAGAGACTGGCAGGGCAGAGTAGGCGTGGCCAGTATATTACCGAGTCTCCGCCGCTCCTACCACCCTCGACTAGTGGCCACATTACTATATTCATTGTGTAAAGACTTAGGGAAACACTCATAGGTTCAGAGCTTTATTCTCTCAGTTTTACTTGAGTTTGTTTTGTTACATAAGTGATACAAATTGTAAAGGCTATCAAGATGTAATAAGAAAAACGTGATAATATTCTCTCTTGCCCCATCACCACTCCGCTCCTTTCAGGTAATACAGCTTCATTTTCCAGTCTTGTATGTACGAGTTTCTGTATTTGGATTTTTGTTGTTTTCATTTAACATGTGGACATTACCTGAAGCCAATAAAAAAGGTAAAACTTGTATTTTTGGCCGGGCGCGGTGGCTTACGCCTGTAATCCCAGCACTTTGGGAGTCAGAGGCGGGCGGATCACGAGGTCAGGAAATGATCATCCTGGCTAACACGGTGAAACCCCGTCTGTACTAAAAATGTTAGCCGGGCGTGGTGGCGGGCGCCTGTAGTCCCAGCTACTCGGGAGGCTGAGGCAGGAGAATGGCGTGAACCCGGGAGGCGGTGCTTGCGGTGAGCGGAGATCGCGCCACTGCACTGCAGCCTGGGCGACAGAGCGAGACTCCGTCTCAAAAAAAACAAAAAAACCCCCAAAAAACCAATAACTTGTATTTTTGACACCTGAATAGTTTAGATTGTTTTCCGTTCTCAGCCCCGACAAATAGCGCAACAATAAAAATAAACATCCTTTTGAAGTAGTACTTTTATTTCTGTAGAAAAGATTCCCCAGGCCGGGCGCTTTGTGTCCGAGGCGGGAGGATTGCTAGAGCCCAGGAGTTCCAGACCAGCCTGGGCAACACGGCGAAACGCCATCTCGACTAAAAATACAAGATAAGAAAAAAAAAAAAAAAGCCAGGCGTGGTCGTTCGCGCCTGTGGTCCCAGCAACTCCGCAGCTGAGGCGGGGGGAGGATCGCTTGAGCCCCGGTGGCAGAGGCTTCAGTGAGAGGAGATCGCGCCACTGCACTCCAGCCTAAGTGACCGAGCGAGACTCCGTCTCAAAAACAAAACAAAACAAAAAACAAAAAGAAAAGATTCCCCAAAATGGAATTTGAGTAAAATAATATGTGCTTTTTTCCTTTTTTTTTTTTTTTTTTTTTTTGAGAGGGCGTTTCGTTCTGTCGCCCAGGCTGGAGTGCAATGGCGCGATCTTGGCTCACTGCAACCTCCACCTCCCAGGTTCAAGCGATTCTCCTGGCTCAGCCTTCCGAGTAGCTGGGACTACAGGCGCGTGCCACCACGCCCGCCTAATTTTTTGTATTTTTAGTAGAGACGGGGTTTCACCGTGTTAGCCAGGCTGGCCTCGTCACACCTCGGCCTCCCAAAGTGCTGGGATTACATACAGGTGTGAACCACTGCGCCGAGCCTTCCTTTTTTTGTTTGTTTGTTTGTTTTTGAGACTGAGTTTCGCTCTTGTCACCCAAGCTGGAGTGCAATGGTGCGATCTCGGCTCACTGCAACCTCCACCTCCCGGGTTCAAGCAGTTCTCCTGCTTCAGCCTCCTGAGTAGCTGGGATTACAAGCCCCTGCCACCACACCCGGCTAGTTTTTGTATTTTTAGTAGAGACGGGGTTTCGCCATGTTGGCCAGGCTGGTCTCAAACTCCTGACCTCAAGTGATCCACCCGCCTCGCCTCCCAAAGTGCTAGGATTACTTACAGGCGTGAGCCACTGCTCCCGGCCCTTTCTTTTTCTTTTTCTTTTCTTTTTTTTTTTTCCTGAGACAGAGTCTCGCTCTGTCGCCCAGGCTGGACTGCAGTGGCACGATCTCGGCTCACTGCAACCTCCACCTCCTGGGTGCAAGCGATTCTCCTGCCTCAGCCTCCTGAGTAGTTGGGACTACAGATGCGTGCCACCACGCCTGGCTAATTTTTTGTATTTTTAGTAGAGACGGGGTTTCACTGTGTTAGCCAGGATGGCCTCAATTTCCTGACCTTGTGATCTGCTCACCTTGGCCTCCCAAAGTGTTGGGATTACAGGCATGAGCCACCTCGCCAGGCCTTTTTTTTTTCTTTTTTTTTTTGAGACGGAGTCTCGCTCTGTTGCCCAGGCTGGACTGCAGTGGCGCGATCTCGGCTCACGCAAGCTCCGCCTCCCGGGTTCCGCCTCCTCGGCCTCCCAAAGTGCTGGGATTGGGATTACAGGCGTGAGCCACCGCAACCGGCATTTTTTTTTTTTTTTTGAGACGGCGTTTCATTCTCGTTGCCCAGGCTGGAGTGCAATGGCTGGATCTCAGCTCACCACAACCTACCTACGCCTCTGGGTTGTCCTGCAACAGCCTCCCGAGTAGCTGGGACTATAGGTGCCCACCACCACGCCCAGCTAATTTTTACATTTTTAGTAGAGACGGGGTTTCATCATGTTAGCGAGGCTGGTCTCGAACTCCTGACCTCAGGTGATCCACCCACCACCTCAGGTGATCCACCCACCACCTCAGGTGAACAACCTGCCCTGGACTCCCAAAGTGCTGGTTTTATAGCGGTGAGCCACTGCACCCGGCCATTCTCCTGCCTCAGCCTACCGAGTAGCTGGGACTACAGGCGCCCGCCACCAGGCCCGGCTAATTTTTTGTATTTTTAGTAGAGATGGGGTTTCACCGTGTTAGCCAAGATGGTCTCGATCTCCTGACCTCGTGATCTGCCCGCCTCGGCCTCCCAAAGTGCTGGGATTACAGGCGTGAGCCACCGCGCCTGGCCTTTTTTTTTTTTTTGAGACGGAGTTTCATTCTTGTTGCCCAAGCTGGAGTGCAATGGCAGGATCTCGGCTCACCACAACCTACGCCTCTGGGGTTCAAGCGATTCTCCTGCCTCAGCCTCCCCAGAGGCTGGGATTACAGGCATGCACCACCACGCCCAGCTAATTTTGTATTTTTAGTAGAGATGGGGTTTCTCCATGTTGGACAGGCTGGTCTCAAACACTCGACCTCAGGTGATCCGCCCACTTTGGCCTCCCAAAGTGCTGGGATTATAGGTGTGAGCCACTGCACCCGGCCCCTTTTTTTCCATTTTAATAGAATCTGTGGTCAAATTACCTTTCTAAAAGGTTGTAACAATTATTACTCTCACTAGCAAATCTGAAAGTGTTTCCCCACACCCCTATTAGTACTGGGTGTTAACTACTTAATTTTTAAGAACTTGATATGTATTAAAATAGTATCGGTATCAGGATAGACTAGGTTATGTTGTGGAAACAACTCCAAAATCTGAGTAGCTTAAAAGAAAAAAAAAAGGCATGTTTCTTGCTCACACTACATAATCATCTCTGGAAGGTATGGTGGGGCTCTGCTAATGATAGCTACTGGGGAAACCCACACTGATGAGTAGTAATACCAGAGGGAAAGAATGCTAGAGGGACTCACATTAACAAAATGACTCAAGACACTGATTTTTACAACTCATTGACCTGAATGAATCACAAAGTCCTACACAACCACCAGGGGGCCAGGAAGAGCAGTTATCTTACCTCTGGGAGGAGGGAGAACCTGGTGTGTCTGATGAACCAGCTTTATTGACTACCACAGCGTCTTATCATTGCTTTAATTTGTTCATGTGTCTTTACACTAACTGTACTAGTTATTGAATCTACATTTCATTTAAAAAGTACAAACCAGAACCTTGTGTATGAGGCTGGAAACACAGCCCAAGCGCCAGAACTGCCAAGTCCTTGAAATTCTCTCTTGTTGACCACATTTTCACCTGTGCTCATTTCACCTGCTCAACAGTTTCCTGGGACCACCCTAAGTGCCTATTTTCAATTAAGACAGCAGAAATTGAGGTGTGGAGAAGTGAAGGGTTCCTCCAGATAATTGAAATTCATCATGTTCTAAACTCATTTCATTATGGTATCACCTAACCTGAGTTAAAAATTTTAGACATACTACTCCCTAAACACACACACACATACACACACAATATTTGTTGAATACTTGCTACATACCAGGAACTGTTCTAAGCACTTGCCAGTTATTAATTCATTTAAACTTCACAATTATCCTATGGGGTAAGAACTAATATTATTGTCCCTTTTTTATAGATGAGAAAACAGAGGCACAGAAATAAATTTCCCAAAGCCACACAGCTAAAAAGTGACAGACCCAGGCAGTTTGGCCATACACTTGGTGGTCTTGAACCATTATTCAGTGTAGCTTGTTTCCTCTTCTTTCTTTTCCTATTCCTATTCTTTTTTTTTTTTTTTTTTGAGATGAAGTCTCACTTTGTCATCCCAGACTGGAGTGCTGGAGTTCAGTGGTGCCATCTCGGCTCCTCAGCCTCCCAGGTTCAAGTGATTCTCCTGCAACAGCCTCCCGAGTAGCTGGGACTATAGATGTCCACCACCACGCCCAGCTAATTTTTATATTTTTAGTAGAGACGGGGTTTCATCGTGTTGGCCAGGCTGGTCTCGAACTCCTGACCTCAGGTGATCCACCCACCACCTCAGGTGATCAAACTGCCCTGGACTCCCAAAGTGCTGGTTTTATAGCGGTGAGCCACTGCACCCGGCCTCTTTTCCTATTTTATTGGCTTTGTTTAGCTCTTATTTCTTTTCTTTTTCTTTTTCTTTTTTTTTTTTTTTTTGAGATGGAGTCTCGCTCTGTCGCCCAGGCTGGAGTGCAGTGGTGTGATCTCGGCTCACTGCAAGCTCCGCCTCCCGGGTTCACTCCATTCTCCTACCTAAGCCTACAGGCGCAGACCACCACACCCGGGTAATTTTTTTGTATTTTTAGTAGAGACGGGGTTTCACCGTGTTAGCCAGGATGGTCTCAATCTCCTGACCTCGTGATCCGCCTGCCTTGGCCTCCCAAAGTGCTGGGATTACAGGCGTAAAACACCGTACCTGGCCCTTTTTCTTTCTTCCTTTCTTTTTTTTTTTTGAGACGGAGTTTTTGTGCTCTTGTTGCCCAGGCTGGAAGTGCAATGGCGCAATCTCGGCTCACCGCAACCTCCACCTCCTGGGTTCAAGCAATTCTGCCTCAGCCTCCGGAGTAGCTAGGATTACAGGCATGCGCCACCACGCCTGGCTAATTTTGTATTTTTAGTAGAGACGGGGTTTCTCCAGGTTAGTCAGGCTGGTCTCGAACTCCTGACCTCGGGTGATCCGCCCACCTCAGCCGCCCGAAGCGCCTGTAATAGGCGTGAGCCACGGCGCCCGGCCTTAGCTCTTGCTTCTTGCCAGGATAAAGTAACCTCCTGATTGGTAGGCCTTATTGTAGATTCTTCCTATATGTAGCTCTAAAATATGGTTCTGATCATGTCATATACCCTGCTTTAAAACTTTTTTCTTTATGTCTACAAAATAAAGTTTATCTCCACAGTATAAAATTCGAGGCTCTTCATAATTTGGCCCCAATTTACCTCTTTGGCCATATTTCCCACCCCTGTCTTCACACTTCTGATTATGTGCTGTTTCCCTAACAAATTTATATATTTCACTTTTGTATCTCCACATCTTTATTTATCATGGTCCACCTCCTATAATTTCCCCTCCCTTTTTCTGTCTAGTAAAATATTAATTGTCTAAAGTTTAAATAATGTCTTCTCTGAGTAGTTTTCCTAGACTGGGAGTTGAATAGCATTAGCATGTATCAGAATCACCTGGAGGGCTGGTTTTTTTGTTTTGTTTTGTTTTGTTTTGTTTTCGTTTTCTTTCTTTTTTGTTTTTTGAGTGGATTCTTGCTCTGTCATCCAGGCTGGAATGCAGTGGCACCATCTCGGCTCACTGTAACCTCCGCCTCCCAGGTTCAAGCGGTTCTTCTGCCTCAGCCTCCTGATAGCTGGGACTACAGGCACGCACCACCACGCCCGGCTTTTTGTATTTTTAGTGGAGATGGAGTTTCACCATATTGGCCAGGCTGGTCTCAAACTCCTGACCTCACGATCCACCCGACTCGGCCTCCCAAAGTGCTGGGATTATAGGCGTGAGCCACAGTGCCCGGCCAAGGAGGGCTTGTTAAACCATATTGCTGCCCCACACCCAATGCTGGAGCGGGTCTGGATGCAGTCTGAGAATCTGCATGTCTAACATTTTCCCAGGTGATTGATGCCCATGCTACTGATCCTGAGACCAGAATTTAAGAATCAGTGTCCTAGACCGTCACTCATCCTCTAAAGAATTAACTTCTACCTCTGTACTTCCATTACTGTAGTTCATGCCACTTGTGAGTTATCACTGTATGCCTGTCTCCTCTACTAGTTTGTGAACAGCTCAAGGCTAAGATCCTGTCTTAATCATTTTTGTTTTCCCTAGCGCCTGATATATTGCCCCTGCACATCTGGTGGTCCTTGATATAGAATGAATAAAAAAATTCCCTTTATCTTTGCTCTGATTGAATTATATTTCTACTAGTTACATTATTTCAACTTTCCATTATTAGGAGCAGGTGGGGTGGGGAATGAGGAATGGGGAATGTTGATGAGAAATAATGCTATTTTGGCTCGTCATATTCTAGTCTGATTTCTTCATTGCCCTGAGAAGGCTGAAGTGGTCAGTCCTGTAGATATCAGCAGAGGGAACTCAGGAGGTGTCTTCTAAGGTCTTGCTACTCAGTGTGCAATCAGGGAGCTTGTTAGAAATTTTAAATTTCTGGTCCCACTCAAGATACACTAAATCAGAATTTTTTTTTTTTTTTTGAGACGAGGTCTGGCTATGTTGCCCAGGCTGGTCTCAAACTCCTGGGCTCAAGAGATCCTCCTGCCTCAGCCTCCCAAGTAGCTAGGACTATAGGTGCATTCCACCACACTCAGCTCTGAAGACTAACTCTAGTCAGAAGTGATTAGACCCTGCATAAGTGACTTACATTATTGAAATTTACAAATTATTGTAATACACGATTTGTTGCCATTATTACTATAAAATAATAAACTTGCTCTGTTACCCAGGCTGGTGTGCAGTGGCATGATCTTAGCTCACTGTAACCTCTGCCTCCTGGGTTCCAGCGATTCTCCTGCTCCTGTGTCAGCCTTCCTAGTAGCTGGGATTACAGGCGTGCACCATCACACCTGGCTAATTTTTTTATATTTTTAGAAGAGATGGGGTGTCACCATGTTGGCCAGGCTGGTCTTGAACTCCTGACCTCAAGTGATCTGCCCGCCTCAGCCTCCGAAAGTGCTGGGATTACAGGCATGAGCCACCGCACCCGGCCGATCCTTTCTTTGCACACAGACTCAAAGGAAATTAGATCATAATCTGAAGGTTGTTGAGTGATCTCAGAATCAAAACTAAATAACTTTTCAGGGATTAAAAGCTCAAAGGTTGCAGACACGAGAAAAGTAATGTAAAGGAGCTAAGTGGGGCAGGTGAGGACTGTGGCCACTTGGGTAGTCCATATCTCACCTACAGGGAGCAGTTGTTACTTAGTTTCAGCTAATTTTTGTCATGTGGGATACAGTATTATTAGATATTCCCATTTTTCAAGTGAACTTAAACATCTATATTTTGTATGAAAGTGTGTTTTAAATGTTGGCAACTCATTCAAAAATTTTGTAAATTCAGCAATACTCTTTCTGTTTTTTTAGAGACAGTGTCTTGCTCTGTCACCCAGGCTCCCAGGCTACAGTGTAGTGGCATAATCCTAGCTCATTATAACCTTGAATTCCTGGGCTCAAGGGATCCTCCTGCCTAAGCCTCCTGAAAGGCACATGCCACTAGAGATGGGGTCTTAGGGTCTTGCTATATTGCCCAGACTGGTCTCAAACTCTTAGCCTCAAGCAATTCTCCCTCCTCAGCCTCATAAAGTGCTGGGATTACAGCCGTGAGCCACCATGCCAAGCCTGCAATATTATTATTATTATTATTTTTTGAGATGGAGTCTTGCTCTGTCGCAGTGGCACGATCTTGGCTCACTGCAAACTCCACCTCCCAGGTTCAAGTGATTCTCCTGCCTCAGACTCCCGAGTAGCTGGGATTACAGGCGCCTGCCACCATGCCTGGCTAATTTTTGTATTTTTAGTAGAGATGGGGTTTCACCATGTTGGCCAGGCTGGTCTCAAACTCCTAACTTCAGGGATCCGCCCACCTTGGCTCCCCAAAGTGCTGGGATTACAGGCGTGAGCCACTGCTGCCCAGCCCTGCAATATATATATATTACAGGTGTGAGCCACGGCACCCGGCCAGCCCTGCGATATTCTTTAAATCAACAATTCAACTTCTAGGACTTTAAGTGACATACTTTGTTTGTTTGTTTTGAGACGGAGTCTCACTCTCTTGCCCAGGCTGGAGTGCAGTGGTGCAAGTGGAGTGCAGTGGAGCCACTGTGCTTGGCTTTTACATATTTTTGAATTTGCATACTTTTGAAATGATTTAAGTGCTAAATTATTTTCTTCAGCATAATTATTTGAAATAGCAGAAGATGTGAAAATAATGTAAATTTCTATTGGCAGGCATTGGATAAATTATGGCACACTCAAACAATAGAATACTCTTTAACCGTGTTTAAAAAAAAAAAGCTAGGCCGGTATCACGCCTGTAATCCCAGCACTTCAGGAGGCCGAAGCGGGCGGATCACAAGGTCAGGAGATTGAGACCATCCTGGCTAACACGGTGAAACTCCGTCTCTACTAAAAATACAGAAAAATTAGCTGGGTGTGGTGGCAGGCGTCTATAGTACCAGCTACTCAGGAGGCTGAGGCAGGAGAATGGCGTGAACCCGAGAGGCAGAGCTTGCAGTGAGCCGAGATCGCGCCACTGCACTCCAGCCTGGGCGACAGAGCGAGACTCTGTCTCAAAAAAAAAAAAAGAAGCTAAGGAGGCTATGTGTGTATTGATGTGGAATGATCTTCAAGATACAATATTAAATAAAAATTGGTGCAGAACATGGTATATAGTGCAGCATCATTTGTGTAACTAATGGTAATATGTTTTTTTCTCACATATACATAAAATATCCCTGGAAGGATACACAAGAAATTTTTAACGTTGGGCCGGGTGTAGTGGTTCACACCTGTAGTCCCAGAACTTTGGGAGGCTGAGGTGGGTGGATTATTTGATGTCAGGAGTTCGAGACCAGCCTGGCCAACATGGTGAAACCCCGTCTCTACTAAAAATACAAAAATTAGCTGGGCGTCGTGGTGGGCGCTTGTAGTCCCAGCTACTCGGGAGACTGAGACAGGAAAATTGCTCAAACCTTGGAGGCTGAGGTTGCAGTGAGCTGAGATCGCACCACTGTACTCCAGCCTGGGTGACAGAGTGAGACTCCATCTCAAAAAAAAAAAAAAAAAAAAGAAATTGTTAACATTGGTTGTTTGTGGAGAGAACAGAAGGTTGAAGAGGAGTAAGAATTTTCACAGTACACCATTTTGTACCTTTTGAAATTTGACCCAGCACGTTGGGAGGCCGAGGCAGGTGGATCACCGGAGGATAGGAGTTCCAGACCAGCGTGGCCAACATGGTAAAATCCCGTTTCTACTAAAAATACAAAAAATGAGCCAGCCATGGTGGCAGGTGCCTGTAATCCCAGCTACTAGGAGGCTGAGGCAGGAGAATCACTTGAACCTGGGAGGCAGTGGTTGCAGTGAGCCGAGGTTGTGCCATTATACTCCAGCTTGGGCGACAGAGCAAGACTCCAACTCAAGAAACAAAAAAAAAAAGAAATTTGAAACATGAAAATGGATAGCCTATTCAAAAAGTTTAGATTAAAAAGAAAGGAAAATATTTGGAAAGATATATGTGTATATATATGCACAAATGGACTTTATAGCGATTACCTTTGGAAAGAAGGAATGGGAAACAAGGCAGTAATCAAATAACTTTTTGCCTTTTTTTTTTTTTTGAGATGGAGTCTCACTCTGTCACCAGTGGGGTGATCTTGGCTCACTGCAAGCTCCACCTCTGGGTTCATGCCATTCTCCTGCCTCACCCTCCCGAGTAGCTGGGACTACAGGCACCCACCACCACGCCCAGCTAATTTTTTGTATTTTTAGTAGAGATGGGGTTTCACCGTGTTAGCCAGGATGGTCTCGATCTCCTGACCTCATGATCCGCCCGCCTCAGCCTCCCAAAGTGCTGGGATTACAGGCGTGAGCCACCATGCCCGGACCTACTTTTTGCCTTTTTATCCCTAGGTAATGTTTGAAAAAATTGTTTTACAATATGCATGTATTACCTTTATAATAATAATTTTTTAAATGTTGATTCAAACACAAATGTAGAACCCCAACACCCACCAGACACACCCACATTAGTAGTGGGAGGGTCCTGGCCCAATGTAACTTCTCTGCAGACCAATTGGACCTGTAAATTGTCAGTTTGAGGTGGGTGGAAGGGGTGATTAAGAACATCAGGTTAACAGAGATCATGTGATCAATAAGACCAAACAAACTGAAGGTCCATGGGCTGCAACTCCCTGAATCTCCGTACCAAGGATTATCTGGCCACCCAGGCTGGATGGAGTGCAGTTGCACGAGCACAGCTCACTGCAATCTCCGTTTTCCAGGCCTAAGCAATCCTCCCACCTCAGTCTCCCAAGCAGCTAGGATTACAGGCACGGGTCACCATGCCCAGCTAATTTTTTATTTTTTAGTAGAGATGAGATCTCACTATATCGCCCAGGCTGGTCTCAAGCTCCTGAGCTCAAGTGATCCTCCCACCTCAGCCTCCCAAACTCCTGAGATTACAGGCATGGGCCACCACACCCAGCCTCCCCTTTCTCTTGAACAGTATTCGTACTGGCTCCATGTGGATTTGCTTTAGATTGTTCATCTTTTTCTGCTTTCACAAATGATCCACTTCTTCCAACTGATGCATCTTTTCTTAGGTTACTGGAGAAAGTCAGATAATTGTCAAACCTGTGATTCTCTGGTGACTGCATATTGATGCTCTCATTAATCATGTGTTAGTCCTGCAGTTTATGTTAAGAAGTGGTGGAGAAGTTAATCTCTGAGTTCCTGAAGGGAACACACTGCAGTCCTCAAGTGCTGACATCAACCCTTTATTTGTTTATTTATTTGAGATGGAGTCTTGCTCTGTTGCCCAGGCTGGAGTGCAGTGTCTTGATCTTGGATCACTGCAACCTCTGCCCCCGCATTCAAGTGATTCTCCTGCCTCAGCCTCCCAAGTAGCTGGGATTACAGCCACCTGCCACCATGCCCAGCTAATTTTTGTATTTTTAGTAGAGACGGGGTTTCACCATGTTGGGCCAGGCTAGTCTCGAACTCCTGACCTCAGGTGATCCACCCACCTCGGCCTCCCAAAGTGCTGGGATTACAGGTGTGAGCCACTGCACCCAGCCTTTATTTTTATTTTACTTTTCCACACAACACCGACATAGCTGACATCAATCCTAATCTGCTTTTCACCTGATCCGCACCTTGCCCTGAGTTTCTTTTCATCAAATCAAATCATATATCTCTCTTGTCCCCCTCCCCACATCCTCCCTTTACCTCCCTGCCAGCTTAACCAATACAATACAGTACCTTGTTCTGGTGCAGGCAAAGTCTAGTATCTTCCGCTTTGATTCCCCTGTCTCCATTTTCCCTGGAGGCTTACTCAAGTTAAGGAAGGGGGCAGTCCCACATCCAGGAGTCAGAAACAGAGACCAATGATCAGGTCTCTGCTAACAGTGCATGGCTAGAGTTGTGTCTCTATACCATGTGGTATTGCTGTTAAAACCCAGTCCAGCTTGGTCCCATGGATACATGTCTCCACTGAAGTGGATACTTGCTGGTCCAAGTCACTGCATAAGCCCAAGTGATGCCCTCCCAGTTAGATTCCAAGGTTATGGCTCTCAGTTCATACTCATATGCTAGGTTACTGTTGACTAGAATATTAGGCCATCGTGGCTGGATGTGAGGGCTTTGATTCTCCATCAACTGCTGTACTAAAACCAATCCTCTCCAGCCAAACCCACATTGAGTCTTGTTCAGCAATTTAGGTGCTCCCTTTCTTTCTAGTGAATTCTCTTAAAAGCTTCCCTGCCAGTTGGCTCATACACCACACCACTCTATCAAAGTCCCCTAACTTCAGACTTTGGAGAGTAAGGGCTATGATTTTCTTCCCTTTGCTCTTAAAAGATCCCTGGGGGCTGGGCGCAGTGGCTCACGCCTATAATCCCAGCACTTTGGGAGGCTGAGGTGGGTGGATCACTTGAGGTCAGGAGTTCGAGACCAGCTTGGCCAACATGGTGAAACCCTGTCTCTACTAAAAATACAAAAATTAGCCAGGCATGGTGGCGGGTGCCTGTAATTCCAGCTACTCTGGAGGCTGAGGCAGAAGAATTGCTTGAACCCAGGAGGCAGAGGTTGCAGTGAGCCGGAATCACACCACTGCCCAACAGCCTGGGCGACAGAGTAAAACTCCGTCTCAAAAACAAAAAAAGATCGCTGGGATGATGGTCAGAATCATGACCATCATCTGCATCATCATATATTATGTATTAATTTCCTATGACTGCCATAACAAGTTACCACACCGCGTGCCTTAAAATAACAGAAATTTATTTCCTCACAGTTGTGAAGGCCGGAAATCCAAAATCAAGGTGTTAGTAAGACCATACTGGGGTACCAGAATCTCTAGGGGAGTCATTGGATTTAAGTCTCACCTAGATAATTCAGGATGAATTTATCTTGAGATTCTTAATTATATTTGCAAAGACCATTTTTCCAAATAAGCTCACATTCCAGGGGTTAGGACACAGATATATCTTTTCTGGGGCCCTCACTGAAACCTCTACATATTATTTTATAGATGAGGAAATTTGGGATGAGAGAGATAAACGAATTCACCCACAGCAAATTAGTCCCCTTCTACCAGAGAGTTCTGCCCACTTAAGAACAGCAGATTTTATAAAACTTCACACACTAAAACAATCTGGTTACATTCTTCTTATAGGACATTTGGTTTCTGCTGAGCCTACATTTGCATAACTAAAGGGATCATTCAAGTCTGCCACCTCTAGGTGAGCTTCTAGTTTCAGGTGGACCTTACCAAGCATGATGACATTATGTTACATTACATCATAAAATTATGGCCCACTGTCTCATCCTAAGGACCTTAGGCACTGAAGAATTAAAATCTATGGCCTTATTCTAGCCAATAAATTCAACCTTTATCTCACTTTAGTAGCCATTTCCCCGAACAGGAACAATACAAACTGGCTTGTGTTTCATCTCATTGTGGAATGCAAGAGTGAGAACGCTGAGAAACAGGGAGGTGAAATAATATAAAGTGTGTATAACAGATTTCAAATCTCTTGCTTGGGGGAGTCTACCAGGTTTTATTATACTTCAGCTCAGAGATGGTTCTGTGGTTGTGGAGCTGGCCTTGTAGGGATTCTTCACCAGCTTGGCACACCGAAAAATCATCACTATTAGGAACAGAAACAGAAGAACAACAAAGGCAATGGCAAAGCCTTTGTCCACATCAACACCACTGGACAGGCTTGAATCTTCCATGGGGACTTGCACCTCGTTACTGTTGTCCAGCTCCAGCTAATTCCTCAGGTATAGCTTCAGATTTGTCATATTCCTAGACAAAGGAGGATAAAACAGGCTTATTGGTTTGTGTGTGTATGTGTTTTCTTAATAACACTGTGAAAAACCAAAAAGGGACCAAGGGTTGAAAAAATATCAGTAAGATTTACTTAAGAAGCAGTTACAAAACTGATAAAGTTAATATAGATGACTGACAAGATACACACATGCACACAAGTATAAAATATCTGAAGAATTATTCCAAGGCAGAACGTGAGCAAATGTATATAACCTAGAAATCAGGTGGGCCTGCCTTGTCCCCAAAGATCCAGGTAAAACTGTCTTAAACATCTGAATTCTGTGTTAAGTCAAAATCCTCCTCTAAGATTACTTCAAATTCCAAGAGTACTTATTGTACCTAGTTGTTGTATAACTCACTGGCTATGAACATGAAATTGTTTTATTTTTTCTGATCACTACATTTAATTGTGCTGTCATTCTCACATCTTCATGAAAAATCAGGTATATCCCAGAAGTGATCAATTTCAATTATTAAAACTTACAGGCCGGGCATGGTGGCTCACGCCTGTAATCCCAGCACTTTGTGAGGACAAGGCAGGTAGATCACCAGAGGTCAGGAGTTCGAGAACAGCCTGGACAACATGGTGAAACCCCGTCTCTACTAAAAATACAAAAATTAACCAGGCGTGGTGGCGGGCACCTGTAATCCCAGCTACTCGGGAGGCTGAGGCAGAATTGCTTGAACTCAGGAAGCGGAGGTTGCAGTAAGCCAAGACCGAGTCATTGCACTCCAGCCTGCGCAACAGAGCGAGACCCCACCTCAAAAAAAAAAAAAAAAAATTTACATAAGGAAAACAGGAAAAAAAAACCCAAAACCTTACTCCATCAAGAAAATTCTGAAAAAGAAAAACAAAGTAAGAGGACTCATACTTCCCAATTTCAAAAACTCACTAAAAGCTACAGTAATCAAAACTATGGTACTGGTACAAAGGTAGACATACAAATCAATGGAATAGAATTGAGAGTCCAGGGCCAGGCACGGTGGCTCACGCCTGTAATCCCAGCACTTTGGGAGGCCGAGGCAGGCGGATCACTTGAGGTCAGGAGTTCAACACCAGCCTGGCCAACATAATGAAACCCTGTCTCGACCAAAAAAAAAAAATACAAAAATTATGGCCAGGCACGATGGCTCATGCCTGTAAGCCCAGCATTTTGGGAGGCCGAGGCAGGCAGATTACGAGGTCAGGAGATTGAGACCATCCTGGCTAACACGGTAAAACCCCGTCTCTACTAAAAATACAAAAAATTAGCTGGGCGTGGTGGTGGGCACCTGTAGTACCAGCTACTCCGGAGGCTGAGGCAGGAGAATGGTATGAACCCAGGTGGCAGAGCTTGCGGTGAGCCGAGATCACGCCACTGCACTCCAGCCTGGGTGACAGAGCGAAACTCTGTCTCAAAAAATAAAAAAAAATACAAAAATTAGCCAGGCACGGTGATGCATGCCTGTAGCCCCAGCTACTTGGGAGGCTGAGGCAGGAGAATCACTTGAAACCAGGAGGCAAAGTTGCAGTGAGCCGAGAGCATGCTACTGCACTCGAGCCTGGGCGACAGAGCGAGACTCTGTCTCAAAAAAAAAAAAAAAAAAATTGAGAGTCCAGAAATAAACCCATGTATCTATGACCAAGTAATTTTTAACTAGGGTACCAAGAAAATTCAGTGAGGAAAGAAAACAAATGGTGCTGGGACAACTGGATAGCCACATGCAAAAGAATTAAGTTAGACCCTTATTTTGAAATGAACCCAATAGTCCCATAGTTTTTTTTGTTTCAACAGAAATTGACCCTTCTTGCTGGGCGTGGTGGCTCATGCCTATAATACCAGCATTTTGGGAGGCCGAGGAGGGCGGATCACCTGAGGTCAGGAGTTTGAGACCAGCCTGGCCAACATGGCGAAACCCCATGTCTACTAAAAATATAAAAATTAGCTGGGTGTGGTAGCACACACCTGTAATCCCAGCTACTCAGGAGATTGAGGCAGGAAAATTGCTTGAACTTGGGAGGCAGAGGTTGCAGTGAGCTGAGATCATGCCACTGCACTCCAGCCTGGGTGACAGATGGAGACCTGTCTCAAAAAAAAAAAAAAAAAAAGAAAAAAAAAATAATAAAAAGAAATTGACCTTCTGGTCTTAAAGCTTAAAACTTACATTTGTTTTATGTTGAGTTCCTTCTTCAGGAAAGGGCCACCAGGCCTCTCAAAAAAAGTATCAAGGAACTGAAACTCAATCAGATCATCCCATCCTGACAATGAAGTGCAAGACCCCTCATTGGTCACAAGTGCTTTCTTGGCCTCCTGAGTTCCTGTTTTCCTACACGTTGTTACATTTCTTCCTTGCTATATAAACCTCTAATTTTAGTTGGTCAGGGAGATGGATTTGTGACTGAGTTCCGGTTTCCTCTGCTTCAGCACCTGAGTAAAGCCTTCTTCTTTGGCAATACCTGTCATCTCAGTGGCAGGTATTGCTCATGTTTCTGTGTGGTGAGCAGCAGGACCTAGACCGAACTCCTGGTGTTTTGGTAACAATTTCACACCACATACAAAGATAAACTTAAAATGGATCAAAGACCTAAATGTAAGGATTCTTAGATATGACAGCAAAATCACGAGCAACAAAAAAGAGAGAAACTGGACTTCATCAAAATTTAAAACTTTTTTCTTTGAGACAGGGTCTCACTTTGTCACCCAGGCTGGAGTGCTATGGTGCCGTCTGGGGTCACTGCAGCCTCGACCTCCCAGGCTAAATTGATCCTCCCATCTCAACCTTCCAAGTAGCTGGGACTACAGGTGCACGTCATCATGCCCGGCTAATTGTTTTTTGTTTGTTTGTTTTGGTAGAGATGGAGTTTCACCATGTTGCCCAGGCTGGTCTCAAACTCCTGGGCTCAAGAGATCTGCCCTCCTTAGCCTCCCAAAGTGTTAGGATGGTATGAGCTACTGTGCCTGGTCAACACTTTTGGTCTGTCGCCCAGGCTGGAGGGCAACGGCGTGATCTCGGCTCACTGCAACCTCCGCCTCCCAGGTTCAAGCGATTCTCCTGCCTCACCCTCCCGAGTAGCTGGGATTATAGGCGCTCCCACCATGCCCGGCTACTTTTTGTATTTTTAGTAGAGTCGGGTTTCACCATGTTGGCCAGGCTGGTCTCGAACTCCTGACCTCAGGTGATCTGCCCGCCTTGGCCTCCCAAAGTGCTGGGATTACAGGCGTGACCCACTGCGCCCAGCCAAATTTTGTACTTTAAGAAGATTATTATCAAGAAAATGGGCTGGGCACGGTGGCTTATGCCTGACCAGCACTTTGGGAGGATGAGGTGGGAGGATCACTTGAGGTCAGGAGTTTGAGACCAGCCTGGGTAGTAAGGAGATACCTTGTTTCTTAATTTTTTTTTTTTTTTTTTTTAATTAGCTAGGTGTGTGGCATGTGTGTGTGGTCCTAGCTACTGGAGAGGCTGAGGCAGAAGGATCCTTTGAGCCCAGGAGTTCAGGGTTATAGTGAGCTATGATCGCACCACTGTACTCCAGCCTGGGTGACGGAGAGAGACCTGATAACCAAAGTTACAACGAAACAATGAAAAGACAAACAACTCAATTAAAAATTAGGCAAAGGATATGAATAGAAATGTCTTTTTCTGCATAAGGAAGATATGCAAATGGCCAATAAACACATTTTTTAAATGGTCAACATAATTAGTCATCAGGGAAATGGAAATCAAAACTTTGAGATACCACTTCACACCCACTAGGATGACTAGAATCAAGTCAGATTAAGTGTTGACAAAGGTATAAAGTAATTGAAACCCTCACTGACGGTTGGTGGGAATGTAAAGTGGCGAAGTTACTTTGGAAAACAGTCTGGAAGTTCCTAAAATTATGAAACGTAAGAGTTACTGGCCAGGTATGGTGGCTCACGCCTATAATCCCAGCACTTTGGGCAGCCAAGGTGGGTGGAGGATCACTTTAGCCCAGGAGTTCAAGACCAGCCTGGGCAACATGGCAAACCTTCCTCTCTATAGAAAATACAAAAATTAGTTGGATGTGATGGCGCACACCTGTAATCCCAGCTACTTGGGGGGCAGAGGCGGGAGGATCACCTGAGCCTGGGAGGCTGCAGTGAGCTTTGATCATGCCACTATACTCCAGCCTGAGTGACAGAGTGAGAAACTGTCTAAAAAAAAAAAAAAAAGCTGGCCGGGCACGGTGGCTCATGCCTGTAATCCCAGCACTTTGGGAGGCCAAGGCGGGTGGATCACAAGGTTAGGAGATCAAGACCATCCTGGCTAACACGGTGAAACCCCATCTCTACTAAAAATACAAAAAATTAGCCGGGCATGGTGGCAGGCGCCTGTAGTCCCAGCTACTTGGGAGGCTGAGGCAGGAGAATGGCGTGAACCCGGGAGGTGGAGCTTGCGGTGAGCCAAGATTGTGCCACTGCACTCCAGCCTGGGTGAGAGTGCGAGACTCCGTCTCAAAAAAAAAAAAAAAAAGCCACCATATGACCCAGCAATTCCACTCCTATGGCTGTCCCCAGGAGAAATGAAAACATGTGACCACACAAAAACTTATACAAGAATGTTTGTAGCAGCATTATTCATCATAGCCAAAAGGTAGAAACAACTCAAACATCCATCAACTTATAAATGGATAAGCAAAGTGTGGTGTGTCTACACAATAGACTATTATTGGCCGTAAAAAGGAAGTACATACTACTTGGATGAAACTTAAAGCATTAAGCTGAGTGAAAGAAACAAGTCACAAACGCCCCCAGCATATTATATAATTCCATTCACATGTAAGTCTAGAATAGAGAAATCTATAGAGACAGATTAGTGGTTGCTTAGAGCTGGAGGTGGGGGATGAGGGGGTGAAAGTTAAATGATACAGGTTTTCTTTTGGAGGTGATAAAAATGTTCTACAACTGTGGTAATGGTTAAACATTTCTGTGAATGTGCTAAAAACCATTCAATTGTACATTTGAAATGGTTGAATTGTATGTGAATTATATCTTAATAAAGCTGGTTTTTGTAAAACCTTAGTTCAGTTTTAAATTCCTAATCTTATAGAGGATTTAGAGTTCTATAGCTCTTCTCCCTTTTCAGGCTTCTTCTTCTTCTGCATTGTATAGGATCAGGAAGAAAGGAAGGGGAAAATGTGAAGTGTTTCTCTATTTAATGAATCAGCTGTGGCCAACTGTGAGTAGGTGACCTGGTCTTACTCTGGTTAGATCTGGTGGTTTCAGAGTGAAGGATGTTTATAGTTTTTTGAGTAGCGTTTCTCTTCATTCTGGACTTTTCTGTCATTGAAGACCCCTTCAAATGGTGCTGTTTATCCTCTATTCTCCCAACCTAAACTCACGTTGGATACCACATGGCTTGGTACAGTGGTCTCCTGGCACCTCCCACTGCTCCTGCTCCTTCGGAGACACCTGAAGTCCTTCAAGGGGAGTGGCCAGACTGTGATGGGTTGGGGGGATTGGCCACATTTTCTTCCTAGGCATACTCCACCAAGGTACCTATAAACCCTGCCAGCACAGATTATTCCAGTGGGCCTTCCACTTTCAGAACTCTGTAGCCAAGAAATTGACATGATTTTTTATGTTTGCACAGGTTAAAAACTCACACCATGCTTTACTCCAACCTGACCAGAGTGGTTTGGCAGGTTCTACAGTTTAAAGCATCTATCTAGGGAATGAAATGCTGTTAGTCTCTCCTTGCTGGTGTCACCAATTGTACCAATGTCTCTCTTGGCATGCCCTCATCTTTGGCTTTGGGAGGAAGGGGAAGTACTTTTATCTTTGCTTCTCATCACAAATTTTGTACATCCCATAATGCCAATAATGAGAATTCCCAGTTGCCCCCCCAGTTCATTCTTTTTTTTTGTTGTTGTTGTTGTTTTTGAGATAGGGTCTCACTCTGTCACCCAGGCTGGAGTGCAGTGGCATGGTCATAGCTCAATGCAGCCTCAACCTCCTGGGCTCAAGTGATCCTCCTGCCTCAGCCTCCTGGATAGCTGTGACTACAGGTGCCCACCACCATACTTGGCTGATTTTTAAGTTTTTTGTAGAGACGAGGCCTTACTATGATGCCCAGGCTAGTTTCAAACTCCTGGGCTCAAGCAACCCTCTGCCCACCTCAGCTTCCCAAAGTGCTGGGATTACAGGCATGAGCCACCACACCCAGCCCCAGTTCATCCTTCTTTTTTTTTTGAGATGGAGTCTCGCTCTGTCGCCCAGCCTGGAGTGCAGTGGTGTGATCTCAGCTCACTACAAGCTCTGCCTCCCGGGTTCACGCCATTCTCCTGCCTCAGCCTCCCGAGCAGCTGGGACTACAGGTGCCTGCCACCACACCCGGCTAATTTTTTGTATTTTTAGTAAAGATGGGGTTTCACCGTGTTAGCCAGGATGGTCTCGATCTCCTGACCTTGTGATCTGCCCGTCTCGGCCTCCCAAAGTGCTGGGATTACAGGCGTGAGCCACTGCGCCCGGCCTCATTCTTTATATATACTGTGGTGGGACAAGGGGTGGGAGTTGGTGGAGATACGATTGGCTAAGCCATCTTCTCATGAGATTTGGAAGAGGTTCTGGCTCCAATTGTTGCAGCTTTCTTTAGATTATAAGTAGTATTGTGCCTTCAATAAGACTTGACCACAGTTCTGGGGCAACAGGGTAAGTTGCACTCATATCTTTTACACTGGGTTTTCATGCCACCCCCTGGACTCCTCCCAGACGTGCAGATGGAATGGGCAGATAAGGCCGGGTGCCACGGCTCACGCCTATAATCCCAGCACTTTGGGAGGCCGAGGTTGGGGGGATCACCTGAGGTCAGGAGTTCGAGACCAGCCTGGCCAACATGGTGAAATCCCATCTCTACTAAAAATACAAAAACTAGCTGGGCATGGTGGCGTATGCCTGTAGTCCCAGCTGCTTGGGAGGCTGATGCAGGAGAATGACTTGAATCCAGGAGGTAGAAGTTGCAGTGAGCCAAAATTACACCATTGCACTCCAGCCTGGGTAACAGAATGAGACTCGGCCTAAAAAAAAAAAAAAAAAAAAAAAAGAATTGGCAGATTTTGCAAGTTCCTCATGAAGGGTGATTTGTGTGTGTGTGTGTGTGTGTGTGTGTGTGTGTGTGTGTGGTTTTCTTTTTAATTATCTTAAGTCTCATGATCACACATAATTTTAAAATTTGTGTATATCTCCTCTACTTTAATCCTTTTAAGTTGGCAAAAGCATCATTCCCAATCACAAATACATAGCAGTTCTACAGTTTTATGTTTCTGAATGGCTGTTTAAAGACTATCCTAAATTATAACTTAGTTTGACAAGCATTCAAGAGTGAAGTTTAACTTGCTACTATTTTAAAAGCATGTGACCTTATAGATCATCTATAAAATTGAGAAATGTTAAATAATCTTTGATATTACACATAAAACACACTAAAATGTCTTCCAATAAGTAAAAGGAACCATTTTAAATACAGAGAATTCTAATTAGATTGGAATAGTTAAGGCCAAAAATATAAAGTAGACATTACTACCTTATTTATCTTCAACCCTTGCCTTTATGGACACAAAACACAGGTGAATCTTGCTTGGTTCTGAGACAGTGAAGGAATTTCTCCAGTATTTAAATATATTCACATAACCAGTTATATAAATCTAAATATAAAACCAATCTCCAGTAAGTTTGAAGATGGTACTCACCATCTTTGTGAAAAGTTTAACATTACTAACAAAGTCTAATCATATCTTTAGAAGGGGTAAACAGTGATAGCATTTACTGAATTGGAATTACTATTAAAATTCAAAAACTGAACATATTCATTTAACCACAAGCCAGTCTTAGTTTTAAATCAGGACTGTCTGACAAAATATTCTGTCAGTCATTCATGATCTGAATTCTGGTGTATAAACTCTATTAAAGTATGGTACACATAAAAAATTCATGAGACATTTGTTTTGTAATAAATAAGGCAGTGGCCAATTATTACTCATTAGTAGCTTTTTTGAGATAAGCTGTCAAGTCGGCCTTTTCTGCCTTCTTTTTAATGCCGGCAAAGATCATTTTTGTTCCAGGGATGTACTTCTTGGGATTTTCCAAATACTCCATCAGCGTATCCTCTCCCCAGATGATGCCTTTGTTCTCATTGGCATCTGTGTAAGAGAATCCAACAGCCTGACCTGTCTTCTGCCTGAAGAGACCATGGAGATTAGGCCCAGTCTTGTGCTTGCCTCCCTTTTCCACGGTGTGACACCGGGCACACTTCTGAACAAAAATCTTCTTGCCTTTCTCAACATCACCCATATTTCTTTTTTTCATCACTGGTGCAACGTAGGTTACCACTCTGAAGCCGGACATCCCACTCTCTCCATAAAGGAAATTTTTTTTTTTTTTTGAGACGGAGTTTCACACTGTCGCTCAGGCTGGAGTGCAAAAATGGCGCAATCTCTGCTCACTGCAACCTCTGCCTCCCAGGTTCAAGCGATTCTCCTGCCTCAGCCTCCTGAGCAGCTGGGATTACAGGCGCCCACCACCATTCCAGCAAATTTTTTGTATTTTTAGTAGAGACGGGGTGTCACTATGTTGGCCAGGCTGGTCTTCAACTGCTGACCTCCTGATCCACCTGCCTCAGCCTCCCAAAGTGCTGGGATTACAGGCGTGAGCCACCATGTCTGGCCAGAAGGGTGATTTTTATTTTTAATTTAATTTTATTTTTTCATCTCATACTGGTATCTTTTAATTTAAAAAAAGTTAAAAATCAAAGAGAATGTCTGGCCAGGGCTAGGTTAAGACAGACAGGAACACTTCAGAATCCAAGGCAGGGAAAGGCTGTTGGCCTCTCTTAAGAGGACTGCAGGGGTGGGAAGCGGGAGGGACAAATCATGCACAAAAGTACTTATAAAATTATATACGCAACCCCCACCCCTCAATAAAAAGAGAAGAAAAAGCCCCATCACTTAACAGAAGGGTGATTTTTAATAAAATATGTTGTTGTTACAGAATGATCAGATTTTCAAAACAAAACATAGGGATTGGCAGAACAGACGCATCAGGTTATTAAAAGGAGACCATTTCTGTTTCGATTACAGCTGTGCTATAAATTTAGGCCAAAATAAAACAATAGATAGCAGGAGCCCTATGTTCCAAAGAGGGATCTGATAACCAGGCATTGCAGAGCAAGTAGCTAGACAATTTTTGAAATATTTAGTTCAGTATTCACCTTGAGGGGATAAAAAGGGTTGAGAGTAAAGAGGCAATAGGTTTTCTTGGGGAAAGTTGCTGGAATGTTGGTATTTTCCCTCTGTACTCTGTAGGAGAAAGGTGTGCAGAGGGAAAATACCAAAGGTGACTACTTTCCCTTCAAGCTTGATATATGTCCCCTGCAGTTTATGGGACATAGTGGTCTGCTTTTTTGTCATTTTGTCTTGTTTATATTCCACTTTTAGAGTTTTTGCCCCTACTATTATTGCATTTATTTTATTTGAGTATGTGAAATATTAACATAGTTACCAGAACTATACAAAAATTACACTCAAAGAAGTATCACCCCTCCCCGACCATTCTTTCCATTCCATTTCACCCACATCTCATCCTTTCCACCCCATTCCTACCTACCTCCTACAGGTGATGAATCTCATTCATTTCCGTCGGCCAGGCTGGAATGCAGTGGCACGATTTTGGTTTACTGCAGCCTCTGTCTCCCGGGCTCAAGCAGTTCTCCTGCCTTAGCCTCCCAAGTAGCTGAGATTACAGGTGTGTACCACCATGCCCAGCAAATTTTTTTTTTTTTTTTTTTTTTGAGGCAGTCTCTCTCTGTTGCCCAGGCTTGAGTGCAGTGGCCCAATCTCAGTTCACTGCAAGCTCCGCCTCCCGGGTTCATGCCATTCTCCTGCTTCAGCCTCCCGAGTAGCTGGGACTACAGGCACCCACCACCACGCCTGGCTAATGTTTTTTAAAAATATTTTTAGTAGAGGCGGGGTTTCACTGTGTTATCCAGGATGGTCTCAATACCCTGACCTTGTGATCTGCCTGCCTCTGCCTCCCAAAGTGCTGGGATTACAAGCGTGAGCCACCACGCCCAGCCAAATTTTTGTATTTTTAGTAGAGACGGAGTTTCACCATGTTGGCCAGGCTAATCTTGAACTCCTGATCTCAGGTAATCCGCCTGCCTCGGCCTCCCAAAGTGCTGGGATTACAGGAGTGAGCCACTGTGCTCAGCCTCTAGCATTATTTATTAAAAAGACTATTATTTCCCCATTGAATTTTTTTTTTTTTTAAGATGGAATCTTACTCTGTCGCCCAGGCTGGAGTGCTGGAGTGCAGTAGCACAATCTTGGCTCACTGCAAGCTCCACCTCCCAGGTTCACGCCATTCTCCTGCCTCAGCCTCCCAAGGAGCTGGGACTACAGGTGCCCGCCACCATGCCCACCTAATTTTTTTTTGTATTTTAAGTAGACACACGGTTTCACTGTTAGCCAGGATGGTCTTGATCTCCTGACCTCATGATCTGCCCGCCTCGGCCTCCCAAAGTGCTGGGGATTACAGGCATGAGCCACTGCTCCCAGCCCCATTGAATGTTTTTGACACCGTGGTTGAAAATTGCTTGGTCACAGATACATTTCTAGACTCTGAATTCTATTCTGTTTATCTGTATATCTAACCTTACACCAATATCATACTGTCTTGATTACTGTAGCTTTGTAGTGTTTTGAAATCATGACATGTGAGCACCCCACCTTTCTTCATTTTCAAGAGTGTTTGGTTATTCAGAGTCCCCGAGTTTCCATATGAATTTCAGAATCGGCTTGTCAGTTTTTATAAACAAATCAGATGGGATTCTGATACAGATTGTGTGTCTTATATCTATAGAGCAATTTGGAGAGTACTGGCATCTTAACAATGTTAAGTCTTCTGATCCGTGAACATGGTGTATCTTTCCATTTGCTTAGGTCTTTTCAATTTCTTTCAACAATGTTTTGTAGCTTCCAAAGAATACATTTTGCATTGCTTTTCTTAAATGTATTCCTATTTTATTCTTTTGCTATCTTAAGTGGGATTGTTTTCATTCTTTCTGTTTGTGTTTTTCTGAGACAGGGTCTCACTCTGTCACCCAGGCTGGAGTGCAGTGTCATGATCATGGCTCACTGCAGCCTCAACCTCCTGGGCTCAAGGGATCCTCCTGCCTCAGCCTCCGAAGGAGCTGGGACTACAGGTGCATGCCACCATGTGCAGCTAATTTATTTTTATGTAGAGACAAGATCTCACCATTTTGCCCAAGCTGGTCTCGAACTCCTGGACTTAAGTGATCCTCTCACTTTGGATTACAGGCATGAGCCACCCTGCCCAGCCTCGTTTTCTTTACAGTTATATATTTTATGTAAATGGTCTGTTCATGTATTTTATCTCTTTTTCTATTGAATGTGTGGTCTCCTCCCGATTTTTAAATATTGTTTATACACTAGGGATATTACCCCTTCATATATAATATATATTGCAAGTATTTCCTCACTATTCGTCACGGTTTTTTTTTTGTTTTTTGAGAAAGTCTTGCTCTGTGGCCTAGGCTGGAATGCAGTGGAGCAATCTCAGCTGACTGTAACCTCCACCTCCCGAGTTCAAGTGATTCTCCAGCCTCAGCTTCCCAAGTAGCTCAGATTACAGGTGCCTACCATTGTGTCGGGAATTGGTTCCTTCCAGTGAGTTCTTGGTCTCACTGACTTCAAGACTGAAGCTGCAGACCCTCACGGTGAGTGTTACAGTTCTTAAACATGGTGTGTCCAAAGTTTGTTCCTTCCAGTGTTCAGATGTGTCTGGAGTTTGTTCCTTCCAGTGGGTTTGTGGTCTTGCTTGACTTTAGGAGTGAAGCCACAGACCTTCGCAGTGAGTGTTACAGCTCTTAAAGGTGGCAGTCCGGAGTTGTTCGTTCCTCTCGGTGGGTTCGTGGTCTCACTGACTTCAGGAGTGAAGCTGCAGACCTTCACGGTCAGTGTTACAACTCATAAAGGTAGTGCAGACCCAAAGACTGAGCAGCAGGAAGATTTATTGAGAAGAGCAAAAGAACACAGCCTCCACACAATGGAAGGGGACCAGAACGGGTTGCTGCTACTGACTCCGGAGGCCAGCTTTTATTCGCTTATTTGGCCCTGCCCGTGTCCTGCTGATTGGTCCATTTTACAGATCACTGATTGGTCCATTTTACAGAGTGCTGATTGGTCCGTTTTTACAGAGTGCTGATTGGTGCGTTTACAGATCTTTAGCTAGACAGCGCTGATTGGTGTGTTTACAATCCTTTAGCTAGACAGAAAAGTTCTCCAAGTCCCCACTCCACCCAGGAAGTCCAGATAGCTTCATGTCTCACTATCACACCTGGCTGGTGTTTTGTATTTTTAGTAGAGACAGGTTTCATCATGTTGGTCAGGCTGGTCTCAAACTCCTGACCTCAAGTAATCTGCCCACCTTGGCCTCCCAAAGTGTTGGGATTACAGGCATGAGCCACTACATCAGGCCGTGTTTTGTTTTTGTTTGTGGTGCATATTTTTGTCATGCAAAACATTTTTATTTAACATAATGAAATTTATTTTTGTCTTTTATTACCTCTGAATTTTGAGTCATTATTAGAAAAATTTTCTCCACATTCAGTCTATAGAATGCACCCATGTTCTTTTTTTACTATTTGTATGGTTTCATTCTTTTCCATTTAGATCCCTGATGTATTTGGAATTTTTAAATTTTTAAATTTTTAAAAATACAGATAGAGTCTCACTGTGTTACCCAGGCTGGAGTATAGTGGTGCAATTATGCCTCACTGCAGCCTTGAATTCCTGGGCACAAGTGATCCTCTTGCTTCAGCTTCCCAAGTAGCTAGGACTATAGGCATATGCCAATATGCCTGGCTAAAATTTTTTAAAAAGATTTGTAGAGATGGGGGTCTTGCTATGTTACCCAGGCTGAAGTTCTGGCCTCAAGTGATCCTCTCACCTAGTCCTCCCAAGGCACTGGGATTACAGGCGTGAGCCACCATGCTTGGACTTTTTGGAGTTTATTTTTATTTATTTATTTATTTATTTATTTATTTATTTATTTGAGACGGAGTCTTGCTCTGTCGCCCAGGCTGGAGTGCAGTGGCGTGATCTCAGCTCACTGCAAGCTCTACTTCCCGGGTTCATGCCATTCTCCTGCCTCAGCCCCCCAAGTAGCTGGGACAACAGGCGCCTGCCATCACGCCCAGCTAATTTTTTTTTTTTTGTATTTTTAGTAGAGACAGGGTTTCACTGTGTTACCCAGGATGGTCTCGGTCTCCTGACCTCGTGATCCGCCCGCCTGGGCTTCCCAGAGTGTTGGGATTACAGGCGTGAGCCACCGTGCCTGGGCCCCCCCGCCCTGCCTTTCTTTCTTTCTTTCTTTCTTTTTTTTTTTTGAGACAGAGTCTTGCTCTGTGGCCAGGCTGAAGTGCAGTGGCGCGATCTCAGCTCACTGCAACCTCTGCCTCCTGGGTTCGAGCAATTCTTCTGCCTCAGTCTCCTGAGTAGCTGGGACTACAGGTGGGCACCACCACGCCCAGCTAATTTTTGTATTATTAGTAGAGATGGGGTTTTGCCATGTTGGCCAGGATGGTCTCCATCTCTTGACCTTGTGATCCGCCTGCCTTGACCTCCCAACGTGCTGGGATTACAAGCTTGAGCCACCACGCCCGGCCAGTAAGGGGGATTTTTTAAATCTTGAGGGCCAGATATGGACTCCACAGATAGGGTCCAGTCTGAGGTCATATAAAAGAAGATTCCACCCAAGAGGGCTTCCTCTTAGGTGGAATTCAACTTAGGATGAAGTTACTTTAACAGAATGTGGCTAGAGGTAAATATATTAGACTCAGCATTGTAAAGACCAATCGGAAGAAGGAGATTGACTCTGAGGTATCTGCAGATAAATAACCTTAATGGGGGAATTTCTGAGAAACCTATAAAAAGCACATCATGAGAGAAAGTGCCCTGAACATCATCCTAGAAAGACAAAAAAAAAAAAAAAAAAACCCACATCTATAGTGCTAGCTTCTTGGGAGGATTGCTTGAGCCCAGGAGTTTGAGGCTAGCCTGGGCAACAAAGCAAGACCACGTCTCTTAAATAGAAAAAAGCCAATAGATTTGTTTTGAAAAGTGGTTTAATGGGTGTTTTGGTTACACACAAGCAAAGCTAAAATCTTGTTTGGTAAAGAGTTAATTGGGATGATGCAGAGCTAAACTGTTCTGTGAAACAATATCATGAGTTGTGGTCATTATGGTACAGAGTTGTACCTTGCCAGAGAATTGCAAGGAAGTTGTCCTAAGACCTAGGATGAGAGAAAAGTGGTCCAGAGTTCCTCCCAATGGCTAAAAAGTATGGAAATATTGGTAAATATCTGTACCACCCTTTGGGTGTATATATATATTATTTATAGATATATCACATTGTTTATGTATCTTGTCCTTTCTATAGTGCTCTTTCAGAACAAGGTCATATGCATTTTTGCATTCAAAATTGCAGTGATTTCTCACTCCCTGTATCTATTAATATCCTTTTGGAGGCTGGCCTGTGGTGGCTCATGCCTGTAATCCCAGCACTTGGGAGTCTGAGGCAGGTGGATCGCTTGAGCTTGGAGTTTGAGACCAGCCTAGGCAACATGGAGAAACCCCATTTCTACAAACCATACAAAAGTTAGCCGGTGTGGTGGCTTATGCCTAAAGACCCAGCTACTTGGGAGGCTGATGCTGGAGAATCACTTGAGCCTGGGAAGTAGAGATTGCAGTGAGCCAATATTGTGCCACTGCACTCCAGCCTGGGCGACAGTGAGACCCTGTTCCAAAAAAAAAAAAAAAAAATTCTTTTGGGCCTATTTCCAAAATATTTCTCACATAAATTTTCTTCTCTGTTTCTTTCCAGCCACCTCTGTACTCCAGGCCATCAAATGCCAGACTCCTGTAAATACACTCTGATTTCCTGAAAACACCCTTATTCCCCTCCAAACCACAAAGTGATCTTTAATAAATGCAAATTGATCAGTCATCTGATCAAAATCTGTTTTCAGCTTCCCACTGTCTTAATGGGGCTCCAAGGCTCTTGACAATTTATTCTAACCTTATTTCTTACCTCTCTGTCCCTTGTACTTTCTAACCTGGCAATAGTAGGCTTCTCACAGTTCCATGAATTTTGCATGCCCCTCTCTTCCCCTTTGCCTTCAAGCCTTTTCCTTTAACATTCTCTTTGTGTTATTCTCTTCCCTCTATATTCAACTTCTAGGCTTTGCTTAAATATAAATTTTCTAGGGAGATCTTTCAGTAATATTCACTATAATTTATTATATTACTTTAGTCTGTACTGGCTGATAAAATTGTAATCCTTTATGAGAGTAGGAATCATATAGAATTTGTTTATCCTAAAAGTCTGGGATATATTAGATGTTCAATAAATATTTGTTCAGTGAATGAATGTAGCCCTATATGTTTCTAAAGTGGGTCTGTAAAACTTTGTTGAATGAATGAATGACTTTGAGATATGGTGTTGGCACTGAATTAAGACAGGAGGAGACTACTGGTGATCTAAAAGGAAATAGTGTTATAGTAGTAAGGAAGGAATCCAGATTTTAGTGGATAAAGCAGCAAAGGGCAGTGAGGAAATAAAGACACTAAGATTTTAAATCATTTATGAGAAGTTCAACTAGGAAAGAAAGAAGAGAAGTAGAATAGCAGCTGAAAGCCTATTTGCAGAATTAAGTGAGGGATTTCTTTTCATAGGCAGAACAGAAAGGTATCAGGTAGGATGCTTTTGGTTGCGAGTGACAGAAAAGCCCACTCACATGAGACTTAAAAATAAAATGGAATTTATTGACTCATATGGCCAAGAAGTCCAGAGTGAGACTACCTTTAGCTATGGCTGAATCCAGTGATTCAAAGTATCAGGGTTCTGCCTTTATGTGTCTATGGCTTTTCTTAACCCTGCCTTTCGTCTATGTTGATTTAATCCCCAGTTTGGCTTCCCTTACGGTATCAAGAATGGCTCCAGCAAATTCAAACCTCACATATTCCCCCTACCTATCATCTCTCCTGCTCCTTTCCAGAGGAAAAAAGAACACATTCTTGTTTGCAAGCAACAGGAACGGATTCTCCGTTAAACAGAAAATATATTTATTGTAAAGAGGTCAGATAGCTCTCAGAAAGAGAACTAGTCTTATAAACAGACAGAAATCAAGAGAAGCCAGCCATCAGGAATCATAGCCAGGGAGAGCACAGGAAAAGTCTGGTTAGGGCAATGCTGGCATTAGACATTGCCACCACCGGACACTGCTGTTGCCGAGCACTGCTGCTACAGTCATTGGATACTGCTGCCTCTGGCATGGCTGAATTATAAATTGTGTCATCTTTGTGTCACTCAATATTCTAGTCTCTGGCTAGAGCATCTGACTGGTCAAGGCTGAGTCATGCACTAACACCTTGGCTGCCAGAGGGTGGAAGAGGGAATATTTGATTTCTCTAGGCCTCCGCAGTGGGAATTGTTTCTGACAGATTCATGTAAAGAAAGATTTCTTCATGGCCGGGTGCAGTGGCTCACGCCTGTAATCATCCCAACACTTTGGGAGGTCGAGGCAGGTGGATCACTTGAGGTCAGGAGTTCAAGACCAGCCTAGTCAACATAGTGAAAGCCCATCTCTACTAAAAATACAAAAATTAGCTGGGCGTAGTGGTGCGCACCTATAATTCCAGATACTTGGGATGCTGTGGTAGGAAGATCACTTGAACCTGAGAGGTGGAGGTTGCAGTGAGCTGAGATCGCGTCTCTGCACTCCAGCCTGGGCAACAGAAAGAGACTTCGTCACACAAAATTAAAAAAAGAAAAAAAAAGAAAAAAAAGATTTCCCCAAACAGGAAGGGTAGTTGGATGTTGGGCAGACAAAAAATGACAAACATCCATTCTTTGGTCTTGGCCCCAATCTAGCTATAGTCTATTTTTTAAAAATTTACCTAAAATTTAAAGACATGGAAAGCCTGAAAATAAAAGGGATAGAAAAAGGCATATTTGGTAAAGACTAGCCAAAATAAAATTTTATATCTATAAAATTTTATAGCTATATTAATATCAGACAAAATTTCTAAATACAAAAAGCATCATATATATATATATGTATTATATATTTTTTTTGGTGGGGACGGAGTCTCACTGTGTCACCCAGGCTGGGGTGCAGTGGCGCGATCTCGGCTCACTACAACCTCCTCCTGGTTCAAGCAATTCTCCTGTGTCAGCCTCCTGAGTAGCTGAGACTACAGGCATGCGCCACCACATCCAGCTAATTTTTTATTTTTAGTAGAGGTGGGGTTTCACCATGTTGGCCAGGCTGGTCTCAAACTCCTGACCTCAGGTGATCCACCCGCCTCAGTCTCCCAAAATGCTGGGATTACAGGCATGAACCACTGTGCCTGGCCACAAAAAGCATTATTAAGGATAGAGAGGATTAATTAATAATGATCAAGGGTTCAATTCAGTAGGAAGATATAACAATTCTAAATTATATGTACCTACATGGGTACACTGAAAGTCCAGACTTTACCACATTGATATGTGCATGTGAGAAATCTGCACTTGTACCTGCTAAATAAAATAAATAAATAAATATATTATATGCATCTAATAAAACAGTCTTAAATAAGAAAGCAATAGAACTCTAGAGAGAAATAGATATAAACCACCATTATGGTAGATAGAACACACATTCTTCTCAAGTATTAATAGGTTGACTAGGCAAAAATCAGTGAAGATATAGAATATTTGAATAATACAATTAACAAGCTTGATTTATTGAACATCTATAAAATCTTGTGCCCTATAATTAGCAAATTCATATTTTTCCATTGTAGTCTTTAATCCCATTTGAGTTGGGCTTTTCGGTCATGTGTAACTAAGAATCCTACTTCTGTTTTAAATAACTAGAAAGTTTCTATTCCCTGCAAATAAATCCTGATTGACACAAATACCAAGCTGAGTTTTTCCCAGAAATGCAAGGGTAGTTTACATGAGAAAACCTGTAAGTGACATTTAATATATAGATTAAATGAAAAAATTACCTCAATGATTACAGAAAAAGCATTTGATAAAACTTAATACTAGCCAAGACAGGAGGATTGCCTGAGTCCAGGAGTTCGAGACCAGCCTGAGCAACATAGTGAGACCCCCCCCATCTCTGGTTAAAAAAAAGAAAAAAAAGATACTAATATAAAACACCTATGTTAATATTCTTAGCAAAATAGGGATAGAAAGGAGCTCCTTTAACCCATTTATGCCTGAGGGTACAATTTTTTGAATTTTTGCAATCAGACCTTGGTGATGACCTTGAGCAGTAGGACATAAATAACTCCCACATGCTTAGGGTTCCAATAATGGAACACTAGGCATAAGTGGGGGTATTCATAAAAAATGTATAGGCTGGGTATGGTGGCTCATACCTGTAATCCCAGCATTTTGGGAGGCTGAGGCAGCAGGATTGCTTGAGGCTAGGAGTTTGAGACCAGCCGGGGCAACATAGTGAGACCCGTCTCTCTAAAAAAATTTAAAAATTAGCCAGGCAAGATGGTGCATGTCTGTACTTCCAGCTACTCAGGAGGCTGAAGTGGGATGATCACTTGAAGCCCGGAGGTCAAGGCCATAGTGAACCATGATAGCATCACTGTCTTCCAGCCTGGGTGACAGAGTGACAGCCTGTCCAAACAACAACAAAAAAAACTATAGCAAACCTACTACTTAATGGGCAACAGTTGAAAGATTTTCCTTTTAAAATCAGGAACCAGACAAAAATGTTCACTATATTAACTTTTATGTAACATAATTCTGGAAGTCCTAGCCAGTGCAGTAAGATAAGATGAAAAAAAAAATGGATTGAAAAAGAAGAAAACAAAAGTTTACTATTCACAGACGTCATTGCCCGCAGATGAGTCTAAAGAAAAATATGAGATAATTAGAGCTTAGCAAGGTGGCTGGATAAGATACATAAGTCAATTATATTTCTAAATACCAGCAACACACAAGAAAATGTAATTTTTAAAAAAGCATCATTTACAATGGCATTAAAAATACGTAAGATATTTAAAAATAAGTTTAACAAAAGTTGACTAGGACCAGTTTGGAAACAATTACCAAACTTTACTGATAGTCGTTAAAGAACACTTAAGTAAATGAAGGGATATACTATGTTTGTGGATTCAGCATAGTAGTTAGTTCTCCCCAGATTGATCTATGGATACAATGCAACTCCACCAAAATCCCATCAGGATTTTTTGAGAAAACTGACAAATCAATTTTCTTAAACGTATGAAGGAACTCAAAGGCTCAAGGATAGAGAAGATAGAAGCCAGGCATGGTGGCTCACGCCTGTAGTCCTAGCACTTTGGGAGGTTGAGGCTGACAGATCTCCTGAGGTCAGGAGTTCAAGACCAGCCTGAGCAACATGGTAAAACCCCATCTCTACAAAAACTACAAAAATTAGCTGGGCCTGGTGGTGGGCACCTGTAGTCCCAGCTACTTGGGAGGCTGCGGTGGGAGGATCTCTTAAGCCAGGGAGGTTCAGGCTGCAGTGAGCCGAGTTCATTTCATACCACTGCAATCCAGGCTGGATGATAAAGCGAGGCCCTGTCTCAATTAAAAAAAAAAAAAAAAAAAAGAAGAAGAAGAAGAAGACATTCTGAAGAAAAAGAATAGGGTAGAGAGATTTTCCTTATCAGCAATCAAGGTTTATTATAAAGCTATGGGGTTTATGACAACGGGGTAGGTATGCGGGCATAGATACCCCTAGAGAGCCCAGAGGCAAATCACACATTTACAGAAACTTGAATTATAACACAGTGGGTATTGCTGGTCACAGGAAAAGCATGAACTATTCAATAAGATACTGGAAAATAGGATATTTATTTTAAAAATTGCATTTAGTTATATGTAAAAGGAAAACTTAAAAACCTTTAGAAGAAAATATGACATATCTTTATGACTTCAGGCACATGTTTTCTCATTATTCATCATTACATTCCTCAAAAAGGACATCTTGTTTTACCCTGGCACTTGCAGATCTCACTAGACTTATTCAGCCTGAATATTTTATTAATTTTCCACCTTCTCTCAATTAGTGCATTTCAAGAGACTTCCATCTTTCTTTGATTTCCTTTCATTTATTCTCCTTATCACAAATTTCTAGTATAATTTTATACTAAGTAAACTGTCTGAATCTTATAAAGTTAAAGAGAAAAATAAAAAAATCTGTACTTCCTGAAAGCAAATAATTCCAAAGCAATTTGCTGGGTAAAGTGGGAAAGAAGCCCAAAGGGAAGAATCAAGGGAGGTTTTACTGAAGAGGCCAACACATGAATTGAATTGAGGGCTAAGAATGAGTTTATCTGGGAGCTAAAAGTGGGAAAGGGGAGAAGGAAAGAAGATATTCCAGGTAAAGATATGAAGGTTTAAGGGAGGACAATATAGTATGTTTGAGAAACAGCAATTGTTCAGTAAGCCTTTGAGATATATTTTACTGAATAGATAGGATTGGTAGCAAAGGCAGCTCACAAGGGACCTTGTGTTGCATATTAAACACTCAGGACTCAGCTTTGTAATCAGTGGGGAGCCATTGGAAAGCTCGTAAACATGAAAATTACATCATTAGATGTTTGTGTTAGAAATATCAGATAAGGCCGGGCACAGTGGCTCACGCCTGTAATCCCAGCACTTTGGGAGGCCGAGGCAGGCGGATCACGAGGTCAGGAGACGGAGACCATCCTGGCTAACACAGTGAAACCCTGTCTCTACTAAAAATATGAAAAATTAGCCGGGCGTGGTGGCGGGTGCCTGTAGTCCTAGCTACTCGGGAGGCTGAGGCAGGAGAATGGTGTGAACCCGGGAGGCGGAGGTTGTAGTGAGCTGAGATCTGCCACTGCACTCCAGCCTGGGCGACAGAGCGAGACTCCGTCTCACAAAAAAAGAAAAAAAAAAAAAGAAAAGAAATATCAGATAGGCAGGAATGTGTAGCGTACATGAGGCAAGAATTAACCTGATATTCTTCTATCAATATGAGTTTCTACAGGGCAAACATCCATTTCCTGTAGGAAATGTTTGTCAATGTGGAAACTCCAATGTCAAAAGGAACATGCTGCTTCTCTTGGGTGTAGGGTATGAACAGTACAACCTTCATCGATTAATAAACTCAGCTGGGAGTGGTATTAGTTATAGAAGTCTTTGTAGAGGTGATGGCTGAGCTCTATTTGGAACAAGAAAAGAGCACTCCAAATAAAGGAATAGTGATGGAGACAGGAAGCATTGAAGCTTTCTGGAAAATGATGCTTAATTTAATATTGCAGAACTCACAATGCATGAAAGTGAAGGGTATAAAATTTAACATTGGGCCAGGCGCGGTGGCTCTCGTCTGTAATCCCAGCACTTTGGGGTGCTGAGGCGGGTGGATCACCTGAGGTTGGGAGTTCAAGACCAGTCTAACCAACATGGAGAAACCCCGTCTCTACTAAAAATACAAAATTAGCCAGGTGTGGTGGCACATGCCTGTAATGTCAGCCACTTGGGAGGCTGAGGCAGGATAATCGCTTGAACCCGGGAGGCAGAGGTTGCAGTGAGCCAAGAACGTGCCATTGCACTCCAGCGTGTGCAACAAGAGCAAAATTCCATCTCAATAAATAAATAAATAAATAAATAAAATCTCACATTGGAAGGAAACTTTAAAGGTCATCTTGTACCACCTTCTAATCATTCCTGTAAAGCCCCTGCTTGAGCTCCTTGTGTGACAGGGGCTGGGCACTGACTATCTCCTGGCTGTCTATCTATTTCAGAAGGTTCTGGAAGGCAGTAATTTTTTACCTTGAGCCAAATCTGTCTTCTTAGTACAGCTTCACTTTTTACTTAGGACTGTATAAGGCAACACATATCTTTTCCATACACAAGAGTTTCAGTAATTTAAAAATAGCTATTAAGTACGTTTGATTGGTTTCTCAGAGGATGTGGTCTACCACTCTACCCTTTTTCTACTGAAGATTTTCTAGTGTGTCTATATTCCTTTTAAAATGTGGTGCCCGATACAGAATACAAGATGCATGCAAACTCAAGATTATTCATCTAGATACTATACTTCTGTTGCTTAAGACAGGACCATACTGAACCTTGAAAGTCAGGGCAAGGACTTTGAATTTTGTTCTTTCAGGTATCGGGAAGCAATGGAAGGTTTTGAGCAGATAAACATTTTGGGAGCAGGGGCCATATCTTACTGTGTATCCCATTGATTCTAACTAGAATGTAAGCTCTAGGTGTCTGTCCCATTCATAGCATGGATTCAGTGCCTGGGGAGGGCTGGCATATTTTATGTATTTAATACGTCTACATGAATGAATTAATATGAATCTCTATTGGTGTCTGGCACATAGTGCGTACAACAGTTCATACTTGTTGAATTCAGGAGGTAAATGATCAAAGCCATACTTCAGGAAGATAACTGGCAAGAGTGCATAAAAAGTATTGGAGCTAACACACACTATAGGGTGAAAACAACAAGAGGAGTTTTAGCAGTCTCAACAAGGGGAAACAAGGGCTAGGATAACACAGTGAGTAACAGAAAGGAAAGAATGGATGTGAGATTGTGAAAGAGAATTTGTGACCACCTAGAAATTAAATGGACATGTAGTGGGAAGAAGAAGGAAGTGATAAAGAAAACTCTTGGGCTTAAATTTGGAAAGCTGAAAGAAAAATGATGCCATTCATAGAATTATTTATTTTAGGAGTTGCTTTTTCTTTTTTTGAGACAGAGTCTTGCTGTGTCGCCCAGGCTGGAGGGCAGTGGTGCAATCTCGGCTCACTGCAAGCTCTGTCTCCCGGGTTCACGCCATTCTCCTGCCTCAGCCTCCCGAGTAGCTGGGACTACAGGTGCCCGCTGCCACGCCCGGCTAAGTTTTTGTATTTTTTAGTAGAGACGGGGTCTCATCCTGTTAGCCAGGATGGTCTCGATCTCCTGACCTCGTGATCCGCCCACTTCGGCTTCCCAGAGTGCTGGGATTACAGGCGTGAGCCACTGCACCCAGAGGAGTGGCAGATATTTTAAGGTACTAGGATGAAATCAGTCTGAGGTAGGCTGAATTTAAATGCACTGATACAATATGCTCAGGAGGCTAAAATGTGGGACTGGAATTCAGAAGTAGAGTGAGATGGGCTAGGCACGGTGATTCATTCCTATAATCCCAGCCCTTTGAGAGGCTGAGGCGGGTGGATTACTTGAGCCCAGGAATTCGAGACCAGTCTGGGCAACATAGCAAGACCCCATCTCTACAAAAAAACAAAAACAAATTAGCCTGGCGTGGTGGCACGCACCTATAGTCCCTCCCAGCTACTCAGGAGGCTGATGTGAGAGGATCGATTGAGCCCAGGAGGTCAAGGATGCAGTGAGCCATGATCGCACCACTGCACTCCAGCCTGGGTGACAAAGCAAGCCCCTGTCTCAATAAATAAATAAATAAATAATAAAATACATTCTTATTAGAAAGAAAAATGCTGTTTTGTTTCTAAGTATGCCATGTATATTTTTTACTCATTTTCATATGCAGTGATCCAGATTTTGTATGGCCTAAAGTTTATACAACATGGGGGTCTCTCTTTAAGGAAAGAATAAAAGATTTAAAATACAAAATTAGGGCCAGGAGCAGTGGCTCACCCCTGTAATCCCAACACTTTGGGAGGCCAAGGTTTGGGGGGGGGGGGATCACCTTCGGTCAGGAGTTCGAGACCAGCCTGGCCAACATGGTGAAACCCTGTCTCTACTAAAAAGTACAAAAAATTAGCCAGGCATGGTGGTGCACGCCTGTAGTCCCAGCTACTCGGGAGGCTGAGGCAGGAGAATTGCTTGAACCTGGGAGGCAGAGGTTGTATTGAGCCAAGATCGCACCACTGCACTCCAGCCTAGGCGACAGAGCGAGACTGTCTCAAAAAAAAAAAAAAAAAAAATTAGGTAAAATGTTTTCAAAATGGGGGGAAAAGTCACAACAAATTTACTTCTTATGCAAAATAGGTTTTCTTGAGAAATACACTTTCAAAAATGGTAGAGCTAAAATCTGTTTTCCAAAGGGAATACCTGTCCTAGAATTTTTTTTAAGTGGCTTTTAAGGTTCATGTTTTGTTTGAGATGAGTAGCAGCACTTCTTGGGATTATAGTAGGAGAAAGGAGGTGTGGTGTGAAGCTATTGGTTTATGTTAAATTTGGACCTACTAAAGTAAGAATCAGAATAATGGCATTTACAAATCCTTGGCAACATCAATTCCACTTTCAGTTCCAGAAAGATCCATTACCTTTTCCTTTCTCTGTGTTCCTTTTCCAGATCACTTCATTCTTCCCACCTGCAATGCCCTGCCATTCTTCAAGAAGACCAAAATACTAAAAAGACCCAGTTTTTCTCTCCTGGCCATAAGTTTAGTGCAAAGAGAGAGATGATGGTGAAGAAACACAATAATGCAGCTTTTTTAACTATAATCCTTAAAATCAAAGACACTCTCTGGCTAATAGGACTAATCAGAGGTCCCCCCAACTTTCCTCAAAAAGAGACTATGCTCAAGACATCCCTTCTCAGATGAAAGTTTAACTTTTCATAAAAAGCTCTAACGAAAAAGTTCTTGGGCTGAGACAGACGGGTTGCTTGAGACCAGGAGTTTGAGTTCAGTCTGGGCAACATAGCAAGATCCTGCCTCTAAAAATAATAATAATAATAATAAAGCTCTTTACTTCCTTCAGTCATTTCCCCACGATTTCCCAAGTTCATAGCAAGGTGCTATTAAACTCAGAAGAATTCTTGGAATTTCTCCCAGTGAAAACTCCACTAGGAAGGCAATGTGGGTAGTTACCTGCCTTCTGAGAGCGGATATCCAAGGCTACATTCACTTGTTGCCAGGGCAGTCTCCTCCTACTCAAGTACATCTCTTGGCAGCCTCTGTTTTTATCAACCTCTTCCCACAAAAGGAGAGTGGTTGGTAGCTCTCTCCCTTCCCCACTCCCACGCTGAACTCAGAAGCTTCATGAATAGTTCAATTGAAACAGGATCAAGTTTCAGACACTCCCATACTGAGAAAATGATCCCACTAGATTAAATTTGAGCCTAGATCAGTGGAGGAATATTTCCACAACTCTGCCAGGGCTAGGACAGCCACCATTAAAAGCTCAGGTAAAAATTTCTTTCTTTTCTTTTTTTTTTTTTGAGATGGTGTCTCACTCTGTTGCCCAGGCTGGAGTGCAGTGGTGCAATCTTGGCTCACTGCAACCTCTGCCTCCCGGGTTCAAGAGATCTTCTGCCTCAGCCTCCAAGTAGCTGGGACTACAGGTGCATGCCACCATGCCCAGCTAATTTTTGTATTTTTAGTAGAGATGGGGTTTCACCATATTGGCCAGGCTGGTCTCAAACTCCTGACCTTGTGTTCCGCCCCTCTCGGCCTCCCAAAGTGCTGGGATTACAGGCGTGAGCCACTACGCCCCGCCTCAGGTAAAAACTTCTAAGTAGGATCACATGAGTGGTAGAGGATGGATTGGTAGCCAACTTTTTGGTCTATGCAACAGGTCTCTGAATTACAGCATCTCCCAGGGACTTGCTAGAAATGCAAGCTCTGGACCCTTATCCTGGTCCTAATGAATAAGAAATTTTGGGGGTGTTGGCCTGTGTGTATGTGTGTGTGTGTGTGTATGTGTATTTAAGAGATGGGGTCTATGTTGCCCAGGCTGGAGTGCAGTGGCTATTCATAGGTGAATCACAGTGCACTACAGCCTCAAACTCCTGGGCTCAAGTGATCCTCCTGCCTCAGCCTCCCCAGTAGCCGGGACTACAGGCATGCACCACCACTTCCTGTGGCATTTGTGTTTTAACCAGCTTCTCTAGGTGATTGTGATGTATGCTTAAGTTTGGGAACTACTTGTCAACAGGATTAGTGATGCTTTAAAATGTTTTCCCTCTTTCCTCAGAAGAATTTACTTGACACATTTGATTTAAAAAGGCAGGCCGGGCGCGGTGGCTCACGCTTGTAATCCCAGCACTTTGGGAGGCTGCGGCAGGCGGATCACGAGGTCAGGAGATCGAGACCATCCTGGCTAACACAGTGAGATCCCGTCTCTACTAAAAATACAAAAAATTAGCTGGGCATGGTGGCGGGCACCTGTAGTCCCAGCTACTCAGGAGGCTGAGGCAGGAGAATGGCGTGAACCTGGGAGGCGGAGCTTGCAGTGAGCCGAGATCGCGCCACTGCACTCCCGCCTGGGCGACAGAGCCAGACTCCATCTCACAAAAAAAAAAAAAAAAAAAAAGTCAAAACCGGGCCAGGCAAGGTGGCTCATGCCAGTAATCCCAGCACTTTCGGAGGCTGAGGCAGGTGGATCACTTGAGGTAGGGAGTTAGAGACCAGCCTGGCCAACATTGCAAAACCCCGTCTCTACTAAAAATACAAAAATTGGCCAGGTATGTTGGTGTGCGCCTGTGGTCCCAGCTACTTGGGAGGCAGAGGTTGCAGTGAGCCGAGATGGTGCCACTGCACTCCAGCCTGGGCGACAGAGCCAGACCCCATATCAAAAAAAAAAAAAAAAACTGCTTTATTCTTTTTAATGGCTGCTGAGTACTCAAGTAGTCCATTTTCTCTATTGGTGGGCTTTTGTATTGTTTCAAATTTCTTATTATAGCAACATTGCAATAAATATCCGTGTGTGTGTATATATACATACATATATATACACATACATATATACATACATATATATACATACATATATATATACATACATATATATACATATATATATATTTTTTTTTTTTTTGAGATAGAGTCTCACTCTGTCACCCAGGCTGGAGTGACATCCTTGTATATATATTTCTCTGGGCACTTGTGGATATGTTTTTGTGGAATAAATTCCTCCAAATATTAAAAATGTACATGCTAGGTTGTAGGATATGCACATTTGGAATTTTAATAGATATTACCAAATTACACCCTAAACGGTTATAGTAATTTACACTCCAATCAAATAGGCATGAAAGTGCCTTTTCTTTTTTTTCATAGCTTCACCAATGTAAGTTACTCAGAGTCTCTGAAATATTTGTTGAGCTAATTGGCTAAAAACAATATCTCAGTTTTTAGGCTGGGAACGGTGGCTAACGCCTGTAATCCTAGCACTTTGGGAGGCCGAGGCGGGTGGATTACCTGAGGTCAGGAGTTCGAGACCAACCTGACCAACATGGTGAAACCCTGTCTCTACTAAAAATACAAAAAATTAGCCGGACATGGTGGCGTGCGCCTGTAATCCCAGCTACTTGGGTTGCTGGGGCAGGAGAATTGCTTGAACCCAGGAGGGTGAGGTTGTGGTGAGCTGAGATTGAGCCACTGCACTCCAGCCTGGGCAACAGAACAAGAAATTGAGACTCCATCTCAAAAAAAACAAAAACAAAAACAAAAAAACCCCACAATATCTTTTTTGTTTTGTTTTGTTTTGTTTTTGATTTTTTGAGACAGCGTCTTGCTCTGTCGCCCAGGCTAGAGTGCAGTGGTGTGATCTCGGCTCACTGCAACCTCTGCCTCCGGGGTTCAAGTGATTCTCCTGCCTCAGCCTCCTGAGTAACTGGGATTACAGGCGCACGCCACCATGCCCGGCTAATTTTTGTATTTTTAGTAGAGACGAGGTTTCACCATGTTGGTCAGGCTTTTCTCGAACTCCTGACCTCATGATCTGCCTGCCTCGGCCTCCCAAAGTGCTGGGATTACAGGTGTGAGCCACTGCGCCTGGCCCAATATCTCAGTTTTTTAAAAATTGCATTTCTCTAATTACTATAGTATTTGAATCTCTATTGATTTACATATTTTGCAGATACATACAAACCTATCTTCACCTTACCTATCCTTTTCCCTTTTGACTGAGTTATTAATCTTTTACTTATTGATTTGAAGATGTATATCTATCTACAAACATAAGTACACACAGATACATTTTTACACATTTTTTACTTATTAATAACTTTTTGTGATATATGTGGTTCCCAGTGCCTATCCTCTGACTCCAACTCTCTCACTTTTGAATTTGCTATCAACATCAGCTTCCAGAATTAAACCTCTCTTCTCAGTCCAATAACTTCTGGCTTCATTTGCTTCCCAGACCAGTCTCATCCCCTTTCAGATATTTTTAAACTAGGGTCTTCTGCAATTCTAGAATCTTTCATCTTCAAGATACTGATCAGTTCATCATCTCTCCAATTGTGGGTAAACTGTTCACTTTCTTTCCTCAGGTTTCTGAGTATTGACAGAAATTACAATGCTCCATAGTTTCATGAAAATTTATGCTTTCTAACTTTGTCTAGCTCCCCAGAGCATTTGGTGATCTTTGTTTCCTTTTTCTACTCCTGTGGCAGATTATTCACAGTCGTTTTGTTCATACCTAGTTGACTCCCCAACCAATTGCTTACAGCTGTGCAGCTACACCCACCCTCATTTCTACCTCTTATTCCCAGCAGAAGTTTCACCTGTTACTTTTCTTTGAGACTCAAAGTCATCACACATGAGTTCCCTTTCCTCCACTTCAAAATGTCTACACATTTTTAGAAAAAGGGTATCTTGGTTTTCTGAGAACACTTTCACACTGCCCTAACCCTGTCTCCTTCTCTCCCCTAGAACCAGTCTTGTTTTCTCAGGCATATATATTTCTTGCATTTTTTTATTTTTTTGTTTTTTGAGACAGAGTCTTGCTCTGTCACTCAGGCTGGAGTGCAGTGGTGCGATCTGGGCTCACTGCAACTTCCAGCTCCCAGGCTCAAGTGATTCTCATGCCTCAGCTTCCCGAGTAGGCGGGATTACAGGCGTGTAACACCACGCCTAGCTAGTTTTTGTATTTTTAGTAGAGACGAGGTTTCGCCATGTTGGCCAGGCTAGTTTCGAACTCCTGACCACAGGTGATTCACCCACCTTGGCCTCCCAAAGTGCTGGGATTATAGGCATGAGCCACCACACCTGGATGTTTCTTGCATTTTTAGTTTGCTCCTTTCCACAAGCTCAGTCTATAGAAATATTTTACTATTTCCACCCCTAGCCTAACCCCTACCGCAGCTACCGTTTGATTATTTTTCTCTTCTTTGTCATGTTTCTTGAAAAAGTAATCTGTGCTAACTAACTGTGTCTACTTAGTTTCTACTCACTTCTCACCCACTTGCAATCTGGTTTCCATTCCTTAGATGTGCTCATAGGCTGGGCGTCGTGGCTCACGCCTGTAATCCCAGCACTTTGGGAGGCCGAGGTGGGTGGATCACCTGAGGTCAGGAGTTTGAGACCAGCCTCTGTGAAACCCCGTCTCTACTAAAAATACAATAATTAGTTGGGCGTGGTGGCGGGTGCCTGTAATCCCAGCTACTCGGGTGGCTGAGGCAGGAGAATCGCTTGAACCGGGGAGGCGGAGGTTGCAGTGAGCCAAGATCATGCCATTGCACTCCAGTCTGGGCAAAAAAAAGCAAAACTCCATTTAAAAAAAAAAATTATTTGTTGTTTATCCAGCATTCAGATCAAACTGGCTTAGCTTTATTTTTATTTGCTAAATCTGGCAACCATACCCAGAGACACTTAATAAAACTTTGGAGGCTGGTCTGAGTGCCTTGGTGTTTACAACTAATTGATCCCAATCAGTTACAGATTTCTTTGTTTCTTCACTTGACTGGTCTTAAAAAACAAACAAAAACAAAAAACAATTTAAAAACTACCATTCTAAATAATTAAAAAACCCAGTTTACCGTAAGAGTTAACAGAAAAAAACTGTGATTTTCTATTAATTTACAAATTAATATAAACATAATAGTAATAGTATTAGTAATGGTTAAATATTGGTAAGCTGAAAATGTGTATAAAAACATGTAGGTCAGGCTTCACAGTCAACAGATTTCTTAATTTTTTAAAATTTGCTAACTGGCATCCTGATCTGATCTGTTAATTTTTATTTCTACTAAAATTAGAAAATCTGTATTCACAGTGAGTTTGTCAGATATGGCAAGAAGTGTTTGATGGCTACCAGATAATTCTGAATCGTTGGAGCTTACAAGGATCTATTGGAGAATTTCTAGTGAAAGCATTCAGTGGTTTGTCAGATTCTAAGCAGAAGAGCAAAGAGTAACCTCAAAAGTCAAAGGCTTCAACTTGAGAGAGAGCAGGAGTTGTATTCAGTTGCATTGGCTGCATTCAGCTCTGGGAAGCATTTACCCCCATTTGGTTGCAACATTTGGATGTGGTTTAGAATATGTTCAATAATGTGTCATTCATTTTTTTCCTCTGATGAAGAAAGAAAATTATCATGTGTTGGGAAATAAAATACTCTTGGCAGTCAAGGCATTTGCATCATAGTCTGCTTTTCTTACAAAATCCTGATACTTTGTTCTTAACAGTAAAAATGTTTGCTTTGTGATCCACCATCTGCAGTAGAACTGCTACCAAGATGCAGAATTTTGTAATGGGGAAGACATCACTCTCTTATTTGTTGGGGTTCATTGGTTGAACTCTCTAATACAATACAAAATGTAAAGTCCTGGCGGGATAAGAAGGGAATTCCTACTCATCAGCAGAGTGATCTTTGCTGGTAAGCAATTGGAAGATGGATGTACTTTGATGACAGCATTCAAAAGGAGTCCACTCTTCTTATTGTGCTGAGACTTTGTGGTGGTGCCAAGGAAGAAGTATTACACCACTCCCAAGAAGAATACACATAAGAGAAAGAAGGTTAAGCTAACGGTCCTAAAATATTACAAGGTGGACAAGAATGGCAAAACTAGTTGCCTTTGTGGTGAGTGCCCTTCAGGTGAGTGTGGTGCTGGAGTTTTTATGGCCAGCCAGTTTGAAAGACATTATTGTGGCAAATGTTGTCTGACTTACTGTTTCAACAAACCAGAAGATGAGATGGGTTAATAAAAGGCATGAACTAAAAAGCAAAAACAGGCTGAGTGTGGTGGCTTATGGCTATAATCCCTGTGCTTTGGGAGGCTGAGGTGGGAGAATGGCTTAAGGCCAGGAGTTCAAGGTTCCAGTGAGCAATGATGGTGCCACTGCACTCTAGCCTGGGTGAAAGAGTGAGACTCTATCTCTAAAACAAAAACAAAACTCCAAACCATGACATTTAGAAGTTAAAGTAATATGTTCATGTTAATGAAAATATTGCTCAGATGAACCATTTGAGAAACCTACTTAAATCCTACTTACAATAATAAAAATGGTTTATGTTAGTATTATCTATATCATAAAGAAGAGATTTTCACTTCAATCCTTATTAAAAACTGACAGCATTTCCCCCCCTTACTGGCCTCCATACTTAACTGTGGAGAAAGCACCAATTTATCTGTTTCTTCTCAAAGACTGTGCTCACTGGATGATATTTTACTACATTTATGGTTTGTGCTAATTTGTTCAATGTCAAATCAAAATCAGGAAAAATTTTATTTTTTAGAAATGAGGCCTTGCTATGTTTCCCAGGTTGGCCTCAAACTCCTGGGGTCAAGTGATCGTCCCTCCTTAGCCTCTAGATTAGCTAGGACTACAGGCATGCACCATTGAGCCTGGCTGGGAGAAATATATTTTGGCTATGAACTGTTTTCTGAATAAAATGGAAAGTGGGCTGGGCATGGTGGCTCATGCCTGTAATCTCAGCACTTTGGAAGGCCGAGGTGGGTGGATTGTCTGAGCTCAGGAGTTGGAGACCAGCCTGGGCAACATGGTGAAACCTCGTCTCTAATAAAAGCACAAAAAAATTAGCCGGGCAGTGGTGACGGGCGCCTGTAATTCCAGCTACTGAGGAGGCAGAGGCAGGAGAATAGCTTGAACTTGGGAGGCAGAGGTTGCAGTGAGCCATCATGGCACTGCACTCCAGCCTGAGCAACAGAGTGAGATTCTGTCTAAAAAAAAAAGGAAATAAAAAGGAAAGTGGACTGACATCTTTTTTGTAGGAACAGTGTTCTTTCTGCATCCAAAGTTATAACTCCATCAGTGTTTTTTTGTTTGTTGTTTGTTTGTGTTTTTTTTGCGACAGAGTCTTACTCTGTTGCCAAGGCTGGAGCGCAGTGGGATGATGTCGGCTCACTGCAACCTCCGCCTCCCAGGTTCAAGTGATTCTCGTGCTTCAGCCTCCCGAGTAGCTGGGATTACAGGCATGTGTCACCATGCCAGACTAATTTTCGTATTTTTAGTAGAGATGGGGTTTCGCCACATTGACCAGGCTGGTCTCAAACTCCTGGGTCCAAGTGATCCGCCTGTCTTGGCCTCCCAAAGTGCTGGGATTACAGCCATGAGCCACCATGCCTGGCCTGTAACTCCATCAGTTTTGATCCCAAGATATCTTTTTCAGACTGACTCATACCTCACAAAATAATTCTTATCTAAATGAAAAATATTTTCTTTTGTATCTTGAATTTTTAGTGATAAACCAGACAGGAAGTTTCTGGGCATTTCTCCTTATGTATTGCCTATATGCTGTAAGCGGATTCATATTGTGTATATCAGTGGTTTCTATGCTTAAAACAAACATCTGGTAGCAGGTACAGGGCAGATATTGCCATTTCATGTTGTGTATCATGACTCCATGTGATATTTGACAAAGAATTCTGCCAATAGCTTTGTTACACTTTTTTTTTTTTTTTTTTTTTTTTTGAGATTGAGTCTCGCTCTGTCACCCAGGCTGAAGTGCAGTGGCCCAATCGATCCCAGCTCACTGCAACCTCCACCTTCCAGGTTCAAGCGACTCTCCTGCCTCAGCCTCCTGAGTAGCTAGGACTACAGGCGTGTGCCAACACGCCCAGCTCATTTTTGTATTTTTAGTAGAGATGGGGTTTCACCATATTGGCCGGGCTGGTCTTGAACTTCTGATCTCAGATGATCCTCCTGCCTTGACCTCCCAAAGTGCTGGAATTACAGGCGTGAGCCACTGCACCCAGCCAGCTTTGTTGCACTTTCTCCAAACAGAATATGTTATTAACTTTGTAGCTAGTTGTGTAAGCAGCTCTATAACAAAATGATTTCTACCAATTTTTTTCTACAGAAATGTAACTTGATCTCTTTTAACCACAAAATTTATCCACATCATACAGGAAAGCATTTTGCATTTATTCTGGAAAAATCCATTTTACTTGGTAAAGAAGCTACAGCATTTTTTTTTTTTTTTTTTTTTTGAGATGGAGTCTCGCTCTGTCGCCCAGGCTGGAGTGCAGGGGCACCTCGGCTCGCTGCAACCTCTGCCTCCCAGGTTCAAGCGATTCTCCTGCCTCAGCCACCGGAGTAGCTGGGATTACAGGCACGCGGCACCATGCCCGGCTAATTTTTGTATTTTTAGTAAAGATGGGGTTTCACCATGTTGGCCAGGCTGGTCTCGAACACCTGACTTTGTGATCCGCCCTCCTTGGCCTCCCAAAGTGCTGGGATTACAGCCACCCCGCCCAGCCCAGCCAATGTATTTCTTTTGGGTGGATGATTTTTTTCTTTTTGGTGACTTATAAATATAACAACAAAATGAAAGAAAAATGAAATTTTAACAGATGTAAACAATAATATGTAAATTATGTTAAAATACCTTTGCAGTGAACTAAATAAGTGGATCAATGTAATCTGTGCAGTACGTATACAACTTCTAAGAATGCAAAGATGTTCAATAGCATAATGGGATTTTTTTTAAAATTTCAATTAAATTTGTGTTAAACATTTTGTGAGCGATACATGAAAAGGAAGTACTTTGTAGTGCTAAAATTGTAGTGCTAAAATAGGGGGATGGGTGGAACAGGTTTCCAGTGTCAGACTCCTTTAGTTTGCCTCCCACATTACTTACCTGCTGGATGTCCCTTGCTTACCCTCTTTGTTTCTGTTTCCTTAATTGCAAAATGGAAATAGCAGTAGAACCTACCTCATCGTTGTTGTGAGGATTAAATGAGTAAATACATATAAAGCATTTTGGACAGTGCCTACCTCGAATAGCTCAATGCTTCCTATTACCAGGAAACAAAAATTAGCCGGGCGTGGTGGTGCGCGCCTGTAATCCCAGCTACTCAGGAGGCTGAGGCAGGATAACTGCTTGAACCCGGGAGGCAGAGGTTGCAGTGAGCCAAGATCGCACCACTGCACTCCAGCCTGGGCGATGGAGCAAGACTCCGTCTCAGAAAAAAATAAAGAAAAAAGAAAATAAATCTGCACAGCCATCATCTTATTGATTCCCTATTAAAAACTCCTCACTGGCCAGGTGTGGTGGCTCACGCCTGTAATCCCAACAGTTTGTGAGACCGAGGCGGGCGGATTGCCTGATGTCAGGAGTTCGAGACCAGCCTGGCCAACATCGTGAAACTCCGTCTCTACTAAAAATACAAAAAACATTAGCCAGGCGTGTGGCGTGCGCCTGTAATCCCAGCTACTCAGGAGACTGAGGCAGGGGAATTGCTTGAACCGGGGAGGTGGAGGTTGCAGTGAGCCGAGATTGCGCCACTGCACTCCAGCCTGGGCGACAGAGCGAGACTCTATCTCAAAAACAGACAAACAAAACTCCTCACTATGTCCCTGTCACTGACCAAAGAAGTTACCCATTCTCAAATTACTTTCTTCATCCATTGCCTCCAATTTTGGCTGGCAATATCTCCCACACCAAACCGTTAACACCTGGATCCTTTTAGACTACCGGTTCCATAGCAGGCATTCAAAAGTTAGTCATTTAACTTTTTCACCAGGGACAAAAGTCCTTAAATGAGGAAAAAAACTGGAAAGGATTACAAATCACCATGTGAAGAGGATTTACAAGATACATTGTCTGCAGGGCAACCACTCAGACGAATCCACCACCAAGCGAAGGTTTTTAGTAAAATATCCTTTTTTTTTTTTTTTTTGAGACGGAGTTTCGCTCTTGTTGCCCAGACTGGCGTGCAGTGGCACTATCTCGGCTCACTGCAACCTCTGCCTCCCAGGTTCAAGCGATTCTCCTGCCTCAGCCTCCGAAGAAGCTGGGATTACAGGCATGCGCCACCACGCCCGGCTAATTTTGTATTTTTAGTAGAGACGGGGTTTCGCCATGTTGGCCAGGCTGGTTTCGAACCCCTGACCACAGGTGATCCGGCCGCCTCGGCCTCCCAAAGTGCTGGGATTACAGACGCGAGCCACCGCGCCCAGCCTAAAATACCCATTTTAATTGCATTTCAATGACGTTACTCGGTCATTGACCTCTTACGCAAGGAGGGCGAGATTAGGGAGACAGCTGGACTTCTTCCTCGCCCTCCCTTCACTGGACCGGCTAGCGCAGTGAGTAGCCCTGCCCTTGGTCGATTTGGCATTTTCATTGGTCAATTTTTCTTAGGAGGCTGGCCGTGTGTTGACTCCGCCTACTATGTAGGCGGGGTCTCCCCGCCACAGGGGCTGGGATGGTGGGGGCTGCTGAAGCCGCCATCTTGGATTCCGCGGTAGCGGAGGCGGCCGTCAGGCGCCGCTTCTGGGGAGTGGCCTTTCTTTTCCCCTGCCTCCCGGTTCGGTGGCGGCGGCTCCTCCCACTGGGGGGGCGGTGGCGCGGCGGCGGTGGCATCTGCGGCCATGGCGGCGACTACTGCCAACCCCGGTGAGGAGACGGAGGACTGGGGCGCCTCTAAAGGGGAGGGGCCGAAGGGGCTGACAACTAAGGAGACCCAGGGCTGAGGGGACGCAGCTGGAGCTGAAGGCGCCGGGGCGGGGCGGGGGCCGCGAGAGACGGTGGGGGAGCGGTGACCTGGGGAGGGGCCCGATCCCGAGGACTTGGGTAGACTCGAGTATACCCAAGGGAGCGAGGGGGCAGGTGGGAGTTGGGGGGGCTCCCTGTCCTGACCTCCGTTGGAGCGGCAGCCAGTGCGGGGCTGGCCCGCCCTCACTCCTCGGGCGGCGTCTGGTCTGTGATGTGGTCCTCTTTTAACCCTCTGCCCGCTGGAGCCGCTTGATGCCGAAAACTGTAGGCAGAGTGGCTCGGTTTACTTTAAGAGTAGTTTGGATTCATAAACCTGGACCACACTGCTCTTTAGTTGAGGCGTTGCTTCCAAACATTTAAAGGTTTAGATTTTAATTTAAAAAATAAAAAATGGACATTCTTTGATATATACGACGTTTCTTTAGGCTGTTACCTCCCACCCGCAACCCCCGTCCCCGTCTCCGTCCCCGGACTATACTTTGAAACTTAGATCTTGTGTTAAGAGGGCCTGTAGTGTCTTTGCCTGCTGGGGGCAGGGGTTTGTGTAATGGTTGTGGTTCCGGACAGGTCTTTAGTTCCACAGCCCCAGGTTTAAATCTTGTTAGGCCTACGTCGAGGCAATTTCCAAACTCTTTCAGAAAAGTTTGATTCCACACCATTTCTCAATTTCAAAAAATAATCAAATATCAAAAAGGTTTGGTCTGTTTTGTCTAAGAGATGGAGTAGGGTGTAGTGCAGTTCTAGAGAGATCAGATCTTCAAATTACTAGTCCCAGTCCTCTTTCCTCTATGTTACAGTTATTTCTCCTTAGAAGGCATTTCATTTTAGGGGTCTAGTTTATCTTGCAGACCTTGGTCATTCTTGCCAAATAAAGTCTGTCCTTTTCCAAAAACCAATATATTTGATAGCCTTAAAAAGGGCCTTGAGATATGTGTGTGTGTGTTGCGTGGGGCGGAGAATTTCTTGAAAATAAAACAGTGGGAGTGATTACCCCCATCCCCACGTTGAAATTTAAATTAGATTTTTTTTCATGTTACTGAAAGGCAGTATGATTTTGCAATATCCAGATTTTGATAGGACAGTTGAATCACTGAAATTTCTTTTCTACCGTGTTTCTGGGAATAGCTATTTTAAGAAATGGTTAATTTGTCACGTCATTTTTTTTTTAATCTTTTAAATTTTTTTTAAAGGAAAGGGAGGTAAAATTAATCGCAAAAATTACATTGCAGGAAGTGCTGAGTGATAGAATAAAACTATAAAACAGGAAAAATGCCGTTATGTCAAACCTGACCTTGTAGTAATATAACCTATCTGTGAACTATGGAATAAATAAACAAGATTTTTAACTGATCACACATTGCAAAATACTTATATAACCCTAGTTAAATTGCAAAGCATTTCTCTTATTAAGAAGTGGCCTGGGTAAACAAGTTTTAGTTCATATGTCAGAAGCTTTTTTCCAGCTGTGTGGGTGGGGTTGCTTTATTTTGTTTTGTTTTTTGAACAACAGCAACCAGAATGACAGCCTCTTGACCATATTTTCATAAGCTGATCAATATCAGCTTAAATCTTAGCAGAAAATAGCATATGTTAGTGTGTATGTGTGTGTGCAGAATCCTTGTTAATGAAACAGCTTTGTTTACTATGCTTTGGCTGCTTGCTTCTGCAATTTTTAGATTTCCTTTTTCTTTTTCTTTGTTTTCCTTTCTCCTCTCCCCTCTCTCCTGTCCCCTCTCCCCTCTTTTTCTTTTGCTACAGGGTCTTGCTCCTTGCTCTGTTGCCCAGTCTGGAGTGCAGTGGCAAGATCACTGCTCATGGCAGCCTCCACCTCAGGGGCTCAAGTGATCCTCTCACGATCAGCCTCCCGAATAGCTGGGACTACAGGTGCCTTGCCACCATGCCCGGTTAATTTTTAAATTTTTTTGTAGAGACAGGTGCCTTGCTATGTTGCCCACGCTGATCTTGATCTCCTGGTCTCAAGCAAGCCTTGCCTCAGTCTCTCAAAGTTGGGAATACAGATGTGAGACACTTTGACCAGATTTCTTTTTTGATGTTGAAAACTTATTCCATCTCTTCTGACTTATTGATCCCATGTTCAGTTCAATCAAATCAGAAGATATATTTTCTTTTTTCTTTTCTCCCTTTGCTCTTGTATATCATGAGGAAGAGATCAGAGATACATTGTGGATTTTTTCAGTAGCCTGTTGCATTTTGGGAAATGAGATTAATGAATGGAGGGACATAGGTGGCAATGTACTGTGCTTAGTGAAAGTAAATGTTTTCAGGTCAGAATTCTTTGCTACACTGTCATACCTTCTTTCCTTAGAGCCATTTTAAGGACCAGGGACACCATGCCTATTTCTTTGAGTTTTTTCTACTTTGTATTTTTGCTGGAGTACTAATTTTTTTTTTTTTTTTTTTTTTTTTTACAATTCTTGTTAGTTTTGTCAAGAAGATTTTAAAAAATATTTCACTCTTTAAGCTTCACTTCAGTTAATCCTTTTTAAAAATAATATTTATTTTTATTTTTCAGACAGGATCTTGCTCTGTCTCCCAGACTGTAGTGCAATGGTGTAATCACAGCTCACTGCAGCCTTGAACTCCTGAGCTCAAGTGATCTTCCCACCTCAGCCTCCTGAGTATCTGGGTCTACAGACACACACCACCACACCTGGATACGTTTTTTAACTTTTTGTAGAAATGGGATCTTGCTATGTTGCCCAGGCTGGTCTTGAACTCCTGTCCTCAAGCAATCCTCCCACCTTAGCCTCCTAAACTGCTGGGATTATAGGTGTGAGCCACTGACCCGGCCAAGTTAATCCTTAGGGTTAGTAATAGTGCTTGAACATGTTAATTGTGCTGGTGGCCCTGCAGTGTTTTTCAAGGGGACCACATTCTTCTGCATTTTTCACTGTGGTGCTGCATTAGAAGAAGAGTAAAATATGGTTGATACTCTCTAAGAGTTGTGTTGAAGTAATAGTTCTGTGATGATTTTTTTTCTCGAATTGATAATTCTTCATATTCTATCATTTTTCACTAGTTTTACTTATCACTGGCAAGTAGAACTCGGTGGGTAGGTGGTCCATGAAACTTTAGGCTGTTTCTTTCTTATCTATGGACTAGACAAGTTTTGTTTTGTTTTTTTTTGTTTTGTTTTTTTTTGAGACGGAGTCTCACTCTGTCGCCCAGGCTGGAGTGCAGTGGCGTGATCTTGGCTCACTGCAAGCTCCGCCTCCCAGGTTCACGCCATTCTCCTGCCTCAGCCTCCCGAGTAGCTGGGACTACAGGTACCCGCCACCACGCCCGGCTAATTTTTTTTTTTTGTATTTTTAGTAGAGACAGGGTTTCACCATGTTAGCCAGGGTGGTCTCGATCTCCTGACCTTGTGATCCGCCTGCCTTGGCCTCCCAAAGTGCTGGGATTACAGGCTTGAGCCACTGCGCCCAGCCCAGACTAGACAAGTTTTGAGGAACACATTTTTTTTCCCCATAGGAGAGGGTCTTGCTCTGTCACTGAGGCTGGAGTGCAGTGACACAATCATGGCTCACTGCAGCCTTGACCTTCTGGGAGCATGTGATCCTCCCACTTCAGCCTCCTGAGTAGGTGGGACTACAGGTGTGCACCACCGTGGCTGGCTAATTTTAAATTTTTTTTAGAGACAGGGTCTTGCTATGTTGCCCAGGCCGGTCTTTAACTCCTGGCCTCAAGTGATCTTCCTGCGTTGGGCACTTCCCAAGAGCTGGGATTATAGGCATGACCGCCATGCCCAGCCAAGGTGGAACACTTTTTAAATTGAATGTGTCATTTGTAATGCATTGGCTGAGGGAACAGTTGGGAGGAGATTAGGTATTTGATTTACAATTCCAAATTCAAACTAGAGATGTTGAATGAGTTTGTAGTAAGTGTAGGTTTTTATCTCTCTTGATTCTGGTATTCTCATTAGCAGAGAATTCTTTTTGTGCTATTATGTACAAGTTACTGTGGATGAAGAATGTAGTAGAAGGAAAAGGGTAATACTGTTTGGGTTTGTACGGCTGTCATTTAGGAAGAAAAATTTTTTTAGCTAATTTTCACCTATATAACTTAGTTTTAACTGCGTCAATTAACACAATTCTTACCTGTTACCTTTATTTACCTTTTTCAGATATGGGAAAATAGGAATTCATGCAATGTAAAGTTAAGATGTCAAGATATTCTTTTATGGCCAGGTGTGGTGGCTCGTGCCTCTAATCCCTTTGGGAGGCCGAGGCAGGCCGATTGCTTGAGCCCAGGAATTTGAGACCAGCCCGGACAACGTGACGAAACCCCTTTTCTACAAAAAATACAAAAAATTATCCGAGCACTGTGGTGCACTTTTATAGTCCCAGCTACTTGGGAGGCTGAGATGGGAGTATCACCTGAGCCTGGAAAGTTGAAGCTGCAGTGAGCTGTGATCATGCCACTGTACTCCAGCCTGGGTGTTGGAGTGAGACCCTGTCCCCCAACAAAAAAAGAGATAGTATTTTATTATATTGCAAAGGCCTTTTTTTTTTTTTTTTTTTTTTTTTGAGACAGGGTCTTACTGTGTCGCCCAGGCTGGAGTGCAATGGCGTGATCTTGGCTCACTGCAACCTCCGCCTCCTGGGTTCAAGCTATTCTCCCGCCTCAGCCTCCCGAGTAGCTGGGATTACAGGCACCTGCCATCACGCTGGCTAATTTTTTATTTTTAATAGAGACAGGGTTTCTCCATGTTGGCCAGGCTGGTCTTGAACTCCTCACCTCAGGTGATCCACCCACCTTGGCCTCCCAAAGTGCTGGGATTACAGGCGTGAGCCGCCATGCTCCGCCGCCATCTGTTTTTAAGAATGCTGCCTTGGCCGGGCACAGTGGCTCATGCCTGTAATCCTAGCATTTTGGGAGGCCGAAGTGGGCGGATCACCTGAGGTCAGGAGTTCGAGACCAGCCTGGCCAACATGGAGAAACCCCGTCTCTACTAAAAATACAAAAATTAGCCAGGCATGGTGGCAGGTGCCTGTAATCCCAGCTACTCGGGAGGCTGAGGCGGGAGAATCGCTTGAACCTGGAAGGTGGTGGTTGCAGTGAGCTGAGATCGTACCACTGCACTCTAGCCTGGGCGACGGAGTGAGACTCCGTCTAAAAAAAAAAAAAACAAAAAAAAAAAACACAACTGCCTAATATGCCATAATGACTTTAGTAAGTAGACATCAGTGAATCTTCAGGTTGGAAATATGACAACACCTATCATTTTACACTTAAGGAGACAAACCCAGGGAAAGGAGTGGATAATTAAGTTCCTTCTATATGCCAGGCTGCACTTTCCTATTTTGTTGCTAATCTTTATGTCTAGTCTGTAGCAACTGTCTCCAACTTTTCACATAAACTCTTCAAATTTATGTCACTTTTCATAATTTTGTCAATGTATTTTCTTGTTTTAAAGTTTTTATTATTTTAGATAGTGACCGGGTCTCACTATATTGCCCTGGCTGGTCTCAAACTCCTGGGCTCAAGCAGTCCTCCTGCCTCAGCCTCCCAGAGTGCCGGGTTACAGGTGTGAGCCACCCTCCGAGGCCCATTTTATATTTTCCCTCCACGTTTTCATTGTAGTTGAATGGACAAGTAAGTTTATGGATTCAACAGTATACTTAGGGCTGGACATGGTGGCTCATACCTGTAATCCTAGCACTTTGGGAGGCTGATGTAGGGGGATTGCTTGAGCCCAAAAGTTTGAGACCAGCCTGGGCAACATGGTGAAACCCCATCTGTACAAAAAAATACAAAAAATTAGCAGGGTGTGGTAGCATTCCCTGTAGTCCCAGCTACGTGGGAGACTGAGATGCGAGGATGACCTGAGCCTGGGAGGTTGAGGCTGCAGTGAGCCATGATTGTGCCACTGCACTCCTGTCTGGGTGACTAGGAGACAGAGTGAGACCCTGTCTCAAAAAACAAAACAAAACCAGCATACTTAGGATATAAGTTCCATGAGAGCAGAACTTTTGCTTTCCTTGTTTACCAGAGCATTGCAGTGCTTACAGTGGGTGCCTAGTATGTTGGATTAGAGTTCAATGTATGTGGAATAAAAATGAATGTAAAACCCACTGTTAATATGAAATACCTTTGAAGGGATAAAACTAATTAAGCCATCGACATCATGAATTTGTACTAACTATAATAATATCTAATATTTATTAGTAATACTTACCAGCTGTTCTCATTTAATTTTTATAACAATCGTATTAGGTAAGTATTATTATTCTTGTTTTACAGATGAGGAAACTAAGGCACAGAGAGTGAATAAGTAACTTGTCTGAAGTCACATAGCTGCTAGAAGTTAGACACAGAATTTTATTGTTGGCAGTCCATCTACACAGTCATCATTCTTAATCTCTAAGTTATGATTTTTTCCATTGTGACTTAGAGTCACCTTCCTACTGAAATATAGTACAATGGATATCTTTTGAGAAGGAGGTAGGTGGAGTATTGTCTTTTTTGTAGATGAAAAGGGTGAAATACCACATTAGGCAGCCTGGGGGCAAGGCATTGCTTGGTTGGAGAACCAAGTGCAAGGTGCTGAAAAAAGGAGCTAGAAGAGTAGTTTCCAGGCTGAGTGTGGTGGCTCATACCTGTAATCTCAGCACTTTGAGAGGCCAGGGTGAGAGGATTGTTTAAGCCCAGGAGTTGGAGACCAGCCTGAGCAATATAGTGAGACCTTGTCTCCACAAAAATATATATTAAAAAATTAGCTAGATGTGGTGGTGGATGCCTATAGTCCCAACTACTTGGGAGGCTGAGGTGGTGGGAGGATCTCTGAGCTTGCTAGGTCAGGGCTGCAGTGAGCCATGATCACGCCACTGGACTCTAATCTGGTTGACAGAGTGAGCCCCTGTCTCTAGGAAAAAAAAAAAAAAGAGTAGTTTCCTAAAATCTTTTCTGTAACATTCTATAATTCTTCATTTTGTTTTGTTTTGTTTTTTTGAGACTGAGTGTCCTTCTGTCACCCAGGCTGGGGTGCAGTGGCACGATCTCAGCTCACTGCAAGCTCCGCCTCCCAGGTTCACGCCATTCTCCTGCCTCAGCCTCGCGAGTAGCTGGGACTACAGGCATCCACCACCATGCCCTGCAAATTTTTTGTATTTTTAGTAGAGATGGGGTTTCACTGTGTTAGCCAGGATGGTCTCGACCTCCTGACCTCGTGATCCGCCCACCTCAGCCTCCCAAAGTGCTGGGATTATAGGCTTGAGCTAGCACGCCCAGCCTAACATTCTATATTTCTTTCTCCTAGTTCTGTGTTTCAATTCTTTAAATACTTTTAAGGGTTTTTTTGAGACAAGGTCCTGTTGTGTCAGCCAGGCTGGAGTGCAGTAGCGTGACCATAGCTTCCTGCAACACCTCCAATTCCTAGGCTCAAGCGATTCTCACTCCTCAGTTTCCTGAATAGTTGGGACCATAGGTATGCACCATCATGCCCAGCTAATTTTTTAATTTTGTAGAGACAGGATCTCGCTATGTTGCCCAGGCTGGTCCTTTTTTTTTAAATTTTATTATTATTTTTTGAGACGGAGTCTTGCTTTGTCACCCAGGCTGGAGTGCAGTGGCGTGATCTCGGCTCACTGCAACCTCTGCCTCCCGGGTTTAAGCAGTTCTCCTGCCTCAGCCTCCTGAGTAGCTGGGACTACAGGCACGTGCCACCGCGCCTGGCTAATTTTTGTATTTTTAGTAGAGACGGGGTTTCACCATGTTGGCCAGGATGGTCTCGATCTCCTGACCTCGTGATCTGCCCACCTCGGCCTCCCAAAGTGCTGGGATTACAGGCGTGAGCCACCGCGCCCGGCCTGCCCAGGCTGGTCTTGAACTACTGTCCTCGAGTGATCCTCCTGCTGTTGGCCTCCCAGATTGCTGAGATATCAGGCATGCATCATGCACTGCAGCTTTTAGGGTTATTATTAGAATCCTGTACAAGTTCATGATACTCCATAATTGAGCCTCTCCTAGAAACTTGGTTTCAGAGACACTGTTGCTAGGTCTTTATCACTGATTGTTCCTTCTTTGTCCTTTTTGCTTATCTTTCTGCTTGTTTCTTTCTCTTGTTCAGTATGCTTCTACTTTTCTCTTCTCACCCTTGAGGCTAGGACTCTTCTTTGAGACAGGGTCTTGACTCTTTTTTGAGACAGGGTCTTGTTATGTTGCCCAAGTTGGTCTTGAACTCCTGAGCTCAAATGATCCTCCCACCTCTGCTTCCTGAGTAGCTGGGATTACAAGTGTACACCACAGTGCCCAGCTTGGGGCTAGAACTAAATAGTAAACCAAGCAGTTTCCTTCATTTCTTCCCATTTGCCCACCTACCTGCCTTCCTAGCTGCTTGCCTTCCTACTTCAATTTGACATTCACTTGGTACCTACCATAATCCTCTTCCCTTTGTATTAGTCCATTCTCACACTGCTATAAATAACTACCTGAGACTGGGTAATTTATGAAGAAAAGAGGTTAAATTGACTCATAGTTCCGCAGGCTGTATGGGAGGCAGGGCTGGGGAGGCCTCAGGAAACTTGGAATCATGGCGGAAGGCGAAGGGGAAGCAAGCATGTCTTCACATGGCTGGCAGGATAGAGGGAGAGAAGGGGAAGGTGCTACACACTTTCAAACAACCAGATCTCTTGAGAACTCTATCATGAGACAGCATTAGGGGAATGGTGCTAAACCATTGGAAACCACCCCTATGATCCAATAACCTCCCACCAGACTGCACCTTCAACACTGGGGATTACAATTTGACATGATATTTGGGTGGAGACACACAGAGCCAAACCATATCACCCTTCATTTATCTTTTATGTATAAAAGACTCCAAAAATTTCATTCCTGGCTTCTCACATAAACTACTTTCCTATATTTTTATCTATTTAAAAGATATCTCTCTCTCTTTTTTTTTTTTAAAGTTGAGACAGGGTTTTACTATGTTGCCCAGGCTGGTCTTGAAATCCTGGGCTCAAGCATTCCTCCCACTTCAGCAACCTGAGTAGCTGGACTACAGGTGTGTGCCGTTGTGCCTGGCTGCATCTCTGTTTGAATAGTTTTTTTTTTTTTTTTAATTTATAGAAATGAGGTCTCACTGTATTGCCCAGACTGGTCTTGAACTGCTGAGCTCAAGTAGTCCTCACATCTTGGTCTCCCTAGTAGCTGGGATTATAGGTGTATGACACCATGCCCAGCTCTATTTGAGTAATCTGTTTTTTTTTTTTAAAGACAGAGTCTTTCTGTGTTGTCCAGGCTGGAGTGCAGTGGTGCGATCTTGGCTCACTGCAGCCTCCACCTCCTAGGTTCAAATGATTTTTGTGCCTCAGCCTCTCGAGTAGCTGGGACTACAGTGTGCCACCACGCCTGGCTAATTTTTTGTATCTTTGGTAGAGATGGGGTTTCACCATGTTGGCCAGGCTGGTCTTGAACTCCCGTCCTCAAGTGATCCACCTGCCTTGGCCTCCCAAAGTGCTGGGATTACAAGTGTGAGCCATTGCACCCAGCCTCTATTTGAATAATCTTTAACATCCTATATATGTATGTACTCACCAGTATTTCCTTTAAATCTGCTGTTCTTCCTACCTTTCTGTATCTTTCATCACTATCACAATTCAGTTTTTCATTTCCCCAGGCTAAGGAACTGTAAGTGTTTGGATTTTATTTTTTATGTGTTTATCTGGGTTATTACCTCTTCTCAGGTCTTTTGCCAAATATACGTGTGTGTGTGTGTATATGTATGTGTGTATACATACATATATAAAAGTTATTTAAATCAAAACTATACATCCATATATTAATATTTAAAGACTTAGATAGTTTTATAAAATGTTTGTTACAAAAAAATTATAAGGGAGTCCTCTGCTCCCTTTCTCTCATTTCCTTCTCTCCAGTGGCATCATTTTTATTTCTTTTAACAGAATTCTTTGTTTCTGTTTAAATAAAATGTCCCAGTGAAAGACATTAGTTTCCAGATCAAAGGGGCTGTGCACACATCAAGGCCCATTATGCTGAAATTTCAGCATCAGATAGAGAATATCCTATAAGCTTCAGAGAGAATAAGATTATTCAGATTCAAAAGATTCAGGTATCAGATTGGTCTTTTTTCTCAGTAGTCATGCTGGAAAGTAGAAGACCTTGGAACAGGCTGACCTTGGTGGCTCACACCTGTAATCCCAGCATTTTGGGAGGCTGAGGCAGGTGGATCACCTGAGGTCAGGAGTTTGGGACCAGCCTGGCCAACATGGTGAAACCCCGTCTCTACTAAAAATACAAAAATTAGTTGGACGTGGTGGTGCGTGCCTGTAGTACCAGCTACGTGGGAGGCTGAGGCAGGAGAATTGCTTGAACCTGGGAAGCAGAGGTTGCAGTGAGCTGAGATCACGCCACTGCACACCAGCCTGGGCAAAAGAGTGAAGACTGTCTCAAAAAAAAAAACAAAAAACAAAAAACTTTGGAGCAATGCCTTCAAAATTCTGAGGGAAAATAAATTCTAATTTAGAATTCCATAGCTAGGCAAACTATCAATTAGTGAAATAGAAGAAATATTTTCATACATCCAAGGCATTTCTTACACCCTTTCAGGAATCCACTAGAAGATGGGCTCTACCAGTAGGAGATAGTAAACCAAGAAAGTGGAGATACGAAATATAGGAAATAGGCAGTATAACACAGAAGAAAAATGAAGCATGTAATATGCATACACTGGTGTTAGTTTTCCTGTTTTCAGTACGGGTCCCTCACTTTCACCTTTATGTCGTGTTCACTAGACTGTAAGACCTTTGATTTATACTCTCCAGAGAGTAAATCTGTCTTTTGACAGAATGGAGAGGGGTAGTTGCCTTGGTTAGAAGGAATAGAGAAAAGGATCTAGGAATCCATCTCTGTAGTAAACAGATGCTGAACTAATTCTCCTTATTTTCACTTCATTCACCCTACCCTGCATACCCAGAGTTACCTGGACTCACCAGCTTCTGAGACTTTGGGGAATTCCATAGTGTAAATTGAGTTGGTTTTCTACTTTTTCCCTTGTCAGTTTAGGATTTAGTTCTTGTCGATCTCCCAAGGCAATAGTCCATTTTATCTCTAGTTTCAAAAAAATTATTGCTCTTCTTCTCTTATTCTTTCCATCCTTGTGGTTTTATGTCTTGTGTAAAAATTTTTGCTTTTAAAAAATTTTTTCCTGTGTGTGAGTGAAGAGAGAAGAGAGTAGAAATAGATAGATACATTTAATTCACTATCCTTACTCAGAAGTTGCATAGTTTAAAATTTTAGAAGTAACTACCTTTTTGTTGTGCCATCCTCATTTAGGCCTTTATCACCTTGTTTTTTTATTAATCTTGTCTTCCTACTTCTATTACTTCAAACTTTAAATCTGTCAGATTAATTTTAATTTATATTTTCATCTTGTTACTCAGACTTAAAGTTATATGTTTGTCTTTGTTGAATCTGATCCAGGTGTTTCGTCGTGGCATTCAAAGCTTTCTCTTGGTTAGCACTTGACATCTTACCTTTTATAGGTCTTTTTCTTTACAGCTCTTCACAGTTGCTGTTATGTGTCACCTAATGACACTTTGGTCATCAAAGGACTGCATGTATGATGGTGGTCCCATAAGATTATAATGGAGATGAAAAATTCCTGTTGCCCAGTGACATCATAGTTGTCATAAGGTCTTAGCACAACACATTACTTTTTCTGTGTTTAGATACATAAATAGTTACCACTGAGTTATAGTTGCCTACAGTATTCAGTATAGTAACATGTTGTACAGGTTGGGAGTAATAGGCTGTTACTGGGACTAATAGGCTACATATAGGTATGTAGGCTGTACACCTACATACCTAGGTGTGTAGTGGCTGTACCATCTAGATTTGTGTAAGTATACTCAATGATATTCACACAATGTTGAAATCTCCTAATGACACATTTCTCAGAACATATCCCTGTTGTTAAGTGATACATAACTGTATTTTCATATCTCCCTTTAGACTTGCTCATATACTTTTATCTATGTGGAATGCCTTTTTCTTCTTCTTTACTTTTTTTTTTTTTTTTTGAGACGGAGTTTTGCTCTTGTTGCCCAGGCTGGAGTTCAGTGGCTCGATTGGCTCACTGCAACCTCTGCCTCCTGGGTTCAAGCAATTCTCCTACCTCAGCCTCCTGAGTAGCTGGGATTACAGGCACCTGGTAATTTTTTATATTTTTAGTAGAGACGGGGTTTCACCATGTTGGTCAGGCTGGTCTCGAACTCCTGACCTTAGGTGATCCACCCACCTCGGCCTCCCAAAGTGTTGGGATTACAGGCGTGAGCCACTGTGCCTGGTCTCCTTTACTTTTTTTAAGGCCCAGCTTGATTTACCTTTTTGAAACTTCCCCATGGGCTGGTTGCCTGCCTTCTTTATTTTCTTCAGTTTCCTCTTCATATTGAGCATCTTCTCTGCAAGTACTATGCCAGGCCTTAATTTAAACCAGGATTATCTTCTCTGAATTTACCTGGCACTCTTTTTTTTTTTTTTTTTGAGACAGAGTCTCATTCTGTTGCCCAGGCTGGAGTGCAGTGGCGTGATCTCGGCTCACTGCAGCCTTTGCCTCCCAGGCGATTCTCATGCCTCAGTCTCCCAAGTAGCTGGGATTATAGACGTGCACCACCACACCTGACTAATTTTTGTATTTTTAATAGAGACGGGATTTTGCCGTGTTGGTCAGGCTGGTCTCAAACTTGACCTTAAGTGATCTACCCACCTCAGCCTCCTAAAGTGCTGGGGTTACAGGCATCAGCCACCATGCCTGACCTCCATGGTAATCTTTTTTTTTTTTTTTTTTTTGAGACGGAATCTTGCTCTGTCACAGGCTAGAGTGCAGTGGCACGATCTTGGCTCATTGCAACCTCCGCCTTTTGTGTTCAAGCGATTCTTCTGCCTCAGCCTCCCGAGTAGCTGGGACTACAGGTGTGCACCACCATGCCTGGCTAATTTTTGTATTTTTAGTAGACACGGAGTTTCACCATATTGGCCAGGCTGGTCTCGAACTCCTGATGTCGTGATCTGCCTGCCTCGGCCTCCCAAAGTGCTAGGATTACAGGTTTGACTCCATGGTACTCTTATATCCTATATAAACGTATTACTAAAAGTATGAACTTTTTTTTTTTTTTTTTTTTTTTTTACAGAGGCAGGATCTCACTATGTTGCTCAGGCTAGTTTTGAACTCCTGAGCTCAAGCAATCCTCATGCCTTGACCTCCCAAAGTGCTGGGATTATAGGCATGAGCCACTGCACTTGGCCCTGAACTTTTTTTTTTTTAATGGAAAAAGTGTTTTTTCTTAGGAAAGTAACATATGCTTACTATTTCAAATTTATAGGCTGAAATAGAAAAATTAGCAGTAACATAAAAATATACTCAGCCTTAATGTATGTTAAACTAACAGTGATAATTGTTTTTTACCAAGAAAATGACCACAAATTTGAAGGATTCCCAAAACACAGTGCTGTTGGAGGTATGGCTAAATTGATGCAGTGGATGAGGCTTTAAATTGGTATAACCTCCTTGGCAGGTAATGGGCAATCAAAGTTTTAAGTGTGTCTACCCTTAGGCCCAGGGAGTCATTTTCAGAAATAATATGGAAGTACTGGCACCTGTGCATGAAGATACACAATGATGTTCCTTGAAACATTATTTATAATAGTGAAGGTTTGAATGTCATAACTATACATTTATAGGACAGAGTACTATGTAACTGTTAAAAAGAATGATCTACGTGTGTATTTATTGCCATAGCAATATATTGTTACGTGGAAGAGAAAAAGTCCAGAATAAGTACATCTGTACTTATGGTGGGGTTATGGCGTGATAAACCCATTGTAAATTGAAAACATCCTAAGTCAAAAATACATTTAATACACGTAACCTATTCTTAGCCTAGACTACCTTAAATGTGTGTGGAATACTTACATTAGCCTGCAGTGGGCAAAATAATCTAACTTAAATTCTACTTTATAATAAAGTACTGGATATTATGTAATTTACAGAACACTGTACATTACACTGAAATTGTAATGGTTTCCCACTATCATAAAGGTGAAAAGCCCTACATGGAACCATTATAAGTCAGGACTGTTTGTATAGTATGACCCCTTTTTTTGGGTAAAAATTACCGAAACCCTGGCTGGGCGTGGTGACTCATGCCTGTAATCAGGCACATACCACATGTATGGCCAATTTTGTTCATTTTTTTTAGAGATAGGGTCTCACTATATTGCCCAGGGTGGTCTTGAACTTCTGGACTCAAATGATCCTCCTCCCTCGGCCTTTTAAAGTGCTAGCCTTACAGGTGTAAGCCACCATGTTCAGCCCCACAGTTTCTTTATCCGTTAACCTGTAGATAGACACTTGGGTTGCCCTCACCCTTGACTACTGTTGAATAGTACTTCTATGAACGTGGGTATACAAATGTTTCTTTGAGACCCTGCTTTCAATTCTTTCAGGTATATACCCAGAGGTGGAATTGCTGGATCATGTGGTAATTCTATTTTTAATTTTATTTTTTTTTGTGATGTTGTCTTGCTGTGTTTCCCAGCCTGATCTTGGACTCAAGATTCTCCTGCCTCAGACCCCGAGTAGCTGGGACTACAGGTGTGCACCACTGCACCGAGCTTTATTTTTAATTTTTGGAGGCATCTCCATACTGTTTTCTATTGCCATTACGCCATTTTACATTTCCACTAGCAGTGCATAAGGGTTTTAATTTCTCCACATCCTTGTCAACCCTTTATTTATTTATATATTTTTGGATAATAGTCATCTTAATGAGTAGCTAATGCTTTCTCATTGTGGTTTTGATTTGCATTTCCCTAGCGATTGGTTATGTTGAGCACTTTACATGTATTTATTGGCCATTAGTGTATCTTCTTTGTAGAAATGCTTGTTCAAGTTCTTTGCCCATTTTAAAATTGGGTTTGCTTTTTGTTGAGTTGTAGGAGCTCTTTATATATTTTGTTTTATTTTTTATTTGTTTATTTTTTTGAGGCAGAGTCTTTCTCTGTCGCTCAGGCTGGAGTGCAGTGGTGCGATCTTGGTTCACTGCAACCTCCGCCTCCTGGGTTCAATTAATTCTCCCTGCCTCAGCTTCCCAAGTAGCTGGGATTACAGGTGCCCACCACCATGCCTGGCTAATTGTTGTATTTTTAGTAGAGATGGGATTTCACCATGTTGATCAGGCTGGTCTCGAACTCCTGACCTCAGGTGATACGCCTGCCTTGGCCTCCCAAAGTGCTGGGATTACAGGTGTGAGCCACCGTGCCTGGCCACTCTCTATATATTTTGGATATTCTGTGTTGCATATATGATTCGAAAATTTTTTTTTCTGCTGGGCACGGTGGCTCATGCCTGTAATCCTAGCATTTTGGGAGGCTGAGGTGGGTGGATCACTTGAGGTCAGGAGTTAAAGACCAGCCTGGCCAACATGGTGAAACCCCATCTCTAATAAAAATACAAAAATTAGCCAGGCGTGGTGGTGCGTGCCTGTAATCCCAGCTATTTGGGAGGCTGAGGCTCGAGAATCACTTGAACCCGAGAGTTGGAGGTTGCAGGGAGCCAAGATCGCGCCACTGCACTCCAGCCTGGGCGACAGAGTGAGACTCTATCTCAAAAAAAAAAAAAAAAAAAAAGAATTTTTTTTTTTTCTATTCCATGGTTTGCCTTTTCACTCTGTTGGTAGTGTTATTTGATGCACAAAATATTGTACATTATACAGTATGAACTAACAAAAAACAATGAGATGTGTGTAGATAGATATTCATGATGTATATTGAAATGATGAGCAAGTTGAAGATCAGGCCTCCATTTTTTACTAAGAGAAAAATGCACCCTTTTTTTTTTTTTAGACAGGATCTTGCTCTGTTGCCCAGGGTGGAGTGCAGTGGTGCAATCACGACTCACTGCCCCCTCGACTTCCCAGGCTCAAGTGATCCTCCCACATCAACCTCTTGAGTAGCTGGGACTACAGGCATGGGCCACCATGCTGGCTAACTTGTATTTTTTGTACAGATGAGGTTTCACTGTGTTGCAAAGGCTAGTCTCGAACTCCTGGGCTCAAGTGATCTGCCCACCTTGGTCTCCCAAAGCTCTAGGATTACAGGCATCCGCCATTGTGCCCAGCCTGCACCTCTTTTTGATTACAGAGTTAGGTATATATAAACTGAGATTGAAAAATAAGAGAAAATATACTCAGGGCTGGGCTCAGTGGCTCAAACCTGTAATTCCAGTGCTTTGGGAAGCTGAGGTGGGAGTATTGCTTGAGCTCAGGAGTTTGAGACCAGCCTGGGGAACATAGTGAGACCCTATCTCTACAAAGAAAAAAAAGAAAAAAAAATCACCGAGGTGTGGTGGTGCCCACCTGTAGTCCCAGCTACTTAGGAAGCTGAGACAGGAGGATCACTGGAGCCCGGGAGGTAGAGGCTGCAGTAAGCCATGATCATGCCACTGTACTCCAGCCTGGGCTGGACAAAGTGAGACCCTGTCTTAAAAAAAAAAAAAAAAAGTACTCAGCTGTTACTAATGGTTACTGCTGGGGGATGAGATTGAATTGGAAGGAGAGAGGAGAGGTACAGGGGGGCAGGAAAGGGAGACAATAAGGAGGGACTTTCAGTTTTACTTTACATAATTTTCTTTTAAGTATTGGAATTTAGGTGATTTTTCCTTTGGGGTTTTCTGTATTTTCCAATCACAATAAATAAAATAAGTTATAAATATTTGTTGCATGAATGAAATGTATAAACCCATTTATGTATTTTTTTAAATTAGTATATTATTAAGTCTATACAATATTAGTATATTGTTACGTACGTACAAGCTTTTTAACATGAAGTTTGCAGAATATAGTACTTCTTCCAAACTCTATGACATGGGGGGAACTGAAGTATGGGGATATCTCGTACCAGTGTAAGAATTCAAGAAGAGACCGTGTGTGGTGGCTCATGCCTATAATCCCAGCACTTTGCGATGCCAAAGCAGGACAATCTCTTGGAGCTAGGCGTTCAAGACCAGCCTGGGCAACATATCAAAACCCCATCTCTAAAAAAAAAAAAAAAAAATTAACTGAGTGTGGTAGTGCGGGCCTATAGTCAGTCCTAGCTATTCCAGAAGCTGAGGTGGGAGGATTGCTTGAGCCCAGGAGTTTGAGGCTGTAGTGACCTATACCAGTGATTATACCAGTGCACTCTAGCCCAGGCAACAGTGAGACCTGGTCTCAAAAAAAAAAAAAAAAATCAAGAAGAGCAATCTGGATATGAGCATTTGGGATTTTTAGCAAACTGCTGAGATTTTGTCTATAGCTTGAACCTTTCTTTTAGCTAACTTGATGATACTGATGATAAGCAAGGACCATCTTTTTAAAAATGTTTACTTCATTATTTTCCTGACAGAAATGACATCAGATGTACCATCACTGGGTCCAGCCATTGCCTCTGGAAACCCTGGACCTGGAATTCAAGGTGGAGGAGCCATTGTCCAGAGGGCTATTAAGCGGCGACCAGGGTGAGTTTGAGTGTAGTGTGTTATGAATATCTCTCCTATAAACCAACTTTAGTTGCTGAATTTATTTAGTTGCTGAACTCACTTCGCTATTCCTGAGCATCTCACTTCAACTTGATTACTTACTACACTACTGTCATATAAGTCTCCTTAGTCCCTGTATTTTTGTTTATGAAGAATTTATGTTTTTATCCAAGTTTCCCGTAAGCAGTTCTTTTTTTAAACCAAAATTTCTGTAAGATAAAGGACTGTAGCTAAGCCCAGAGATTTTACTATGCCTGAGAAAACTGTTTGCTGCTTTCATTAAGCTTTGTTTCTGTTTTCCCAAAATCATTTTGGTAGGCTGCTTTTCTGAATTTAGAGAATGCTGAGCTCTAGAATAGCTGTCTTCTAAGTTATTGATATGTTGCTTGGTTTGGAATGCAGAGTCCATTCAGCTCCAAAAGTATTTATTAAATTCCTAATTAGTGTTATGGCATTGTGCTGATTCCAAGTAGGATACAAAGATGAATAAGACACAGTCCTTGTTTCTAAGTTGGTTGTGTTCTGATAGAAATAATTATTATACACATGAATATATGATAGAATATGCCTAGTTTTGTTAGGAACAAATTTGATAGTATGTTTGTCTGTGTATGGAAATATGCATTTGTTGGTAAAGACTGAGAAAAGCTTCAGAAAGGAGGTTGCCTTAGAGGGGCCTGGAAGAATGGGCACTATTTTATTTACTTTTTGGTATTTTCCTTTTTCCTTCTTTTTCTTTTTAAAAATTGTGCAGCTAATTATAACCAGTCTTTAAGTTTTGTCCCACCAATAGTAATGGAAGAGTGATGCTTGGGTTCAGTGGTAACATGAGTAACATATTAAGACTTGCTATATGTTCAGTAGCTTTACAGATTTTAACCATTTGCTGAAGCATAAGCTAAATAAGTAACTTTCTAAGACTGTAAAGCTAGTAAGTGTCAGATATAGGATATAAACCTTAGGGGTTTAGCTTTGTAGCTTACTCTTTAAACACTGTGTTATGGTTATGTACAGTAACAAACAAAAGTATTATAAATATCAAAATTAGGGCATCACTTGAGAAAGTTATAGTATATTTAAAATGGAATGCTATGTAGTTATAAGCGACAAATATGTTTCAGTGTAGAAAGATGTTCACAATCTATTAAGAAAGGTTACAGTATTATAGTATTTCACTGTCAAAAGACATGTATAACATGTACATAGGAAAAAACTGAAAGAATATATACCAGATTTCTGGGTAATAGTATTATGGGTGACTTATGGTTTCTTTTGTTTTTGATTTTTCAGATTTTTGAAATGAACATGTATGATTGGTAATCAGAAAAATATATTAAAGGAAGTCTTTAAAAATTTTCTTTTTGGTTTTTTTAGAGACAGGGTCTTGTACCCTGGCTGGAGTGCAGAGGCACAATCATGACCCACTGCAGCCTCAAACTCCTGCTCAAGCAGTCCTCCTGCCTTGGCCTCCCAAAGTACTGGGATTACAGGCGTGAGCCACTTCACCTGTCCTAAAAGAAGTCTTTTAATATTTCTTTTATTTTTATTTATTTATTTATTTTCGAGGCAGAGTCTTGCTCTGTTGCCAGGCTGGAGTGCAGTGGTGTGATCTTGGATCACTGCAATCTCCACCTCTCTGGTTCAAGGGATTCTCCTGCCTCAGCCTCCCAAGCAGCTGGGACTACAGGCGTGCGCCACCACGCCCAGGTAATTTTTGTATTTTTAGTAGAGATGGGATTTCAGCATGTTGGCCAGGCTGGTCTCGAACTCCTGACCTCAGGTGATATGCCCACCTTGGCCTCCCAAAGTGCTAGGATTACAGGCATGAGCCACCATGCCCGGCCTAATATTTCTTTTATTTATTTATTTTATTTTTTATTTTTTTGAGATGGAATCTCGCTCTGTCGCCCAGGCTGGAGTGCAGTGGTACGATCTCAGCTCACTGTAACCTCCACCTCCCAGGTTCACGCCATTCTCCTGTCTCAGCCTCCCGAGTAGCTGGGACTACAGGCGCCCGCCATGACGCCCAACTAATTTTTTTGTATTTTCAGTAGAGACGGGGTTTCACCTTGTTAGCCAGGATGGTCTCGATCTCCTGACCTCGTGATCCACCCGCCTTGGCCTCCCGAAGTGCTGGGATTACAGGCATGAGCCACTGCACCCGGCCCATATTTCTTTTAAAGAAAGATTGGAAAATACAGAAAGTTAGAAAGAACAATAAAAAGGCAAAAATCTACTACCATGTTTTTTAGTGCATGTCCTTCAGTCTTTATATGTAAATTGTTTTTAATAGTTATGTAATTATATAGTTTTACATGGCCTGGTCTTTTCACCTTATATAAATAATAAGATACACACGCACACACACATTTTGGCACCTTATATAAATAATAAGCAATACACACACACACACATTTCGGAGACAGAGTCTTGCTCTGTTGCCCAGGCTGGAGTGCAGTGGCATGATCATGGCTCATTGTAGCCTCAACTTCCTGGGCCCAGGAATCAGTCCTCCTACTTCAGTTCTCCGAGTAGCTGGGACCACAGGCACATGCCACTATACCTGGCTAATTTTTTTTCTTTTTTTTTAAAGACAGGGTCCCACTACGTTGACCAGGCTGGTCTAAAACTCCTAGGCTCAAGCAGCCCTCCCATCTCGACGTCCTAAAGTGTTGGGATTACAGACAGGTACAGACATGTACCTGGCCCTTTAAAAAAATATTGTTACATATTCTATATAAACATAATTTTTTTTTTTTTTTTTTTTTTTGAGATGGAGTCTCGCTTTGTTGTCCAGGCTGGAGTGCAGTGATGCGATCTTGGCTCACTGCAAGCTCCGCCTCCTGGGTTCATGCTATTCTCCTGCCTCAGCCTCCCAAGTAGCTGGGACTACAGGCGTCCGCCACCACGTCTGGCTTTTTTTTTTTTTTGTATTTTTAGTAGAGACGGGGTTTCACCATATTAGCCAGGATGGTCTCAATCTCCTGACTTCGTGATCCGCCTGCCTTGGCTTCTCAAAGTGCTGGGATTACAGGCATGAGCCACTGCGCACAGCCATAAACATAATTTTTAATGGTTGCGTGAAAGGATGTACTTAACTTCCTATTTTGGGACATCTAAATTGTTTTGAAGATTTTGCTGTTACATATGATGCTAAAAAGAAATTTTCTTTGTAACTAAACTTTTTTTTCCTATTTCATATTATTTCTTTAGATTCTCAGAAATGGAGTTATTGGGCTGAGCACGGAGGCTCATGCCTGTAGTGCCAGCACTTTGGGAGGCTGAGGTAGGAGGATTACTTGAGCCCAGGAATTCAAGACCAGCCTGGGGAAAATGGCGAGATTTTTTTTTCTTTGACTTAGCAATTATCTTTCTTTTCCTTCCTTCCTTCATTTTTTTCTTTGACTTAGCAATTACCTTTCCCTCCCTCCTTCCCTCTCTTTCCCCTCCTCTTTTTTTTTTTTTTTTTTTGAGATGTAGTTTTGCTCTTGTTGCCTAGGCTGGAGTGCAGTGGCACAATTTTGGCTCACTGCAACCTCTGCCTTCCGGGTTCAAGCAATTCTCATGCCTCAGCCTCCCGAGTAGCTGGGATTACAGGTGCCTGCCACCACGCCCAGCTAATTTTTGTATTTTTAGTAGAGACAAGGTTTCACCATGTTGACTGGGCTGGTCTTGAACTCCTGACCTCAAGTGATCCACCTGCCTCAGCTTCCCAAAGTGCTGGGATTGCAGATGTGAGCCACAGTGGCTGGCCCCTTTTCTTTTTTGAGACAGGGTCTTGCCATGTCACTGAGGTTGGAGTGCAGTGGCCCAATCTCAGCTCACTGCAGCCTTGACCTCCCAGGCTCAAGGCCTGCAGCCCCTCCCGCCCCCCCAACCCAAGTAGCTGGGACTACACATGCGCCACCATGCCTGGTTAGTTTTTGTATGTTTTGTAGAGACGGGATTTCACCGTGTTGCCCAGGCTGGTCTTAAACTCCTGAGTTCAAGCAGTCTGCTCGCCTTGGCCTCCCAAAGTGCTGGGACTACAGGTGTGAGCAACCATGCCCGGCTGAGATTTTTTTAAAATAAAAAATTTAGTTGAGTGCAGTGGTGTGCTCCTATAGTTCCAGCTAGTTGGGAGGCCAAGATGGGAGGATCCCTTGAGCCCAGGAGCTCAAGGTGGCAGTGAGCTATGATCATGCCACTGTACTCCAGCCTGAGTAACAGAGTGAGAGCTTGTCTCTTAAAAAGAAAGAAAGGAAGAGATAGAAAGAAAGAATTTGAGTTACTGGGTAGATAGATAGGATTTTACAGGTGACCAGATTAGGGGATTCAGGAAGGAGGAAGAGGAGCAAACACTTTCAGGATTGATGCTGTATGTGTACTTCAAATGCGACCCATCTAGAGGCCCATAATATCAAGGTATCCCAATAGTAGAAGTAAAAAGAGTGATCACTAGGTTAAGGTGGTAACATGAGCAATATTTTAGTTCAATAGTGTACAGAGATTACAAGGGGATCGGCCTATTTTATTGTTTATAATCTTTCCTAATCTCCTTAAAAGAAATTCACTTTTTCTTTCCCTGAATGTCTGTAGCATGTTGATTGTACCTCTTATGTGACACTTTCCTATTCTCACTTGTTTTATATTTGTATTTCTCTAGGTGAAGAGCCCCTTGAGGGCAAGGTTCTTGTTTTTACCTCACCTAGCACAGTGTCTTGAATGAAGTATATATTACATGTTTATTAGATCAATGAAGGAAAGAAACATTATCTAACAATCTTCGTAGGTATTAAGTCACTCCTTTATGTAAGATCACTGCTTTGAAAGATGTTTCAGAAATTTGGTAACACGGCTCAGAGCAGACTCTAGAAATGAAACATGGACCTGAATTATTTACGTTAATGTTTTCTTATTTTTTCTGAGTGGATTCCTGCTCCCTTTACAGAGGTTGTAGTCTGATTGAAAACTCTGGCAAAGATTGACTGCTACTCTAGGAAAGTGTTAAGGTAGCAGAAGGTACTTTTGTTTCTATTGCCCAGTTTTGTCCTTTTTTTTTTTTGAGACGGAGTCTTGCAGTTGTTGCCCAGGCTTGAGTGCAATGGCGCGATCTTGGCTCACTGAAACCTCCACCTCCCGGGTTCCAGCAATTCTCCTGCCTCAGCCTCCTGAGTAGCTGAGATTACAGGCGCCCGCCACCATGCCCAGCTAATTTTTGTATTTTTAGTAGAGATGGGGTTTCAGCATGTTGGCCAGGCTGATCTCGAACTCCTGACCTCAGGTGATCCACCCACCTTGGCCTTCCAAAGTGCTGGGATTACAGGCGTGAGCCACCACTCCTGGCCCCAGTTTTGTACTTCTTTGCCTAGTTTGGGACTATGAACAAGAGGAAATGTAGCTTTGTTTGACTTCTGCCACTTCCTCTTTCCATTCTTCCATTTGGGTGGGTGTTCCGGTAGCTTGTGTTGAGAAATTTTAACTTCTTAATGTTTTGTATTATCAGCAGGCTTAAAGTATTTATTGTTGGCTTTCCTCAGGCTGGATTTTGATGATGATGGAGAAGGGAACAGTAAATTTTTGAGGTAAGAGACTGAAAAACTTTCCTTAGATGTCTGATATTAAAAATTAGTTTATGATCTTTATACTTCTGACTTGCAAATTTTTGTCCTTAGGTCTAAGGAGAGTACTTCATCCTAAAACTATAAGTATTCATATATCTCAGAAAATTTTTAAGCATTCCGTTAATATCTCTAGAGACTAAAGGACCTCAGTGAGGAGAGGACGGCATTTACAAACCCTCTGTATCAGTTCTCTACTACTTCATAGCCTAAAAAGAACAACAGTTCGTTATTTCTCAATTCTGTGGATTGACTGCATGTTTATTCTGCTTATCTCACCTAGACTCATTCATAAGACTGCATTCTCAGCTGGTCAGCTGAGAACTGGACTCAGCTGGGATGGCTAGGTATTTCTGTCTATGTGTTTTTTTACCCTCAAGGAGGCCAGACTGAATTTTTTCATGTGGTGATGGCTACAATCTACAGCACAAATCCCAGTGTGCAAGTGCTTATCAAGCCTCTGCTTATATGACATTTGCTTATGTCCCATTGGCCAAAGCAAGTCATATGTTCCAGGTGTGAGTGTGTGAGGGGGTTACACAAGGAAGTACATACTGAGAGGTGTAATTCATTGCTTGAGGTGTCATTAATCTGTGACTCTGTCATACCCTCTGACACCTGTTGACACCTCTTATAGGTAGCAGGAATTGGAATTTGTATTTTTTTGTTTTGTTTTTTTTTTGAGACGGAGTCTTGCTCTGTCGCCAGGAGTGCAGTGGTGCGATCTCGGCTCACTGCAACCTCCGCCTCCTGGGTTCTAGTGATTCTCCTGCCTCAGCCTCCCAAGTAGCCAGGACTACAGGTGCGTGCCACCATGCCCAGCTAATTTTTGTATTTTTTATTTTTTATTAATTTTTTTTTTTATTGATCATTCTTGGGTGTTTCTCGCAGAGGGGGATTTGGCAGGGTCATAGGGCAATAGTGGAGGGAAGGTCAGCAGATAAACAAGTGAACAAAGGTCTCTGGTTTTCCTAGGCAGAGGACCCTGCGGCCTTCCGCAGTGTTTGTGTCCCTGGGTACTTGAGATTAGGGAGTGGTGATGACTCTTAATGCGCATGCTGCCTTCAAGCATCTGTTTAACAAAGCACATCTTGCACCGCCCTTAATCCATTTAACCCTGATTGGACACAGCACATGTTTCAGAGAGCAGTGGGTTGGGGGTAAGGTCATAGATCAACAGCATCCCAAGGCAGAAGAATTTTTCTTAGTACAGAACAAAATGGAGTCTCCTATGTCTACTTCTTTCTACACAGACACAGCAACAATCTGATTTCTCTATCTTTTCCCCACATTTCCCCCTTTTCTATTCGACAAAACCGCCATCGTCATCATGGCCCATTCTCAATGAGCTGTTGGGTACACCTCCCAGACGGGGCGGCGGCCGGGCAGAGGGGCTCCTCACTTCCCAGAAGGGGCGGCCAGGCAGAGGCGCCCCCCACCTCCCGGACGGGGCGGTGGCGCCCCCCACCACCCTCCCGGACGGGGCGGCTGCCCGGCGGAGACGCTCCTCACTTCCCGGACGGGGTGGCTGCGGGGCAGAGGGGCTCCTCACATCTCAAGACGGGGCGGCTGCTGGGCGGAGGGGCTCCTCACTTCTCAGACGGGGCGGCTGCCGGGCGGAGGGGCTCCTCACTTCTCAGACGGGGCAGCCGGACAGAGACGCTCCTCACCTCCCAGACGGGGTCGCGACCGGGCAGAGGCGCTCCTCACATCCCAGACGGGGCGGCAGGGCAGAGGCGCTCCCCACATCTCAGAGGATGGGCTGCGGGGCAGAGACGCTCCTCACTTCCTAGACGGGATGGCGGCCGGGAAGAGGCGCTCCTTACTTCCCAGACTGGGCAGCTGGGCAGAGGGGCTCCTCACATCCCAGACGATGGGCGGCCAGGCAGAGATGCTCCTCACTTCCCAGACGGGGTGGCGGCCAGGCAGAGGCTGCAATCTCGGCACTTTGGGAGGCCAAGGCAGGCGGCTGGGAGGCGGAGGTTGTAGTGAGCCGAGATCACGCCACTGCACTCCAGCCTGGGCAACATTGAGCACTGAGTGAACGAGACTCCGTCTGCAATCCCGGCACCTCGGGAGGCCGAGGCTGGCAGATCACTCGCGGTTAGGAGCTGGAGACCAGCCCGGCCCACACAGCGAAACCCCGTCTCCACCAAAAAAATACGAAAACCAGTCCGGCGTGGCAGTGCGTGCCTGCAATCGCAGGCACTCGGCAGGCTGAGGCAGGAGAACCAGGCAGGGAGGTTGCAGTGAGCGGAGATGGCAGCAGTACAGTCCAGCTTCGGCTCGGCATCAGAGGGAGACCGTGGAAAGAGAGGGAGAGGGAGACTGTGGGGAGAGGGAGACCGTGGGGAGAGGGAGACGGAGAGGGAGAGGGAGAGGGCTAATTTTTGTATTTTTAGTAGAAACAGGGTTTCACCATGTTGGGCAGGATGGGCTCGATCTCTTGACCTCGTGATCCGCCCTCCTCGGCCTCCCAAAGTGCTGGGATTACAGGTGTGAGGAATTTGTATTTTTGAGTAGTTAATATTCTGGAGCTTTTAAAATGGACTATTTATTTGTTTGTTTTTTTGAGACAGAGTCTTCCTCTGTCGCCCAGGCTGGAGTGCAGTGGTGCAATCTTGGCTCACTACAACTTCTGCCTTCCAGGTTCAAGCGATTCTAGTGCCTCAGCCTCCTGAGTAGCTGGGACTACCACACCTGGCTAATTTTTGTATTTTTAGTAGAGATGGGGTTTCACCATGTTAGCCAGACCGGTCTTGAACTCTTGGTCTTAAGTGGTCCACCCGCCTCAGCTTCCCAAAGGGCTGGGGTTATAGGCATAAGCCACCATGTCCAGCCTATTTTCTTCTTATTTTTTTGAGACAGGGTCTTACTCTATCACTCAGACTGGAGTGCAGTGGCACAGTCTCGGCTCACTACAGCCTCGACCTCCAGGGCTCAAGCGATCCTCCCACCTCAGTCTCCCAAGTAGCTGGGTCTACAGGTGTGAGCCATAATACCTGGCTAATTTTAAAATTATGTTGCCCAGGCTGGTCTTAAACTCCTGTGCTCAAGCAGTCCTCCCACCTTGGCCTTCCAAAGTGTTGGGATTACAGGCATGAGCCACTGTACCTGGCCTGAAAATGGACTTTTTAATATATTGATGAAGGAGTTCTTTCAGAAAAGGGGGATATTCTTGCTGAAGACCAATTGCTTGTCTTGTTTTCAAGTAAGAAAAACAGTAAGACTCAAAAGGAAGAGAACTTTGACTGCAACCTGCTTTTTTTCTTTCCAGAGTTGAAAATATTACCCAGGTAGTCTGTACGTTGCTGAGTAACAGACAATTTGATAAAGGAGCCCAATGAAAAAAAAATGATTTGATTGTGTGGGTGCCCAGATTTAATATCATTTATTTATTTTCTTTCTTTCTTTTTTTTTGAGACTGATTTTCACTCTTGTTGCCCAGGCTGGAGTGCAATGGTATGATCTCGGCTCACCGCAACCTCTGCCTCCCAGGTTCAAGCGATTCTCCTGCCTCAGCCTCCCGAGTAGCTGGGATTACAGGCATGCACTACCACGCCCGGCTAATTTTGTATTTTTAGTAGAGATGGGGTTTCTCCATGTTGGTCAGGCTGGTCTTGAACTGCCGACCTCAGGTGATCCGCCCACCTCGGCCTCCCAAAGTGCTGGGATTATAGGCATGAGCCACCACGCCTGGCCCATTTCTTTTTCTTATTTGTTTGTTTTGTTAACTAAGTTTTTTCTTTAATTGGGAAAGTAATATAAGTGTATTTTATTACAGAAATTTCAGGCTGGGCCTGGTGGCTTACACCTGTAATCCCAGCACTTTAGGAGGCTGAGGTGGGTGGATCGCTTAAGCTCTGGAATTCAGGACCAGTCTGGGCAACATGGCAAAACTCCATCTGTACAAAAGATGTTACAAAAATTAGCTGGATGTGCTGGTGTGTGCCTAGTCTCAGCTACTCGGGAAGCTGAGGTGGGAGGGTGGTTTGAGTCCTGGAAGCAGAGATTGCAGTGAGCCAAGGTTGTGCCACTGCTCTCCAACCTGGGCGACCTTGCCTCAAAAAAGAAAAACAACAAAATTTCAAACAGTACAGAGTTATATATAGTGAAAGCACATCTTCGTTTTACTTTGGATCTTCAGAACTCCTTTTTTTTTTGAGAGGAGTCTCGCTCTTGTTGCCCACGTTGGAGTGCAGTGGTTCGATCCCTGCTCATTGCATCCTCCGCCTCCTGAGTTCAAGCTATTCTCCTGCCTCAGCCTCCTGAGTAGCTGGGATTACAGGCGCCTGCCACCATGCCCGGCTAATTTTTGTACTTTTAGTAGCGACAAGGTTTCGCCATGTTGGCCAGGCTGGTGTCTCAAACTCCTGATCCACTCGGCTCGACCTCCCAAAGTGCTGGGATTACAAGTGTGGGCCACTGCCCCCAGCCTGGACCTTCAAAACTCTTTAGACAACTACAGTTTCCAGTTTGTTGAGTATCCTTCCAAAAATAGTGTATATACAATTGTATATAAATGTGTATGTGTGAGCATACACACACTTACCTCCTCAGTTTTTTTTGCACAAAGGATGTCCATATTGTAAATTACTTGCCATTTTTTAGTTTTATAATGCTTCATACAGTTAATAGCATCTATCTTCTTTTTTTATAGTAACATTTAAAGTTAAGGCTCATATTTCTGGCTACTCTCTAGATGAACTTTGCCAAATACTCTTGAAAACAACAACCGTGACTTGGCCATCATAAAGAAATAGTTGCGAGTGGAAGTATAATTCTCTAAGAGGTCTCTTGAGACTTAATGAGTCTCAATAAATGTGAAGAAGGGAAGAGATTTCAATTTCTGGAGAAGATAGACTTTTTCAAACAGCTTTATTGAGAATTCCTCCTATTGAGAATCCTGAATTATAATGATACATGCTATTAGTGGAACTTCACTGTGTGTATGAAAGATATGAGGGTAACCACTAGTCTTTTTTTATACCCGTGAATTAGCTCTAACCCTGAGTCATTGCTTCCATAAAATCCAGTAGTCACAGCTACATGCTGATCCAAAGAGAGGTTCGTTTGTCCTTTTCCTAACCATAAAAAAAGACTATCATAGTTTATCTTACCAAGTCGGGTTGTTGTGCCTGAGAAAAGCACTGCCAAATTCCCTTTCCCCCTTCTTTTTTTTTTTTTTTTTTTGAGACGGAGTCTCGCTCTGTTGCCACAAATGCAGTGGCGTGATCTCAGCTCACTGCAACCTCCGCCTCCCAGGTTCAAGTGATTCTGCTGCCTCAGCCTCCCAAGTAGCTGGGACTATAAGCACGTGCCACCACACCCAGCTAATTTTTGTATTTTTAGTAGAGACGGGGTTTCACCATGTTGGCCAGAGTGGTCTGGATCTCTTGACCTCGTGATCTGCCCAGCGTTGGCCTCCCAAAGTGCTGGGATTACAGGCGTGAGCCACTGCGCCCAGCCTCCCCCTTCTTTTTTCTGGGTATATATATACAAAATAATCGAAGGCAGAATCTTGAAGAGATATTTGCACACTCATGTTTATTGGCCCATTTTGCGCAATAGATAAGAGGTCGAAGTAACCGAAATGTCCACTGACAGATGAGTGGATACAGAAAATGTAGTATGTACATACAAGGGAATATTATTCAGCCTTAAAAAGAAAGAACCTGTCATATGCTGCAAGATGGATGAATCTTAAGGACATTATACTGAAAGAATAAGCCAATAACAAAAAGACAATTACTGTATGATTCCACTTACATGAGGTATCTACAAGTAGTCAAATTCATAGACACAGAAAGTAAAATGGTGGTTGCTAGGGGTTGGGGTGAAGGAGAAATGAGAAAATGGTGTTTGATGAGTATAGAGTTTCAGTTAGTTGCAAAATGAAAAAGTTCTAGATATCTGTTGCACAACAATGTGAATATGGTTAGCACTACTCAACTGTACACTTAAAAATGGTATACAGTAAATTTTATGTGTTTTTTACCAGAATTGGAAAAAAAACCCAAAACTAACCCCTTACTTTAGAATTGGGCTGACAGGCCAGTCAGCTGTGTTGTCATTAGATCATCATCTTTTTTTGGTGTGTCTGGTAAGGGTAATGGAAATACCAGAAACCTGACAAATAATAGTTGTGGGTCTTTTAAGTTCTATGGGGTGCTGCTGTTATTTCTATCACTTTGTGATGCTTTTCCATTGGCTTTTTTTCTATTGAATATTTCCACCCCTTTCTAGTTTACTTTTCAGAGTGAAATAGATGTAACAAGTGTAATGCTTTGAAACAATCCTTTTTCTCTCCTTCAGGTGTGATGATGATCAGATGTCTAACGATAAGGAGCGGTTTGCCAGGTAATATTGTAGTAGGTAATATATTGTAATATATAATATGATCCATGTTGTAGAACCAGACAATCCTAGCATATTGACTTAATTTTTTCTGGATGAGACGGAATTTCTCTGTTTAATATCTTTCCTATTTGGAAGTATGTGAAACTTAGTATTATAACTGTCATTTATGTTCAGGTGACATGGCTTCAAACTGGCAGTATATTTTATACAGTGTTTTTCTGTGTATGTGATAACTAAAGCAATGTGCTTGCAAGGTTTCCATAGGAGCACAAATTATGGATTTTGTGCTTGCATTTATTATTAAATGGATCTACAAAAATAGGAATACAGATAATGGTTCTGTAATTAATTTATTTATTTTGAGACAGAGTCTTGCTCTGTTGCCCAGGCTGGAGTGCAATGGCGCCATCTCGGCTCACTGCAACCTTCACCTCCCGGGTTCAAGCGATTCTCCTGCCTCAGCCTCCTGAGTAGCTGGGATTATAGGCCCCTGCCACCACGCCCGGCTAATTTTTGTATTTTTAGTAGAGATGGGGTTTCACCATGTTGGTCAGGGTGATCTTGAACTCCTGACCTTGTGATCTGCCCGCCTCGGCCTCCCAAGGTGCTAGGATTATAGGTGTGAGCCACCGCACCCGGCCTATTTTATTTTTTTGAGACAGAGTCTCACTCCATCGCCCATGCTGTAGTACAGTGGTGTAATCTCAGCTCACTGTAACCTCTGCCTCCTGGGTTCAAGCTGTTCTTCCACCTCAGCCTCCCTAGTAGCTGGGAATATGGGCATGTGCCACCATGCCTAGCTAATTTTTGTAATAATTTTTTTTAGCAGAGATGGGGTTTCACCATGTTGGCCAGGCTTGTCTCGAACTCCTCACCTCAAGCGATTCACCCACCTCAGCCTCCCAGAGTGCTGGGATTACAGGTGTGAGCCACTGTGCCTGGCCTATTATTTTATTTTAATATATGTATATTTTTTAGAGACATTGTTTTCATTGTGTTTCCCAGGCTGGAGTACAGTGGCATGATCATAGCTCACTGCAGCCTCAAACTCTGGGGTTTCAGTGATCCTCCTACCTCAGTTTCCCAAATATTGGGATTATATGCATAGCCACCATGCCTGGTTGGTCCTGTTTTTTTAAAAATGACGGTAAGAGGCCAGGAGTGGTGGCATATGCCTGTAATTCCAGCACTTTGGGAGGCAGAGGCAGGTGGATCACTTGAGGTCAGGAGTTCAAAACCAGCCTGGCCAACATGGTGAAACCCCATCTCTACTAAAAATATAAAAATTAGCCAGGCATCATGGTGGGCACTCATAATCCCAGCTACTCTAGAGGCTGAGGCATGAGAATTGCGTGAGCCCGGGAGGTGGAGGTTGCAGTGAGCAGAGATGGCACCATTGCACTCCAGCCTGGGTGACAGCAAGATTTTGTATCAGAAAAAAAAAAAAAAGACAGTAAGGAAACAGTTTTTGTGACAAGTAAAGTTTTGATTGAAAAAAAATTTGTTTAAATTACCTATCAAGATGATGAAATATACTTTTTTTATTAAATTCTTAACTCAAATGTCAGTTTTCTTTTTAGAAAGTTTTTATTAAATATTAGGCAATACATTATTTCTTTTTTAAAAATTAAGTTTGTAGCTACCTCAGAAAGATGAATAATTCGTTATTTCAAAATCCAGTGATTAACTGAGCACTTAGCACTTAGAATTTGTTCGTTGCTGATGCTCCTGGTCTTGGGAACATACTTTAAGAACCATTGATGTAGAGAGATTACAAATATCAGGGGAAGTAGTTAAAAACTATTCTGGAGTGATGAGATGCAATCTCAGGCTTTGAATTAGAGGGTATTATATAAAATGCATTGTAGGGATATTTCTCTGGTAGCAGTTATAGAATTGATTAAAGGGATGGACTGTTAGACTGTAGGGAGGTAGATAGGAAGCTGTTGCAATAATAAGACAGCTATAAAACCATGAGGGCCTGGGCTAGAGTGGCAGTGGTAACAGGAAAGGAGTGAAGTTAAGAGGTTTTTGAAGAATAATTTGTTTATCAAAACTAATTGAAATAAATATTTGTAAAGTCTTTAGGACGTGAACCATCTCTAAAATGAGAAGTTAATCATAGATACTTGGAGGATAGTTTTTCAAGCTTCATTGAAAAGTCAGGCCATCAGTTATTATTGGCAGTATCTTGATGAAATTTCAAAAAGCCATGAAAACATCGCATGAATGATTTTGGTTTTCATTTGTCCTGCTTAATGTGCATATATTTCATTCAGGAATACTGAGGTGGATTAGGGATTGTGGATCTGTAGTAGTAGGGGTAGTAGAAATAGGAATTTTAGATGCTTAACTTTTTTTTTAAATAACAGAATTCATTCATATGATTTGTTAAGGTAGTGCCCCTCACATATCCTCCTTGGGATATAAAGGGTCTTAAAAGCTGAAAACTTTTTGAAAAACTTTTGGGAATATGCATAGCCACCATGCCTGGTTAGTCTTGTTCTTTTAAAAATGACAGTAAGAGGCCGGGAGTGGTGGCTTATGCCTGTAATTTCAGCACTTTGGGAGGCAGAGGCAAAAGTTGCTCAACTTTTTGAAAAAAAAGAAGTTTGTAGTTTGTTAAGGAACTATATAGAAGAAATAACCCAAGGAATGTAAAACTCTAAACTGCTGACTATCACTCAGTTCTCCTTCTCTTGTCATCAGAATATACGCGTAAATTTTTACATTCTTCTTCATTGTTACTGTGTTATTTTCTGCCTATTGACCATTTTATAAAAACATTCCCATATATTGATAAGGTTATTATATTTGTCATTTTTAATAGCTAAATAATCTTTTAGCTTGTTAACCTGTCATACTTAGACATTTTATTCAGGGCCTCTTTATCTATATAAATATATTTAAAATGGAATTGACACATTCCTGACACAATGGCCTGCCAACACCTTGCTATTTCCTCAGTTGCCACCCATCATTACAGTATCTCAGTTTTCTGGAAAAATTTAGTGATGGTTCTTTGTATCCTTCTCCAGTGGAGAGGGAATTGTTACTTTTGATCCATTCCTGTGTGGCTATACTGCAGAGAAATGGCAAAAGGACTGAATCAAAGTTAATAATTATTTTAGGAACAAATCAATAATAGAAGATATGCCAGAAACCTACCTCTTAGAGTTATTTATATAATTTCTCCAGTGAAATCTGGTTGGTTATTTTGTCACTGTGTGGCACGTGCATGTGTTGTTTGTGTGAGAGGGAGAGAGATTATATTTGTCATCACTTGTTTGATAGTATCATCTTTAATTTACTCTGTCTTTAATTTTTTCATTATAGAATAGCACATGTGGATATCATTTTCTTTCCAGATTGGGAACAGTGCATGAAAATGGTATTCCTGAATTCCCTTGGTTGGTTCTTGTTCAGACTCTGTATATCTTTGGTCCCTACAGAGATCGATTGGCAAAATGCTTTCTGTGTTTAGATCATGTTAATTTACTATATATTGGCTTTGCTTTTATGTTGACCTTTAATCTTGTAAGTTACTTTTTCTTTATCCTAACAGATGGCTTTGTAGAGTTACAGGCAAGGTTCCTGCCTATAATTCCATTTCCCTCCTCTCTTCTCTGCATCTGTTTAGTTCTATATCCTTTTCTCTCTTCTTTCTCCTTTTCTTTTTTTTTCCTCCCTCCATTTCCTCTCCCTCCCTCCTTCCTTTTTCCCTTCCTCCCTCCCCCCTTCCTTCCTTCTTTTTTATTTTAATTTTAGCTTAGTTCATTAATTCTATTTTTAGGTCGGATGATGAGCAGAGCTCTGCGGATAAAGAGAGACTTGCCAGGTAGGAGAACAGTGTCTTTTAGCATGATGAAGCAGATGATGCTGCTTTTTCTATCCTTTTTCTTACTCTTTCTTTTCTTCCCCTTTCTCTTTGTATTTTTCCTTATCTGTGGCAAGAGAGGACAAGATTTTTTAGAAGTTTGAGTGTAACAGGAACTTTGGCTTCCCCCATCAGAAAGTGGGTGAGTTGAGGGAACTTTGCTTAGGGATTTAAGAAATTGCTATTAGTTTTAAGTTTTTTTTTCTTTTTCTCTTTATGTCAGTACTAAGTTTCACAGAACAAAAAGCTCTTAGAAGGAATGCAACTGTGCCAGTTGGTGCTTTAACAGGGAAATACTCTTTTTATCAGAAAACCAATAAATATATCTGTATTGGTGATTAGTTCCCAGTATTTAGGCCTCAGCATTTACTCCACACCTCTAGGAAACTCACACCTATTTTCCTATGAAGACTCACAGCCTAGATTATTCTCACAACAGAACTAGTGTTGCTTTGGTGACCGAATCCTTTCTTGTGGTAGTTTTCTAGAAAAGTTTTAGTTTCCTTGATGTGGCTATTTAAAAGACCAAGTTTCTGTACTTACGTGTCAGAAATCTGTCAGATACTAGGAAGATGAGTGCTTTATGTTTGAGAATAGAATTTTATGTCTTAGGCAAAGTGTAACTAAATATGGGCCTATGTGGAGAGACCCTTTTTGCCATTTAGAAAGGAGACTCTAGAATTCTCTTTGGAGACTGTTGTTTGTAATGTAAAAATACTGCAGAAGAAATATGCATAGACTTTTCTGTTTTCTAGTATCTGTGATTTGGGGGTGACTTAGGAAATAGATCATTGATGCCAATACCCATTTTTACTATATTCCCCCTTTTTTCTACTATTTCCTCTTTAATCTGGGTCACAAACTCATTTTGCTGACAGTTTAACTCGAGCTTCTTACTAACCCTTTCACTGTTCAGAAAATGGATTTGGCATGATGTGGTGGAGAAAACATTGTATTGGGAAGAGAGCAGCCTGGGGAAAGTCACTTACCTACTTGACCTCCCTTTGCTCTTCTCAGAAAAAAGAGATTTATGTTAGATTTTTAATTTTCTTTCTTTCTTTTTTTTTTGGACAAAGAACTTTTGTTCAAGTAGAATTCTTAAGTGGTAACAGAAATAAATAAAAGAGATAAAGCAGGCCGGGCGCAGTGGCTCATGCTTGTAACCCTAGCACTTTGGGAGGCCGAGGCAGGCAGATCACGAGGTCAAGAGATGGAGAATATCCTGGCCAACTTGGTGAAACCGCGTCTCTACTAAAAATAAAAAAAAAAAGCTGGGCGTAGTGGTGTGCGCCTGTAGTCCCAGCTACCTGGGAGGCTGAGATAGGAGAATTGCTTGAACCCAGAAGGCGGAGGTTGCGGTGAGCCGAGATCCCGCCACTGTACTCCAGCCTGGGTGACAGAGCAAGACTCCATCTCAAAAAAAAAAAAAAAAAAAAAAAAGAAGAGAGATAAGGCAAATATTTGAGTAGAAGCAGAAATGCAGCATGTTGCATGATTATCTCCTTGAGGCATCCCCATGGAGGACACTGAGAAACTTAATGGGCTTTAAAAAATTCCTGTTGGAAAACTGCTGGATTATTCCTGTTAACAGTGATATCTTTCTGTCTTAATTTTGAGGAAGTCAGTGTTGGAGCTGTGGTCTATTTACCTGGGTGAGATTCCAATTGTCTTGCCAGACCTTTAATCATCCTCCTCTCCATTCCACTCCTCCAGTTAACTTCATCCCAGACTGGGGACCCATATGGGACTTTTAGTGGATGGTGTATCTTAAGTCTTGTAAGAAGTTTAGTGCACTGGCAGCACACCCAGATAAAGAAGGTAGGACTTTGTGCATTAATGGGCCAAATAAAACTTCAAAATCTTCAAATTCTGCCTTTTAATGTTGCAAATAAGAGAGAGGCTTACCATATTTTATAGACCAAGGAAATCTATACTATCAATTCTTGTATCAGCTATGGAGCCACATACTTGAGTTGGCAAAAATTGGTCCTTTTATTTTCTGGCCTTTAAATAGTTGAATTAGTAAGCATGGGAGTTAACCAAGCTGAGGTTATATGTTCCATAGGAACTTAAGTGAGTAAAATCAGCATTTAAAAATACTATCTTTTTTTTTCTTTTGTTTTTTGTTTTTTTTTTGAAATGGAGTCTCGCTCTGCCACCCAGGCTGAAGTGCAGTGGTGTGATCTCAGCTCACTGCAACCTCCTCCTCCCAGATTCAAGTGATTCTCCTGTCTCAGCCTCCCAAGTAGCTGGGATTACAGATGCATGCCACTGTGCCCTGCTAATTTTTGTATTTTTAGTAGAGACAGGATTTCACCATGTTGGCCAGGCCGATCTCGAACTCCTGGCCTCAAGTAATCCACCTGCCTCCGTCTCCCAAAGTGCTGGGATTATAGGCATGAGCCACCATGCCTGACCTGTCGTTTCTTAAAACAGCTTTTGTTCTGAGGGAGTGGTAATTTACAAAGGATGTGAAGTTGCCAGGAAATAGGGGGAAGGGAATTACATTATCTTGTTCTCTGTCTGCCTTATTAGTTCTGTTTCATGCTTGCTTTGCATGAGAAGGTTGGCAAACCTTATTTTAACTGCTGAGACTTAAGCATCACTAAATCTGAATACCACATTCTTCAGCAGCACACTTGGTATCCATATCACTCTCCCTGCTACCAAATGACCAGATGTGACCACCTGGATGGGGCTTCTCTTTCTTTCCATGCAGGGAAAATCACAGTGAAATTGAACGGCGGCGACGGAACAAGATGACAGCCTACATCACAGAACTGTCAGATATGGTACCCACCTGTAGTGCCCTGGCTCGAAAACCAGACAAGCTAACCATCTTACGCATGGCAGTTTCTCACATGAAGTCCTTGCGGGGAACTGGCAACACATCCACTGATGGCTCCTATAAGCCGTCTTTCCTCACTGATCAGGTCTCTGGGACTTACAGTTCTGAGAGAGTCTGGAATCTGGGTGAATCTCTTGAAAGTTTTCATTTTTTGGACAAGAATTCAGCTTTTCAGGAAGAAGTCAGACAATGGGAAAATGAATTTCAGTCCTTGGCTATAACATTAATTAGCATTGGGACAATGAGAAGTAGAGAAGAGTTGTGAAAACTATTTAATAAGCTAATAAGTATTAATATTTGAGAACTTGACTCATGAATATAGCATATAGGATGGAAGAAGAACAGTGGAATCACAGAGGAAATGACTATGTCCATGGAACCAATTTTCTTTCTTGCCTTTAGGGTTATAGAAGATGGAAGAAATCTATTTCTTATCCCTGAAGCAGCTTCTAGTTTTAGTAATAGAATGAATCTGTCCCACCTTTGGTGATAGAAGAACTGAGAGTCTAATTGTTGCTTAGGGATGTGCTCTGTTACATGTGATCACTATGAAAAAAAGAAGGTGTAAACATTTTCTGCCTTTCAGGAACTTCATCTGAATATAAGTATGTGAGTGGCAGGATATCACAGAAAATAACAGGAAAATGCATAAAGAGAGGAATTGTATTTTTTAATTAGTAATTTTATGTGGGACTAGATAGACATACTGAAGGGATGGCTAAAGTGAATAGAATGGCTAGACTTGAGTGAGGATGGTTAGGGAAGACTTCTGAGGGTAAGGAAGCCATGTTCTATTTTGGTTATTAAAATAACATGATCATTGCAGAAAAATTTGGAAAATGTAGGAGGTATAAGGAAGAAAAAAATTTACTTCAGTATCAATCAAGTATTCCCTTAATGCCACCAATTTAATCAAATGATTAGAAAGAAGGAGAGAATATAGTTTGAGAAAATGGAATAAGAATTTTCCAAATAGGATGGTCTACTTAAAACTACATACTTTGTAGCTATATACATTGAAATCGTTAATATGTTCTAACAGTACATGTGCAAGTATTCAACAGACTCCAGTTATGCACCTTTTGCGGGCAAACCAGGTGTGTTGTGCTGTGAGAAATAGAAAGAATTGTAAGACAAATGGTTTTCTGGTGGAAACAGACATGTAAATAAATAAATTAAACATAGAACTAGTTCTATAATAGAAGTGCTGTAATGAATCCTGTAAAATGCAGATATGGAAAATGAGTTGGGGAGTAGTGTTGTGGATTTTGGGAAGCACTTGAGCAAAAACCTAGAAGTGTGGAATAATTGGGTTATGCAAAGAAAGTCAAGTGGTTTAGCATGTTTTTGGTAGATAATAGGAAGGTAGGCTGGGATCTAATGATGGAATGTTTAGGTGTTAAAGAATTTAGATTTTAGGCCGGGCGCGGTGGCTCACGCCTGTAATCCCAGCACTTTGGGAGGCCGAGGCGGGCGGATCACGAGGTCAGGAGATCGAGACCATCCTGGCTAACACGGTGAAACCCCGTCTCTACTAAAAATACAAAAAATTAGCCGGGCGTGGTAGTGGGCGCCTGTAGTCCCAGCTACTCGGGAGGCTGAGGCAGGAGAATGGCGTGAACCCGGGAGGTGGAGCTTGCAGTGAGCCGAGATCGCGCCACTGCACTCCAGCCTGGGCGACAGAGCAAGACTCCATCTCAAAAAAAAAAAAGAATTTAGATTTTAATTTTTATGCAGTGGGGAGACATAAAAAATGTATTAGATCTGGTAGCATTTTAAGGATTGATTGAAAGCAGGGCGACTACTTAATTAGTTTTGGTAAAAGATGACTAGGACAGTGACAAAGCATTGGAAAGTAGAATTGATAAAACTGAATTATCACTGGAATGTGAGAGAATAGTTAGATTTTGAGGCTTCTAGCTTGGGAGGATGCTGTTAAGAATATTGGAAGAGCACGGCAGGTTTTTTTTTTTAAGAGGGAAATAATGATTCAGGTTTTGGGATGTTGATGTTGAGTTGCTGGTAGAATATTTATGAATGTTTTACAGATACTTGAAGTTCAAGTCTGCTGAAAGCTCAGGAAAAAACATTAGTCAGGTCTAAGGCTATAGACTTGGTTATTATTTCGTAGTGGGGAAGAGTGAATATGGTTTCCCAGGAAGAAAGTATGGTATTAATAAAGAGGGCTTAAGATGAACTTTGGAAATGTCTACATTTAAGACTTGAACAAAGGAAAGGAAGTCTGAAACAGAAGAGGAAGCAAAAATTGGAGTACAGTCTCATAGAAGAAGGTAGGGAAAAATAAAATTTAAAGGATAAGATGGACGACATTGTCACATTCTGCAGAGAGGTTGAATAAAGTGATGAAGACCCAGGAAAAGGGACTTGAATTGGTAATTAGGAGGACATTAGTAACCTCCTTAAAAATATATGTATGCTGTTCCTGGCAGAACAAAAACCAAACCAAACAGAAAAACAGTAGTTTAGAGTGAGAGTGAAGTGGGATTGAGAAATAATTGAAAGGTAAGAGGATAAAGCCAGTAAATATAACATTATTCTTAGTATAAGCTTGCTGCTGAAAAAGAGAGATGAGGTGGGTCAAATTGAGGGAAGATTTATCTAGAATTGAGAAAACTTGATCATTTTTATAGGCCTGAAGGGAAAGAGAGAAAGTGGGAATATTTGTCAAGCAAGATCCTAAAAAGAGACCAGAGAGGATGGAATTAAGAAGTCAATTATTGTTCATGGTAAGCCTTTTTTTTTTGAGACAGGGTCTCTTGCTCTGTCGCTCAGGCTGGAGTGTGGTGGTATGATCTCTGCTCACTGCAACCTCTGCTTCCCAGGCTCAGGTGATCCTCCCACCTCAGCCTCCGGAGTAGCTGGGACTACAGGCGTGTGCCACCACACCTGGCTAGTTTTGTTTTTGTTTTTGTTTTGTTTTGTTTGTTTGTTTGTAAAGATGGAGTTTTGCCCCGTTGCCTAGGCTGGTCTTGAACTCCTGGACTCAAGTGACCCTCCCACTTTGACCTCCCAAAGTGCTGGGATTACCGGCGGGAGCCGCTGTGCCTAGCCCAAGCCTTTTTATTCTTCTTGAATCCTGAGATAGAGAGGAAGAGGTGGATAGTGACATAGAGAAAGTGAGGAAACATGTATTAGAAAAAACTTTCTTATCGATGAACTACATTTAGGGTGGAAACCTGTGGCTGTGGATCAGGTGTGAACCAGCAGTTGCTTACGGAGAGATGCATGTGGCCTGAAGTGTCTTACTTCTTCCTGTGAATAGAAATACTTGTTTTTTCAGAGTAAAATATTAACTTCTATTTCTTTTCCTTGCGCAGGAACTGAAACATTTGATCTTGGAGGCAGCAGATGGCTTTCTGTTTATTGTCTCATGTGAGACAGGCAGGGTGGTGTATGTCTCTGACTCCGTGACTCCTGTTTTGAACCAGCCACAGTCTGAATGGTTTGGCAGCACACTCTATGATCAGGTGCACCCAGATGATGTGGATAAACTTCGTGAGCAGCTTTCCACTTCAGAAAATGCCCTGACAGGTGAGAGTTATGTGGATGGGAAATGAATGAGAAGTCCTTTCTTGTTTTTTTCCTGAGACTTAAGAGATGTTTTAGCTGTTAAATTGGTTTGTTGACTCTGGCAAGGCTTCAAGAATTTTCTGCTTTAATGAATATAGTCAGTTCTTTTTATCCATATGAGATTATCTACTTTGTGGCTCAGCCTTAGAAAATATTTCATTGGTGATAATATTTTACATTTATCTTAATATTGGTGTAAATAGAACAGTAAAAGCCAAACCTACAATACTTTTTTTTTTTCTGTTCTGAAAGAATTATCCATGTTTTTATCTCATTTGTATGGATAATTATCTGGTATTTTTTCTACCTCCTGGTGCTTGGCTTTGTGCTAGGTTCAATGATAACAGCTTTTTATTCTATAGATATGGTTATTGGTCAATGTATAAGGTGTTTTCTGTTGTTGTTGTTGTTTGTATCTGTACTGTTGTTCTTTTTTTCTCCCCTATTTTATTATGTTCAGTCTTTTGGCCAGAGTTTGACTAGAGGAAACAAGTCATATCTATTCTTGAGCAACTCTAGAAAAAAATTTAAAGTGGAAGCAGGCCGGGCGCGTTGGCTCACGCCTGTAATCCCAGCACTTTGGGAGGCCGAGGCGGGCGGATCACGAGGTCAGGAGATCGAGACCATCCTGGCTAACACGGTGAAACCCCGTCTCTACTAAAAATACAAAAAATTAGCCGGGCGTGGTAGTGGGCGCCTGTAGTCCCAGCTACTCGGGAGGCTGAGGCAGGAGAATGGCGTGAACCCGGGAGGTGGAGCTTGCAGTGAGCCGAGATCGCGCCACTGCACTCCAGCCTGGGCGACAGAGCAAGACTCCGTCTCAAAAAAAAAAAAAAAAAAAAAGTGGAAGCAGATAAAAACTGGTAGTTAAAATGCAAGAAATTTCAATATACTCATATTAGTGTTGTTGATCTTTAGTTTTCCTCCTTTTTTCCCACCCAAAAAAGAGACAGGGTCTCTCTCTTGCCTAGGCTGGGGTACAGTGGCGCATCATAGCTTACTGTAATCTTGAACTCTTCTGGGCTCAGTAATCTGCCTGCTTACAGCTTCTTGAGTAGCTAGGAGTAGTTCATGTCACCACACTTGACCAATTTTTAAATTTTTTGTAGAGACAGTTTCTGTCTGTTGCCCAGACTGGTCTCAAACTCCTGGCCTTCAGCATTCCTCCTCCCATCTTGGCTTCTCAAAGGGCTGGGATTACTGGCATGAGCCACCACACTTGACCAGTTTTCCCCTCCTTTATGTTTTTATGATTTCATTTTTCTAGTTCTTCCTTTTCCCCAAAAGTTGTTCTTCGTTTCTGTATAATAAAGAAGACAAACAGATCTATATGTTTCTATAACATATAAAATTAACTTGGTTTTTTTCTTTTTAAAATTTTTTTTTATTCTTTTTTTTTTTTTTTTGAGACAAGGTCTTGCTTTATTGATGAGGCTAGAGTACAGTGACTCTTCACAGGCACAGTCATAGCACACTACAGCCTCAAACTCCTGCCCTCAAGCAGTCCTCCTGCCTCAGCCTCCTGATTAGCTGGGACTACAGAAAAGTACTTGTTTTTCAACCAATGACATTTACTCTGTATGTATGTCTGTATGTGTATACAGATAATCAGCTATGAGAATATAGCCTTGCCTCTTGTTTTCTACTACTACTTTCCACTCCTACTTTTCCTTGCACAATGTTATTTTCAGTGCTGCCTTTGAACTTAAGAGTGAGATTCATTGATGATAATTGAAGTATTTTAGGCTTGAAAAAAAATTCATCTCCTGCTTGGTCAGTTCTGTTATAAGCAAGGAGATTAAGGGCATGAATAGGATGCTTACTTATCTTTGCCTTCAGTATCTCTCCCCCTCTTCCCCACACACAAAAATGCACTCCAGACTGCTCTTCACATCTTCCTTCAGGGCGTATCCTGGATCTAAAGACTGGAACAGTGAAAAAGGAAGGTCAGCAGTCTTCCATGAGAATGTGTATGGGCTCAAGGAGATCGTTTATTTGCCGAATGAGGTGAGTGTCAAGCTGAGGATTGTGATTTGGTATAGGAAGATCAAGAGCTGAGAGTTTTATTTCTGTCAGAGTTAAGTTGGATTAGCTCCAGTGGATTAAATTTAACTCTCCATACCCAGATGGATTGTAACACAGAATAAAGTATTTGGTAAGGGAACTAACGTTTCTGAACTTGCCAGACACTATGATAGGTGCTTTATATCTGTCATCTTATTTTATCCTCACAATTGCCCTGTAGTGTAAGATTGATGGTTACCATTTTGCAGATGGAAAAACAGATATAAAGAAATGAACTTGGCCAGGTGCAGTGGCTCAAGCCTGTAATCCCAGCACTTTAGGAGGCTGAGGCGAGTGGATCACCTGAGGTCAGGAGTTTGAGACCAGCCTGGCCAACATGGTGAAACCCCATCTCTACTAAAAAAAAAAAACAACAAAATTAGACGGGCATGGTGGCGTGTGCCCATAATCCCAGCCACTCGGAGGCTGAGGCAGGACAATTGCTTGAACCCAGGAGGTGGAGGTTGCAGTGAGCCGAGATTGTGCCATTACACTCCAGCCTAGGCAAAAAGAGTGAAACTCTGTCTCAAAAAAAAAAAAAAAAAAAAGAAAAAGAAAAAGAAATGAATTTCCCACTGTTACATACTGTTTGATACAGGATTTTGTTTTAATTCATAGTAGTCCTACTACAAAACCTACTTTTTCCCTGTTACAACACAAGGCAATATCCATTTACTCAGACCATTTCTTCTTTTTTTTTTTTTTGGTTAGAAATTTGAGACTTCCTGTGTCTTTCAGTAGGTGTTTAGTGTTTATAAATTATATATTGTACATTTTAGGATTCTGTAGAAAATATGGTGGTCCTTTCTATACAGGTACAAAAGGCATCTCAGGGTCACAAAGTTCAGGCTATATAATGGAAATTGACTACATTGTACTGAGAGGATAGTTGCTGGAAATTACGGGTAGGATATTAAAGGTTTGCTTGGAGAGGCACAAAATTGAACATTATGTGGTTTAGTGATTTATTTTTATTTTTATTTATTTATTTTTTTGAGACAGAGTCTTGCTCTGTTGCCCAGGCTGGAGTGCAGTGGCATGATCTTGGGTCATTACAACCTCTACCTCCTGGGTTCAAGCGATTCTCATGCCTCAGTTTCCTGAGTAGCTGGATTGCAGGCGCATGCCACCACAGCTGGCTAATTTTTGTGTTTTTAGTAAAACAGTGTTTCACCATGTTGGCCAGGCTGACCTCAAACTCTTGACCTCAAGTGACTCGCCTGCATCAGCCTCCCAAAGTGCTGAGATTACGGGCCTGAACCACTGCACCCAGCGTGTAATTTAGAGTAGCTTCTAGACCCAGACGGCTGGATTTTGTTTTAATCCATATTCTATGGATTTGAATTCTAGCTTTGATGCTATCTTCTGAAACCTTGGATGATTACATGACTACATTGTGCTTTGATTTCATCATCTCACATTGGCGATAATGTTAATACTGACTTTATAAAGTTGTTATGAAGATTAGATGAATTAATATATGTAAAGATATTTAGAACAGAGCATGACACATATTAACCCTATGTAAGTTTTATTTTTGTTTTAAAGGATAGGGAGAGGGAAAGTAGCATTGGCAGGAGTATCCCAATTTGTGGACATGGCTAATGCAAAGACATAGGCAAGAGCAAGATAATAATAAACTGTAGCAATTACATTAAGTTGTGATTAATGTAGAGCAGGAGTAAGCAAACCACAGCCCTTTATTTGTAAATAAAGTTTTATTGGAACATAGCCATGCCCATATTTTTACATATTATCTATGGCTATTTTCATGCTATAATGCTAGAGTTGACTAGTTGCAACAGACTTTCTGGCCCACAAAGCTGAAAATATTTACTATCTGGTCCTTTACAGAAAAAACTTGCCAACTCTTGTTGAGAATGTTTGCATATGAAGAACATATGAAACATTTTGACTTCAAATTCTAAAAGTTTTAGAAATACTAAACTTGACCTATCTTTATCCTTCATTATTAGTAGCATTACCAATTTTCTATGTCTGGTTGTATCCAGAGCCTGTTATTCTGCTATTACTGTGGAAAGTTCTTTGATAGGGCAGTCTGATTGCTTTTAATCTCTTTATTCCTTGAAACAGGTGTGGCAGTAGCTCTGTGGACCCAGTTTCTGTGAATAGGCTGAGCTTTGTGAGGAACAGATGCAGGTGAGATCCTAAGTGGTGAAAACCAAAGGGATGGCCAAATACCTGCAGAGATCATCACATTTTTACCTGTCTTACTGTAGTCGTTCCTTCAGCAGCTCTCACTTGCATCCCTTACCTCCCACTTACATCCCTTACCTCCCACTTACTTTTTTTCTGGCAATATTTTCCTAAACTTCTAAAACTTCTCTTGAAAATCCTGTTTAAGGAAGTTGCTATGCTATTTTACCTACTTTCCTCCTACTGCATACCTTTTGGTTACTTTACTTTGGCAAGGGTAAAAATGTGGCGGTCATTTTTGGGTGGGAAAGATGATTATCCTGTTTTCTAAACTCCTAAGAGCGTAAACTTAAAAGTACTAAGCCAGCATTGCCCTTTGAGTTTTACGGGTAGATTTTTTTTTTTTTTTTTTTCAAACTCCTGTAACTCTTCTAGGAATGGACTTGGCTCTGTAAAGGATGGGGAACCTCACTTCGTGGTGGTCCACTGCACAGGCTACATCAAGGCCTGGCCCCCAGCAGGTAAGAAAGTGAAATAGTAAATATTTCCCCTTGGTACAGTTGGTTCCTCACAGAGTCCATGAAAGCTAATATTTATTATATACCTGGTATATGAAATGTACTTTTGTATAAGATGAAAGAAAATAGGAAAAGAAAATGTACAATCCTTCCCTTCCATTATTGAGCTTTTATTCCAGTTGAGGAGATAGATAACTCAGGCTGGAAAATGATTCAGTATTGGCTGTGTCACAGAATGTCGTTTTTATATGCACAAATTTATACTGAATATATGTATTCTAAGCATTTGTTGCAAAGAAACATAGACATTGAATGCAGTTAATTTGAGAAAGATTTCTAAAGTAGGAACAAGACTTTGAGAGAAAAGGGGAAAATGCCTTTATTGTAATAACTTATCAAGAGGATATTCTCTGCAAAGACTTTAAATCAAGCTTTGAGCAGATTAGCTTTACCAGAACTTGAGGTCAAACAAGGAATGTGAGAAAGGTGATTGGGTTGCAGGATCAAAGTTTTAAGTTGGCTTGTCAGAGTTTCCAAATCTTAGCAACTTTATTACTTCCCTGCTGCCTGGGTATTATTGGAAAGTAGGGGTTTTGGGGAGACAGAAACTAAGAGAAAAGAGAAGCAAGGTGATGTGTTTTGGAAAAAGGTTAAACTTTGGATGTGGAGAAACCTGGATATGATTCCTGTCATTGTTACTGATTAGTGGCATCACCTAGGGTAAGTTGCTTGACCTTTATAAAGCTCAGTTTTCTCATCTGTAATTCGGAGTTAGTACATCCTGTATAGGGTTTTTGTGAGGATTAGATTTAATGTAAGGAAAGCATCCAGCCCAGTGCCTGGCATATGGCAGGTAACCCAATAAAAGTAATTAATGTAATTTTAAAAAATTTAACTGAAGTAGTAATGACATTTGAACTACTTAGTCTATATACTATATAAGCCACACATTTAAAGTATGTGATCTTTCATACCTCTATGTAGCATCAAGGAATACTATTTTTCTGGATAAAAAGAGTATAACTATGCAAAAAACAGGGGAGAAATGCAGTCTTCTTCCCTTTCTGTGTAAAACATTGGTTTTTCTCTTTTCCAAGGGACATGAATAACTATTGATGGTTGGTATAACTTCATTTTGGGTTGCTTGCTAACTTTAAAAGTTACAGATTAGGCAAAGCATAATTTTTCTGCCTATAACATGGTCATAGAATGGATGTCTTCATATGTGCCATATTTGGCCAGCATAGTTTTTTAGAATACTCTGGGTAGGACTTGTATTTTCCAGTTTACTATAATTAACATGGGTAAAATGTAGGAATTAATATATATGTAAATACTTAAAACAATGACTGGCATATATGGTAAGTTTTATATACTTGTTTATTCTTATTTATCATTCTCTATTGCTTTATGCTTAGCCTCTTCATAACTAGTGTATTTTGTTTTGTTTTGCTTTTTGGTTTTTTTTTGAGAGGGAGTCTCACTCTGTCTGTCGCCCAGGCTGGAGTGCAGTAGCACGATCTCGGCTCACTGCATCCTCCGCCTCCTGGGTTCAAGTGATTCTCTCACCTCAGCCTCCCAAGTAGCTGGGATTACAGGTGCATGCCACCACGCCTGGCTAATTTTTGTATTTTTAGTAGAGATGGGGTTTCACTGTGTCGGCCAGGCTGGTCCTCAAGTGATCTGCCCACCTTGGCTTCCCAAAGTGTTGGGATTACAGGCGTCAGCCACGGTGCCTGGCCCATAAATAGGTCTATTTTGAGTCTTTACTTGTCTGAGTTTTGAAGGCATTTGAGTTGGAGGTCTCCGTTAAACCTTTTAACGTCACCTTTCTGAAGGTGTTTCCCTCCCAGATGATGACCCAGAGGCTGGCCAGGGAAGCAAGTTTTGCCTAGTGGCCATTGGCAGATTGCAGGCAAGTATGAATTTTCCACATCTATATCCCCGTTCAATTAGAGCAGATCTTCAGGACTCATTCCTGTTAATTTTCTTTTACTTTCTGAATACAAATGAAGAATTCCATAAAACTCTCAAAATTTGAAGGAATATGGCATTTATAGTGACCATTGCTATTCTTGGATTTAAGTAGAAGTTGAAAAGTATGAGAGGAGGGAGATCTTTTTCCCCTTGTCTTAATTTTAGCTTTACTATGCTTAATTTTCTATTTCCAGTTAATTTCCTTTGCCCCTATACAAAAGAAGAAAGATCCTTTTCATTGTATCATTACCTGACTAACAATAGAAAAGTGGAATTATTTTGATTTTTTCATAAGTATAGATAAGTTTCTTGGTTACTTGTACCATATCAACCTGAGTAATGAGTTCAGCATAGCCAGTATGTGGATTTTAGATTGAATAAACTTTATTCTTACTTTACTAACTTGGTAAAGTGTAAATGTATGGGAGTAGAGCTAGACCTTATGCCTTGTCTGATTGTGATTGTCATTTTTTTTTCCTTTTTGGATAAAATGTGAAAGTTTAGAAAGTCCTAAAACTGGGAATCTTATGTCTATGCAAAAGACCATGAGGAGATAGGAAATACATCTGTAAATAATGGTGTCATTTTACCTCATTTTTATCTCTTCACTCTCAGGTAACTAGTTCTCCCAACTGCACAGACATGAGTAATGTTTGTCAACCAACAGAGTTCATCTCCCGACACAACATTGAGGGTATCTTCACTTTTGTGGATCACCGCTGTGTGGCTACTGTTGGCTACCAGCCACAGGTGAGGAGCTGGAGCTCCATTAGGCCTCCATTTTCCTTTGGCTATGTTGACATTATGTAATCATGTAGTTCCTAAGACAGCCAAAACATATCAACCTCAGTTGAGAAAAAGAGATCATCATATTCTGTTAGTACCTAACATTATTTTCAGCTTCCTATTAGGACTGTCATCTCACGTAGAGAAATATGGCTTGTCAAACCAGGTGGGAGCAGCAGGTACAAATATGTATTTATTTTTCGTTATTGATATTAATACAGATAATGATTCAAAGGTACTCATATTAATTAGTTATACCAGTATAGCTACATTTAGATAATTCATGTAATTACCTAAATGAATAATGGCCCATAAAACATGCAGATTTAGCACCAGTTATTATAATTTACTCGTGCAACAGACCAGTTAGCCATCTCTGAACTGACGCATCATATAAACTTTTAAAACTGTTGTGGGTCGGAAGGACTTCTGGCTGTGGCTATGTGAAAGAGGTTGGTGAAAAAGAGGTCTTGAAAACAAAGAACAAAGAGAATTTACACTACCTGATTCAACACTAACTATAAAGCTATTACCAAGACATTGTGGTGTTGGTGTAAGGATAGATATATAGATCAATAGACCAGAATAAGGTCTATTCTTATACTTGTCAACTAATTTTCAGCAAAGGTGACAAGACAATTCAATGGATAAAATAAATATTTCTAACAAATGGAACAATTGGATATCTGTATGCAAAAAAAAAAAAAAAACAAAAAAAACCACACCCAAAAATGAAAACACATAGATCTTACCTCATACAATTTACAAAAATCAGCTTAGAGGCCTAAATGTGTAAGAGCTAAAGTTACAAATAAACTCCTAGGAGAAAATCTTTGTGATTTTGAGTTAGGCAAAAGATTTCTTACACTAAAAGCATGATTCACAGAAGAAAAAAAATTATAAATTGGATTTAATTGTAATTAAAATTTGCCCTCTTTAAAGGATATTATTAAGAAAATGAAAAGACCAGACATAAATGGAGAGAAAATAGTTACAAGTCATATACCTGAAAGAGGATTTGTACCAGGAATATATAAACAACTCATTAAGACAAACAGCTGGTAAAAAAGAGCACAAGACTTGACATTTGACCGAAGAATAAATATGCATTTATGCACATGAAAAGATGCTCAACATCTTTTTACCATTAGGAAAGTGCAAATTAAAATCACAATGAGATACCACTATATACCCACTAGAATGGCTGTAATCAAAAAGTATTGGTGAAAATGTGTAGAAGCTGGAAGGAACCCTCATACATTGCTGATAGACATGTAAAATGGTATAGCTGCTAGCTTTGCAAAAGCATTTTGGCAGTTTCCTACAAAGTTAAACATACTCTTATCCTATAACCTAGCAATTTTATTCCTGAGTGCCTAAGAGAAATGAAAACATGTTCACCCATAGATTTGTACACAGTTCATATCTGTATTATTCATAATAGCCAAAAAAATGAAAACTATTTAAACGTCCATTAACATTTTGTAAATGAATACACAACTGTGTTGTATCCATGTGAGAATACTACTGAGCATAAAAAGGAATAAACTACTGATAATGCAACCATGTAGATGAACTTCAAAAATACCATGCTCAATGAAAGAAGCCAGACCCAAAAGACCACATATTATGTTGTTTTATTTATATGAAGTTTGTAGAAATAGCAGAACTAGAGAGGCAGAAAGCAGATTTGTGGTTGGCTGGGGAGTTGGAGTGGGAGCAGAGATTGACTGCAGATGGCACAAGGGAACATTTTGGGGCAGTGAATGTGTTCTAAAACTGGATTGTGGTAATCATTGCACAACTATAAATTTAGTAGACATCATCAAATCATACACTTAGAATGGCTGAATTATGAATGTAAATTATATCTAAAATTTATAATCTCATTAAAATAAATGTATAATATTCTGAGAAAGAAAAATGTTTTAGAAGCCAGCTCCTTAACAGATTCTGCCTTTTTTTTAGTAGATTTCATCTTTTGTTTATTGTCTTTTTTTTTTTCTCCTCCTCACTTAACTATATAATCTTAGGATTAAAACAGAAGAAATAAAATCCAGGTCCCCAGCTGATGGACCAGGCCAGTTAGATGACCATAAAATTATATATGTTGGCTGGGCACGGTGGCTCACACCTGTAATCCCAGCGCTTTGGGAGGCCGAGGCGGGTGGATCACTTGAGGTCAGGAGTTCGAGACCAGCCTGATCAACATGGTGAAACCCTGTCTCTATTTAAAAAAAATACAAAATTAGCCAGGTGTGGTAGCACACCCCTGTAATCCCAGCTACTTGGGAGGTTGAGACAGGAAAATTGCTTGAACTCAGGAGGTAGAGGTTGCAGTGAGCCAAGATCGCGCCATCGTACTCCAGCCTGGGCAACAAGAGCGAAACTTATATATCTTACTCTTCTTTCTCTATTCTAGGAACTCTTAGGAAAGAATATTGTAGAATTCTGTCATCCTGAAGACCAGCAGCTTCTAAGAGACAGCTTCCAACAGGTAACTTTTTTCCTGGTTTGGTTCTGAATAAATATTTATCATATTTACTCCATAAATATTGACTACTGATTAACTGAACACTGTGGCAGGCACTACAGTTTTATGTTCTTTAGTAGTTAATCTGCATTTTTAAGGAATAGAAAAGGACTAATACTTTGAAATTATGGATAATGCCCAAGGTATTTCTGTTTGGCTTTGGCTATTTACTGTCTTGTATTCAATTAACTGTATCCAAGGAGCCGTCTTTAAGGTATTTAAACTATTGGGCCAGGCATGGTGGCTCATGCGCCCAACCTCTGTAGATGCTGTGAAAATAGATGTTTTCCTCGTCTGGGCGTGGTGGCTCACGCCTATAATCCCAGCACTCTGGGAGGCTGAGGCAGGTGGATCACTTGAGGCCAGGAGTTCAAGCCCAGCCTGGCCAACACAGTGAAACCCCATCTCTACTAAAAATACAAAAAATTAGCCCGGTATGGTGGTGCATGCCTGTAAACCCAGGTACTCGGGAGGCTGAGGCACGAGAATCACTTGAACCTGGGAGGCAGAGGTTGCTGTGAACTGAGATCATGCCACTGTACTCTAGCCTGGATGACAGAGCTAGATTCTGTCTCAAAAAAAAAAAAAAGATAAAAAAGAAAATTGTATACTTCACTAAGCTTGTAGTAGAGAAATTCATTTTATATAGTTTTTTTTTTTTTTAGAAGGAGTCTAGCTCTGTCGCCAGGGTGGAGTGTAGTGTGCAATCTCAGCTCATTGTAACCTCTGCCTCTCGGGTTCAAGCGATTCTCCTGTTTCAGCCTCCTGAGTAGCTGGGATTATAGGCACATGCTGCCACGCCCAGCTAATTTTTGTATTTTTAGCAGAGGCAGGGTTTCACTACGTTGGCCAGGATGGTCTCGATCTCCTGACCTCGTGATCCACCCACCTCAGCCTCCCAAAGTGCTAGGATTACAGGCATGAGCCACTGCGCCCAGCCTAGACCGTTCTTTTATGGATGAGTGAGAGTCGTAATGAATTATATAAGCTGACTGTTAATTGTCATTCTCAGGCTCCAGCTCCTGAAAATATCTGGTGAATTTTATAGACATGGCTTTTGATAACGGTTTTTACTTTGTATTAGACAAGTTAATTAACCTCTTTAAGTCTCAGTAGTGTTCTTATTGATACAATGAATATATTAATAGTACCTAAATTCAGACGGTTTGTTGGGAAGATTAAATAAGGTAATGAATATAACACATCACCCAGTATTTGATACATAGTATTACAAAATAAGTGGTTAGCTTCTAATACTGTTTTTTTATTTTTCTTTTTTTAATTTTTAGGAATATAGAGTTAAAAGATTATTTTCTATTCCATGAGACTACTATCTAAAATAACCTAAAATTGACTGGGCATGGTCGCTCATGCCTGTAATCCCAGCACTTTGGGAGGCTGAGGCAGGTGATCACTTGAAGCCAGGAGTTTGAACCAGCCTGGCCAACATCTTGAAACCCTATCTCTACTAAAAATACAAAAATTAGCCGGGTATGGTGGCTCATGCCTGTAGTCCCAGCTACTTGGGAGGCTGAGGCATGAGAATTGCTTGAACCCAGGAGGCAGAGGTTGCAGTGACCCAAGATTGCCCCACTGCACTCCAGCCTGGGCGATAGAGACTGTCTAAAAATAAAATAAAATAAAAAATAAAATAACTTAAAATTACTTTTAAAAAATAAAAGCAAAACAAGACTAAAGCCAACTTAATTTTATTTATGGAAACCTCTGTAGATGCTGTGAAAACAGATGTTCTCGTCTGGGTGCAGTGGCTCACACCTATAATCCCAGCACTTTGGGAGGCCAAGGCAGGCGGATCATTTGAGGTCAGGAGTTTGAGACCAGCCTAGCCAACATGGTGAAAACCCGTCTCTACTAAAAATACAAAAATTAGCTGGGCGTGGTGGTGCACGCCTCTAGTCCCCAGCTACTTGGGAGGCTGAGGCAGGAGAATCACTTGAACCCTGGAGGCGAGGTTGCAGTGAGCCAAGATTGCACCACTGCACTCCAGCCTGGCGACAGAGCGAGACTCCATCTCAAAAAAAAAAAAAAAAAAAAAGAAAAAGAAAAGAAAACAGATGTTCTCAGGTTTCAGGGGAAAAAATAGGATTGAAGAGCAATATATAAGCTATATTCTGTGTCCTTAAACTTACCAAATTTCTGGTATAGACTTGTAAAGCTAGGTCAGAGTATCTTTAATGGATTTCCCAAGGGAAGTAGGGAAACAGTCTTTTCCTTCCTGGAAATAAGTTATTATTCCTATTTGACTAGAATAGTATTAGGTTGGTGCAAAAGAAATTGTGATTTTTGCCATTTTTTTAAATGGCAAAAAATGCAATTACTTTTGCACCAACCTAATAAGAAAGCTTGAGTCTCTGGCCGGGCTCAGTGGCTCACGCCTGTAATCCCAGCACTTTGGGAGGCCGAGGCAGGCGGATCACGAGGTCGGGAAATCGAGACCATCCTGGCCAACATGGTGAAACCCCGTCTATACTAAAAATACAAAAATTAGCTGGGCGTGGTGGCACGTGCCTGTAATCTCAGCTACTTGGGAGGCTGAGGCAGGAGAATCGCTTGAACCAGGGAGTCGGAAGTTGTTCTGAGCCGAGATTGCGCCACTGCACTGTAGCCTGGTGACAGAGCGAGACTCCGTCTCAAAAAAAAAAAAAAAAAGTCTGGTCGCGGTGGCTCACACTTGTAATCCCAGCACTTTGGGAGGCCGAGGCGGGCGGATCACAAGGTCAGGAGATCAAGACCATCCTGGCTAACATGGTGAAACCCTGTCTCTACTAAAAATACAAAAAATTAGCTGGGCATGGTGGCATGCGCCTGTCGTCCCAGCCACTCGGGAGGCTGAGGCAGGAAAATTGCTTGAACCCGAGGGGTGGTGGTTGCAGTGAGCAGAGATCGTGCCACTGCACTCCAGCCTGGGCGACAGAGGGAGACTCCGTCTCAAAAAAAAAAAAAGCTTAAGTCTCTGAAAGGAAGCATGAGAAATATGCTTCCATGTTTAATCACTTAGTTTTTACTCTCATTTTGTTTTAATATTGAAAAATATTGGTGCCTCAAGGACAATGACAAGAGTTTTAGGGTTATAGAAACTGGAAAATTTTTATTTATTTTTGTAATGAAAATTTTCTATGAGTTCCACTGATGGCATGAAAACTTTTTCAGGTAGTGAAATTAAAAGGCCAAGTGCTGTCTGTCATGTTCCGGTTCCGGTCTAAGAACCAAGAATGGCTCTGGATGAGAACCAGCTCCTTTACTTTCCAGAACCCTTACTCAGATGAAATTGAGTACATCATCTGTACCAACACCAATGTGAAGTATGTATTATACAGGAGTGTGAAAAAACTGTTTTTCCTCTGTTCTCACAACAGAAAACCCTTCTGATGCCCTATGTGGGGGGTAAACAATCAAGCAATAACACAAAAATTTAGCCGGGCGTGGTGGCATGCGCCTGTAGTCCCAGCTACTCTGGAGGCTGAGACAGGAGAATCGCTTGAACCTGAGAGGTGGAGGTTGCAGTGAGCTGGGATCATGCCACTGCACTCCAGCCTGGGCTACAGAGCGAGACTCCGTTTCAAAAAAAAAAAAAAGAAAAAAGAAATCAAGCAATCAGTAGTGGACACCAGCAGGGTGTCCTTCCATTCAATTCAGTTCACTATCTACTTGGAGATAGCATCAGATCCCCCAATTTGTGTATGCAGTACCACAAGACTGCTCCCACTTCTGATGCCAGTTGCAAGCCCCAGGTTGTTTTACCTGTGCATCTGACTGACCAGCTGTCTCCCATGACCCCCTACTTGGGTTCAGTCAATTTGCTTGAATGGCTCGGGGAACATTTACCTATGTTTACCAGTTTATTATAAAGGATATTACAAAGGATACTTTGTACATCAGATGAAGAGATAGATAGGGCAAGGTAAGGAGGAAGGAGCGCAGAGCTTTCAGACTCTTTCTGGGTGGGCTACCCTCCGGGGATCTCCATGTGTTTACCTATCAAGAAGCTCCTCAAACCCAGTCCTTTTGGGTTTTAATGGAAATTTCATTATGTAGCCATGAGTGATTAAATCATTGGCCATTGGTAATCAACTTAACCTTAGGTACCGCTCCCCTCCATGAGGTTGAGGGTTAGGGCTAAAAGTCCCAGCCCTCTAATTTTGCCTTGATCTTTCCAGAGACGAGCCCCCATCTTGAAGCTACCTAGGGGTTGCCAGCCCTCAGTCAACTCATTAGCAGACAAAAAGACACTTATCACACTGAAGATTCCAAAGGGTTTAATTGGTAAAAATCCAGGTCCACTTATACATGGATTTTTTTCAGTAAATATATTAGAAAATTCTTTTGATATTTGTGACAATTTGAAAAACCCAAAAATAAGCTACATAGCCTGGATGTATTGAAAAAATTAGAAAAAGTTAGGCATGTCATGCATGAATGTATTAAATATATATAAATTCTAGTCTATTTTATCATTTACTACCATACAGCATATACAAATCTATTATAAAAAGTAAAAATGCTGGCCAGGTGCAGTGGCTCACACCTGTAATCCCATCACTTTATCACTTTGGGATACCAAGTTGAGCAGATCACTTGAGGTCAGGAGTTCGAGACCAGCCTGGCCAACATGGTGAAACCCTGTCTCTACTGAAAAAAAAAAAAAAAGAAAGAAAATACAAAAATTAGCTGGGCATGGTGGCACATGCCTATAGTCCCAGCTACTTGGGAGGTTAAGGTATGAGAATCACTTGAACCTGGGAGGTGGAGGTTGCAGTGAGCTGAGATCGCACCACTGCACTCCAGCCTGGGTGACAGAGGGAGACTCCATCTCAAAAAAAATAATAATAAAAATGTATCACAATGTATACATACACACCATTTGTACAATGGCACCATTTGTAGTTGAGAGAAATGTAAACAAATGTAAAGATGCAGTTTTAAATCCTAACTGCGTAAAGTTAACTATAGTATATACTGTACTGTTGTAATAATTTGGTAGCCACCTCCTATTGCTCAATTGTTGCCAGTTTGCTTAAAATGCTGTGTGATGCTAATCATCTCTTCATGAGCAATTCACTCCAGTAAATTGCATATTGCAGTAAAAAGTGAAATCTCATGGTTCTTGCATATTTTTCATCGTGTTTAGTGCAATACTGAAACCTTGAATAACATTTGGGAACAGTATGAAGTGCCACTAGTGATGCTGGAAGTCTTCCCAAGAAGCAGGGAAAAGTCATGACATTATAAGAAAAAGGTGAATTGCTTGATATGTACTGTAGAATGAAGTCTGCAGCTGTGGTTGCTTGCCACTTCATATAGATGACTCATCTTGTAAGTCATCTTGTAAGATGATATAAGGTTATGATAACGATAAATACAGTACAGTGCTGTAAATGCATTTTCTCTTCCTTATGATTTTCTTAATAACATTTTCTCTTTAGCTTTATTGTAAGAATACAGTACATAATACGTACAACATACAAAACGTGTTCAACTGTTTATGTTATTGGTAAGGCTTCTGGCCAACAGTAGGCTATTAGTAGTAACGTTTTGGGAGAGTCAGAAGTTTACAGTCGAATTTTCGATGGCACAGGGGTCAGTGCCCCTAGCCTCCATGTTGAGCAATCAGTTGTATTTCATAATATCACATAGGCATTTTCCAATGTTGGGATTTCTAATGTACCAACTCTTCTTAGTCTTATCAAGCTATCCCTTTCTCCTCTACTTTTCTAGTATTAAACACCATTAGTTTGAAGTTCTTCATTTTCCAGCTTATAGGATTTGGGATAGTTGATCAGAGTAGAGTAAGGTTTTTTTGTTTTGTTTTGTTTTTTCAGACAGGGTCTCGCTCTGGCACCCAGGCTGGAATGCAGTGGTGTGATCATGGCTCACTGCAGCTTGAACCTCCCAGGCTCAAGCGATCCTCCCACCTCAGTCCCCTGAGTAGCTGGGACTACAGACATCTACCAAGACACCTGGCTAATTTTTGTATTTTTTGTAAAGATGGGATTTTTCCATGTTGCAGAGCCTGGTCTTAAACTCCTGGGCACAAGCAGTCCATCGTCCTCCCAAAGTGCTAGGATCACAGGCGTAAGCCACTGCACCTGGCCAGAGTAAGATTTTACAAACAATAATTCAGAGACTAGGTCCTGAGATGGAAGGGTTTAGTTTCAATTCTATGTATCAACTCTTTCTGGAAAGGATTATGTTTTGTACACCAGTTTATTGCTCTAGTCTGGCAGGATTTTCCTCTGGAGCAGGGGTAGGCAAGCTCTTTCTATAAGTGGGGCTAGATAGTAAATATTTTAGGCTTTGTGGGCCATGTGGTCTTTATTCCACCTACTCAACTCTGCTGTAGCATGAAAACAGTCATAGACAAATGAAAGAATGTGGCTGTGTTCCAGTAAATCTTTATTTAGAAAAACAGGCAGTGGGCCTGATTTGGTCAGTTTTCTTTAGAGCATAGCTACATCCTCCTCTTTCATTAGTTACTGTTCCTCTCTTTTGTACTTTTCTATTTGAGTTTTCTTTCTCAGTTTCTTTTTAAAAAAGTTTTATGAGATATATTTCACATACCATACACCTCACCCATTTAAAGTATACAGTGTTTTTTAATATATCACATAGTTATGTAACTCTTACTGCAGTCTAATTTCAGAATATTTTCATTCCCCCAAAAGAAATTCTAGATCAGTTAACAGTCATTCCCTGTTCTTTCCCCCGGCTCTGAAATTCTGTATAACTATGAATCTGTTGTCTTTATAAATTTGTCTATTCTAGACGTTTCGTATAAATGGAATCATAGACTTTGTAATTCCTTTGTAACTGGCCTGTTTTACTTAGTATAATGTTTACAGAGGTTATCTGTACTGATACATGTTGTAGCATGTATCAGTACTTCATTTCTTTTTATTGCCAAATAAGATTTCATTGTATGGATATACCACATACTGTCTGTATGTTCGTTAATGGACATTTGGTTGTTTCTACTTCTTGGTTATCAAAAATGCTTCCATATTTAAAATAGGGATAAGGAACTGAAAAAATGCCTTCATGAATATTTGTTTACTAGTTTTTGTGTGGATATATGTTTTTATTCTCTTGAATTCCACCCAGGAGTGGAATTGCTGGCCACATAGTAACTCTGTTTTACCTTTTGAGGAACTGCCAAACTGTTTTCCAAAGCTGCCCCATCATTCTGCATTCCCAGGAGCTCTGATTCCTCCACATCCTTGTTAACGCTTGTTATTGCCTTTTTTTTATTATAGCCATCTAGTAGGTATCAATTGTCAGGTTACCACCTTGCCATTTAATCTTTTCTTTCCGTAGAATTGGCCTTGAATCCACCTCTTGAAGATCAGATTATGACTACTTAGCAAGTATGAATAATACCTAGTGACAAGTTTTGTCCAATTCAGTCTTTAGAACTTGTAAAGTTTAATTCTTTGCTAACTAACTTAGTATAACAGAGTGGATTGAGTTAGAAATTTTTATTAACTTAGGACTCAAGTGGATGGTCATGGTCATTGTAGTTCTTTATTTTTGTCTTTTTGCATCTTTATATTACACAACAGCCATCATTTTTGTGTTTCCATTTTGTTTAAATTTTTAAAAATTTAAGTTGTTTGAAGGACTCGAGTTTCTGGAAATAATTGCTTTCTCCATGTTTATGTATCATTTTCCCTACCATGATTAATTTTAATTAGCTTTTAGGGATTTGTTTGTTTGTTTGTTTCATTGAGACAGTGTCTCACTCTGTCACCCAGGCTGGAGTGTGGTGGCACTGTCTCAGCTCACTGCAACCTCTGCCTCCCAGGCTCAAGCAATCCTCCCATCTGTCTCCTGAGTATCTGGGACTACAGGAGCCCGCCACCACACCTGCTAATTTTTGTATTTTTTGTAGAGACGGAGCTTCACCATGTTGCCCAGGCTGGTCTCAAACTCCTAAGCTCAAGCAATCCACCCTGCCTCAGCCTCCCAAAGTGCCAGGATTACAGGTGTAAGCCACCGTGCCTGGCCAGTATTTTATTTTTAAATAAATATTCTTTATAGAAAATGTGGAAAGTATTGAAAAATACAAAGAGAAGGAATAAAATTCTCACACTCCAGATAGTCTTTGTTGATGTACAGTATACGTACTTTCATTTTTTTACCTATGCTTTTAAAAAATACCTTATATGAATATATACACACATTCACAACAACCAGGTTTTGAATACCTAGAAGGAGTTAGAACCCAACAAGATGACCCCTGTGTCATAGAACATGGTTTCTATTTGCTGAAACTGACACCCTAGATTAACTGTAGGATTGGACTTTAATGAAGAATTTATTGATTGTTCCACCTACAGGTGAATCTGTAGAGCTTTACATATGGAATCTGATTCTTCTCTTTCTCTCTCTCTCCCCCCTTCCTCCCCCTCCACCCCCTCTTTACTGTCTACTCTGGTTTCCTAGGAACTCTAGCCAAGAACCACGGCCTACACTCTCCAACACAATCCAGAGGCCACAACTAGGTCCCACAGCTAATTTACCCCTGGAGATGGGCTCAGGACAGCTGGCACCCAGGTAAGAAAGGGTGAAATAATCATCTGTTGAGCAGTCACCCAGGGGGTGGTCATTTGCAATCCCATATATTTTTTGTTTGGTTGGTTAATTTTTTTTTTTTTTTTTGAGAAGGAGTTTTGCTCTCATTGCTCAGGCTGGATGGAATACAATGGCACGATCTAGGCTCACTGTGACCTCTGTCTCCTGGGTTCAAGCGATTCACCTGCCTCAGCCTCCCAAATAGCTGGGATTACAGGTGCCTGCCACCACCCCTGGCTAATTTTTTGTATTTTTAGTAGAGACGGGGTTTTGCCATGTTGGCCAGGCTGGTGTCGAACTCCTGACCTCAGGTGATCCACCTGCTTCGGCCTCCCAAAGTGTTGGGATTACAGGCGTGAGCCACCATGCCCGGCCTGTTTAATTTGTTTTAAGGTTCTTTCTCCAGATTCTTTTAAAAAAAAATTTTTTTTTTCTATTTGTCTTGTCAACTGGCCTTTGACATATAGGCAGCAGCAACAGCAAACAGAATTGGACATGGTACCAGGAAGAGATGGACTGGCCAGCTACAATCATTCCCAGGTGAGTTGTGTCCTCTTCGTTGAAGAGGGTAGGGAGTATTTACTTAGGAAGTGTTCTCCAGTACTAGTTAGAATGTACATATGTTGTATATGAATTTTAGGGTTATTGAATTGTCATGTTAAATCTTTAATGGTTATTTTTATCATTGTATTCCACAGGTGGTTCAGCCTGTGACAACCACAGGACCAGAACACAGCAAGCCCCTTGAGAAGTCAGATGGTTTATTTGCCCAGGATAGAGATCCAAGATTTTCAGAAATCTATCACAACATCAATGCGGGTATGTTTCTTTCTCATTATCCTTTTAAATTCTCATTTAGATCACTTACTGATGGGCATGCCACTGCCCAATCAGTAATCTTCCAGTGTTTTTCCACTTAATCATAATACCACCTGAGTAAATAGGAACTTGCTGAACTAATATACTACAGCCCCTTGACTAGCCCTTCCCCAACTCCTTTTGGTCCACAGATCAGAGTAAAGGCATCTCCTCCAGCACTGTCCCTGCCACCCAACAGCTATTCTCCCAGGGCAACACATTCCCTCCTACCCCCCGGCCGGCAGAGAATTTCAGGTGAGCCCCGTATATATGTGCTGCTTTACAGGGCCCTGAGGGATTCAGCTGCTGAATCCAAATTTTATTCTTCCCTTGCTTTCTCTGGTTACTTCAGAAAAAGCAGTGAAGCTTGTAGGGCCTAGCGTGAGGCAAACAAGCTGCTTTTCTTCCTCCTATTTCTTTGCACCTGTCCTATTGCCATGTTCTAGGCTCCATCTCTGTATGTCCTGGTCAGTGTGTGACTGTCAGTCTTTCTTGTCTTTTCCAAATTGTTATCAAATTTTCCTTAACCTGCAGGAAGTCAAGGGGATCTAGGGAGAGCACTAGATTGTCCTTTGATTCCTAGCTTCTGTGATAAATCTGTCCTTTTAATCTTTTACCTCATTTATTCACTCCTAGGAATAGTGGCCTAGCCCCTCCTGTAACCATTGTCCAGCCATCAGCTTCTGCGGGACAGATGTTGGCCCAGATTTCCCGCCACTCCAACCCCACCCAAGGAGCAGCCCCAACTTGGACCCCTACTACCCGCTCAGGCTTTTCTGCCCAGGTAAAACTTATCATCTGTTTGTTCCCTGTGTATTATTTTTTGTTTGTTTGGGCTTTTTTCCGTATGTAAAATCAGTGTTTTCTATTTTAAATACCTTATCCCCAACCCCTGTTCTCCAGTTTCCAATTTCCATCTTTGTTGAGAGTAGCTAATTAAAAATCACAGATAATAAAAAAAATCTCAGTAGAGTCTGTGGTTTTCACCTTAAATCAGAATTGCTCACTTGGAACATTTTGAGCACGTCTGATTTTCAGATTTGTTTTGGAGTAAATTCTAAGATGTTTCCTCTTTGTTTAGGACTCCATAAGGCAGGAGCAAAGGAGAAAATTAATGACTAACTTACAGTGATGTCTGTTTACAAAAAAGTTGAAAAATTCTTTTTTTTTTTTTTGAGACAGAGTCTTGCTCTGTCGCCCAGGCTAGAATGCAGTGGCGCGATCTTGGCTCACTGCAAGCTCTGCCTCCCGGGTTCACGCCATTCTCCTGCCTCAGCCTCCCAAGTAGCTGGGACTTGTACAGGCGCCCGCCACTGCGCCTAATTTTTTTTTTTTGTATTTTTAGTAGAGATGGGGTTTCACCATGTTAGCCAGGATGGTCTCGACCTCCTGACCTTGTGATCCGCCCACCTCAGCCTCCCAAAGTGCTGGGATTACAGGCGTGAGCCACCGCGCCTGGCTGAAAAATTCTTTTTTTTTTTTTTTTGAGACAGACTGTCACTTTGTTGCCCAGGCTCTGGAGTGCAGTGGCGCGATCTCGGCTCACTGCAAGCTCCGCTTCCTGGGTTCATGCCATTCTCCTGCCTCAGCCTCCCGAATAGCTGGGACTACATGGTGCTTGCCACCATGCCTGGCTAATTTTTTGTATTTTTAGTAGAGATGGCATTTCACCGTGTTAGCCAAGATGGTCTTGATCTCTTGACCTCGTGATCCGCCCTCCTCGGCCTCCCAAAGTGCTGGGATTACAGGCATGAGCCACCGCATCCAGCCGAAAAATTCTTTTATAATATTCATATATATAATATAACGCACAATAAATACATTGTCTAAAGAAAGATTCTTTAATATTACTATATATTTATGTTATACAAGTAATAGTTTTAAAAAGTCAAAACCAAAAGCAGGTTCCAGAATGTTATATGCAATATGATCTCAATTGTGTACAAAATGCATGAGAAAATAGAAACTGGAAGAAATTATCCAAACATGTTAACCATGGAATTATGAATGATTCTTATTTTCTTTATATTTTCCTTCACTTTCTGAATATTCTATAATGCATATACAGAACTCTCATGAGAAAATAGTTTTTATAAAAAATACATCATTAGGAACAAATGAATGCAGAACAGACAGAATAATGGTGCAGAGTAGTTTTTCTCTGCATATGGTACTTTTTTTGTTGTTGTTTGTTTTTTTGAGACAGAGTCTCGCTGTTGCCCAGGCTAGAGTGCAGTGGCGCGATCTTGGCTCACTGCAACCTCTGTCTCCCGGGTTCAAGTGATTCTCCTGCCTCAGCCTCCTGGGTTGCTGGGATTACAGGCACGTGCCACCATGCCCAGCTAATTTTTGTATTTTTAGTAGAGACGGGGGTTTCACCATGTTGGCCCGGCTGGTCTGGAACTCCTCACCTCAGGTGATCTGCCTGCCTTGGCCTCCCAAAGTGCTGGGATTATAGGCATGAGCCATGAGCCACCCCGCCTGGCCTGCATATAATACTTTACTGTTATGAATGCCTCTAGTTTTATATAACTTCACAGTTTATAAGATGCTTTCATTTAATTCTTACAATTTTTATTAATCCCATAGTTCATTGCTTTTTTGTATTTTTATCTCAGCTGCCTAAAAAATAGTGTCGAGAGATTGAGAGTTAATTGGAAGAAATATACAATAGGAAATAAGTGATGAGCATGGTTCAGAAGGATGCAGTGATTGACAGTGTTGACTCTCATAGGCATGGTATGTGCAATGATGTTAATGCTGTATTTGTTCTGTATCCCCTCTCCATCTCTCTTTAGCAGGTGGCTACCCAGGCTACTGCTAAGACTCGTACTTCCCAATTTGGTGTGGGCAGCTTTCAGACTCCATCCTCCTTCAGCTCCATGTCCCTCCCTGGTGCTCCAACTGCATCGCCTGGTGCTGCTGCCTACCCTAGTCTCACCAATCGTGGATCTAACTTTGGTGAGTCCAGACCATAAGGAGAGTAACAGGAAAATCGCACCACTAAAGAGAAAGGATTTGGTAGTTAAAGTTGTTTGCCTGTGTTGTGGGTACACTGACCTGATTGTAGGGAAATGCAAGGTGACAATCTATTTAGAATTTAAAACCTACCAGCTGGGTGCGGTGGCTCACGCCTGTAATACCAGCACTTTGGGAGGCTGAGGCAGGCGGATCACTTGAGGTTGGGAGTTCAACCCCAGCCTGACCAACATGGAGAAACCCTGTCTCTACCGGGTGTGGTACCGCATGCCTGTAATTCCAGCTACTCGGGCGGCTGAGGCAGGAGAATCGCTTGAACCCAGGAGGCAGAGGTTGCAGTGAGCTGAGATCGTGCCTTTGCACTCCAGCCTGGGCAACAAGAGCGAAACTCCGTCTCAAAAAAATAAAAAATAAAAAAAAAAACTACCCACATGAAAAATACTTTAGCACATATAACAAAAATCATGTGAATTTTTATACATTTAATAGTATGCACATTTAACCTAAATGAGTAAAGAACTCTATGGAAAGGCTGCCTGGAGAAGAAGAATTAATTTAGGGCTGAGTTTTGAGATAGAAAAGGCATTGATTGGCAGAGAGAAGGACAGAGTTATCCTAGGTAAAATTAATGGCTTACCTATAGTTGTTTACTTGTGGCATTAGTACACAATGGAATTGTGTAGATTGGAGTTGTTTATTCTTCCTTGCTGTATTTCTAGCTCCTGAGACTGGACAGACTGCAGGACAATTCCAGACACGGACAGCAGAGGGTGTGGGTGTCTGGCCACAGTGGCAGGGCCAGCAGCCTCATCATCGTTCAAGTTCTAGTGAGCAACATGTTCAACAACCGCCAGCACAGCAACCTGGCCAGCCTGAGGTCTTCCAGGTAAGAGAGTGAAAAGACTTTCAAAAATTAGAAGCTGGGAGAGAAAGGGTCCAGGAGGAGGAGAGACAGTGAAGGAAGCATGCCTGGATTGAGGTGTTTGGTTGGGGGTATATGTGAGAAGACAGAGAGGGATAAATGTAGGGATCACTGTCAGTTATTGAAAAGATTGCAGAAGCTAGATGCAGTGGTGCTTGTGTATATGGTGTCAGCCCCTTAGAAGGCTGAAGCAAGGGATCACTTGAGGCCATGAGTTCAAAGCCAGGCTGAGCAACTAGCCTGATCCTGTCCCTGTCAAACAAACAAAAAAGGAGTATGAACTGAGTGTGATACATACCATTTAACCGGAACAGACAAATTTAGCACCATAGGAAGATGCCAAAGAAAGTTACTTTAGCTCATTCAAATAGCTCCATATACCCAAGTCACAGTAGCTTTGGGTTTAAAAGAGACAGAATGATTAAAAATAAAAAGTAGTGCTCGCTTCAGCAGCATATATACTAAAATTGGAATGAATATAGAGAAGATTAGCATGGCCCCTGCATAAGGATGACACACAAATTCATGAAGTGTTCCATTTAAAAAATTATAAAAAGTAAATGAAATAGAACATAATGATTATAGCCATAATGGTCTATTTACACAAGTCCTGAGGGACTGCAAGAGTGAATGGAGTAATCTTAGGCAGGACAAAGGAAGAGCTGGTTTAAAGCAAAGATTGAAAGAAAGCAAAACAGGTCTTGGTGGAAAACAAATAGGATAAGAGACTCCATATATGTCTATAGGGGGTTATATGAAATACAGCAAGCAGATTTTTCTCCCTTTGAAAATATTGAGAACTAGGAAAAGGAAAAAGGTGGAACTGTAGGAGGAAGACAGAAGGGATTAGGAAAAAAGGCTGCGATCTAAAGGAGTCAAAGTTGTTGGAAGTAAGGAAGGCTAAGAGCTCAGCACAGCAAAGACTCGGGGTCAGGGATGGTAGTGCAGGGGAATGGTGGAGTAGAACTTGGTAAGTGTAAGAGATCAAGGTGTGTGACCCAAACTTAATCTTTTTCTTTTATCAGGAGATGCTGTCCATGCTGGGAGATCAGAGCAACAGCTACAACAATGAAGAATTCCCTGATCTAACTATGTTTCCCCCCTTTTCAGAATAGAACTATTGGGGTGAGGATAAGGGGTGGGGGAGAAAAAAAATCACTGTTTGTTTTTAAAAAGCAAATCTTTCTGTAAACAGAATAAAAGTTCCTCTCCCTTCCCTTCCCTCACCCCTGACATGTACCCCCTTTCCCCTCTGGCTGTTCCCCTGCTCTGTTGCCTCTCTAAGGTAACATTTATAGAAGAAATGGAATGAATCTCCAAGGCTTTTAGGACTGTCTGAAAATTTGAGGCTGGGTGAAGTTAAAACACCTTTCCTTATGTCTCCTGACCTGAAATTGTATAGTGTTGATTTGTGCTAAGATCAAGAGGCAGGTTAGAAGAACCTGACATCCACTGTTTGCCTTGGATAGTATGGCTTGTTTTTGGAAAGAAATTCTGAAGAGAGTGGAGGAGAGGAGAAATGTCCTCATATTTGAGGACCATGAAACATTGTAGGTATATATGGGGCTTTAGCAAGTTTGAGCATAGGCTCTTTTTGCTGCCTGTGAGCAGTCCCTCTGGAAAGAAACATGTGAGTAAGTGAGAGTGTGTGTGTGTACGTGTATGTGTGTGTGTGTGTGTGTGCGCGCACACGTGCTTCTGTATTTCACTCTTTCTCCCTATTAGGGAGTTATGCAAAATTTGTCCCCGATTTTACCTTTGTCTTTCTGTGTAGTTTTCAAAGAGTCCTAAGGAGTTAAATCTTCCAGGTATTTTCCACTTAGTATTGCAGCCAAAGAATATTTAAATAAACGTCTTTGCTGCGCTTGCATCCATGCCCAGCCAATATACAACTGTAAAGCAAATATAGAAAGTCGGCTGTTGATATGATTGTCTGTTATCGAACACATTCAGTGATAAAGCTGGGTTACTCCTGCTTTTGGTGCTCTCACCTTATCTGGAAGATCTGCAAACATTACCTAAATAGGCTGGCAAGATAAACCCTTTCTGGAACCCGAGACTTGGCCATAAAGATAATGCTGCATTTTTCTGTCAGAATCACATATGATGTGTGTTCTGTAGAGGTTATTTCTGCATGGAAACTCAACTTCTTGGATTAGCCGTCCCAGTGAAAATCCTCATTGTTGGAGTGTAAACCAAATACGAAGCCCTCTTGCAAAGTAGCCTCTTTCATCCCATACTCAAAATACCCAGTTTAGCAAGCAACTGAGATTTAAGTCTCTCTGGCCCTAAGAGGTTTTTCCTCTTTGCTCCCTCCAATCTTGAGATTGGGTTTTGCTTTAGAGTGCACGTATCATAATTCCGTATGATAGATGGGGCCTGGACACCCATCTCAACAGGGTCACTTGGTAATTAACAATAGCCATATAAATGCAGATACAGGTTACTACCCAGCCTTTACCTTCCTCAGGTAACAGTCGTAGATACCAGCTTTTTTTTTTTTTAATTGGCTTTGGCCAGTAGCTAAAGTGCAAGACTGAATTAATGAGAAGATATATTAAATGTAGTCATAGGGGACTGAGGAGCAAGGATGGCCTTGAAGAGGCCAAAGGAATGTCCGTTTGCTGAGTTTCCCTTCCTTATGTCTCCAGTCTGGTGCCAGGTAGTGGAGTAAAAAAGGAGACAGTTTATTTTTTTATTCTATGTGCACACTTACAGTATACATATATATTTATATCACAATTTACGAAACCAAAAAGTTGAGTTTCCAATGGAACCCTTGTTTTTTAATAATCGACTTTTTAAATGTGATCAGGACTATAATATTGTACAGTTATTATAGGGCTTTTGGGGAAGGGGAGGATAGTGAGAAGATGCTCTGGGGGTTTTGTTTTTGCTTTTCCTTCAGGGTTTTATTTTTGATTGTTTTGTTTTCTTGTTGGCCATTTCTGTATTGCTGGCATCTGTGCTAAGCTTTACAGTGGCAAAAATAATGACATGTAGCAAAGATTTTCAAACAAAATATTTTTTCCTTTTGTAAAATTTCTTGTGTTGTGTGATCTTGATTGCGGCTTTATCATTCCTTTCCAGTTCATAAACAACAGGCACCCACAACTAGAGGAATCTATAGTTTAAGCTCCAGACATACAAACATAAGGCACATTGTGTCTTTAATTTCAGGAATCAGAAATCATAGGGTTCTGATCACATTGCACGCCTCCCCCCCACTTGTCCTCCTGATCCTGACACATTCTGAGTAACATCAGCAGGAATGCTCTGACCATGAGGTGGGGGTTTTGGGGTGGGCGTTGCCCGGGTTCTTGGGAGAGAGGGGAAGAGTTGGGACTTGAAAACCACTAGGGCACATCTGGATGCCTTCCCCCAGTATGTCCTTTTCTGGATTAAAATGAGTGAAATTTAAACTGTTCAAGTCTGGACCTGGTTTCCCTCTAGGAGACTATGTTGGTTCATTAGCAACTTTTTTTTTTTTTTTTTTTTTTTTTTTTGTGAGAGATGGAGTCTCGCTCTGTTACCCAGGCTGGAGTTCAGTGGCACGATCTTGGCTCACTGCAACCTCTGCCCCTTGGGTTCAAGCAATTCTCCTGCCTCAGCTTCCCAAGTAGCTGGCACTACAGGTGTGTGCCACCATGCCCAGCTAATTTTTGTGTTTTTTTTTTTTTAGTAGAGATGGGGTTTCACTATATGTTGGCCAGGCTAGTCTCGAACTCCTGACCTTAGGTGATCCACATGCTTTGGCCTCCCAAAGGCCTGGGATTACAGGTGTGAACCACCGTGCCTAGCCTATTAGCAGCTCTTAAAATCCAGAGGCATAAGCCTGTATTTTTGAGGGTTTATGCATGGAATCCAGCTAGAAACTGAGTCTATTACAGATCCCATTTATTATCCTTTCTATTCCAAGAAGCCTTTTTTTCTCCTTCCCCACATCTGTTTATGGAAGAAAATGAAGTTTGGGGTGTGGTTTGAGGACTCAGCTAGATTCTTATGATCTGTCACATGCTTGGATGTTGGGGAAGCATTTGGAGAAGCTCATGTGACTTGTCCTAGATTGGGGATTTTAATTGAGACAGATGATGTTTATCGGGCATCCCACCACCTGAGAGTTTTAGCAACAGAGTCACATGTGAGTCCATCAGAACTTAACGGCATTGATTCAAGTGCTGTCATAAATAACCAGGACTGCTGTTTTTGGTTACTTTTAAAGACAGTTTCATCTGGACTTTCTGGGCATATCCTCCTTCAGCAAAACCACATTAGGCTGGGAAAACTATTCTGCCTGGAAGTAATGACAACTTGCAACCAACAAGCTTATAAAAATACAAAGAATTCTGGAGCCTATGGCTTCCATTACATTGTTCTTTTATAGCCTTTCATGTTCATTACCGCATCCCAGAGGTGAGAGTCAGACACAAATTTGAAAATAGGTTTCAATGTTGGAGAGGTAAATCCTAACAAGAAAGGGGTAGGAAAAGATATAATCCCCCAATATTAAAATAAAGATATTGAAGAAGAAGGATGGGAGAGACTAGGGCTGTGTCCTTCCTTTTACTCACCAAAAGAGAAAGTAAGCTCCTATTTGAGTCAATAGATATTGAGGTCTTGTTATTTGCCACCAAAGACAGTCTTGTGAGACTAAATACCTAGTAATTCCCTACCCTGGCACACATGCCGCATACACACAGAAACACTGCAAATCCACTGCCTCCTTCCCTCCTCCCTACCCTTCCTTCTCTCAGCATTTCTATCCCCGCCTCCTCCTCTTACCCAAATTTTCCAGCCGACCACTGGAGCTGACTTCCGCAATCCCGATGGAATAAATCTAGCACCCCTGATGGTGTGCCCACACTTTGCTGCCGAAACGAAGCCAGACAACAGATTTCCATCAGCAGGTAACGTTTGCAACTTCCTAGATCTTTTAGCTTTTCATTCCTGTCAATTCTCTGAGTATTAGGGATGTAGTGACTTGAGGATCACAATAAACTTTCAGCCTCTGCAGATGAAAGCAGAGATGCACTTCTTAGGTCATTCCCTGGCTAAATAAAATCTGCCTGGAAATCTGTAGAATTCCTTGTATGATTTATATATATACATACATGATTGTTAGTAAAAGCAAAGTATATAGGGAATCATTTCCCCATCCTTCAAGAGTGGCCTTTCTGCAGTGTTTTCTACTTTGGCCAACAAGGATCAAAAGGGTTAACTCCTTACTGAGGAGGAGGAGAGTGGTATGGGGAGGTAGTAGCTCAGTGCTTCCTATTCACTGAGACATCTCAAAGCCCTTAACACTCTAGTTTTTAAATGTCCTACTGGACATTTTGCCAGTTTGCAAAATTACATATAAATGGACTATAAGCAATTGTGTAAGCCATATGTCATGCTGCAGGCTGCAAATTGTTCTTAAAATGGAGGATTTGTAATTAAGAAAGCCAATGCAAGAAATGAGTGAAGCTAACTAGAGTAAACTTATGAAAAGCTGTGAATTTCATCATCATAGAACATTGCTTTTCAGTCTGAACATTCTTCTAACAAACCTTGGATCTGAGGCTTCTTGTCCTTTGTGGCAGCCACAGTGGGTTTTTGTTGTTAGGGGAAAAATAAAAAACCTTGCCCGCAGCATCTGGTTAAGATTAGGGCAGTTTCCTGCCTAAGGAGGGAAGGGAGAGAAAAAGGAGGAAGAAATGCATAAGGAGAATGAGGAGATATAAAATGTCTCAGAAAACAGGAAACATTGTCATATTTTCCCTTGTCCTCTTCTGACAAGATCTGGGAAAGTACCAGAATCTAGGCAAGAAAGAGAAGAATGCCTCGAAGAAATGATCAGGAAGCAAAACTTAGACGGAAATCTCTCCTTTGTGTATTCTGAACCCCACTACCACCTTGCTATTTGTCTCCAAGCCTGCTAGGGACCCTGGAGGAAACAGGCACTGAGCCCATTCTGATTGTCCAGTTTCTATCCATTTCTGGTTGTGTATGTGTGTGTGTGTGTGAGAGAGAGAGAGAGAGACAGAGACAGAGAGAGAAACAGAGAGAGTGTGTGTTGGCTAAATCTCCTGAGAGAGAGAGAGAGAGAGAGAGAGAGAGAAATGGCTAAATCTCCCTAGATCAAAGTCCTTGGAACCAGATGTACCAGCATCCTATCTAAACACAGGCCCCTCCTGACTATCATTGTTTTATCACCCTTTTTCCATCTACCTTTCTCTTCCTCATAAAGCCTAGTTTTCCTCTGTTTCCCTGCCAAATGGAAGAGTTTTCCCTAATTACATTCTTCTGCAGGATGTGGGGGCTCAAGGTTCTGCTGCTACCTGTGGTGAGCTTTGCTCTGTACCCTGAGGAGATACTGGACACCCACTGGGAGCTATGGAAGAAGACCCACAGGAAGCAATATAACAACAAGGTGCCTGGGGTCCTGGAGGGGGCATGGCAGGAAGGCTGAGACCTGAGCTCTCCCATCTTAGCTTCCAGACTCCCTTCTTCAATCCAAATGCTTTATTCCAAGCAAATCAGTCCCTCTTCCCTAACTCATGTTAACATACGGTTTTCATTCCTATGCTTCAAATCATCCTCTGTCAAATTGTATCCTTCCTTTGCTTTATAAGTGTGTTACATTTCTTTTGTGGGAAGAGTTCTAAGATTAATGCTGTTAATCTATAAGCAATTTTTCTGTCTCTCCAGAGCTTTGTGTTGTATTTGTTTCCATATTATCTCTTCTTGCAGGCTCTTAATAATTCCATGGTTAGTTCCCCAACTAAACTGTAAACTTTTATGATTGTGAGTTTCCTTTATTCTCCTAAAACCCTTCACAATATTACATATGTAACTGTACACAGTCTATACAAGTACTGACTATGCTTTGTTTAGGTGGATGAAATCTCTCGGCGTTTAATTTGGGAAAAAAACCTGAAGTATATTTCCATCCATAACCTTGAGGCTTCTCTTGGCGTCCATACATATGAACTGGCTATGAACCACTTGGGGGACATGGTAAGTATAGCTTCAGCTCCTGTCCCACCTGCACCATTTGCTTTAGTTCCCTGCTGATGCCTGGCCTCTTTCTTCTTTGTCTTAGACCAGTGAAGAGGTGGTTCAGAAGATGACTGGACTCAAAGTACCCCTGTCTCATTCCCGCAGTAATGACACCCTTTATATCCCAGACTGGGAAGGTAGAGCCCCAGACTCTGTCGACTATCGAAAGAAAGGATATGTTACTCCTGTCAAAAATCAGGTACTCTCCTTTCTTCTGGGTGTGCATATGTAATCTGGCATGACCTTTTCCTTTTTCTGCTGCTTTGTTCTTGAGGTGAAAGGGCACCAGGAAGAGAGGGCAAGGAATTAAGGTACATCTCCCCATTCCCATTCTGTTATTTAACCTCATTTGTTTCTGTACATTTGGGTTGTTTCTGGTTTTTCTTTTTCTTTTCTTTTCTTTTTTTTTTTTTTTTTTTGAGATAGAGTCTCACTCTGTTGCCCAGGATGGAGTGCAGTGGTGCAATCTTGGCTCACTGCAACCTACACCTCCCGGGTTCAAGCGATTCTCCTGCCTCAGCCTCCTGAGTAGCTGAGATTACAGGCACGCGCCACTACGCCTGGCTAATTTTTCTATTTTTATAGAGATGCGTTTTCACCATGTTGGCCAGGCTGGTCTTGAACTGACCTCAGGTGATCCACCTGCCTCAGCCTCCCAAAGTGCTGGGATTAGAGTCATGAGCCATCGCGGCCTGGTTTTTCTTTATTACAAATAGTGTTGCAATAAGCACCCTTGTGCATATGTTTTTGTGCACATGTACAAATATTTATGCAAAATAAGTCCTAAAATTGGAATTGTTAGGTCACAAATAATCCTTTCCCCCCCAAAATTTTTTTTTTTTTTTTTTGAGACAGCGTCTCTGTCACCCAGGCTGGAGTCCAGTGGCGCAATCATGGCTCACTGCAGCCTCAACCTCTCAGGCTCAAGTGATTCTCCAACCTCAGCCTCCCTAGTAGCTGGGACTAGAGGCACATGCCACCACACCCAGCTAATTTTTTAAAATTTTTTGTAGAGACAGGGTTTTGCCATGCTACCCAGGCTGGTCTCAAATTCCTGGGCTCAAGCAATCTGCCCGCTTCAGCCTCCCAAAGTGCTAGGATTATAGACATGAGCCACCATACCCAGCCCAAAAAAGTTTTTGCAATCTTACATTCTTACTAGCATGAGAATGTCAGTTTTTTCACAACCCAAACAACACAGGATTGTATCAGCAAGATAAACAATTGATTTAACGTTCATTTAACAAACACTTTTTGACCCCCAGAACCTACCAGATGCAGTGTTAGGCAGCAGAGATTCAAGATGACTAAGACACAACCTGTGTCCTCAGGAAATCTCAATCTAAAAAAATAGAACAGGAAAGAAAGAAAAATCTACAATCTAGCTGCACAAACAATAATAGCTAATACTTTTTGAGATTTTATTGTTTGTCAGAAACTTCTTAACTCTTTACATGAGTTAAATATTTTAATCCTTATAACAATATTTTATGCATAGAGAAACTGAGACACAGGCAAGTTTAGTAACTTACCCGGGGTCACATAGCTACTGGGTGGCAAAGTCAGGGTTAGCACCCAGGACAAATGCCTCCAAAGCTGGTACTGTGCTCTGCTTTACTGTAGCTAATAGTAAAAATGGTAGCAAAAATCAATAGCAGTAGAACAGTGCAACAGATATTAAGCGGAAGAGGAAGACTCACAACAAAGACAACATTTGTGCTGAAATTTTTAGAACACATGGAATTTCTTCAGGCAGGTAGAGAGAAGATATAGAAAATGTAAACAGCAAAGATTGATAGTTTCTCTGTATGCCTTTCAGGGTCAGTGTGGTTCCTGTTGGGCTTTTAGCTCTGTGGGTGCCCTGGAGGGCCAACTCAAGAAGAAAACTGGCAAACTCTTAAATCTGAGTCCCCAGAACCTAGTGGATTGTGTGTCTGAGAATGATGGCTGTGGAGGGGGCTACATGACCAATGCCTTCCAATATGTGCAGAAGAACCGGGGTATTGACTCTGAAGATGCCTACCCATATGTGGGACAGGTGAGATTGCTCCACACAATTATACAGCTCTGTCGGCTCCTCCTTCCCCAGCATGATATTTTGTACTGGAAACAATTTCAGAAATACTGTTTTCTGTTATCCTATCCTGCTTTCTTGATGGAATAATTTCCCACAGAAGGCCAAGAAGATTTCCACAATCTGGGGGAATTTAGGGAGCTTAAGCTACTATAGCTCCTATTTGCATCTCTGCCATGGAGAGAAAACAGAGGCTAGGCTACCTATCCCATAGACTTCCGAGCTGGGTTCTATAACCCTCTGCTCAATTCCTCACTCCCACAACAAACCCACAAACCCACCATGCTATTTTCACAAATTGTGTGGCTTTATTTTATATGATCTCAGTGTGAGTTTTCAGAACATTTCAGCAAATTATGTAAGTTTACATGCTAACATCTATAAAATGAGAGAAAAAACAAGTTGCTTCATCTAAGAGATAAGGGATTAACTCAGTTCCTCCTGCATGATCCTCTAGTCATAGGAAGGAAATCATATCTGAAAGGGAGGCAACCTGAGGGGTTTTTTATACACATAGGGCTGGGTCTGATAGATAATATAATGTAGGGCCTTCACAACAGAAACCTCTGAAACAGGGACAGCAAGTTTGAGAATAAAAATGATGGCTACTGTGTTCTAAGCCGTGTCCTTAGTGCATTTTTTCTTTTTCTTTTTTTCATTTAATCTCATAACAACTCTGTAAGGTAGACTTATCTTGAATGTATAGGTGAGGAAATGGACACTTAAGGAGATAAGACAGTATAATTCATACCACTAGTATGTAACAATGTAAGATGTATCTACCAGGGATATTTATCTTCTGCAAACATTCCTAGGTATATCTCCCATGCACATGTGCAAGAATTTCTTACTAGGATATAATGCCTTGGAACTGAATTGTCTGGGTCTTAGGGTATGTCTGTCTTCACCTTTACTACACAATGTCAAATTGTTTGCCAAAATATTTGGAAAAATTTATACCTGCAATGTATAAGAAATCCCCTTCAATCACCTTTTTATCAGTATGTTTATCTGGCCATTTGCATTTCTTCTTCAGTGAATTAACTGTTTTTATCTCTTGCTCATTTGTTTTTCTTTTTATTTTTTTGAAATAGGGTCTTACTCTGTTGCCCAGGCTGGAGTGTGGTGATACAGTCATAGCTCACTGCAGCCTCCACTTCCTGGGCTCAAGCAATCCTCTCGCCTCAGCCTCCCAAATAGCTAGGATATAGGTGCATGCCATCATGCCCGCCAATTGCAAAAAACCTTTGAAATTTTTTTTTTTTGTAGAGGCTAGGCATGGTGGCTCATGCCTGTAATCCCACCACTTTGGGAGGCTGAGGTGGGAGGATCACTTAAGCCCAGGAGTTCCAGATCAGCCTGGTACAACATAGCAAGACCTCATCTCTACAGAAAAATTTTTTAAAAGTAGCCAGGTATGATGGCGTGCACCTGTAGTTCTAGCTACTCAGGAGGCTGGTTGGGAGGACAACTTGAGGCTGGTTGGGAGGACAACTTGAGCCTGGGAGTTCAAGGCTGCTGTGAGCTGTGATCATGTCACTGCTCTCTAGCCTGGGTGACAGAGTGAGACCCTGTCCCCAAAAACAACAACAATTTTTTTTGGTAGAGACATTGTCTCGCTATGTCGCCAAGGCTAGTCTCAAACTCCTAGGCTCAAGCAATCCTCCCACCTCCCAAAGTGCTGGGATTATAGATGTAAGCCACCATGCCTGGCCTACACTTTTTTTTCTTTTTTGAAATGGAGTTTTGCTTTTGTCGCCTAGGCTTGAGTGCAGTGGCGCGATCTTGGCTCACTGCAACCTCTACCTCCTGGGTTCAAGCAATTCTCCTGCCTCAGCCTCCTGAGTAGCTGGGATTATAGGCACCCACAACCACGCCCGGCTAGTTTTTGTATTTTTAGTACAGACAGGGTTTCACCATGTTGGCCAGGCTGGTCTTGAACTCCTGACCTCAGGTGGTCCGCCTGCCTCGGCCTCCCAAAGTGCTGGGATTACAGGTGTGAGCCACCATGCCCCACCTCTTATCCATTTTTAAGTGGATTGTTTTTTCTCTTTCTTAGCGATTCTTAAAAGTTTAAAAAGAATATTTGGATACAATACTATGTATTTAAAAGTTGAGGTTTGTCTTTTCATCCTTTTTATGATGTCTTTCAATCTGGAAAAGTTAATTTTAATAGGCCTGGCGTGGTGGCTCACGCTTGTAATCCCAGCACTTTGGGAGGCTGAGACGGGTGGATCACAAGGTCAGGAGATCAAGACCATCCTGGCTAACATGGTGAAACCCTGTCTCTACTAAAAATACAAAAAAATTAGCCAGGCGTGGTGGCAGGTGCCTGTAGTTCCAGCTACTCGGGAGGCTGAGGCAGGAGAATGGCATGAACCCGGGAGGCGGAGCTTGCAGGGAGCCGAGATTGCACCACTACACTCCAGCCTGGGCAACTGAGCAAGACTGCATTTCAAAAAAAAAAAAAAAGTTAATTTTAATATAGTAAAATGATTAATTTTCCTTTGCAATTTTTGTAATGTGTTTTATTCGTTTATGAATGGAGAAAGGTAAGAAAAAATAAAATTTAAAAAAGAAGAGATGTGGCCAGGTACGGTGGCTCACACCTATAATCCCAGTAGTTTGGGAGGCTGAGGCAGGCAGATCACTTGAGGTCAGGAGTTTGAGACCAGCTGGGATAACATGGTGAAACCCCATCTCTACTAAAAATACAAAAATTAGCCAGGTGTGATTGCGCACTCTTGTAATCCCAGCAGGCTGAGGCAGGAGAATTGCTCGAACTCAGGAGGCAGAGGTTGCAGTGAGCCAAGATCATGCCATTGCACTCCAGCCTGGGTAACAGAGACTCTGTCTCAAAAAATAAAAAGATAAAAAGGAAGAGATCTGATAGGGCGGCCAGATAACATTTTAAAGGGATGGTATTATAAGTTTGTTCCAGCTATAATGCAGGTTATTCTGACCTTAAAGTATCATCACATAATATCTTTTTGAGTCAATTTCCAAGATATTCTGTTTCACTTGTAATTCTGTGTAATTTTTGGCACCAGGAGGCATCAGGGATTTGGAGCACATGGCAGAAACAAAGGTATCTTGAAAAATATCAAGGCAGTAGACCACTGTAATCTTAAAATGGCATATCAAATGCTGGTATTGCTGTTAATATTTAGATAATGTTAGATAATGTATTTTTTTAGAGGGTATCTCACTATCTTGCACAGGCTGGAGTAGAGTGGCTATTCACAGCATGATCACAGTACACTAAAGCCTCAAACTCCCGGGCACAAACAATCCTCCTGCCTCAGCCTGCTGAGTAGTAGATAATATGTTCTTGTGGATGCAACCTTAGGGTTCTGAAGGGGAAGTCTGTAGGAAGATAAATTGCCGAAAAGAATACACCACCTTAACATGGGCTATTATTCGATTCCATAATTGTGGCTTGCCAATGAAACATTGCTAACTACCTGTAAAATATAGTGTTGGAAGTCATAGGCTAAATTGCTAAGTTCTTTAATCTATTTTAGTGTCTTGTTATGTACTTTCATATTTTGTCTTTGATGAGAGCACAAGGATCACACCAGTTCCCCTGATATAGGTGCAGAGGGCCCAGGTCTTCCCTCTAGCTAAGCCTTGGCCTTGGCCTCCTACCCACACAGCAGCTGGTGCCTTCCTGCCCCCTGAGGCTAATACATACTATGTGGCCAGAAGATGGTTTATGCTTTTTAAAAAAATCTTATTTCAGAAATCTTTCCCTACTGTTTTCCTCCCACATTTATGTCTTAAAACACCCGTAGTTGTTTTTGTTTTGTTTTGTTTTGTTTTTTTTCAGATGGAGTCTCGCTGTTGCCCAGGCTGCAGTGCAGTGGCGCGATCTTGGCTCACTGCAAGCTCCGCCTCCCAGGTTCACACCATTCTCCTGCCTCAGCCTCCCCAGTAGCTGGGACTACAGGCGCCCGCTACCACGCCTGGCTAATTTTTTTGTATTTTTAGTAGAGACGGGGTTTCATTGTGTTAGCCAGGATGGTCTCGATCTCCTGACCTCGTGATCCACCCTCCTCAGCCTCCCAAAGTGCTGGGATTACAGGCATGAACCACCGCCCCCCGCCTGTAGTTGATTTTTATGTGTGGTGGAAGGCGGGAATCCTCTTTTCATATTCGTTTTTCTGAGGAAGAACAGACCCTCTCTAGAAACCCTAGACTGCTGCCTCTGTTAGTTCACTGGCATCACTCAAAATATTGGTTGAGTTTCTTACTCACTGACTCATTGCCTATTGCTTTGTCCTAGTCCTATTACAATCTTGTTTCTTCCAGGAGGAGAGTTGTATGTACAACCCAACAGGCAAGGCAGCTAAATGCAGAGGGTACAGAGAGATCCCCGAGGGGAATGAGAAAGCCCTGAAGAGGGCAGTGGCCCGAGTGGGACCTGTCTCTGTGGCCATTGATGCAAGCCTGACCTCCTTCCAGTTTTACAGCAAAGGTAAGAAGCTGCTGATCCTATACAGCATTGTCTTTTATGATACAAACTTGATGGCTTCTCGAAGGACTTTGGGTATTTTCAGTACTTAGTCTTTGTATTCACATGGAGGTGGCCAGAGAGAAATTAACAACTGCTGCAGTATGGAGCAGCATCTCTGTGGTAAACCCTCCTGACACGGATGGAATTCTTCAAACAGTCTCCTAGACTGGGAGATCCCACAGGGTGACCCTTGGATTGCATAGAGCCTCACGCTGGTAGTTTGTATTCTAGGTGTGTATTATGATGAAAGCTGCAATAGCGATAATCTGAACCATGCGGTTTTGGCAGTGGGATATGGAATCCAGAAGGGAAACAAGCACTGGATAATTAAAAACAGGTAATGATGGGAACACTACTTTTGTTATTCAGTCACCCTTTTAACACTCAACCTCACCTCCAGCTTCCCAATATTCCTTTCTCTGTCCCAAATCAAGAAAAAATTATCTCAGAGTTCTCACTTCTATCTTCTCAGTCAGAGGCTCTTAATTCTGAGTCCGACACTTAATGGCCAGTGTGTTAGTCCATTTTGCATTGCTACAAAAGAATACCCGAGACTGGGTAATTTATAAAGAAACGAGGTTTGTTTGGCTATACAAAGCGTGGCACTAGTATCTGCTCAGCCTCTGATGAGGCCTTGGAGCTTTTACTCATGGCAGAAGGCAAAAGAGGGAGCACGCATGTCACATAGTGAGAGAGGGAGCAAGAGAGAGAGGGAGGTGCCGACTCTTTAAAGAACCAGCTCTTGCATGAACTAATAGAGGGAGAACTCACTCATCACCAAGGCGATGGCACCAAGCCATTCATGAGGAATCCACTCTCATAACCCAAACACCTCCCACTATGCCCCACCTCCCACATTGGGGATCACATTTCAGCATGAGACTGGGAGGGGACACACATCCAAACCATATCCGCCAGACAATAGTGCTCAATTATGTGCTGGGCAGATGCTCCCTGTGTGCAAGGTGCTTAGTGACATACATAAACCAACGAGCAGATGACACCTTCAGTGAGCTCAGAGCCCAATAAGACAGACCTAACTAACCATGAGATAAAGCAGTACAAAGAACCAGCAGGAGCTTTGGAATTACGTATTTTTACTTTCTTTTGTCTCTAATGTGATCAGTTTCTTAGGGTGGTTTCCATTAGCAGTCTGTCTTTAACAGTAGGGGAACAGTGTAAAGGTTTAATATTCCTTTGAACAGTTTTTTTCCTTCAAAATACACTTAAGATACATGTATATAAGAATTTGCCAAAGATTGTGAAGAGAAACATTTTTTAGAAATAAGATATAAACAAAAAAAGTTAGTGTTTACTTTCCTATGTTGGGGAACAAAGAAAACTCCAGGGTACCTTCTTCCCATTTCTCTTTAGCACCTTGTGACTTTTGGGGAGGGGAAGATTGATAACAATTATAGTTTTCCTTTCCTGGCTGATCACCATTAACCTGGCAGCAGCACTGGCTAAATCTCCTGTCCTTAGTGCCCTCCAAGGAGCAGAAGCCCTAAACTCTGGGTCGCTCACAGACTCACGCAGTGGTGTTGTTCAAACCTGAAGCAACTTTTTATATCACAGTTCCAACTCAAGGTGAACCTGAGCATCTTCCCAAGGCTCCCACAGCTTCTGTCCTGTGTTGTCCCTTCTCTTGACTCCCAGATCCAAGCACTTACCCTGTTCTTTCATGATCAGGTACCATGTGTGGAGATAGCTTCCAAGAGAGCTGGGAGGAAGAAAGGACACACCTGGGCAGGATCAGGAACACTGGGGGCCCCTGGAGAAGGGGAGAGTGGGGGAGGGTACAGGTTTTAAATAAAATGTGTTGGGTAATTAGAGAAGTTGCTGGTTGGGGAAAGAGGACTGAAAACAATTCAGGAAGATATGCAGACAATCTCTCCTCTCTCCTCTTTCTCTCTCCTCTGTCTCACGTCGTCTCTCTTGTCTTCTAGTCTCGCTACTCATTTCCTTAGTAATCTCATCCACTATCATAGTTTCATCCATCTCTTCTATGGGGTTTACTCCCAAATCAAGATCACCAGCTTCAGCCTCTTTCTTATGCTCTAAACTTACATTTTCAAGATTAATATTCCCCAAATACAGCTCTGATCATATCACTCTCCCACTCAAAATCCCTCACTGGCTCCTCACTATGATGAGTCACAGAGTAAAGGTGAAGCTTTTTAACCTTGCAGTAAAGGTAATTCAACCTGATCTCAATCTGTCTTTCCAGACATCTCTCCCACTACACCCTGTTAGGCACACTGCTTTTCAGCTACATGATCCTAACAGTGCCCCACACTTTCCTGCCTCTGTTGTTCATTTCACACCCTTCCACTGGCATCCCCTTCCCACAGGTCGAAATTCTACTCAGCCTTTTGGCTCAGCTTAAATGCCACCTCTTACATCAAGCCTCTAAGATTCTCTTGATCAGAAGGAATCTTTCCCTCCTTTGATACCTACAGTATTATGCCTTCTCCCTATTTCTTGACTTTAAACTCTTTAAAGTTAAAAAACATCATATTCATTTTTGTGTACCATCAGTACCTCGCACAATACTCAGTAAATATTTTAATGAATAAATAAACTGAGAGTACTAAGTATTTTTCTTGATTGGTCTTACAGCTGGGGAGAAAACTGGGGAAACAAAGGATATATCCTCATGGCTCGAAATAAGAACAACGCCTGTGGCATTGCCAACCTGGCCAGCTTCCCCAAGATGTGACTCCGGCCAGCCAAATCCATCCTGCTCTTCCATTTCTTCCACAATGGTGCAGTGTAACGATGCACTTTGGAAGGGAGTTGGTGTGCTATTTTTGAAGCAGATGTGGTGATACTGAGATTGTCTGTTCAGTTTCCCCATTTGTTTGTGCTTCAAATGATCCTTCCTACTTTGCTTCTCTCCACCCATGACCTTTTTCACTGTGGCCATCAGGACTTTCCCTGACAGCTGTGTATCCTTAGGCTAAGAGATGTGACTACAGCCTGCCCCTGACTGTGTTGTCCCAGGGCTGATGCTGTACAGGTACAGGCTGGAGATTTTCACATAGGTTAGATTCTCATTCACGGGACTAGTTAGCTTTAAGCACCTAGAGGACTAGGGTAACGTGACTTCTCACTTCCTAAGTTCCCTTCTATATCCTCAAGGTAGAAATGTCTATGTTTTCTACTCCAATTCATAAATCTATTCATAAGTCTTTGGTACAAGTTTACATGATAAAAAGAAATGTGATTTGTCCTCCCTTCTTTGCACTTTTGAAATAAAGTATTTATCTCTTGTCTACAGTTTAATAAATAGCATCTAGTGCACATTCATTTTGTGTTGGATACTGTGTTAGGTGCTGGAGGAAAAATGATGAATAGAACATCTTCTATGTACTTGATGCGCTCACAGTCTGGTTGTAGAGACTGTCACATAAACATTTCATCCCAATTCATTTATTTGTTCATTCCTTCAGCCAATATATATTGAGTTCTTACTCTGTGCCAAGAACTGTACTACATTTCTGGGATTAAGTGGATATAAGGAGATCTCAGTGTTTAATCTGCCTGAGGGGAGACTGAATTAAGTGACATGGAAACTTGGGTCTTGAAAAACATTTTAAGGTTATTTTTTCTTTTCTCTCTCTCTCGCTCTGTCTTTCTCTCTCTTTCGTCAGGGTCTCCCTCTGTTGCCCAGGCTGGAGTCAGTGGCACTCATAGCTCACTGCAGCCTTGATCTCCTGGGCTCAAGAGTTCTTCCCACCTCAGTCTCCTAAGTAGCTTGGACTACAGTGAACACCACCATGCTTAGCTGATTTTTTAAAAATTATTTTGTGGGAGGCCGAGGTGAGAGGATCGCCTGAGCCCAGCAGTTTGAGACCAGCTTGTCTCCCTATGTTGGCCGCCTCGGCCTCCCAAAGTGCTGGAATTATAGGTGTGGGCCACTGCACCCAGCATGACACTGTTGTTAATATGGCAATAATCCCCAAATTGATCTACAGAATTAACACAATTTGTATTAAAATCTCAGCTGGCTTTCTTGCAGAAATTGGCAAGCTGGCTCTAAGATTCATATGGACATTCAAGGGCTTCAGAATAGCCAAAACAACCTTGAAAAAGAACAAAGTTGGAGGACTTGCACTTCTCAATTTCAAAACTTAACTTCAAACCAATAGTAGTCAAGGCATACAGATCAATGGAATAGAATTAAGGGTGTAGAAATAAACCACATTCAATTGACATGGGGTGCCAAGACAATTCAAGGTGGGAAAGAATAGTCTTTTCAAAAAGTCATGCTGGACAACTGAATAACAACATGGAGAAGAATGAAGATGGAACACTACTCCACCTCATATAAAAAATTAATTCAAAATGGCTAAAAACCTAAAGGTAAGAGCTAAAACTCTTAGAAAACACAGGGGTAAATCTTCCTGACCTTGAATTAGGCAGTGGTTATGACATCACAGCACAAGAAAGAACAACAAAAAATTAAGGCCGGGCGCCGTAGCTCATGCCTGTAATCCCAACACTCTGAGAGGCTGAGGCAGGTGGATTGCCTGAGGTCAGGAGTTTGAGACCAGCCTGGCCAACATGGTGAAACCCTGTCTTTACTAAAATACAAAAATTAGCCGGGCGTGGTGGCGGGCCCCGTAATCCCAGCTACTTGGGAGGCTGAGGCAGGAGAATCACTTGACCCTGTGAGGCAGAGGTTGCAGGGAGCTGAGATCATGCCACTGCACTCCAGCCTGGATGACAGAGTGAGACTCTGTCTCAAGAAAAAAAAAAAAAAAGAAAAAAGTTAGATAAATTGGACTTCTGTCAAAATTAGAATTTTTTTGTCCACCAAAGGACACTATTAAGAGAAGGTAAAGACAACACAGAATGGGAGAAGATATCCACAAGTTATATATCTGATGAAAGAATTAATATCCAAAATATGCAAAGAACTCCCACAACTCTACAATAAGAAAAATTAAAAATGGGCAAAGGACTTGAATACATATTTCACCAAAACAGATATACAAATGGTGAATAAGCACATGAAAATATGCTCAACGTCACTAGCCTATAAGGAAATGTAAACCAAAACCACAGTGAGATACACTTCATACCCATTAGAATGGCTATTACAACAACAACAACAACAACAACAACAACAAACCTGGAATATAACAAGTGTTGATGAGGATGTGAAGAAACTGAACTCTTGTACATTGTTAGTGGGAATGTAAAAGGGTGCAGCTGCAGTGGAAAACAGTGTGTTGGTTCCACAAAAACTTAAACATAGAATTACCATATAATCCAGCAATTCCACTCCTGGGTTTAGATCCAAAATAATTGAATGCAGGGATTCAGATACTCATACACCAATGTTCTTAGCAGCATTATTCACAAAAGCCCAAAGGTAGAAACAACCCAGTGTCCATTAACAGATGAATGGATAGCCTAATGTGGTAATATTCTACACAATGGAATATTATTCAGCCATAAAAAGAAATAAAATTCTGGCTGGGACGGTGGCATGCCTGCATAGTCCCAGCTACTAGGGAGGCTGAGGTGGGAGGATCGCTTGAGCCCAGAAGTTTGAATCCAGCCTGGGCAACATAGTGGAACCCCATCTCAGGTAAGAGAGAAAGAGAGAAGAAAGAAAGAGGCCGGGAACAGTGCCTCAAGCCTGTAATCCCAGCATTTTGGGAGGCTGAGGTGGGTGGATCACTTGAGGCCAGGAGTTCGAGACCAGCCTGGCCAGCGAGGTGAAACCCTGTCTCTACTAAAAACACAAAAATTAGCTGGGCGCAGTGGCTTATGCCTGTAATCCCGGCTACTTGGGAGGCTGAGGCACAAGAATCGCTTGAACCCTGGAGGCAGAGGTTGCAGTTAGCTGCGATCGCGCCACTGCACTCCAGCCTGGGCGACAGAGTGAGACTCCATCTCAAAAAAAAAAAAAAAAATTATTTAGCCATGTGATTCCAAATTAAATATTGCTCAATCATTTTGTTGTTATTCTTCTCTACTTCTCTTTTGGTCCATATTAGCAAATTCTGTCCCTGCCTCTTCAAAATATAATATGAATCTGGCCATTTCTCTCTCCCTCTAGCATGACCACACAGTTTAAGTTCCCTTCGTTTCCCCCTAGTCTTATGTGATAGTCCTCTGACTTCTCTACTTCTGCACTCCACTCCACCCTACAGTCTGTTTTTCCCTGTACAAAACTTTCCCATTACTCTTTCATTTATTTAACAAATATTAAGCCTCTACTATGAGTCAGGCACTGTTCTGGTAATTCAACAGTGACAAAAATTCAAGACCTCATTGGGTTTATATTTTAGTGAACTTAGAATATAATACAGAAGTCTTAAGTGGCCTACAAGCAGCATGATCTGGTCCCAGGCTGTTTTTTTTGTTTGTTTGTTTTTTGAGATGGAGTTTTGCTCTTGTTGTCCGGGCTGGAATGCAATGGCATGATCTCAGCTCACTGCAACGTGTGCCTCCCATGTTCAAGCGATTCTCCTGTCTCAGCCTCCTGAGTAGCTGGGATTACAGGTGCCTGCCACCTTGCCCGGCTAATTTTTGGTATTTTTAGTAGAGACAGGGTTTCACCATGTTGGCCAGGCTGGTCTCCAACTCCTGACCTCAAGTGATCACCTGTCTTGGCCTCCCAAAGTGCTGGGATTACAGGCGTGAGCCACCAGGCCCGGCCTTTTTTTTTTTTTTTTTTTTTAATTAATTTTTTTTTTTTTGAGACAGGGTCTCACTCTGTCACCCGGATTGGAGTGCAGTGGCACAATGACATCTCATTGCAGCATCGACCTCCCGAGCTCAAGCAATCCTCCCACCTCAGCCTCCCGAGTAACTGGGACTACAGGCACATGTCACCATGCCCCACTCATTTTTGTATTTTTTGTAAAGATGAGGTTTTGCCATGTTGCCCAGGCTGGTCTCGAACTCCTAGACTCCAGTAATCCACCTGCTTCAGCCTCCCAAAGTGCTAGGATTAACCAGTGTGAGCCACCGCGCCCGGCCCAGGCCACCTGTCTGACTTCATTTCAGTCTGTGGTGTTACGGACAATGGTTATCTAAACAAAATTAGAATGCCGTTAGAAATAAGGAGTTGTTCAAGAAATGCTCATGCCTGTATAAAAGAGTGCTTATCAACACCTCTTCCCCAGTGAGAGACAACCCAGGGTCTTATTTGGTTACAGTGTTCAACTCTAAGACCAGGATTTCTGGCTGATGATTTCTTTCTGATTTCTTTCTCAAATTTGGATATGGCTCCTTGAGGCCTGGCAAGCAGATGCTTAATATTTGTTAAATAAATGAAAGAGAAATGGGAAAGTTTTGTACAGGGGAGTGATGTGAACTGGGGTACAGGGAAGAATAGACTGTAGGGCGGAGTGTAGCGTGGAAGTAGGGAAGTTAGAGGGCTGTTACGTAAGTCTAGCAGGGAAATGGTGGGAACTTAAACTGTGGTCATGGTAGAGGGAGAGAGAAGTGGCCAGATTCGCTTATACTGGGTAAAACTTAAACTATCTTAGCCAATATATCTTAAAAAAAAAATAGGAACAGAGTAATTACAATGAAAACTCTAATTCTGCAAAGAGGAGAATGGATGAAAAATAGCACAGAGTTATTGTTGATCTGTAGCATAAATTATGTCCTGCTAGGCAGGAATATGGGACTCCTTGCCTGGCAGTAGAATGAGTTCCTTGGTGAGGTAACTGGGAAACTCGAGGCTCGCTCTCTATGGGGATCTTCTTTATGGTCTAGCATGGTTCCTGCTTCTTCCTGCTAGAGGATCTTACTTGTCTCTTATTCTCCACGGCTATGCCAGAGATGGGCACATGGAAATGCCCTTTCTGGGAATGCCCTACTCAACTTTAGCTGTGGTACAAATTGGAAACCTAGAAAATACAATAGATTGCTGGGCCTGGGGTTTTTTTGGCAATACGTTCCCATAAAAGCTCAGTAGCTTTTGGTCTGAGTTGTCACACCCAAAAAATGTTTTTCTAGATAAAATGTTTAAACCTGAGAATTTCAAACTCCTAGGAATCAACCTCAGTGCTGTGCCATCCCCTGACCTCCATTTAATGGTACTTGTCCAAGTAGCTCAAAATAAAAGCCATAAGAGCAGATGTATACCCATAATCTGAGCTTTGCCCTCTTTTCTGGGAAAATGCTTAGCTGGAGGTGCATGACAGAAGCCTGGAACTCTGGTCTTATTTCTTGCTAAATCTTTTGCCTCCTTGCCTCTGCATTAAGTTTAGTTTGGTGCTTTTTATTTATTTTTTTTGAGATGGAGTCTTGCTCTGTTGCCCAGGCTGGAGTGCAGTGGTACAATCTTGGCTCACTGCAGCCTCTGCCTCCTGGGTTCAAGCGATTCCCCTGCCTCAGGGTAGCTGGAATTACAGACTCCCACCACCATACCCGGCTAACTTTTGTATTTTTAGTAGAGATGGGGTTTTGCCATATTGGCGAGGCTGGTCTCAAATTCCTGATCTCAAGTGATCCGCCCACCTCAGCCTCCCAAAGTGCTGAGATTACAGGTGTAAGCCACCTCGCCCGACCAGTTTGGTACTTTTTCTACCCTATAGGGCTCTAAACTATGGGATTTTATATTGCAGGCTATAGGCAGAAAGAACTTCACTTAGCAAAGTGATATATTATTCTCTCTATGCTTTTAGATAGAACACTTTCAGATTAAGTTACTGAGTAACTTTCTTGTATTCTTTCTTGTTTTTTTTTTGTTTTGTTTTGTTTTTTGTTTTTTTTTTGAGACAAAGTCTTGCTCTGTTGCCCAGACTGGAGTGCAGTGGTGTGATCTTGGCACACTGCAACCTCTGCCTCCCGGGTTCAAGCAATTCTCCTGCCTCAGCCTCCTGAGTAGCTGGGATTATAGGCGCCCGCCACCACACCCAGCTAATTTTTGTATTTTTAGTAGAGACGGGGTTTCACCATCTTGTCCAGGCTGGTCTCGAACACCTGACCTCACGTGATCCACACACCTCGACCTCCCAAAGTGCTGGGATTACAGACGTGAGCCACTTTCTGAAGCCTACAAAAGGAGCCAACATAAGCCAACATGCTGAATTTTTCCTATCATTTCTTTCTCTTTTTTTTTTTTTGAGACAGGGCCTCACTCTGTTGCCCAGACTTGAGTGCAGTGGCACAATCATGGCTCACTGCAGCCTCGACCTCCTGCACTCAAGTGATCCTCCCATCTCAGCCTCCCAGGTAGCTGGGACTACAGGTGTGTGTCACCACACCCAGCATGTATTTTGTAGAGAAGGGTTTTGCCATGTTGCTCAGGCTGGTCTCTAAATCCTAGGCTCAAGCAATCCACCTGTCTATCTCCCAAAGTGCTGGGACTACAGGGGAGAGCCACTGCGCCCAGCACTACCATTTCTTCTCATACCACACTCCAGTGGGCCTGTGGTCTTACCCCAAAACAATAGGCAACAGATATTTCATGAATTCATAATTTCCAGTTTGGACTAGAGTCCTCATTGCCCTATCCCCACGCCCTCCATTCAGCCAATTCCACATTTTAGAGTTTGTAACTTCTACCAAATTCTGAGTCAGCCAAAATCGACTACTCTTCTTTGCAACAAAGAACCTCGTGATACAGGTCTTCCAGGCTGTGATTGTGTCACATGCTCATTCCCCAACCAGTCATTGTAGCTGGAGGGATACAAAACTTTGACAGGCTGGCCTTGGGACCTATGCCCACTCTTGAAGCTAGGGGCAAGATTGGTTCTATCTTAAGCCCAGGAGTGTCAGGGTTTCCCCATTTTAAAATCAGGGTGCTGTTACCACGAGAAGGAGGAATGGAAGCTGGTGAAAAAAAAGTATACTTCCAACACCTTTTAGCTTAGCTATTCTCAACTTTCCCATATTACTATAGAGAAGACAGATGTTGTTCACATTTTCGACACATTTCCACGGACACGCTCACAAAATAATATCAGTCGTTGGTAGCTACCCATAATTCTCCCCTTCTCTCTCCCAGAAAGCATACTGGAATGCACATCTATCAACATAATATTATAATAGGGATAATCTGCTGAATTGGCTCTAATTGTTAAACATGTCACTTTCAAACTGTTGGTACTTTTTTATTAGTAACACATTTCTCGTGACTTACTTTGTAATTAATTGTAACACATCAAATGTGTCACACCAATTGTTGTTATTCATTTGTTAGGGGAGGGGTCTTATCATTGGCTTCTAGAGTACTCCCTAATTATGTCTTATTTTGTTCTCTTGGTAAAATTAAGCTCCTTCTTTGAGTACACATTGCTAGGTGACAGGGAGTACTTGTAGGATAATGGGGGATGTCTGCTAGGATCAAATAATGCACCAAGCAGATAAGCTACACAGAATATCAGAAAGAATATATATTTTCAATTCAGAACATTCCTATTTTCCCTAATGACTCAAGAATTCTGTTTTCTTTCTTCAGAAAGTTATTGCATAATATTAACATAAAGTTAATTGAGGGGAAACTCAACATTATGGTAAAATCCTCTTTTCTAGTCCCATATTCTCCTATAGTCCATGAAGGGTATTCCTCACCTCACCTTTGTGCATTTCTTGGACAGTGAGGTCAGTAAGAAGTAAACTATTTTATTATGAAAATAATGTATGTTATTAAATTCCTAGCACACTTGGGTAAATTAACACAGACTAGAACTAGCATTGGAATGAATCATCCTAAAATTCAAAATCCTTTTCTTTAAGACTAAATAAGGGTAGGGCGCAGTGGCTCACGCCTGTAATCCCAGCACTTTGGGAGGCTGAGGCAGGTACATTGCCTGAGGTCAGGAGTTCAAGACCAGCCTGGCCAATATAGCAAAACCCTGTCTCTATTACAAAAAAAAAAAAATACAAAAATTAGCCAGGCGTGATGGCGCACCTGTAATCCCAGCTACTCAGGAGGCTGAGGCAGGAGAATTGCTTGAACGTGGAGGTGGAGGTTGCAGTGAGCCGAGATTGCACCACTGCACTCCAGCCTGGGCGACAGAGCAAGACTGTCTCTCTCTCTCTCTCTCTCACACACACACACACACACACACACACACACACACAGACTAAATAAGACAGAGAAACTTAAAGCAGCTGATTTTCAGGGGGCATGAAGCTAAGAGATGGTGACTTCAAAAGCTGGAGAAGGCACAACTGTAACAAGCAGGGACAAAGCTTCCTTATTTTGCTTTCATTTCTCCTTTTCCACGTTATTCAGGAGATGTTGCCTCGTTTGTGATGAAAGGGAGTCTGCATTCCCGATAAGACTTAGTGTTGTGCAGTATTCTGGATAAGACTTAGTTGTTGTGCAACTGTTGTGCAAAACATTTGCCTTGTTTTTTTGTTTTCAATCGCTACTGAAATAAATTTGCAAAAAGTGTGCCCCATTTCAGGGCAATTTACAGCTTTGCAAAAGTCCAGTTTACAGCTTTGGAATGTCACAGGATGATGTGTAAGTTTATAAAATACCTTAAGTGATACAAGGATAGATTATCTAATGACATGTTCCCCTAATGTATTCAAACACTGTATGTGTTTACAGACTCTTGCATACCAGGAGGAGATTCAAAGAGAAACCTAAGGCTTAAAGCCTCAGAAGCCACTGCCAAGTCATGATGAACCAGAAATGAAGACAAACCATGTAGAATATTATAATTAGGAAAAGTTAATTCAACGAATGTTTATTGATTATTATCTAAATATGTGTTAAGCCACAGTGCAATACAAAGATGAGTAGGACAAGATCCTGTATTTTCAAGTTAGTTAGTGAGATAAAACTATCTTACGTGCTACAAATACAGAATCAGAATTTCGTGGTACAATTTGTATCATGCAAGTGTAGCTAGAGGGAAGAAGAGTTGGGGTAGTTAGAGAAGGCTCTGAGGAGGCAGTACTTGAAGTGGATCTTGCAGAACAAAGAGGCCAAGGAATGGAGAGAGCCATTCTAGAAAGGAGGCAAGAATGATTGGGCAACTGGGGAGGTCCATGGGACCAGCATGGCTACATCAGAGGCTGAGTTTTCAAAATCTGGGGTTTTGTTTGTTTGTTGTTGTTGTTGTTGTTGTTGTTTGAGACTAGTCTTGTTCTGTCGCCCAGGCTGTAGTGCAATGGTGCGATCTCAGCTCACTGCAATCTCCGCCTGCTGGATTCAAGTGATTCTCGTGCCTCAGCCTCCCAAGTAGCTGGGACTACAGATGAGGCACTAATTTTTATATTTTTAGTAGAAACATGGTTTCACCATATTGGCCAGACTGGTCTCAAACTCCTGGCCTCAAGTGATCCACCAGCCTCGGCCTCCCAAAGTGCTGGGATTACAGGCATGAGCCATCAGATTGCCTGAGCTCAGGAGTTCAACACCAGCCTGGGCAACACGGTGAAACCCCATCTCCACTAAACTACAAAAAATTGGCATGGAGGCGTGTGCCTGTAATCCCAGCTACTCGGGAGGCTGAGGCAGAAGAATTGCTTGAACCCGGGAGGCAGAGTTTGCAGTGAGCCGAGATCGCGCCACTGCACTCCAGCCTGGGTAACAGAGCGAGACTCCCTCTTTAAAACAAAAACAAAAACAAATTGAGTAAAATGCTCAGGAAAGGGATCCAGAGCATGGGGAAAGAGCCTTGGAAGGCAGGGGCGCAGGACTTCATGCAGCAGGCAACAGAAAACATTTCTAGAAAACAGCATGATAAAAATGTGTTTTAGGAGCACAGTTTGGCAGTGATGTGCAGGATGAGATTCCACAACAGACTGGATTGAAGGTGCTGAAATAATTTAAATCATCAGAAAATATTTATTTAGTGTCTGCTGACCATCGCATCATATACTGTGGAGGATACGAAGAAGAGTAGGAGCTACAGGGCCCCTGTACTTTATGGGCTAACAGGTAGTTACATAAGGCAAAAATACAAATAATTATCATATTAGGCAGAAAATTAAGAGGATGGTTTTTCTGCACCCAGTCTATGTGTCTGCCACAAGGAGCCTCAAAGCCTCAAAGCTTGGTAGAAGCTCAAAAAGTGACATCAAGTTGGGGATAAAGAAAGGCTTTTTTTTTTTTTTTGAGACGGAGTTTCACTCTTGTTGCCCAGGCTGGAGTGCAATGTGCGATCTCGGCTCACTGCAACCTCCGACTCCCGGGTTCAAGCAATTCTCCCACCTCAGCCTCCCGAGTAGGTGGGACTACAGGCATGCGCCACCACACCCAGTTAATTTTGTATTTTTAGTAGAGACGGGGTTTCGCCGTGTTGGTCAGGCTGGTCTTGAACTCCTGACCTCAGGTGATCCACCTGCCTCGGCCTCCCAAAGTGCTCGGATTACAGGCGTGAGCCACCGCGCCTGGCCGAGAAAGGCTTTTTGTAAGAGCTATTTTCAGAGATGGGCCATGAAGGAGGAGCAGAATTTCAAGAGGCAGAAATGAGAAAAGGAAATTCCAGAAAGAGAGAGGCAACACGATAATTTTGGGAAAGCACTACTTTAAAAACAAGGTTGGTTCACTTCTAGGTCAATGGACAGTTTTGTCCTCTTGAACAAATTAGCCTCTCAGAAGTTTAACTTCTCCTCTGTAAAATGAGGATAATAGTATCTACCTCATAGAGTTGTGAAGATTAAATAATAATGCACAAAGAGTCTAGCACGCTCATTGGCATATAATTGGCATCCAACTAATGTTAGCTAGGACTATTATGATCATTAAGCAAGTCAACAGTGCAGAGGGTGACAAGCATAGATGATCTGGAAATATGAGGAAAACTAGTTGCTTAGAGTATAAGGTTCTTGTGTGAGGATAGCAAAGATGAAACTGCAAAGATAGGGCGATGCTTTTGTACAGCATCTGAAATACTGGAATAAGGACTTAGGTTCAAATTAGTAGGCAATATGGAAGTATTGAAGAGTTTTGACACAGAAAATATTTTTGTTTGTTTTTGTTTTTTTAGAGGGAAGGTCTTAGTCTGTCACCCAGGCTGGAGTGCAGTGGCAACCTCCTGGGCTCAAGGGAGCCTCCTGCCTCAGCTTCTCAAGTAGCTGGGACTACAGGGGTGTACCACTGTATCTGGCTTTTATTTTTTGCAGAGACAGGGTCTCACTATGTTGCCCAGGCTGGTCTTGAGAACTCCTGGCTTCAAGGGATCCTCCCTCCCTTGGCTTCCCAAAATGCTGGGATTAAAGGTGTGAGCCACAGTGCTGAAACAGGAAATAGATCTATAATTATATAATAATATATTTTAAAAATATTATTCCATATCTATATCTGTATTTATCTATATCTCTATCTATCTATCTCTATCTATATCTTTTGACACAGAGTCTCATTCTATCACCCAGGCTGGAGTGCAATGACATGATCACGACTCACTGCAGCTTTGACTTCCTGGGCTCAAACAATCCTCCTACCTCAGCCTCCAGAGTAGCTGGGACCACAGGCGCATGCCACCACACCCAGCTAAATTTTGTATTTTTTGTAGAGATGGGACCTTGCCATGTTACCCAGGCTGGTCATGAACTCCTGGGCTCAAGCAATCCTCCCGCCTCAGCCTCCCAAAGTGCTGGGATTACAGGTGCGAGCCACTGCACCTGGTCAAAACAGGAAATCTTTTGATCAGAACTCTGCTTTTGGAAAAGCGATGAGGGCTTAGACCTGTGTGGTCTAATGCAGTAGCCATTAACTGCAAGAAGCTATTGAGCACTTGAGATGTGACACTGAAAAGTTCAAATTGAGATGTGCTGTAAGTATAAAATACAAAACTGGATTTTTTTTTCTGAAACAGCTTTTTATTAAATGGCAAAGCAGAATTGCAGCACAACTTAAACGTCTGTAAATTAGGTCACAAAAGGGATGCAAAATATTTGCAGTTTGAATATTCTAATTCATACAGGTAAAGTCATTCATCAACTCTTACACCAATACATTCTTATTCCATGATTAAAAGTAGCCCAAATCTAATAACCATAGGCTATATTAGTGGCTCTCTTTTCCTATTATAAGATTTTAGCATTACTTCTGATACTGATTTCTTTACCAAATGGAACCTATAAATTTTTAAAATTTGAGGCCAGGCTGGGAGTGGTGGCTCGTGCCTGTAATCCCAGCACTTTGGGATGCCATGGCGGGCGGATCGCTTGAGTCTAGGAGTTTGAGACCAGCCTCGGCCACATGATGAAACCCCGTCTCTACAGAAAATAAAAAAATTAACCAGGTGTGATGGCACGTGCCTTTAGTCCCAGCTACTTGGGAAGCTGAGGTGGGAGAATTGCTTGAGCCTGGGAGGCAGAGGTTGCAGTGAGCCGAGATTGTGCCACTACACTCCAGCCTGGATGACAGAGGAAGACCCTGTCTCAAAAAATAAATAAAATAAGATAAAACTTGTTAAAGGATAATAACAAAGGATGACTGCAAATCAAGTAGTTGAGTTGACAGAAAATTCTGAGAGAACAAGTAAGATAAAATACTGAGCAAGATTGTCAATAAGCATATATGTGAAACACTCCTCTTTCATTCACAATTCTAATACTACTGCACTGCGAAGGAATTTTGCAAAAGTTGATCTGCTGGGTACAAATAAATCTAGAGATCAAACTCTTTGTAACTGTTCTCTTCTAGATGTGGCTTACATAAGGTTAGTCAAACTTAATCCACTTTCATATATATTTTCCAAAAGACCTACTCTGTGCCAGGGATAACAAAATCTGGAGGGAAAATATTCACAGTTCATCACTACTGTTTACCAAGTACTTTTTCACCCTATTTCTATTTTTCCTCTAAATTTTGTATTTTAAACATACACTTGACCAACTTATCTTTCCAGATAAGATGAAGTGAGTTACTTTGTGCAAAAACAAATTTTTAACAACAAATCTTCCTAAGTTGACAATTCAGCCTCAAAGAAAAATCTTTATTTTTATAGCTTCCCTCTGTTTTAAATGGATTAAAAAGAAACCAGCATTCTTGTCTTAATACTAAATATAAAAAATGACAAGCCCTAGCTGTTTCTGAGATACAGATACTTTCTGTATCTTATTTTGGTTAAGTTTCAACAATTAAAGTGCAGGTTACTCTCTGAGATGATTAACTATTAAAATGACTTTTACAAATGTGAAACCAATTCTTTCCTTCGAGGAAGGTAAAGAGGAAGAGGCAAGTGGAGAAGAGGCATAAGATGACGGACAGGGTACATGAGGCTGCGCATTCAGTGCATGATTCCAGTCACTTTTTCACAACGCGTGGTTATTTTTCTTGTATATCTTAGTAAGCGTCTAATAAAAGACAGTGCTAAATCTACAAATCAAGGAAAATTTGATAAAACATTCATCTTTAAGTTTCATAAATATATGCAATTCTTTCTTTTTTTTTAAATGCAGTCTCGCTCTGTCACCAAGGCTGGAGTGCAACGGAGCGACCTCAGCTCACTGAAGCCTCCACCTCCCAGGTTCAAGCAATTCCCCTGCCTTGGCCTGCCGAATAGCTGGGATTACAGGCATAAGCCACCACGCCTGGCTAATTATTTTGTATTTTTAGTAGGAATGGGGTTTCACCATGTTGCCAGGCTGGTCTCGAACTCCTGACCTCAGGCAATCCGCATGCCTCCGCCTCCCAAAGTGCTGGGATTACAGGCATGTGCCACTGCACCTGGCCAATATGTGCAACTGTAATGATAAAGTTTCTACAATTCATTTGCATGTTTTCATAGACTAATATAATATACAAACTTAGGGAAGTCTCCTGTTAATGCTGTTAATTTTGCCTCACCTGACATTTTCTTCATAAATATTCAATGAAGCCACAAAGATGCTGTAACTTTTTGGAATCTGTCCAAGTTTAAAAGAAAAAATTATCAGCAGCAATTCTGTAAAACAGAAGTGTGTCAATTCCTTATTTTCTTTTGCTTTCGGTGTCAGTTGTTTGAAAAACACCAGAAGCTGACATGAGATTTTCTATATGTTGCCCAACAACTTGGTTTTCTGATTTTAGCTTCAGATTTTCTTCCTTATCTGCGTTTGCTCTTGCAGAGAGATCTTCAAGTATGAGTTGGAATTTCCACACTTGATTAATAAGTCGTGTTGTTTTCCTCTATCTCCACCTGATTTTCAGCATCAACTGCATCCATGTCAGCACTCATCATCTTGGGTAACAAACTTTTGAGCCTTGGACACAAAATGCATGATGAATGTTCTTCCAGTTTGAGGGGGCAGGAGTGGGAGGGTTTGGGCGGATGCCTCAGACCCGGACACTTGGACCAACTGACAACGGTGCTCTCCAAAACTGAATTTTGAAGATGATACCAAAAATATCTCATTAATAATTTATTGATTATAAATAGAAAGGATAATGTTATGGATATTATCATTGAGTTAAATAAAATGTGTTTTTCTTTTTTCTTCTTTTTTTTTTTTTCCTTTTGAGACAGAGTCTTGCTCTATCCCCCAGGCTGGAGTGCAGTGGTGCAATCTTGGCTTACTGCAACCTCCGCCTCCTAGATTCAAGCGATTCTCCTGCCTCAGCCTCCCAAGTAGCTGGGACAACAGGTGCGCACCACCGTGCCCAGCTAATTTATATATATATTTAGTAGAGACGGGGTTTCACCATATTGGCCAGGCTGGTCTCGAACTCCTGACCTTGTGATCCGTGATCTGCCTGCCTTGGCCTCCCAAAGTGCTGGGATTACAGGTGTGAGCCACTGCGCCTGGCCTAAAATGTGGCTTAAAATTAATGTTATCTCGCTTTTTTGTTCTGTTTTCCTTTTTTTTTTTTCAGATGGAGTCTTGCTCTGTTGCCCAGGCTGGAGTGCAGTGGCATGATCTCGGCTCACTGCAACCTCTGCCTCCTGGGTTCAAATGATTCTCATGCCTCACCTCCTGCGTAGCTGGGATTACAGGTGCCCACCACCATGCCCGGCTAATTTTTGTATTTTTAGTAAATGCAGGGTTTCACCATTTTGGCCAGGCTGGTGGTCTCAAACTCCTGACCTCAGGTGATCCACCCGCCTCAGCCTCTCAAAGTGCTGGTATTACAGGCGTGAGCCACTGTGCCTGGCCCGTGTTTTACTTTTTAAATATGGCCACTAGAGAACTTAGATTTACTGTGTGCCTTACACTGCATTTCTGTTGGACGGCGCTGTTTCAGAGGTTGTGGAGGATGGTAAAATCATGAATCAGGGACTCAGGGACTTGCCCTTCCAGCATGGTGAACTACATAACATAATTCAGACCAGCCTTCCCACTGACGGCAAATAGAAAAGCTGGAAAATACATCAAAAGTATCTACTTGAAGCCCTCAGAGACTTAACAAAGTAGCAAGGACTTACTGGGACAGATTGAAACCTTACATGGCATTGCGGTTTGAAGTGTAATGATGGAATATTTAAGTAACCAGGGAAAGGCTAGCATCTTCCCAGCCTCAGTAGAAAATTCCATCTGCATCTTTATTTTATTTTATTGTTTTCATACCTGCTTCTGGATACCATGTGTCTTTCTATTGAATACCTTCTTACTCTAGCTATCATAAAAGTATAAAAATTAATTTGTAAGACCCCCATCACTCAAAGCAATAATAATTTATCACTTGCATTCAATAAAAAAAAATTCTGAGTATCTACTCTATAGAATTGCATGATTGCCTGCCATACCAACACCCTCAGGAATTACTTTCCCTTTCCTCTCTATTGAATTAAAGGTTGATATGAAAGAAGCCAATTATATTTTAGTGAAAGGCAACATAACATAGTGGTTAAGAGCATCAGCTCTGGTGCCAGGCAGCCTGGATCCTGATTCTGCCTCTTCCATTTACTAGCAAGGTGATCTTGGGCTAGGGTCAGGGCTTTTGTAAAATAGAGAAAAGAATAATACCTACCTCGCAGGATTTTTGTGGTGATGAAATGAGTCAATATATGTAAAGTGCTTAGAGCAGTGCCTGGCCAGAGTCAGAATGTCGGCTACATGAGAGTTGGCTACCACTGTTGAATCAGTGGGAATGAAATTCAGGCTCATTCAATAGAAGCCCAGTGTCAGGAGCTGCTGGAACAAGTCTAATTGAGGTCAAGTCTATTATGTTTACAGCAGTATTTCTAGTACTGTTTTCCATTGTGTACACATAATTTTTCAGCTACATTATGGACTAAATCATATGAATTTTTATTGACATGTTTAAGAAACAAATAACCACTTTATAATACTTCTTAAGGAGAGTATATTTTTGTGTTTTTTTTTTTGTTTTTGAGGCAGAATCTCTGTCGCCCAGGCCGGAGTGCAGTGGTGCCATCTCGGCTCACTGCAACCTCTGCCTCCCAGGTTCAAGTGATTCTCTTGCCTCAGCCTCCCGAGTAGCTGGGATTACAGGCATGCACCACCACACCCAGCTGATTTTTGTATTTTTAGTTTCACCATGTTGGCCAGACTGGTCTTGAACTGCTGACCTCAGGTGATCCACCCACCTCAGCCTCCCAAAGTGCTGGGATTACAGGCGTGAGGCACTGCTCCCGGCCTCTATTTTTGGTTTTAAACAGCCTCTTTACATGTCTTTTAGAAGACAACACTTTTGCAAGTTGGAAACTGCTTGTATGTATAGGACTTAAAATACACTGGTTAAAGAAGGCTATTACTGGCCTGCACTTGCACTTTACACATAAAATGAAGCAACTGTTATTCATCTTTAGCCTTAGCACCACCTTAGGTATCTTCACTTCCTCTGCCTCTTCTGTTATTGCTGCCATTGGTAACAGGTGCCTCTACCAAAGGGCTGGGCTGACTTACCAGGTAGATGTAAGAAGGAGAAATGACTTAAAGGAAAGTTGTTCTGTGCTCACCTTTCCTGTTTTTAATGTTTCTGGCACTATGCCCACACTTCCACCACTTCCTTCCACAATGATCTTGCTTAAGCCTCCCTAAGTTCCAGTTTCCTCATCTATAGAAGAGGGACACCGCTGCTACCAACACCATCTCATTGGTACAGTTACAATTGATGTTTTCAATGTCCCCGACAATACAGTTAAATAGAAGCTTCAGAATCCTGCCTCATCATCGTACGTTCAAAAGCTTTCATTCTCATTGGTTCTGCAGATTCCTAGGGAAAATTAGTGAACCATGAAAAGACTCCCATTTCTAGCAAAGGCATTTCTAATATCTTGAATAAAGGCGCTACATAGTTCTCTTAAAAGTAGAGCAACTAATTTGATATTAGTTGTCCTTGAGATTAAGCCATGTTTAGGCATCCATCTTCTATAACTCCCAACTAGATTTTCTCAACCTAAGATGGGATTTGTGCATTTTTTTCTTTCATATCTTCTTAAATACTTCAAATATGTTAGCTGACTGACTAGCCAAGATGCCAAGTTGGGTAGCTTACACCTCTGGTTGCCAAACTTTGGTCACCAGATTCCTGCAAATCCTTCATTCTTTCATCGAATATTTACTGAGTGCTAGATACTGTTCTAGGTGCTTGAGATACATCTGAACAAACAAAAATCCCTGTTTTGTGGGATATTTGTCCTTGACAATATTTTCATTAGTCTTCAGTTAAATGATTAAAATATAGACAATGGAGTGAGACTTTTTTGTTCTGTTTTGTTGGTTTGAGACAGGGTCTCTCTCTCGCTGTCACCCAGGCTGGAGTGCAGTGGTGCCATCATGGTTCACTGCAGCCTTGACCTCCAGCACTCAGGTGATTCTCCCACCTCAGCCTCCCGAGTAGCTGGGATTACAGGCACACACTACCATGCCCAGCTAATTTTTTGTATTTTTAGTAGAGACGAGGTTTCGCCATCTTGCCAAGGCTGGTCTTGAACTCCTGGCCTGAAGTGATCTGCCTGCCTCGACCTCCCAAAGTGCTGGGATTACAGGTATGAGCCACCACACCCAGCTGGAGTGAGTTTTTAACAAAACTAAATATAATCAACTTCTAAATTCTGAGATTATTTCCTTTTTATCCTTTTTTGGTGTTAAAATGCTCCTTCAATTTTGAAATGATGATGAGTGAAGATAATACATTTTAAATACCCTTATTTGATAAACTAAAAAAAAAACCTTAAGTTGGCCCTCTAATATTTTCTTCAAGTTTTACCATTCTGTAAAATCTGAAACTGAGAAACTATAGTAATTCAAGCCAGTATTGCGACTTCTTACAATGCCAAGTCTTGAACAAAATAAGAAAGTTCAAAGAAAAGGAACTTAAGCAGATGCCGTGCCTTCTGAGTCCAGCCCAGTTGCATGCTGGTAAGTGTTTAACAACTGGCTCTCCAGATTAAAACAATAAATAGGCTGGGCGCAGTGGCTCAGATCTGTAAACCTAGCATTTTGGGAGGCCGAGGCAGGCAGATCACTTGAACTCAGGAAGGTGGAGACCAGCCGGGCAAATGTGGTGAAACCCCATCTCTACAAAAAAATACAAAAATTAGCCGGGCGTGGGCCGGGCGCACTGGCTCACGCTTGTAATCCCAGCACTTTGGTAGGCTGAGGTGGCGGATTACCTGAGTTCAGGAGTTTGAGACCAGCCTGGCCATTATGGTGAAACCCTGTCTCTACTAAAAATACAAAAAATCAGCCAGGTGTGGTGTCGCATGCCTGTAATCCCAGCTACTCAGGAGGCTGAGGCAGGAGAATTGATTGAACCCTGGGGATGGAGGTTGCAGTGAGCCGAGATCGCGCCACTGCACTCCAGCCTGGGTGACAGAGTAAGACTCTGTCTCAAAAAAAAAAAAAAAAAAAAAAAAAAAAATTAGCCAGGCATGGTGGTGGGTAGCTGAAGCAGGAGAATCACTTGAACTTGGAAGGTAGAGGCTGCAGTGAGCTAAGATCACACCAGTGCACTTCAGCCTGGGTGATAGACTAAGACTCTGTCTCAAAAAAATAAATAAAATAAAATAAAATAAAATAAAATAAAATAAAATAAAAATAAATAATAAAATAAAATAAAATAAATAATAAAATAAAATAAAATAAAATAAGGGAGACCTGATTTGTAGAGTTTGCTTATTTTAAGCTACCAATGCAATGCTACTAAAGATGGAGTGAGGATGAAGTGGGTATAAGTAGCTTTCGTGAACGAGTGTCAATACAAGCCAGCTCTGAGACACTGCTGCTCCAGCCTGGTATGAAATACAATATCTAGCCCAGGCATCAAGGATGTTGAAAATGGTGTGGACTTCGAGTTTCAGTTCCACCACTTATTTCCACAATGGTTTTAGACAAGGCTTTCTAAGTCCCAGTTTCCTAATCTATAGAATAGGGATACTATTGCTACCACTACCACCTCATATGTTGTTGGGAGGATCAAATAAAATAATGGGCAGGAAAGATCTTCAGTGCCCTGTACAATGCCTGGCACAGAAGATGCATAATATCTGTATTTAATTCATTAAAACATGTCGATTTGGGTATTTCCTCTTTCCATATTTGCTAGAAACTTCCTATTTTGAAAAGGAATAACAGAGTTTGAGAGTTCAAAGATAAAATGCACAACAATACCATTTATTGAAAGCACAATTTTGCTGCAAGTGCTTTTCTAAAAAGAGTACTGCCAGAGTAGCTCAACAGTCTTTAGTCCAAAAGATGGCCAAGCGCGGTGGCTCACGCCTGTAATCCCAGCACTTTGGGAGGCCAAGGGGAGTGGATTAACTGAGTTCAGGAGTTCGAGACCAGCCTGATGAACATGGAGAACTCCCCCCCATCTCTACTTAAAATACAAAATTAACTGGGTGTGGTGATGAACGCCTGTAGTCTCAGCTACTTGGGAGGCTAAGGCAGAAGAATCACTTGAACCCAGGAGATGTAGGTTGCAGTGAGCCAAGATTGCACCACTGCACTCCAGCCTGGGCGACAGAGCCAGACTCCATCTCAAACAAAAAAAAAGGGCGGGAAATACAGAACATCAAAACATCTCTGATGTTCTTCCCTTTGCTTCTTGAGGTGGCAGCTTAGACCACTGATTTTTAGCCATTCTTCTTTTCTTTTTCTTTTTCTTTTTTTGAGACGGAGTCTCACTGTCTCCCAGGCTGGAGTGCAGTGGTGCGATCCCGGCTGACCGCAAGCTCCGCCTCCCAGGCTCACGCCATTCTCCTGCCTCAGCCTCCCGAGTAGCTGGGACTACAGGCACCCGCTACCACGCCCGGCTAATTTTTTTGTATTTTTAGTAGAGACGGGCTTTCACCATGTTAGCCAGGATGGTCTTAATCTCCTGACCTCGTGATCCGCTCACCTCAGCCTCCCAAAGTGCTAGGATTACAGGCGTGAGCCACCGCGCCGGCCTCTTCTTTTCTAATATATGCATTAAAAAGTTATAAATTTCTTTCTAAGCACTGGTTTAGCTGGATCTCACACATTTTTATATGTCATTTAAAAAAATTATTGCTCAGTTCAAAATATTTTCTAATTGCCATTATGATTTCTTCTTCTTAATAACCATGGTTATTAAGAAGTATATCACTTAAATGGGAGGTTTTCTAATTACATTTTGTTATTGGGCCTAGCTTAATCTCACTGTGGTCAGAGAACATACTCTAAATGACTTGAATATTTTATGGCCCAGCACATACAGAGTCAATTTTGTTAAATATTCTATGTGCCCTTCAAAATAAATATTCTGAGGCCAGTGCAGTGGCTTGGGGCTGGGGTCCCAGCTGCACGGGAGGCTGAGCTGGGAGGATCACTTGGGCCCAGCAGTTCAAAGCTGCAGTGAGCCATGATCCTGCCTCTGCTCTCCAGCCTGGGTGAAAAAAAAAGAAAAAAAAAAAAAAGGATTCTGTTGTTGAGGACAGGCTCTAGATATCTTAATTAGAACAAGTTCATTAATCGCGTTATTCGAATCTTCTATATCGTTATTAATTTATTCCATTTGCTTATTCTACAAGCTATTGAAAGAGCTATCTCAAAGCCTCCCATTATGATTGCAGATTTTGTCTATTTTTCCTTTTAGCTCTGGCAATCTTTGCTTTATGGGACTCTGAGGCCATGTTTTGAGGAGCATACAGATTTAAGATTATAATCTCTTCCTGGCGGGTCCCTTTATCATTTATTTCTTTATCATTATGAAAGTTCCCTCTTTAGCCTCATAATGCTTCTTGCTTTAAAGTCTACTCTGACTGATATTTGAATAATTATACCCACATTTTGCTGTTGCTTGCGTTTGTGTGATCTAGCTTTTAGTTTCCTATTATTGTCAACCTTTCTGTGTTTTTGTATTAAAGATGTTTTTCTTGGCCAGGCATGGTGGCTCATGCCTGTAATCCCAGCACTTTAGGAGGCTGAGGTGGGCGGATCACCTGAGGTCAGGAGTTTGAGACCAGCCTGGTCAACATGGCGAAACCCCATCTCTACTAAAAATACAAAAACTAGCCAGGCATGGTGGCATGCCTGTAATCCCAGCTACTCAGGAAGCTGAGAATCACTTGAACCCAGGAGGAAGAGTTTGCTGTGAGCCGAGATCATGCCACTGCACTCCAGCCTAGGCGACAGAGCAAGGCTCTGTCTCCAAAAAATAAATAAATAAATCAAAATAAAAAATGCCAGGAGCGCGGCTGGGCGCGGTGGCTCACGCCTGTAATCCCAGCACTTTGGGAGGCCAAGGCGGGCAGATCACGAGGTCAGGAGATCAAGACCATCCTGGCTAACATGGTGAAACCCTGTCTCTACTAAAAATACAAAAAATTAGCCAGGCGTGTGGCAGGCGCCTGTAGTCCCAGCTACTTGGGAGGCTGAGGCAGGAGAATGGCATGAACCCAGGAGGCAGAGCTTGCAGTGATCTGAGATCGCGCCACTGCACTCCAGCCTGGGTGACAGAGCGAGACTCTGTCTCAAAAAAAAAAAAAAAAAATGCCAGGAGCATTAGTATTTCAAATGAATATCCTAAATGGTAGCACTTGCTCATAACCATCTATCTTAATCCTGAGTACTTTATTACAAACTTGTTCTGCAAAAGGAACGGACTCAGGAATAATTAGTTGGAACTGTAAAATCTTACCATCTCATGGAGCGATATTATAATTACATTCTATTGCTGGTGTCTTCCACTGTTTAGTTGCCACTAAGTCAGCATTTCCGTACTTATGCATAGGGAAAGTGAGCCATGGGCATGTTAAATCACTTGCTCCAGGCCTTATAACCAATAGATGGCAGAACCAAGACATACGCAAAAGCTTTTAAGCTTTTTACTCAGCCCACATCCTGACAACAGAAAATACAATAGCAGTTAATATGTCACTTGTTCTTTTTCTCACAAAAGGTAATTCATCTCTATTCTCCCTGCCTTCCATAAGTAAAATTTTGGTTTCTTCTACAACCTACATATTAACCAGGGGTCATGTATATCAGACAAATAAACACAGTCTCTGCTTACTTACTGAGTCCAAAGGCAGGCTGGGAAGAAGTGGGTATGTCCCTGAGAGCCCTGTTTCATTTTGGGACCAACTCAACTTAGTTTCTTGGTAAATCTGGAATTAATTTATGGATTTAGAAATAAACAAAGGAAGACATTTAGATGGCCGCTGCCGTCCTAATCCGGTTTAGAGTACCACTAGAAAACACAACCCCAAAATTTTTTCCCACTTGGTAGAGGATTACCGGAAACAGGTAGAGACATAATTTCATACACAATTCCATGTAGGCAATACCCAGGAATGGAGGCAGAAGGTGTGCTGTTGCCTAATCACCACGTTTATGCTCTGTACTGAGTGTAGATTTATAGACCTCGTCAGACAGAGAAACAATGACTGGAAAAATACATGGTCCCTTGTAAAAGCAGTTGTCTACCATTTTAATCTTGATGGAAAGAAATTTGTTCCTATGCTAATTTCTCATTAAGGAAATTGAACTGTCTATTTCTATGGATAGAAATACATATAAAGGTATCAAGGCTAAAAGCAAAAAACATCAGGTATGAGATCAGATGTGTAAAGAAGGATAGAGAAGGCAATCTGAAATTATTGAGAGCTTCACAATAGCTTTCTTCTTGAGTTTCCTGTGTTCGCAGCCTGAGAAAAGCACCTTCCCCATTCTAGCTTCTGACACTCCACCCTTGTTTTTCCAAACTCAACACGGCTGTGGATGTCAATACTGGGTTCATCTATCCGGGTACTACAGTTTATTCAAAATGTGCAGGAAGCAGCCGGGCGCGGTGGCTTGCGCCTGTAATCTCAGCACTTTGGGAGGCCAAGGCGGGCGGATCACCTGAGGTCAGGGGTTTGAAACCAGCCTGGCCAACGTGGCGAAACCCTGTCTCTACTAAAAATACAAAATTAGCCTGGCGTGGTGGCACATGCCTGTAATCCCAGCTACTTGGGAGGCTGAGGCAGGAGAATCGCTTGAACCCGGGAGGCGGAGGTTGCAGTGAGCCAAGATCATGCCATTGCACTCCATACTGGACAACAAGAGTGAAACTCCATCTCAAAAAAAAAAAAAAAAGTGCAGGAAACTCAAAGAACCTATGAAAGCCCAGAAAGTCGGTGAGGTTTGTTTATTGTGTAACCACAAACATCACCAAAACCACACAGAGAGGACTGCTCAACCTATGATGCCACTGAGCAGACACAATATTTGACATAAACACTACAGTTTGAACAGGTGACACTGGGGACCAGATGTTAGAATATCTGCTGCTGCTCCTGCTCCTGCTGGTGCTGCTGCTGCTGGGAGACATCTCTACTGCCATTCTTACCAAAAGGAGGATTTTACATACTTCTGGTTCCTCACTTACCCACTTGCAAAATGATGTTCTATACAGGTGTGCCTGACTGGCAAAGGCTAGGTCTCATGTCTGTGCCTTAACTGCACTGGAGCCTTGAAGATGGAGCTTTGGCTTCAACTTGGAGAAGCAAAATTTATAACGTGGGAAATTCTCCAAACATGGGAATATTGTTCAAAAGATGCTAGGTGGCCATAAAAATAAATGAATACTGTATATACTACTGTGGAGTTATCAGGATTTAATTGCTAAAGTATAGTTTCTAAAAAGCTGAGAGCAAATATACAACAAACGCATCGAAGTTTAACTCATTAATTAATAAGGGATCAGTAAGATTAAAGTCAGTTCAAATAAGAATTTGAGGCCGGGCATGGTGGCTCATGTCTGTAATCCCAGAACTCTGGGAAGCCGAGGTGGGTGGATCACCTGAGGTCAGGAGTTCGAGACCGGCCTGGCCAACATGGTGAAACCCTGTATCTACTAAAAATGCAAAAATTAGCTGGGTGTGATGGTGTGCATTTGTAATCTCAGCTACTGGGGAGGCTGAGGCAGGAGAATCGCTTAAATCCGGGAGGCGGAGGTTAGAGTGAGCTGAGATCGCACCACTGCACTCCAGCATGGGCGATGAAGTAAGGCTGTGTCTCAAAAAAAAAAAAAAAAAAAGAATTCGACTGACAGAGATCTACATTCTCTATTTCTCTATTCAGTGAAATCTACAATACAAAATTTATTTGCATTGCCATGTATAGGGATCATTTGCATGGTTATCAGTTTTTTACAACTTAACTCTAAAAAGAATCAAACAATTCCTGTAAAGGTCCACTAAATAATACCCAGCACATCACTGAAAGGACACCTGCTAATCTCTTTCGCCTGAATAATTTTTCTTAATAAAATGTTAAGTGATTGACTAAAATTTAAAAAATGCTAAGTGAAAAAACAAGAGAAAAATATGTGTAATATGTTAGTGTTCACTTAAGATGAAAGAATATTAATATATAGGCATATTTGCATATTTTTAAAAATAGGAAGATAAACCATAAATTGTTTAAATGATTACCAATTAAGGAAAAAAGGAAATCGTGTAAAACAGACAAAAGTAGAGGCTAGAGTTCTTTGAATATACCTCATTGTGTTGATTTCACTTTGGATCCACATAAATGTTTTACATAATTATAAAATGAAATTACATAAGTGTAAAAAGCAAGGCCTAAAAGGAAGAAGTGAAATGAAACAAATAAACCTGTGTATGAAGGTGGAGCATAACTATACAGGGAACTATTCCAGGTGACTTCAAAACACAGTAATTGACTTACATCGTTAGCGACATTTGGCTTAATGGAGAAAAACCTGTCCCCCGCCACTTTAAAATTTGTTTTCATTAATAATCTTATTGGCGTAGGCTTGTTGTTGTTATTCTGCAATTTTACAGGATAAATTAAACAAGTACTTGAGTTGATATTTTAGAGAACCCAGATTTTTTAAGCATGTTTGAAAAGAAGTGCAGATATAAGATTGATGGGGTGAGTAAACCCTATAGTCTTGAATTTGAATTTGAAGTATCAGTGTCAGCTTGTGATCTATTTAATTTTTTTAAAAAAGATATTTCTTAGCTCTAGCTACTGAAAAGGCTTAGCAACAATGGTCAATCTGCTATCCCAAACACTGCTAGTTCCTAGATTATGGTATTTAAACATTGTTTCCACTAAAAGGAACCAGAGCTCCTTGGAGAAATGGCTGATTCCAGGTCTGGGGCAGGAATTGTTCAAGACAAACCTGCAATAGCCTGTCATATTAGAAAGAAAGGAAGCTTTTAAAGAGTACTAATATTATGCCAAATATACAAACTCTGTCTGCACTAAAGAGCCAGTTTGAATAAATTCCTACAGACCAAAAATGAGACAATATGAGTATCAATAAGGATAAAACTGGAATGGACTGAAACACATCAAATATGTTTAAATCCATGAATTCATAATGATATAAACATAACTCAATGGTTTCACAATATATGGAGCTTATTTAAATCTCAATTCAAACAAACTATTAAAAAATGTATAAGACAGTCCAGAAAATGTGAACATTGATAGGATGTCTGATGACATTAAGAAATTATTGTCTTAATTTCTTATGACAATAAAGTGGCTCACACCTGTAATCCCAGTACTTAGGGAGGCTGAGGTGGGCAGATTACCTAAGGTCAGGAGTTCGAGACAAGCCTGGCCAATGTGGTGAAACCCCATCTCTACTAAAAATACAAAAATTAGCTGGGTGTGATGGCACATGCCTGTAATCCCAGCCACTTGGGAGGCTGAGGCAGGAGAATCGCTTGAACTCGGCAGGCAGAGATTGCAGTGAGCTGGGATCACACCACTGCACTCCAGCCTGGGCAAGTGAGTGAGACTCTGTCTCAAAAAAAGAAAAAAAAGAAAATTATTGTTCATTTATTTTAGATGTGATGATGGTATTGTGGTATTATATTTGTTTAATAGTCTCTGTCTTTTAAAGACACACACAGGGACATTTACATATGAAATGACAGAATGTCTAGAATTTATTTAATATAATTCAGGTAGTGAGAGTGGGAATATAAATAAAATAAGATTGGCCATGTACTGATCATTGTTGAAACAAGACAATGGTTTCATGGTAGCTCATTTTACTACTATCTTTACTTTTACACGTGTTTTAAATTTTCCATAAGCAGTGTCTTTTTAAAAAAAACTGTATGGCTACAAACACAAACATGTCTACTACAGCTGAGATGAATCAACATTATAATGACGTTACTTCTCCCTAAATTTATGCATATATTCAAATAAAAACTCTAATAGCCAGATGTGGGGGCTCATGCCTGTAATCCCAGCACTTCAGGAGGCCAAGGTGGGCAGATTGCTTGAGCCCAGGAGTTTGAGGCCAGCCTGGGCAACATGGTGAAACACCTTATCTACAAAAAAACAAAAAACAAAATCAGCCAGGCATGGTGGTGTGCACCTGTAGTCCCAGCCACTCCAGAGGCTGAGGTGGGAGGATCACTTGAGCCCAGGAGGTCAAGGCTGCAGTGAGCCATGATTGCATCACTGCACTCCAGCCTGGGTGACAGAATGAAACCCTGTCTCCAAAAGAGAAAAGCAAAAAACTCTAACAGAGTTTTTCAGGGAACTTGATAAACTGATTCAAAAAATTCATATAAAGAAGAGTTAACAAGTACAAAATACAAAGACAATGTTTAAAAAGAAGAACAAAGATAGGGTGGCCTAGATGACTTGCCTTACCACACGTGGAGACATATTACAAAGCTGTTTTAATGAAAACTGTGTGATACTGAAGTAGCAAAAGATAAAAAGAACAGCTTCATGAGCTCAGAAACTGACCTATCTATGTATGAGAATTTGGTGTACAATAGAGGTAGAATCAAAATTGGAAAACAAAGAAAATAAGCTCCCTACATCATACCATACACAAAACTAAATTCCAGGTGAATTAAACACCTAAAAGCAGTAGCCATAGAAAAGATAAATAAAACACTCTCTGAAAGTATAAAAATAAGATGAGTGTATCTTTATTACATTTGGATGAGGAAAACTTTCTTATACAAAAACAGTATAGATTGATTATACGGAAAAGCTGAATAAAATGTTCTACCTCAACATAAAAAAATTTCATATAGAAAAACTCACTATAAACAAGGTTAAAGGACAAGTGGAATTTCATAGGCTTGTGCAAAGGAAGAAAAAATAAAAGACAAGTGGAGGACTAAGGGAAGATGTTTTTAAGGGTATATAACTGTCAAAGATTAGAAGCCAGAATATATTTTTAAAACACGTACACCTTGGCCGGGCACAGTGGCTCACACCTGTAATCCCAGCACTTTGGGAGGCTGAGGTGGGTGGATCACGAGGTCAAGAGTTCAAGACCAGCCTGGCCAAGATGGTGAAACCCTGTCTCTACTAAAAATACAAAAATTAGGTGGACATGCTGGCAGGTGCCTGTAATCCCAGCTACTTGGGAGTCTGAGGCAGAGAATCGCTTGAACCTGGGAGGTGGATGTTGCAGTGAGCCAAGATCGCAGCAATGCACTCCAGCATGGGAGACAAAGCACGACTCCGTCTCGGAAAACACACAACACACACACACACACACACCTCCCACAAATCACTAAGAAAATGCAACAATACAATAGAAAAATGAGCAAAAAAGATGAATAGGAAATTCACAGAAAATTCAAACGGTCAATAAATGTGTGAAAAGATCCTCAACCTCATTAGTAATTAGGAAAATGCAAATTTAAAAGATGATAGTTCGTCTTGCTACCACCCCACCCAGGTAACCATTCTCAATTGGATATATTTGAGTGTATCCTTTTTTCCATGAGTATACTAACACATACACACACACACACACACACACACACGCATATTACTAAACTATACATATAGTATATATTAATAAAGACATTTTGAGTTTGATGAACGAAGGAATGGCTGAGTGAGAACCAGACAATATCAGATCATGAATGAGTTGTGTTAAAAGCAGTAAGACAGGTTTTCCTAGGAAATCATACAAGGAGCTGGGATTTGGGGAGCTTTATCTAAATCTCTTTATAACTAAATGTTTTCCGTGTAAAAGTTGGTGTTTTTAAAATTTAATTTAATTTTTTTTTTTGAGATAGGGTCTTGATATGTCATCCAGGCTGAAACACAGTGGCATAATCATGGCTCACTGCAGCCTTGTCCTCCTAGACTCAAGCAATTCTCCCACCTCACCCTCCCCCTCAGCTGGGACTACAAGCATGCACCACCATGCCCAGCTAATTAGAAAAAATTTTTTTGCAGAGACAGGGTCTCGCTATATTGCCTAGGCTGGTCTTGAACTCCTGGCCTCAAGTGATCCTCCCACCTCAGCCTCCCAAAGTGCTGGGATTATAGGCATGAGCCACTGGGCTCAGACAAGGGCTCTTCTTGATGGCTTACTGTATCCACTTTGTCCCCAAGACCATAGGGAAATGACTAGAGGTGACTGTACTAGCTAGATTTTAAATGAAACTGAAATGAAAGTTCACTTCCTCATTTTGAGTACCTCATGTGACAAGTTCCAATTTCTTTTCAAGTCAATTGAACTGAAATCTCCTTGTTGCTTTGAAATCTTAGAAGAGAGCCCACTAATTCAAGGACTCTTACTGTGGGAGCAACTGCTGGTTCTATCACGTATGTACTCTTTGTTCTTTTTCTCCCATTTGGTCTTCAAACACTCTGTGTTTGTAACTTGTTCTGCCTGCTAGGTTTTAAATCTTTGGTTTCAGGAAGTAAACTAAAAAATCGTGTCGTTCAATTTACCTCTTCTCTATTTTTAAAAAGTTAATGTCTGCTTGAGCATCTAAGCATCTAAGTTGAGACTGAAACATGGCTTTCTTTGGAATATAATTTAAAGGTTTACATGTTTAAAATTCCAGATGTTTTCAATTAAAAAGAAATGGAAAAGAAAGTAGAATCCAGTTTGAGGGAGCTAGTCGCTGAATTTCTGTTGATGTCTCTTGAATTAAATACAGAAGTGGCATTTTAAAGAGTAGTTAATTGCCTCATTTGAAACAGATGTCTGATCATTGAAAAAAAAAACATAAAAAGGAAAATTACCTACCTAAAGATGTGAAAGCAATAGATGAGAATTGTCTTTTAACTATCTGTAAAGACTGTGGATATTTAAACAGGTCAGTTAAGAAGAGCCCATGTATTCAAAAATTCAGGAGATAAACTGATTTTTCAGAGGTTTGTCTCTCTTAAGGATGATTTTTTTTTTTGAGAGAGAGAGAGAGAGAAAGAGATTTCCTTTGATTAGATTTGTTGGCAAATCCTGGAAAGTCCCTGTTTTCTAACCCTCTAGATGTGTTTGGTTTACCAGATATTGGGAAATTCCTGGAAATCACTTTTTAAAGTGCTACTAAGCATTGGAAGTAGTATTTCTGACATAAATCTGCAGCTGTTCCCTGTGACTATATATCCCAGGAATTTTCCTGTATAATTCTGTTTATAATAGTCTGTCCCTTTGATAGACTTTGCATTGTTATTTTCTCTTATGAAAACGTGGTCACAACATATGCAGCTAATAGCAACACTTCCTATGTTACCTTTCCTTACACAGAATGAAACGGCTGGTTTGTGTGCTCTTGGTGTGCTCCTCTGCAGTGGCGCAGTTGCATAAAGATCCTACCCTGGATCACCACTGGCATCTCTGGAAGAAAACCTATGGCAAACAATACAAGGAAAAGGTAGATTGGATTGCCACTCGAGCGATATGCTTTTAAAGGAGTACTGTTTTCTACCTCTCAAAATTGTGTTCTTACAGGCAGTGTTTTCAGTAAATATTTAAGCTGGGTGTGGTGGCTCGCGCCTGTAATCCTAGCCCTTTGGGAGGCCAAAGTGAGCGGATCACCTGAGGTCAGGAGTTCGAGACCAGCCTAGCCAACATGGCGAAACCCCATCTCTACTAAAAATACAAAAATTAGCTGGATGTGGTGGTGGGCGCCTGTAATCCCAGCTACTCGGGAGGCTGAGGCAAGAGAATCACTTAAGCCGGGAAGGCGGAGGTTGCAGTGAGCCAAGATTGTGCCATTGCACTCCAGCCTGGGTGACAGAGTGAGACTCCATCTCAAAAATAAATAAATAAATATTATGTGCTTGTTTCTTGCCAGATACTGTTCTTGGTACCATACAGCAGGAATCAAAACAAAATTCCTGTTATGGAGCTTATATTATAGTGAGAGAGACAGGAAATAAGAAAATAAACAAGCAGATATGTAGTATGCTAGATGGTGATAAGTGTTGTAGATAAAAATAACAGAAGGCATGGAGAGTAGGAAGGGCCCTGGGTGGTCGTGGTGGTAAGAAGTCTATCTATATGACAGGAGGGTTAGGGAAGGCCTCACGGATAAGGGTGCCATTTGAGCAGAGAATTGATGGAAGCCAGGGAGCAAGCAAAATACATAATAGAGTGAAGGTCTCAGGCCAAGGGCAAATCAGCACAAGCTCCTGAGGAAGGGCCACATTTGGGATGGCCGAGGAGCGAAAAGGCGTTAATACCCACAGAGTGTGGCCAGATATTGTTTCTTGACTATCACTTCCCATTTTGTACTTTTGTTTTTATTTCAAAGCACACTTGCTGATGTTAAGACCTTAACCCTACTGCTTTAAATAACTAAGTCCTGTAACTATGTAATATTTCTGTTTGTAAGCTAGCATCATATATTTATTTATTTGACATATTATTTTGTATAAAAATGACACTCTTAGGTCATACCCTCTAAGTTTTATTTTTATTTATTTATAATTAAATAATAATTGTGTCTATTTATGGAGTACAATGTGATGTTATGATACAAATATACATTGCAGAATGATTAAATTAGGCTAATTAACTTATTCAGCACCTCACATACTTATCCTTTCATTGTGATAAGAACATTTAAAATCTACCCTTTCAGTAATTTTGACATATAAAATACATTATTGTTATTATCTGTAGTCACCATGCTATGCAATAGATTGCTAGAATGTATTCTTCTTGTCAAATGAAACTCTGTACTCTTTGCCTAACATCTCCCCTTTCCCTGTCTACCCTCCGCCCAGCCTCTGCTAACCACCATTCTACTCACTCTCTACTTTTATGAGTTCAACTGTTTTAGATTCCACATGTAAATGAGATTATGCAGTACTTGTTTTTCTGTGCCTGGCTTATTTCACTTAGCATAACGTTCTCTAGACCCATCCATGTTGTTGAAAATGACAGAATTTCCTTTTTTTTTTTTTAAGGCTAAATAGTATTCCATTATGTATGGAATACAATATGTACCACACTTTTTTATCCATTCGTCTTTTAATGGACACTTTATAAGGTTGATTCCATATCTTGGCTATTGTGAACATGGAAGTGCAGCTATCTCATTGACATACTGATTGCGCTTCCTTGGGACATATACCCAGAAGTGAGACTGCTGGATGATATGGTAATTATATTTTTAGTTTTTTGAGGAACCTCCATACTGTTTTCCCAAATGGCTGTACTAATTTACATCCCTACTAACAGTGTATGAGGGTTCCCTTTTCTCCACATCCTCACCAACACTTATCTTTCATCGTTTTGATAATAGCCATTCTAACAGATGTGAGGTGATATCTCATTGTGGTTTTACTTTACATTTCCCTGATGACTGGTGATGTTAAGCATTTTTTCATATATCTGTTGGCCATTTGTATGTGTCTTGTTTTGAGAAATGTCTATTCAGGTCTTCTGCCCATTTTTAAACAGGGTTGTTTTCTTGATAGTTACTTTGAGTTCCTTCTATATTTGGGATATTAGCCCCTTATCAAATGTATGATTTGCAAATATTTTCTCCCAATCTATGAATTATCCTTTCACTCTGTTAATTGTTTCCTTTATTGTACAAAAGCTTTTTAGTTTGATGGAGTCCCGTTTGTCTATTTTTGCTATTGTTGCCTGTTCTTTAGGGGTCATATTCAAAAAACCATTGCCCGGACCAATGTTGTGGAGTTTTCCCCTATATTTTCTTATAGTGGTGGTATATAGTTTCAGGACTTATGTTTATGCTTTAATTCATTTTGAGTTGATTATTGTATATGGGGTGACATAAGGGTTCAATTTCATTTTTCTGCATTTGGATAGCCAGTTTTCCCAATACTATTTATTAAACAGACTATCCTTTCCCCATTGTGTGTTCTTGGCACCTTTGCTGAAAATTGATTGACCATAAAGTTGCAGGTTATTTCTGGGCTCTATATCCTATTCCATTGGTAAACGTGTCTGTTTCTATGCCAGTACTATGCTGTTTAAATTACTATAGTTTTGTAATATATTTTGAAACCAGGCATTTTGTAATGCCTCCAGCTTTGTTCCTCTTGCTAAAGATTACTTTGACTATTTAAGGACTTTTGTAGTTCCACATGAATTTGAGGATTGTTTTTTCTATTTCTGTGAAGAATAACATTAGAATTTTGATAGAAATTGCACTGAATTTCTAGTTTGCTTTGGATAGTATGAACATTTTAGCAATATTAATTCTTCCAATCCATAAGCATGGAATATCTTCCCATTTATTTATTTTATCTTAAATTTCTTTCTTTCTTTTTTCTTTTTTTCTTGTTTTTTTGAGATGGAATTTTGCTCTTGTTGCCCAGGCTGGGGTGCAGTGGCGTGACCTCTGCTCACTGCAACCTCTGCTTCTGGGGTGACCTCTGCTCACTGCAACCTCTGCTTCTGGGGTTCAAGCAATTCTCCTGCCTCAGCCTCCTGAGTAGCTGGGATTACAGGCATGTGCCACCACGCCTGGCTAATTTTGTATTTTTAGTAGAGTCGGGGTTTTTCCATGTTGGTCAGGCTGGTCTGAAACTCCCGACCTCAGGTGATCCGCCTGCCTCGGCCTCCCAAAGTGCTGGGATTACAGGTGTGAGCCACCACGCCTGGCCTATTTTGTCTTCAGTTTCTTTTATCAATGTTTTATAGTTTTCAGCATATAACTTTTCAACTCCTTGGTTAAATTAACTCCTAAATATGTTTTAAATGCTGTTGTAAATAGAATTGTTTTCCTAATTTCTTTTTCAAATAGTTGTTAGTGTATAAAAATACTACTGACTTTTGTATGTTGCCTTTGTGTCTTACAACTTTACTGAATTCATGTATCAGTTCTAATAGTTTTTTGATGGAGTCTTTCTTCTCTCTTTTTTTTTTTTTTTTTTTTTTGAGGCGGATTCATGCTCTGTCGCCCAGGCTGGAGTGCAGTGGCACAATCTCGGCTCACTGCAACCTCCGCCTCCCAGGTTCAAGCAATTCTCCTGCCTCAGTCTCCTGAGTAGCTGGGATTACCGGCACACGCCACCACACCTAGCTAATTTTTGTATTTTTAGTAGAGATGGGGTTTCACCATGTTGGTCAGGCTGGTCTCGAACTTCTGACCTCGTGATCCACCCATCTTGGCCTCCCAAAGTGCTGGGATTACAAGCATAAGCCGCCTTGCCCAACCTTCTTTTTTTTTTTTTGAGATGAGATCTTGCTCTGTCACCCAGGTTGGAGTGAAGTGGTGTGATCATAGCTTACTGCAGCCTCAAACTCCAGCTCAAATGATTCTCTTGCCTCAGCCTTCCAAGTAACTGGGACTGTAGGCACATGCCACCACACCTGGCTAATTTCTATTTTTGTTTTTTGTAGAGAAGGGGTCTTGCCATGTTGTCCAGGCTGGCGTTGAACTCCTAGATTCACACAATCCTCCCACCTCAACCTCCCAAAGTACAGGCATGAGCCACCACACCTGGCCAAGACTTTCTATATGATCATGTTATCAACAAACAAACGCAATTTCACTTCTTCCTTCTCTTATTTGGAGATCTTGTATTTATTTTTCTTGCCTAATTGCTCTGGCTAGGATTTTCAGCACTATATTGACTAGAAATGGTGAGAGTGGGTACCCTTGTCTTTTTCTGATCTTAGCAGAATGGCCTTTAAATTTTCACCCAATTGAGTATGGTGTTAGCTGTAGTCTTGCCATATATGGCCTATTTGTGTTGAGGAACTTTCCTTCTATAAGTAATTTGTTGAGAATGTTTGTTATGAAAGGATGTTGAATTCTGTCAAATGCTTTTCCTGCATCTATTTAAATGATCATATGGTTTCCTTGGTGGTGATGAATTTCACCCTCACCCACACCCTTTATGAACAGGTTCCTCATTTCAAGATTGACTGGACTTAGATGTGCAATTAGCACCACTATCTGGTTAAATGAATGCTATCCCTCTGTTTAATAATTCCAGTCCCTCAGGAGGAATGAACCTGACTTTTGATTCGTATCCTACCTTTATAATTGATCTCAAAGTGCACTTCTTTTTTTTTTTTTCCTTTGTTGCACTTAGTTAGATTTGTTTGCGTTTATACCATTGCTTCTCATCTTGTGGTTTGGAAGTAAGCCCATCATGCATGCCCATTATGTCCATTACTGGGGTAACAGTAAAACCTTGCTCCAAGGGAAAGAAACCTGCATCCAGACTTGCTACCCAGTGCCTCTGGGACTGGGCTCACCCGCTCAATGAAATGAGGCAGAACAGAGTTGTTGCTGACTGCTCCCTGGGGTTCTAGCTTATTGGAAACTCTGGCTTCAGCTACTGTGGGAGGCACCATCCACCTTGCCTTCTACATCATTGTATTCTATGTAAATAAATCTCCTGAAGGACAAGAAAATCGTCGGTCAGCATGTAAATTCACTCTGAATAAAATTAAAATAATAGAATCAAAAATGAATTTTCAAAAGACTATATATAAAGGAATAATATGCACACTAATGGACAAGAAATAAATTAGAAATCTTGAAAATAAAAAATATTGTCATTGCAATAAAAATCAAAAGGATTTCCAGACTGGAAAGAGCTGGATAGAATCAGTAATCTGAAAGATAGTACTGAGGAATTCACCCAGAATGCAGCACCTAGAAATAAAAAGAAAAATATATGAAAACGCAAGTAAGAGAGATGAAAGAGAGTTTGAGGCTCCAAAATACTTCGGATAGGAGTTTCTGAAGAAGAGAATTAGGTGGAATGGTGGAGAAGCAATATATGTGGAGACACTGATTGAGAATTTTCCAGATATGAGAAAAGGTCCTGAGTCCTCCAATAAAAAGCACACAGCTGAAGGTAAATAAGGAAACCTACACCCAGATACATGTAACGAAGTTGTAAAACATCAAAAAGAAAGAGCAAATCATGGCTGGGTGTATGGTTCATGCCTGTAATCCCAGCACTTTGGGAGGCGAAGGGGGAAGGATCCTTTAAGGCCAGGAATTTGAGACCAGCCTAGGCAACATAGGGAGACCCTGTCTCTACAAAAAAAAAAAAAAAAAAAAAAATTAAAAATAAGCTGGTTGTGGTGGTGCAGGCTTGCAGTCCTAGCTACTCGGGCAGCTGAGATGGGAGGATAGTTTGAGCCCAAGAGTTTGAGGCCGTAGTGAGCTATGATCATACCACTGCACTCCAGCCTGGGCAACAGAGCAAGACCCTGTCTAAAAAAAAAAAAAATGCTGGGCGCAGTGGCTCACACCAATAATCACAGGACTTTGGGAGGCTGATAGGGGAGGATTGCTTGAGCCCATGAATTCAATATGAGCCTGCAACATAGGGAGACCCAGTCTCTACCAAAACAAACAAACAAACAAACAAACAAACAAACAAACAGAAAAACTGGCTGCAGTGGCACACACCAGTCATCCCAGCTATGCAGGAGGCTGAGGTGTGAAGATTGCTGGGTCCTAGGAGGTCAAGGCTATGGTGAGCAGTAATCAGGCCACTTCACTGCACTCCATCCAGCCTGAGTGACAGAGCAAGACTCTGTCAAAATAATAATAATAATAACAATAATAATAATAATAATAACAATAATAATAATAATAATAAATGTTAAAAAGAGAAGGAAATTCATGTTTATCATAAAATAATATTAAACCATCAAAGCAGTTAAGAGCAAGAATTAAGATTAATATGTGAAGTCAGCAGTTATATTGGATATATTTATGTATTTGCATGCTCTCAGGCAGATCCACATTTGGTAGAATGCTTCAAAAATGCTATTTTTGGGCGGATGCAGTGGCTCACACCTGTAATCCCAGTACTTTGGGAGGCTGAGGCAGGCAGATCCCCTGAGGTCAAGAGTTTGAGACCAGCCTGGCCAAGATGACGAAACCCCGTCTCTACTAAAAATACAAAAATTAGCTAGGCGTGGTGGCACATGCCTGTAATCCCAGATACTCGGAAGGTTGAGGCAGGAGAATCACTTGAACCTGAGAATCGGAGGTTGAAGTGAGCTGAGATCGTGCCACTGGACTCCATCTTGGGTGACAGAGTGAGACTCCATCTCAAAAAAAAAAAAAATTGCCATTTTCATCATCAAACACTTATTTGTCCAGGATGCAGTATGACTATGTTCTTCTTCATTATGTTTTAGAATGAAGAAGCAGTACGACGTCTCATCTGGGAAAAGAATCTAAAGTTTGTGATGCTTCACAACCTGGAGCATTCAATGGGAATGCACTCATATGATCTGGGCATGAACCACCTGGGAGACATGGTAGGTACATTACAAGGAATCCCACTTTCATGTCTGGGTAAATATCATTTCCTTTCTGTCTCCCCAAAAGCAATTTGAAGGTAAACAACAATAACAAAGGAATGTATAGTACAAAGTTGGAAAACAGTAGAATTGAAGGACGTAAGAACTTGTACAGAAATTTCTTACTTCTATTTTGACTGCTTTCTTTCTTTAACAAATCACTTCTTTAGAGGAAATTTTAAACTCACAGACTACCATTGTTTTTTTTTTTTTAATGAATTCTAGAAAGTATTACCTAAAGGCTATTGACAGGTTTTTATAGCAAGTTGCCATACTTATTTAAGTCTAGATTGACAATTTAGTATGATCCATCTGCTTTCTTAATGGGAGAATGTGGGTATTTAATATCACAAATATCCCCTATTGGTTTTCAGATTCTGTTCTGTCCTACAAAACTTTACCACTGTTGCCAAAGTGAAGAAGGGAACGCCCTAGGTAGACTAAATTCCTTCTTAAATGCAGGAATCTCCTTTGTAATTATTTCTCACATGGGAAACCAGTTTAGTCCACTTTTTAGACAGCCCTTTTATAAAATTCTGCCTTGCTTTGAAACAACAATCTGCCTCCCTGTAACTTCTAGTTTTTACCATTCTCTTTTTCTCCTTCCCCATGAGGGTGCCTAGCTGGGATGCTAGTGCCAAGTGTGAAACTAAACAAACCCAGATAATTCGCCCCACCAGATCCTAATGGAACCTGTGTTGGTCACAACTATTACTGTTTTTTCTCAGTTTTTTTATTCCATGGCAGTTTTTAAATATATTCACAGTTACAGTTATTAGGATATTAGAAAGTAGGATAGGCTGGGCACAGTGGCTCACACCTGTAATCCCAGCACTTTGGGAGGCCAAGGTGGGCAGATCACCTGAGGTCGGGAGTTTGAGACTAGCCTGACCAGCATAGAGAAATCCTGTCTCTACTAAAAATACAAAATTAGCTGGGCATGGTGGCACATGCCTGTAATCTCAGCTACTTGGGAGGCTGAGGCAGGAGAATCGCTTGAACCCGGGAGGCAGAGATTGCAGTGAGCTGAGGTCATGCCATTGCACTCCAGCCTGGGCAAAAAGAGTGAAACTCCGTCTCAAAAGAGAAAAAAAAAAAAAAGAAAGAAAGAAAGAAAAGAAAGAAGGATGTAAGTGAAAGAGATATATAGTCATGTGTCATATGCATTTTGGCCACTGATGGACCACATATACCATGGTGGTCCTTCAAGATTATGATGGAGCTGAAAAGTTCCTCTTGCCTAGCTAGTGATGTTGTAGCCACCATAACAATGTAGCACAACACACTACTCACTTGTCTGTGGTGATGCTGCTGTAAACAAACCTACTGCTCTGCCAGTGGTATGAAAGTATAGCACATAAAATTTTGCACAGTACAAAATGCTTAATAATAACAAATGACCATGTTACTGGTTTATGTATTTACTATACTATACTTTTAATTGTTATTTTAGAGTGTACTCCTACTTGTACTTTTAAAAAGTTAACTGTAAAACAGCCTCAGGCAGGTCCTTCAGGAGGCATCCAGTAGAAAACATTGTTATCAGAGGAGATGACAGCTCCATATGTGTTGTTGCCCCTGAAGACCTTCCAGTGGGACAAGAGGTGGAGACGGAATGCAGTGATACTGATGATCCTGACCTTGTATAGGCCTAGGCTAATGTGTGTGTGTGTTTGTATTTTAGTTTTTAACAAAAAAGTGTAAAAACTTTTAAAAAATTAAAAATAGAAAAAGCTTATAGAAGAAGGTGATAAAGAAGAAAATATTTTCGTACAGCTATACAATGTGTTTGTATTTTAAGGGGTTACTATTAAAGACAAAACATTTAAAAAATTAAAAGTTTATTAAGTAAAAAAGTTGCATTAAACTAAGGTTAATTTATTATTGAAGAAAGAAAAATGTTTTAACAAATTTAGTGTAGCCTAAGTGCACCGTGTTTATAAAGTCTACAGTAATGTCCTGGGCCTTCACATTCACTCTCCACTCACTCACTGACTCACCCAGAGCAACTCCAGGCCTTTCATAGTAAATGACCTATATAGAAGTACCATTTTTACTTTTTTTTTTTTTTTTTTGAGATGGAGTCTCACTCTGTCACGCAGGCTGGAGTGCAGTGGCACGATCTCTGCTCACTGCAACCTCCGCCTCCCAGGCTCAAGTGATTCTCCTGCCTCAGCCTCCCAAATAGCTGGGATTACAGGCATGCACCACCACGCCCAGCTAATTTTTGTATTTTTAGTAGAGATGGGGTTTCACCATGTTGGCCAGGCTGGTCTCGAACTCCTGACCTCAGGTGATTTGCCCAGCTTGGCCTCCCAAAGTGCTGGGATTGCAGGCGTGAGCCACCATGCCCAGCTCCCATTTTTACTTTTTATACTGTATTTTCACTCTACCTTTTCTATGTTTAGATATATTTAGATACACAAGTACTTCATATTGTTCTACAATTGCCTACAACCCTCAGTACAGTACCATGCTGTGCAGGTTTGTAGTTTAGGAGCAATGGGCCCTACCATACAGCCTAGGTATGTAGGAGCCAATACGCTCTAGGTTTGTGTAAGTACACACTATGGTGTTTTCACAATGACAAAATCACCTAACAATGCATTTCTCAGAACATATTCCAGTCATTAAACAATGCCTGACTGTATATTTGCTTTGTAGACCAGTGAAGAAGTGATGTCTTTGATGAGTTCCCTGAGAGTTCCCAGCCAGTGGCAGAGAAATATCACATATAAGTCAAACCCTAATCGGATATTGCCTGATTCTGTGGACTGGAGAGAGAAAGGGTGTGTTACTGAAGTGAAATATCAAGTGAGTATTACCATCCCAAGCCTCTGAACCCTAGGTAGAGCTCTTTAAATGCTTAGTCTAGCTACAGAATTTGACAGTGAATCTTACAGTCCCACGTGTTACTTTCTAATTATTTTTGTTATTCTTGTCTTCCCAACTAAATTATAAGTTCCTTAAGGGCAAGGATCACATATTATATTTTATTTATACAGTTGGCCCTCCATATCCACAGGTTCCACATCTGCAGATTCCACCAACCGTGGATCAAAAATATCCAGAAAAAAATGAAAATAAAAAATAGGCCAGGCACTCACGCCTATAATACCATTACTTTGGGAGGCAGAGGCAGGCGCATCACCTGAGGCCAGGAGTTCCAGATCAGCCTGGCCAACATGATGAAACCCCGTCTCTACTAAAAATACAAAAATTAACTGGGCCTGGTGGCACACGCCTGTAATCCCAGTTACTCAGGAGAGTGAGGCAGGAGAATCACTTGAACCTGGGAGGCAGAGGTTGCAGTGAGCTGAGATCACACCACGGCACTCCAGCCTGAGCTACAGAGCGAGACTCCATCTCAAAAAAAAAAAAAAAAAAAAAAAATAGGTAAAGTATAAGGGAGGGCCGGGCGTAGTGGCTCATGCCTGTAATCCCAGCACTTTTCCAGGTCAAGGGAGGCAGATCACTTGAGGTCAGGAGTTCGAGACCAGCTTGGCCAACATGGTGAAGTCCCGTCTCTACTGAAAATACAAAAATTAGCCTGGCGTGGTGGTGGGCACCTGTAATCCCAGCTACTCGGGAGGGTGAGGCAGGAGAATCACTTGAACCTGGGAGGCAGAGGTTGCAGTGAGCTGAGATCTTGCCACTGCACTCCAGCCTGGGTGATAGAGTGAGGCCCTGTCTTAAAAAAAAAAAAAAAAAAAAGTGTATAGGAGGATGTGTAGGTTATATGTGAATACTCAGTAATTTATATAAGGAACTTGAAAATTCTTGACTTTGGTATGCTCAGAGGTCCTGGAACCAATCCCTTGTGGATACTGAGGGACAACTGGATTCTCCACAGTGGTTTTTGTTTTGTTTTGTTTTGTTTTGTTTTGTTTTGTTTTGTTTTTTGTTTTGTTTGAGACAGGGTCTCCCTCTGTTGCCCAGGCTGGACTGCAGTGGTGCGATCTGGGCTCACTACAACCTCTGCCTCTTGGGCTCAAGTGATCCTCCCATCTCAGCCTACATAGTGACTACAGGCACACACCACCACTTTTTTTTTCTTTGTATTTTTAGCAGAGATGGGTTTTGCCATGTTGCCCAAGCTGATCTCAAGCTCCTGAGCTCAAGTGATCCTCCCACCTCCACCTCCCAAAGTCCTGGGATTATAGGCATGAGCCCTCGTGTTCAGCCCCCACAGTGCTTTTCTAAGTGATCATAGAGCCACCTACTTAGACAAACACTGAACTAAGCAAATAGGTGTTTAACACAGACTTTTATTGCTCACGCTATGCATTGACTGCACTGGACTCTCCAATAAGCCAATTGCTTGAGAAGCAATGTTGTGTGAGAGAGCCCTGGTGATCAGGAAGTTTCTCCATTTCACTTGTGAGTTTCAAAGTTGAAGGAGAAGAAAGAACTAGAGCTAGAGTGTTCTATAAATTGAGCCACTCAAGTTAATTCATGGCTAGTCTTGCATCGTTAGAATATGAAATATGTGCCTTGTAAAATTATTGTTCCTATGCTGTTGTATTTTCCTTTAGTTTGCTTGTTTTAAAAAAATTGCAAAAATCCTAAATTAGTTAGAGGTAAAACACATGTATCACCATAGAGGTCAGGGTAAGTGAGAGGAATCAAAGCATTCTGAGCAGCTACCCCAGGCTGTGATCAATGAAGAAAGTAAAAATTTATTAGGAAGTAAATGGTGGCCAGGCACAGTGGCTCACATCTGTGATTCCAGCACTTTGGGAGGCAGAGGCAGAAGGATCGCTTGAGCCCAGGAGTTAGAAACCAACCTAGGCAATATAGTGAGGACCTGTCTCTACAAAAAATAAAAATAAAAATTAGCCAGGCATGGTGCGCTCCTGCAGTCCCAGCTACTTGAGGGGCTGAGATGGGAGGATCGCTTGAGCCTGGGAGGTTGAGGCTACAGTGAGCCATGACCACACCACTGCACTTCAGTCTGAGTGACAGAAGGAAACCCTGTCTCAAAACAAACAAACAAAAAGAAGTAAATGGTACTGCTAATCTCTTATTCTTTTCCACCTACATATTTTTCTTTCAATTAGTTTTGGATTTCTTACCCGAGGTTCTCTAAAATAACAGCTTTTAGAAGACCCAATAAACCACATATTTAGATGTTAACTCTGAGTAAGTTAATGAGCTCCTTTCTCTGGGTGCTTGCATTTTAGTGAACAATTTTGCTTCAATCAAAAGCAATGTCAGTTTGCTTCCTTTGGGTGGAGAGCAAGGTGGGAGGAGGGAAGGAGAGAGAAAGAGAACAATTATGATGGGGCTCTGGACACTCTGCCCCTTTTAAAACTAAAGCAGCTTTGCCTTTTTTTGTTTGTTTATGCCTCCTTGTAAAATATTTTTTGATCAAAAAAATTCTGAAGATAACAAAGGTTTGAAAAATGCCAACCTAGGATTAAACTTCTTATGTTTCAGGTATCATTTGACAGGAAAAGGGGTATTTTAGGTCAAGGAAATCATCCTAGCTCTCTCAAAATCTCATTACTGTAGGCAACTATCTCCCTTACTTATGGGTGAAAATAGGTGCAATTTGGTACATGCTCAGTGAGTATTGTTTCTAAGTATATTTGAATATGGCCATTATGTTCTGAGCTTGGCTGATTGCAAATCTCTATCAAGGTTGGACCTTGCCTAGATAACAATCGAGTTAAATTTAGTCTTCATTCCCATTGTTAAAGACAGAAGGAAACTGTAGTGGGGGAGGTCTTTCTGGGAACTAGGGACAGAACTGATGTAGCTGAGCGTTGTCCAGTTTGGGTTATGGAAGTCATTCCGAATGATTTTCTGTGATTTGCGTTTGTGACCTTGTATCTGTTTTAGGGTTCTTGTGGTGCTTGCTGGGCTTTCAGTGCTGTGGGGGCCCTGGAAGCACAGCTGAAGCTGAAAACAGGAAAGCTGGTGTCTCTCAGTGCCCAGAACCTGGTGGATTGCTCAACTGAAAAATATGGAAACAAAGGCTGCAATGGTGGCTTCATGACAACGGCTTTCCAGTACATCATTGATAACAAGGGCATCGACTCAGACGCTTCCTATCCCTACAAAGCCATGGTGCGTCTTAAGCAAACTTTTTGTGCTGCCCCATGATCTCATGTTATCCACTGACTGACTGCGCTGGGCTTGCCACCATGCCAATTGCTTGAGAAGCAGTATTGTGTGTGAGAGAGAAAACCCTGAAGAGGAATTCTTAAATTCTCAAGAGTTCTGTTTCTGATGAAGTACTCTTCTTAATATATCAGTAGTACAAATAAGGAAGTAGCATTCATGCTTAAAAACAGATTTTAATGACTGGGCATAGTGGCTCACACCTGTAATCTCAGCACTTTGGAAGGCCAAGGTGGGTGGATCACCTGAGGTCAGGAGTTTGAGACCAGCCTGGCCAACGTGGTGAAACCCTGTCTCTACCAAAAATACAAAAATTAGCCGGGCATGGTGGTGCATGCCTGTGGTCCCAGCTACTCGGGAGGCTGAAGCAGGAGAATCGCTTGAACTCAGGAGGCGGAGGTGCAGTGAGCCGAGATCACACCACTGTACTCCAGCCTCGGCAACGGAGCAAGACTCCGTCCCAAAATTAAACAGATTTTAAGCAAACTATCCTTAAAATTATTTCTCTGTATTTAAACTTTTTCTTCTGCAGCCTCCCATGTTCAACCTTATTCTCAGATCATTAACCACATCATTCTTCCACCCACTGAGAAGCTAAATAACACTCTCCTCTTCCTCACAAATTCATTATACATTTTGATATAACGATAACCTAAGGATTGTGTCCATGTTACAGAAGATTTTAAAAATATAAAAATATCACTCAAAAACCTTCTACCTTAACCACTATTGTTTTGGTTTATTTCTTTCAAGTTATTTTCTTGTTAAGCACTTAAAAAACATAGTTGGCCAAGTGTGGTGGCTCACACCTGTAATGTCAGCACTTTGGGAGGCCAAGGTTGGAGGATTGCTTGAGCTCAAGAGTTTGAGACCAGCCTGTGCAACATAGTGAGACCTCACCTCTACTAAAAATCAAAAAAGTTAGCCAGGCATGGTGGTGCACACCTGAGTAGCAGTTCCAGCTACTCAGGAAGCTGAGGTGGGAGAATCACTTGGCCCAGGAGTTGGAGGCTGCAGTGAGCCATGATTATGCCACTGCACTCCAGCCTGGACAATGGAGTGAGAGCCTGTCTCAAAAAAATAAATAATATAAATAAATACAAAATAGTTGTATATACAACAAACATGAATTTGTAACTTTCCTTTTCCCACTTGAAATACACTTGTGTTTCCCATATTATATGGTCTTTATATACCATCATTTTAGCTGCAGATCATCTTGCAGGCATCAAAAAGATTTTAAAGCTCTCATCTAGAGTTTATTATCTCTATGTAATATTTCCCTACAGTCCACCTCAAAGTCTGAGGGGCCATTGTCCTGGCAAGTTTTGCATGTATGAGGATGTTCACAATTTGAAAGAATAGAATAGTTCTGTATTTCCTCCATTATTGCTGAAACCCGGGACTGTTAGGATTTGGAAGATTTGCAAAGGAAGGAGCCTTAGACACATGAAAAAGTTAAATAAAGGAAGGAAGACATTTAAAATCCAGGCTTAGGATACAGGTGATTTATAAAGGAGTTGAAGTATACTTCATCTGATTTATACTTCTTTTTGCAGGATCAGAAATGTCAATATGACTCAAAATATCGTGCTGCCACATGTTCAAAGTACACTGAACTTCCTTATGGCAGAGAAGATGTCCTGAAAGAAGCTGTGGCCAATAAAGGCCCAGTGTCTGTTGGTGTAGATGCGCGTCATCCTTCTTTCTTCCTCTACAGAAGTGGTAAAAAATAAAATAAAAAATAATTAGAATTTAAAGAAAGAAAGAAAGGATATTGGCTGAGCACGGTGGTTCATGCCTGTAATTCTAGCTTTGGAGGCTGAGGTGGGAGGATTGCTTGAGCCTGGGAGTTTGACACCAGCCTGAGCAACATCGCGAGACCCTTATCTCTACAAAAAATAAAAATAAAAATAAAAATTAGCCGGATATGGTGACACTCACTTGTAGTCTCAGCTACTTGGGAGGGTGAGGCAGGAGGATTCCTTGAACCCAGGAATTTGAGGTTACAGTGAGCTATGATCATACCACTGCACTCCAACCTGGGCAAGAGAGTGAAAACCTGTCTCTAAAAAACAAGGAAGAAAGAAAGAGAGAAAGAAGGAAGAAAGAGGGGCAGGGCAGGGCAGGGCAGGGCAAGGTGGGGCGGGGCGGGGCAGTGCGGGGCGGGGTGAGGTGAGGCAATTTTAAACCTCATGAACCAACATCTGCTGGCTTCAAACTTTTCTTCTGCAGCTTCCTCGCCTCTCTCAGCCTTCTTACAATAGAAGAGAGTTAGGGTCTTGTTCTGGATTAGGTTTTGGCGTAAAGGCATGCTGGGCTGGCTTACTCTTGTATCTAGACCACTCACATTTTCTCTGTATCAGCAATAAGGCTGTTTCACTTTCTTGTCATTTGTGTGTTCAGCAGAGCAGCATTTTTAATTTCCTTCAAGCACTTTTCCTTTACATTCACAGCATGCCTGACTGTTCGGTACAAGAGGCCTAGGCTAGGTTCTGGCCTGTCTTGGCTTTCAACATGCCTTTCCCGCTAAGCTTAATCACATCTAGCTTTTGACTTAAAGTGAGAGATATGCAACTTTTCTTTTTACTTGAACACTTAGAAGCTATCATAGGGTTATCATGTGGCATAATTTCAATATCATTGTGTCTCAGGGAACAGGGAGGCCTGAGGAGAGAGACGGGGGTGTGGCCAGTCCATGGATCAGTCAGAACACACACAACATTTGTGGGTTAAGTCTGCTATCTTATATAGGTGTGGTTTGTAGCTCACCCTCAAAATTATAAAGTAACATCAAAGATCATTGATCACAGATGACCATAACAGATATAATAATGATGAGAAAGTTTGAAATATTGTGAGAATTACCAAAATGTGGTACAAGGACACAATGTGAGCACATGCTTTTGGGAAAATGGTACCAATAGACTTGCTGAATGTAGAGTTGCCACAAACCTTCAATTTGTAAAAAATGCAATATCTAGCTGGGTGCAGTGGCTCATGCCTATAATTCCAGCGCTTTGGGAGGCCAAATCAGGAGGATGACTGGAGCCTAGGAGATTGAGGTTACAATTAGCTATGATCATACCACCTGTATTACAGCCTAGACAACAGAGCAAAACACTGTTCCTTAAAAAAAAAAAAAAGCTAATATCTGCAAAGCACAATAAAGCAAAGCACAATAAAATGAGATATGCCTGTATACACAGAGAATTAAAATAACTGATTGTATGCAAGTTTAAAAATACTTAGAAAAAAACAAAAAAGAAAAAAACTTAGAAAAAGGTGGTGTGCTTATCAAAGAAGGTTTCTGGGGGAACTATGATTGGAGTGATGCTAAGCTTGGCAAGAACACTGACAAATACAGCATTGGTGGCAAATAATTATGAGCCCTAGTTTATGCATGAGAGTATATGTCCTTAACTTTTTTTTTTTTTTTTAAGATGGAGTCTTGCTCTGTTGCCAGGCTGGAGTGAGGTGGCACGATCTCAGCTCACTGCAACCTCTGCCTCCTGGGTTCAAGCAATTCTCCTGCCTCAGCCTCCTGAGTAGCTGGGACTACAGGTGCGTGCCACCACGCCCAGCTAATTTTTGTATTTTTAGTAGAGATGGGGTGTCACCATGTTGGCCAGGATGGTCTCGATCTCTTGACCTTGTGACCCGCCCGCCTTGGCCTCCCAAACTTCTGGGATTACAGGCATCAGCCACCATGCCTGGACATGTCCTTAACTTTTTAAATTAACCTTGCTATGTATCCGAAGCAGGCTAATAAAAAGTAATACCGTTTTAAAATGCCCCTTATTATCCTATAGTATTCACTCTTTTTTCCCACCCATATTTGATTCTCAGGTGTCTACTATGAACCATCCTGTACTGAGAATGTGAATCATGGTGTACTTGTGGTTGGCTATGGTGATCTTAATGGGAAAGAATACTGGCTTGTGAAAAACAGGTAATATATTTACACTTTATATTTAATTGGAATCAGGAATTTGAGGGGGTTTCAGCAAATACTCTCATGATTTTGATGATGATCATTATGATCACAATATTGACAATGATGAACTTTATAGCTTCTTACAAAGTGACATTCTAAATTACTCAGTGCCCCCATCTTTTCACTTACGATTCTGCCTTCATCACTTTGTTTTCCTGGTTTATCTTCTTTACTACTTCTGTGATTATTCCTTCTCAGCCTCTCTTATGAACCTATTCCTCTCCTCTATTCAGCCCAAAAATGTTAGTTTTCCCCAGGGCTCTATCATCTGCCCATTCCTCTTCTTATTTTATTTTTTCTTGGGTGCTATAATTCCACTCTTAGGACTCTAGCTATAACCTTTATATGCCAATAGCTTTTGAATCTCTAGCTCTAGTTCTGACATCTTCCCAGAACTTCAGACTTATCTGGACACACCCACTTACATATATCTTAGTCTTTCCAAACTCAATACATCCAAATAATTCAGTACTCTCTCCCCCATACTGTTCCTCCTTCAGAATTTCCCATATCAGTAAAGGGCCACACAACACAATCACCCAATAAGATATGATGGATTCATCTGAGACCTCCCCAAGTCCAACCAAGCAACCAATTAGTCAAACCAATTTTACCTTATCTATGTCCTTGATTCTGTTCCTTCTCTGTTTCTTCTATTACGGCTCTAGTTCAGGCATCTCTAGTGTGGACTATTGCTGTACCCTTCTAACTGGTCTCCTTTACTCTCTATTTTCTTCCCCTTTACCCTCAAATCCATCTTTCATACTGCTGCCAAACTTATTTGTCTAAAATATGAACGAATCTGGGCTTATAACTCTTCTACTGAGTTTCATTCGGTGTAAAATTAATGTTCCCTGACAGAAGACAAATCCTATAGGCTGTGCTCCCTGCCTTGCCAGCCTCACCTCCTGGCATTTGTTGCCTCCTGTTTTCACTCTGGTTATATTGCACTATCCACAGTTGTAGTTCCCACACATTCCACTTTATCTGTAATACCTTCCTTCATATCTTGGTTTGTGTTCCCTCTGCCTAGAACATCCTGTCTTCTCTTTTGGTTTACTTCTCCTTTTCTTCAGAAGCAGCTCAGGCACAATCTATTCCAGAAAGTCTTTCCTGAATCCTTGGGCTGAGGAAAATGTCTTTTTTCTATGCTGCCAAAATGTCCTATGCATACTGCATCACAGCATTTTAGGCATTATATTTAAATTGTATATTTACCTGTCTGTCACTCCAATGTTCTGTACGTGCCTTTGGGGAGAGATTATGTCTGGTCTTCATATCCGCAGCACAGACTAAGTGGGTGGCACCTAAAGGCCCCTCAATATATGTATTGAACTGACATCTATATCACTCATAAACAAAAGGAACATAACTTCTAGAGGGAAAAAATGGAGGAAATATGAAGAGTTGAGACTTTGGGGCACACCTGGAGTTTCTCTTTGTGTTAGTTTGCTATGGCTACCATGACAAAGTGCCACGAACTGAGCAGCTTAAATGACAGAAATTTATGTCTCCCAGTTCTGGAGGCTGGAAGTCTAAGATCAAGGTGTTACTCCCTTCTCACGCTGTGAGGAAGAAAATATTCGTGGACACAGGAAAAAAACACTGTATGATCTTACTTATATGTGGGATCTAAAAAAGTCAAACTTACAGAAACAGACAGTAGAATGATAGCTGCCAGGGACTGGAGGCTGGGTAAATGAGGAGATGCTGATCAAAGAGTGTAAACTTTCAGGTATAAGATGAACAGATTCTGGGAATCAAAGGTACAGCATGGGTGGAGATGGATGTGTTATTTCATTTGATTATGTCAATCATTGCACAATGTGCACATACATCAAATCATCACACTGTATACCTTGAGTTTATACAATCTGTCGATTAAATATGTTCTTTTAATTAAAAAAAAAAGTTTGATGCCTCTCCCCTAGCTTCTGAAAGTTTGCTGGTGATCTTTGACTTTCCTCAGCCTTTAGGACCATCACCCTGACCTCTGCCTTCATTTTCACATGACATTCTCCCTATATGCATTTCTGTCTCTATTCATAATTTTACTTTCTTCCCCTTTTTGAGACAGGGTCTCACTCTGTCACCCAGGCTGGAGTGCAGTGGGGTGATCAATGTTCACCACAGCCTCAAACTCCTGGGCTCAAGCAATCCTCCCACATCAGCCACCAAAGTAGCTGGCACTACTGGCATGCACCACCACACCAGACCAATTTTAATTTCTATTTGTAGAGACAGGATCTCTCTATGTTTCCCAGGCTGGTCTCAAACTCCTGGGATCAAGTGATCCTCCTGCTTTGGTCTCCCAGAGCACTGGGATTACAGGTGTGAGCCACTGCGCCAGGCCAATTTTCCCTTTTCATGAGCATCATTCATGTTGGATTAGGACCCACCCTAATGACCTCATCTTAATTTAATTAATTATGTCTACATCAACCCTATCTCTAAATAAGTTCACATTCTGAGGTACTGGAGGTTAGGATTCCAACATGAATTTTGCAGGGACACAATGAAACCCATAACACCCCTTAAATCTTTACTTGAAGTACATAGTCTACAAATCAAACAAAAGGTGCTTTCCTACCCTTTTCCCATTGTGGCACACATAGAAGATGATGATATTCGTATGGCCCATGGGGAAAGTAGCTGAGGGGATCAATATCTTGGTTCACTGATAACCTATTCACAGCACTGATCAGCTTGGGTGTAGACCAGTGATAGCTTTTTAAAATGAAACCATTTCCCTCATATCTTATTGACTCTCTAAGGAACTCCCTACAGCAGGTGTTCTAAATTCCCTTCTCTACTGAAGTTGCTCTTGAAGATCATCTATATCTTTTAGTGTTGAAATTCAAATCTGCTTCTCTTCACTCATTCATTCAACAAGCACTTACTAGGCATCTACAATGTGACTGGCATTATCTAGGCCCTGGAGATACAAAAAATAGTAAGAAACCATCCTGTCCTAAAGGCACTCACAATCTAACATGAAAAAATATATATAATATATATTATATATACATACATAATATACAATACATATTATGTATGCATACATAATATATAATATTATACATAATATATAATATAATACATAATATACATATATAATATACAATATATTATGTATACATAATATACATATATAATATATAATATATTATGTATACATACATATAAATCTCTCTCTCTCTCTCTCTCTCTCTCTCTCTCTCTCTATATATATATATATATATATATATATATATCCATATCTCAGCCTCCCAAAGTGCTGGGATTACAGGCGTGAGCCACCACCGCACCCAACCTAGATGTATTTTTAAACGATACAACAAACACATCGTGGTATAATGATACATGTCTAAATGGCTATGGGACTGTTGAAGAGGAAATGCCTAACAGCCTAAACCTCCACAGAGAAGACACTATTTGAATCAAGTTTTCAGATGTATGGAATTGTTCACGTATTGGAGGAGGAAAGTGTGTTAGAGGTTGGAAAGTTGCTCTCAATGACCCAAAAAACATACGCAATGGCACATTTCTCACTATCTTGATTCATTTTGCTACATCAACTTTAGCCTCATATCTTACATTATTTTATCCACCTGCCTGTTACATGAGTTTGCTATATCAAAGCAAACTCATCTATATCAAAGCAAACTCACCTGCTCCTTCAGTTTCAACTATTGCCATTATGTAGATGATCCCCAGTTCATAATCTCTGAAAATGACCTCCTAAGTGACACACTTCCTTGTCCAACTTCCAATTTGGCAGCTCTCCTTGAAAAATCCAAACTCCCCACCTACATCACCCTACTACCAACATATACACACTCTCATACTCAATAAGTTTACAATGTTCTTCTCTTCCTTTCTTCCCTCATCCCTGAAAAGGATTTTCAAACAAGCTCAAGGGAAAACTATTCCTTATTTTGGGTAATATATTACCATCTTCAGATTATTAAAGCCTAAGCATCATCTTGGCCTTTTCCTTTTTCCCCCTCAACCCACCCAGCCCTATCCATTTGGCCTGTGAATCATATTTTATATGTATTTTCTCTTTGCCATTCCCAATGGCCCTGCTGTAATTCAGATTCCATTCTACCCAGCTATAGAGGTATCTTCTTAAAATATAGATCATGTCAACTCCTGCTCAAAAATTCTGAATAGTTCACCATTGTCTAAAAATGAAGTCCAAACTCCTGGCCAGGCATTCCAGGTACTCCATTATCTAGCTTTTAACATAACCTTAGACATTTCTTCCAGTATATTTTCATATACCCACAGTCATACTCTGGCCACAGTGAACTACTTATTCATCATTCCCTAAGTTTACAGATACATCCCTACCTCTGTTTCTTTATATATGCTGTATCTTTCTGAAATGCCTGTGAAGTCCAATGCTGTCTACAGAAATCCCACCTGTCTTGGTGAAATGGGCATTCTTATACAGTTTGATGGGAAAGTAAGCTGTATTTATTCTTTTTTTTTTTTTTGAGATGGAGTCTCACTCTGTCACCAGGCTAGAGTGCAGTGGCATGATCTCAGCTCACCGCAACCTCCGCCTTTAAGGTTCAAGCAATTCTTCTGCCTCAGCCTCCCGAGTAGATGGGACTACAGGCATGTGCCACCATGCCCAGCTAATTTTTGTATTTTTAGTAGAGATGGGGTTTCACCACGTTGGATGGAGTTTCACCATGTTGGCCAGGATGATCTCTATCTCTTGACCTTGTGATCTGCCCACCTCGGTCTCCCCAAGTGTTGGGATTACAGGCATGAGCCACCCTACCCTGCCTATTCTCTTTCTTGAAAGCAATTTGACAATATGATAAAGAACTTTTTAAATGTTCATATTCTTCCCCCCCCTTTTTTTTTTGAGACAGAGTCTCGCTCTGTCTCCCAAGCTGGAGTGCAGTGGCACAATCTCGGCTCACTGCAACCTCCGTCTCCCAGGTTCAAGCGATTCTCCTGCCTCAGTCTCCCAAGTAGCTGAGATTACAGGTGCCCACCAAAACACCTGGCTAATTTTTGTATTTTTAGTAGAGATGGGGTTTCACCACGTTGGCCAGGCTGGTCTACCAACTCCTGATCTTGGGTGATCTGCCTGTCTTGGCCTCCCAAAGTGCCAGGATTACAGGCGCAAGCCACTGCGCACAGCCAGTGTCCCATTACTTTTATTTCTTGGAATCTATATGAAGAAAATAATCCTAAATATGGGAAAACTTTCATACACAACTTATGTGAATTGTAGCATTATTCTTTAATAGTAAAAACTAGTAAGTAGCCAAAAATGCCTAACAATAGGTATATGATTAAATAAACTATGACATAATCAACTCCATGCATTAGAATTATTCAGACTATTATTAATAACCTAATAAAATACTTGGGATATATATTTAAATGAAAAAAGATACACATAAATACAAAATTTATATGTAGTATAAATATTAGCTGAATGTGGTAAGCTCATGCTTATAACTCTAGAGCTTTGGGAGGCCAAGGCAGGAGGATCACTTGAGGCCAGGAGTTTAAGACCAGCAACATAGGGAGACCCAGTCTCTATAAACAAATTTAAAAAATTAGCTGGGCATGGTGGCATGTGCCTGTAATATCAACTACTCAAGAGGCTGAGGTAGGAGGATTTTTTGAGCTGAGGAGTTTGAGGCTACAGTGAGCCATGATCACACCACTGCCCTCTAGCCTAGGTGACAGAGCAGGACCCTATGTCAAAAAAAAATTTAAGTTAAACATAGTATGTCCAACCAGGCTTAGTGGCTCATGCTTGTAATCCCAGCACTTTGGGAGGCTGAACTGGGAGGATCGCTTGAGCCCAGGGGTTCAAGACCAGCATGGGGAACATAGTGAGACCCCATCTCTATACAAAAATAAGCCAGGCATGGTGACACACACTTGTGGTCCCAGCTACTTGGGAGACTGAGGTGGGAATATCACTTGAGCCCAGGAAGTTGAGGCCGCTGTGAGTGAGCCATGATCACATCACTCAACTCTAGCTTCAGTGACAGAATGAGACCCTATCTCGAAAAAAAAAGGAAGGAGGCCGGGCACAGTGGCTCATGCCTGTAATCCCAGCACTTTGGGAGGCCAAGGCAGGTGGATCACTAGGTCAGGAGATCAAGACCATCCTGGCTAACACGGTGAAACCCTGTCTCTATTAAAATACAAAAAAAATTAGCCAGGCGTGGTGGCGCATGCCTGTAGTCCCAGCTACTCGGGAGGCTGAGGCAGGAGGATGGCATGAACCTGGGAGGCGGAGCTTGCAGTGAGCCAAGATCACACCACTGCACTCCACACTCCAGCCGGGGTGACAGAGCGAGACTCCGTCTCAAAAAAGGAAGGAAAAAAAAGAAAGGTATTAATTTTAAAATTAAAAAAAAAGTCATTACAAATCCTATTCATTTTTTAAATCCTGCCTCAAATACTATCTCCTTCATACCCCATTCGCTTAGAATTGTTTCTCTAATTCCTAAGCTTTGGCAATGCTTTATGAATTCTATTATAGTATTTTACACATATCCCTTGTGTTATAGCTATTTGTGCAAACCATGCCCCATTCACTAAAATGTAAACTTCTTCAAGGTAGGATAGTCTCTTGTTCATTTTTGCATCTTCATTTGGACACTGATTCAACAAACATGTATTGAGTACCTACCATGTGCCAAGCTAGGAACTAGCGATTGGAAATGAAAAATGCAGCTCTTCTACCATCCCTCAAGGTACTCATAGTCTAATGGAGTGAAGGAAACAGGCAGGTGCATGTGTAGTCCATTGCAACTCAATGTGATAAATGCTAAAATCGAGGTGGCATAGGTTGCACTGGAGGCATAGAAGAACTTTGGCAGGTTATTTAACTTCTTTAATTTTAGTTTCATCAGCCTTCTTACAATGGAAGAGAGTTAGGGCCTTGCTCTGGATTAGGTTTTGGCTTAAGGGCATGTTGTGGCTAGTTTGCTCTTTTATCTAGGCCACTCAAATCATATCAGCAATAAGGCTGTTTCACTTTTTTTTCTTTCTTTACTTTTCTTTTTCTTCTTTCTTTTTTTTTTTTTTTTTTTTTTGTTGTTGTTGTTGAGACAGGTCTCACTTTGTCACCCAGGCTGGAGTGCAGTGGCACAATCTCAGCTCACTGCAACCTCCGCCTCCCTCCAAGTAGCTGGGACTACAGGCATGTGCCACCAGGCACGGGTAATTTCTGTATTTTTAGCTTGTTTGCCCAGGCTGGTCTTGAACTCCTGAGCTCAAGTCATCTACCTGCCTCAGCTTCCCAAAGTGCTGGAATTACAGGCATGAGCCACTACACCTGGCCTGTTGTTTAGCTTTCATTCATGTGTTCACTGGAGTAGCATTTTAATTTCCTCCAAGAACTTTCCCTTTGCATTCACAACATGGCTAACTGGTTCAAGAGGTCTAGCTTTCAGCCTACCTTGGCTTTCACAAAGCATAATCATTTCTAGCTTTGATGTAAAATGAGAGATGTATAACTCTTCCTTTCACTTGAACACTTAGAAGCCACTGTAAGGTTGTTTTTTGTTTTTGTTTTTTGAGACAGTCTCCCTCTGTTGCCCAGGCTGGAGTACAGTGGTGCAATCTCGGCTCACTGAAACCTCTGCCTCCCAGGTTCTAAGCAATTCTCCTGCCTCAGCCTCCGGAGTAGCTGGGATTACAGGCACGCACCACCACACCCTGCTAATTTTGTGTTTTTAGTACAGACAGGGTTTCGCCATGTTGGCCAGACTGGTCTCGAACTCTTGTCCTCAGGTGATCCACCTGCCTTGGCCTCCCAAAGTGCTAGGATTACAAGCGTGAGCCACCGCACCTGGCCCATTGTAAGGTTATTACTTGGCCTAATTTCAATATCATTGTGTCTCAGGGAAAAGGGAGGCCCAAGGAGACAGAGAGAGATGGGGGAAGTGTCAGTTAGTGGAGCAGTCAGAACACACACCACTTATCAATTAAGTTCACCATCTTATATGCACGTGGCTCATGGCACCCAAGACAATTACAATAGTAATATTAAAGATCACTGATCCCAGCTTGGGCAACATAGCAAGACTCTGTCTCTACAGATAGTTGTTTTTTTTTTAATTACCCGGGCATGCTGGTGCATATTTGTGGTCCCAGCCACTTGGGAGGCTGAGGCAGGAGCCTGAGACCTGGAGGCTGAGGCTGCAGTGAGCTGCGATTGTGCCACTGCACTCCAACCTGGATGACAGAGTGAGACCCTAACTCAAAAATAAAAAAAAAAATCACTGATCACAGATCACCATAACAGATTTGCTAATAATGAAAACAGTTGAAATATTATGAGAAATGCCAAAATGTGACACAGGGACACAAAGTGAGCACAGGCTGTTGGAAACATTGTGCCGATAGACTTGCTCCATGCAGGGTTGCCACAAACCTTCAATTTGTAAAATATGCAAAATTTGCAATGCACAATAAAGCAAAGCACAATAAAACAAGATTTGCTTGCACTTCTCAATACCTCTACTGTCACCATTAGAGTTCAAGCCACCATCCATCTCCTGGTCTATTGCAATAATCTCATAACTGGTAGCTGCTTCCCTCTTGTTTGCTTGGAATCAATCCTCTACACAGTAACCAGAATTATCTTTTTAAAGCATAAAGTAGATTATGTTACCTTTCTACCCCAAACCCTCTAATGGCTTTCCTTCCCACTCAGAATAAAACCCATGACCTGTAAAGCATGACATTATCTGGCCTTAGCCTGCCTCTCCAACTACCTCTCCAACTACTCTCCCCTCTCTCACTCAGCTCCCAGCACATTAGCCTTTTGGCTATTTCTTGACACATCATGCTTATTTCTAGCCCTTTATCCAGGTCTTTACCTCACTTGCATCTTTGCTCAAACATCCACTCAGCGAAGCTTTTCCCGACCATTCCACCTAAAATTGAGCCTTGTCTCCTAACACTCTGTATCCCTTATCCTGCTTTATTTTTCTTTATTGTACTAATCATATATATCATCAAGTATTTCTTCGTTTATCATATGTTTCTCCTCTAGAACCTAGGCTTTAGAAAGACTTTGTCTCTGTAATCCTAATGCCTAGAAGAGTGTCTGGCACAGCCTAAGAAGCCCAGGACCTCAGTCTATTACAAAGGAAACTGGCATTGATTTTAGAAGGAATAATAAGTTAGTAGCCTTATAATATGCAAGGAGAAGGTAGGGTGATCAACTTTCCCACTTTGCTAAGGGCTACGAGGCTTTCTGGGACATAGGACTTTCTTTTTAAAAACAGGACAGTCCCAGGCAAACTGGGACTGGTGATCACCCTAGAAGAACGCTATATATTTTTTTAAAAGTAGACGGACTCAGCCCGGCTCAGTGGCTCACGCCTGTAATCCCAGCACTTTGGGAGGCCGAGGTGGGAGGATCACCTGAGGTTGGGAGTTCGAGACCAGCCTGGCCAACATGGAGACACTCCATCTCTACTAAAAATACAAAATTATCTGGGCATGATGGTGCATGCCTGTAATCCCAGCTACTCCAGAGGCTGAGGCAGGAGAATCACTTGAACCTGGGAGGTGGAGGTTGCAGTGAGGCGAGGTTGTGCCATTGCACTCCAGCCTGGGCAACAAGAGTGAAACTCCGTCTCAAAAAAAAAAAAGTAGATGGACTCTACTTGAGTCCAATCTGATGTACTCATACCTGGATAATAATAGAAATAGCTATCTTCACTTAGTAAGCATTGGCTGTATACCAAATATTGTGTGAGTACTTTAAATACATTCTCTCATTTAATTTTTAAAGTACTCTTATGAGATAGGCATTTAGTTAACAAACTCACCTAAAGTTGAACAGTTTGAGTGAAAGAGCTATAGAATTAATAAAAATATACAACTTGGTAAGTACCGAAATGAACATTTGGAGCAGATCTTGTATAATTCTGAAGGCAAGACTTTGTCCTCAGATACTTTATTTAGCTTAAGATTTTTTTTTTTTTATCAGTTTCATTGTTTAAGGGAAGTTAGCAGGACTCAGTCAAAAAGAGGTCTGGGATCTTTTGCAAAACTGGGGGCGATTGATCTTGGTCGGTAAAACTGAGAAAAGTAAATTGTTTAGATGTTGAATGGGGTCTGGGATTCCTTGGTCTCACTGACTGAATTCATACTGCTAGTAACTAGACCCTCAATTCAATTTTCATACTAGAACTCAGGTCCAAATTCAGTTCACCTAAAATGATTTATTTTACCTATTATTTAAGGCAGTGACCATAGTAGGATATAAATTACATGAGATCCTAGATGTACTGGTCTGAATTTCATTCCCCATATGACTTCACTCACAGAGATAACTGTAGAGATAGGCATAGATAAAAGTTAGAGTGGGCTTTGGAATAAAATAATCCTAGATTTGACCTCTGGCTTCACAATTTACTATCTATGTGACTTTTGGCAAGCTACTTTACCACTCTGCCCTTCTGTTTTTTTCTTTAGTAAAAGAAGATAATATTCACCTCACAGGATGATGATTAAATTAGATAATTTATGTTAATCTGTTTGGCACGGAGTAAGTGCTAAATAAGTGGTGTCTATTAATATTAATAATAGCCTGGCCAGATTCTTGTTATTGCTTTTGCTTATCAAACTGGATATTAAAAGAGCATTGGTACAGCCTGGGCAACATAGTGAGACCTCTTCTTTACTAAAATAAAAAATTGGGCCAGGCGCAGTGGCTCACGCCTGTAATCCCAGCACTTTGGGAGGCTCAGGCGGGCAGATCACCAGGTCAGGAGATCGAGACCATCCTGGCTAACACGGTAAAACCCCATCTCTACTAAAAAATACAAAAAAATTAGCCGGGCGTGGTGGTGGGCGCCTGTAATTCCAGCTACTGAGGAGGCTGAGGCAGGAGAATGGTGTGAACCCGGGAGGCGGAGCTTGCAGTGAGCCGAGATTGTGCCACTACACTCCAGCCTGGGCCACAGAGCAAGACTCCATCGCAAAAAAAAAAAAAAAATTGGCCAAGCATGGTGGTATGCACATGTGGTCCTAGCTACTTGTAAGGCTGAGGCAGGAGGATTGCTTGAGCACAGGAGGTCGAAGCTGCAGTGAGCTGTGATTGCACCACCACACTCCAACCAGGGCAACATGGTGAGACTCTGTCAAAAACAAACAAACAAACAAACAAAAAAACCCACTACAGCCATTGGTTTATTAGAGGTGACGATGGAGTTTGAATTTTATTGTAAAGGCATGGAGAGCCATTGACAATTTCTAAGCAGTGGAGTGGCAATTAAGTGAAAGGAAGGAAAGAAAGGAGCTCATGAAAATGTTTGAGAAGGACTGACCAGAGAGAGAGAAGAAAATCAGAACATAGTAGTGTCTTGAAGCCAAGAGACCAGACAAGTGTGTTAAATGGTACAGAGAGAAAAAAATAGGACCTGCAAAATGTCCAATGAGGGCTGATACATAGAATATTTAAGGCCTCTTAAAGCACAGTCCTTTTAAATGGTGTCATTTGTCTTCCAACAATAAACCAGCATTTCTTAGGTTCTCCACTGCATGCAAAAACACAACCTTTGAGTCCCTGAGCCAAAATTTCTAACAGCTTCCCTTTGCCTTTGTAATTGAAGTACATGTTCCTCCACCTGCTGTTCTAAGCTGTTCACAACATGGCCCCAAACCAGCTTTCTATCCTCTTTTTCCACTATTCTACTAAAGATATCCAGTTTTCCTTTCAACTAAATTTCTTACTGCTCTCCAGACACACTAGGCATTTTCTCAGTTTCACACTTTTATTTGTCTCCTAGAGCACTTAATGAATTTTGCCTTGTATGATATTTATATACCCACCACTATAAAATCTCAGAATGATAAAGAGCTTCAGAAATCATTCCTCTTACAAGGATTTTCTAAGTTTTTTCATCAGTCTTGGTAAAGTAAGAAAAATAAGAATATTTTGGTGACTTTTTCATTAATATAAATTTATTTACTCAAAAGGCTATCCTTAAAATAGAGATTATGTCTTTGGATTTTTTGCTTTTGGTGTTAAAATGTATTTTCTTTTACAACATAGTGGTGACAGTAAGTAGTATGGTTTTTATTTATTTTCTTTTTTTGAGACAGTCTCACTCTGTTGCCCAGGCTGGAGTGCACAGGCGCAATCTCGGCTTACTGCAACCTCTGCCTTGCCTCCCAGGTTCAAGCGATTCTCCTACCTCAGCCTCTCGAGTAGCTGGGACTACAGGCTCACGCTACCATGCCCAGCTAATTTTTGTATTTTTAGTAGAGACGGGGTTTCACCATGTTGATCAGGCTGGTCTCGAACTCCTGACCTCAAATGATCTGCCTGTCTCTGCCTCCCAAAGTGCTGGGATTACAGGCTTGAGCCACCATGCCCGACCAATAGTATGCTTTTTAAAAAAGATGTCCATACAGCCGGGCGTGGTGGCTCACACCTGTAATCCCAACTCTTTGGGAGCCTGAGGCGGGTAGATCACTTGAGGTCAGGAGTTGGAGACCAGCCTGACCAACATGGAGAAACCCCATCTCTACTAAAAATACAAAATTAGCCGTCGTGGTGGCACATGCCTGCAGTCCTAGCTACTTGGGAGGCTGAGGCAGGAGAATCACTTGAACCCAGGAGATGGAGGCTGCGGTGAGCTGAGATTGCACCATTGCACTCCAGTCTGGGCAACAAGAGCAAAACTTCACCTCCAAAAAAAAAAAAAAGATGTGCATACATGCTAATTTTAAAATTGATAACTGTATATCTATCTGTAAAAACTTTTTGAACTCCTCTAAGTCCATTAAATCAACAAGTGAAACACTGATCTACTCGAACCCTAATCCGACCCATGATTTTTCTCTGCAACATCTCTAACAAGTAGCCTCTGCTGCAGAGTAGCTAAGGAATACAGGTGCATGCCACCATGCCTGGCTAATTAAAAAAAATTTTTTTTTGTAGAATCAGGGACTTGCTATTTTGCCCAGGCTGGTCTCAAACTCTGGCCTCAAACAATCCTCCCACTTCAGCCTCTCAAAGCACTTGGATTACAAGTGTGAGCCACCATGCCTGGCTCATTTTTCAATAGCTTTAATTATGAGAAAGTCTTATCTCAGCTCCACTTCTAGATCAAAAAGCTCTTTCAGAGCTGCATTTTTGTTGTTTGCTTTAGAATTCCCTGCCCTATACCTTTCTCATAGTAGTCACTCAAAAATATTTCTTAATTGACATTCTCTAGAGGAATTTAAGTTTGATAGAAAATCATTACACATGATACTGTTATCAAAAAATTTAGAGATAAAGGCTTATTAAAGGATACTAATACTCTTTCTTTAGAGAAGGCATATTTGCAAAGTAGGAGGATTAAAGGACTGGGATGGATCTTACTATAGTTTTCCTTAGGTATTAAGTCTATTCATCAATATAGCACTAAAGCTTTCCAAACCATTATTTTGAGTTACCTGAAATCCCTGGAGAAATTATTATCTTATTTCATTCTAATTTTGTTTTACGGCCTTTCATATGTAATCACTTATAGGAGAAAAACAATGAGATAAAAAGTTGATAACATGATTTGATTGTACGCATTTGTAATTTTGTATTATTTCTTTTTCTAAAGCTGGGGCCACAACTTTGGTGAAGAAGGATATATTCGGATGGCAAGAAATAAAGGAAATCATTGTGGGATTGCTAGCTTTCCCTCTTACCCAGAAATCTAGAGGATCTCTTCTTTTTATAACAAATCAAGAAATATGAAGCACTTTCTCTTAACTTAATTTTTCCTGCTGTATCCAGAAGAAATAATTGTGTCATTATTAATGTGTATTTACTGTACTAATTAGAAAATATAGTTTGAGCCCGGGCATGGTGGCTCACGCCTGTAATCCCAGTACTTGGGAGGCCAAGGCAGGCATATCAACTTGAGGCCAGGAGTTAAAGAGCAGCCTGGCTAACATGGTGAAACCCCATCTCCACTAAAAATACAAAAAATTAGCCGAGCACGGTGGTGCATGCCTGTAATCCCAGCTACTTGGGAGGCTGAGGCACGAGATTCCTTGAACCCAAGAGGTTGAGGCTGTGTTGAGCTGAGATCACACCACTGTATTCCAGCCTGGATGACAGAGTGGAGACTCTGTTTCAAAAAAACAGAAAAGAAAATATAGTTTGATTCTTCATTTTTTTAAATTTGCAAATCTCAGGAAAAAGTTTGCTAAGTAAATTAGTAATGTACTATAGATATAACTGTACAAAAATTGTTCAACCTAAAACAATCTGTAATTGCTCATTGTTTTATTGTATACTCTTTGTCTTTTTAAGACCCCTAATAGCCTTTTGTAACTTGATGGCTTAAAAGTACTTAATAAATCTGCCATTTCAAATTTCTATCATTGCCACATACCATTCTTATTCCTAGGCAACTATTAATAATCTATCCTGAGAATATTAATTGTGGTATTCTGGTGATGGGGTTTAGCAACTTTGATGGAAGAAAATATTAGGCTATAAATGTCCTAAGGACTCAGATTGTATCTTTGCACAGAAGAGGATTCAAAATGCCACGTGTAGTGGCTCATGCCTGTAATCCCAACACTGGGAGGCTGAAGTAGGAGGATCGTCTTGAGCCCAGGAGTTCAAGACCAGCCTGGACAACATAGTGAGACCTTGTCTCCACAAAAATAAAAAAGAAACTATCCAGGAGTGGTGGTGTGTGCCTGTGGTCCCTGCTATGCAGATGTCTAAGATAGGAGGATCACATGAGCCCAGCAGGTTGAGAATGCAGTGAGCTTGTAATTGCACCACTGCACTCCAGCCTGGGTGACAGAGCAAGACCCTGTCTTAAAAAAAGAGGATTCAACACATATTTTTATATTATGTTAAAGTAAAGAAATGCATAAAAGACAAGCACTTTGGAAGAATTATTTTAATGATCAACAATTTAATGTATTAGTCCAAATTATTTTTACCTAGTCATCAACAATTTGACCAGGGCCTTTATTTGGCAAATAACTGAGCCAACCAGAATAAAATAACCAAGACTCCACTGCTCATATTTTTATCTAATTCAGATGGATGTTCCTTACAACTGCTCTAGATTAGTAGATGCATCTAAGCAGGCAGCAGGAACTTTAAATTTTTTAAGTTCATGCCTATGACATGAACAATGTGTGGGATAATGTCATTAATATATCCTAAATTAACCTAAACTAATTTCACTAACTCTGGCTCCTTCTCCACAAAGCACATTTTAAGGAACAAGAATTGCTAAATATAAAAACATAAATAATACCATAATACATGGCTATCATCAAAAGTGTATAGAATATTATAGTTTAAAAGTATTTAGTTGATTACTTTTCAGTTTTGTTTTTTTTTTTGAGATGGAGTCTCACTCTGTTGCCCAGGCTGGAGTGCAGTGGCACCATCTCAGTTCACTGCAACTTCTGCCTCCCGAGTTCAAGTGATTCTCCTGCCTTAGCCTCCCGAGTAGCTGGAATTATAGGCGTGCACCATCACGCCCAGCTAATTTTTGTATTTTTAGTAAAGACAGGGTTTTGCCACATTGGCCAGGCTGGTCTCAAACTACTGACCTCAGGTGATCCACCCACCTCAGCCTCCCAAAGTGCTAAGATTACAGGCGTGAGCCACTGAGCCCAGCCTACTTTTCAGTTTTTAACATAATTTTTGTTTTATCCACAACTTTTCAAGTATTGAAAGTAGAATAAAAACATGGGTTCTTAGTCTTTAGCTATCTGTTAAAGCCTATGAATGCCTTCTTAGAATCATGTTTTTAAATGCATAAAATATATAGGATTACAAAGGAATCTAATTATATCGAAATACAGTTATTAAAATGTTAAAAGATAAGTTTGTTATATACTAATATGCATGCTTCTTTATAAATGCATTAAATAAGAGTTAATAGCTATCCTAAATTTGAAATAGTGATGAGCATAATGAAAATAGATGCAAAAATGTAATGTGATATGAAAATATCTGGGTTTTTCTTTTGATGATGAAGTATTGCTAATATTACTGTGGTTTATGAACTATGTTCAGAATTGAAGAAAATCCTAACTTTCAGTTAGAGGTTAGTGACGGGGTTCAGGACACCCTACACAAAATACAGCACTTTGACATATTGAATATTTAAAGCTGAAGGCATTTGAGGAAATTGCAGAAGCAGGAAGGTGACTCTGACCTTCTGCCTGCTGTTCTCCCCAGAAGCAGCCATAAAACCTGGGAAGGATTTTCTGACCTTCCCCTGAAGTAGATCATAAGACTGTCATGTAAGAGGTGCTCTCCTGGCACCCAGAGAAAAGGAGCATCCTTACCTCCAAAAGCACAGGGACACAAAGAGGAATCTAAACAAACAGGCCTCTCAGTTTCCCCCAGTTTATTACATTTAGCTTGTTCACACTTTGCCCTATGACATTTCTACATCACTGGCTGCTCTCCATCAAACCTACTATAAAAAACATTCAAGTTCAACTGTTTCTTTGGGCCTTTATTTCCTTATGGAGGCCCTCGTGTCATGTAAAACTTATATTAAATAAATGTGCATGCTTTTCTCTTGCTAATCTCTCTTTTGTTATAGAGAACTCAGCCCTAAACCTAGGATGGATAGAAGGAAACATATGTTCTCCCCTACATTAGTAAAAATAAAAATGGAATTTTTTACCCATACAAATTCATAAATTCCCTGAATTCTATCCAAGGAGACTTTGAGAGTTGTGGCTCTCAAGTAAAGAATGCCTAAACTAAGCACGTAGAATAATGAAATATTTTTTAAAAATCTTCACTGTATGCCCAATATAAAGGGAAATTATTAACAATAAGTAATTTCAAACTTATAGAGATAAAAAATTATCTAAAAATATAAATTTAAAACAAAAACATTTAGAATTTATTATGGAACAATTTCTAGACAGTAGTATGCAAGACGATTTGAAGAAAATTTTTTAAAAGCCAGGTGCAGTAGCTCACACCTGTAATCCCAGCACTGTGGGAGGCTGAGGTGGGAGGATCGCTTGAGCCAGAAGTTCAAGAGGCTGGTCTCAAACTCCTGGGCTCAAGTAATCCTCCTGCCTCTTGTTATGAGCACATAAAAAGATCTCCATCTCTACAAAAAATAAAAAAGTTAGCCAGGTGTGGTGGTATGTGCCTATAGTCCCAGCTACTAGGGGAAAGGCTGAGGTGGGAGGATCACTTGAGCCCAGGAGATCGAGGCTGCAGTGAGCCATGATAGTGCCATTGCACTCCAGCCTGGGTGACCTTGTTTCAAAATAAATAAATTGGCAAATAATAAAATAAATAAAATTTTAAAATGAGACAACCTAGGCCGGGCGTGGTGGCTTACGCCTGTGATCCCAGCACTTTGGGAGGCCGAGGCAGGCAGATCACTTGAGTTCAGGAGTTGGAGACCAGCCTGGCCAACACAGTGAAACCCCGTCTCTACTAAAAATACAAAAATTAGCTGGGCATGATGGTGGGTGCCTGTAATCCCAGCTACTTGAGAGGCTGAGACAGGAGAATTGCTTGAACTCAGGACGTGGAGGTTGCAGTGAGCCAAGATCGTGCCATTGCACTCCAGCCTGGGCAACAAGAACGAAACTCTGTCTCAAGAAAAAAAAAGAGACAATCTAAAAGATATTCTAGTAGTCTATATGTGTGGTGATAAAGCCCTAAACTAAATATATCATTTCTGAAAACAGCAAAAAAATAAAAAATAAAGCAAATCTGGGAGCCATCACAGAGTAAAAGTTGACAGAATTTTAAACTGTATAATAAAAGTAAAGAAACTGTGCTTGCTTTGGCAGCACATATACTAAAATTTGAATGATACAGAGAAGATTAGCCAAAAAATTTGAAAAATTATATTAAAAAAAGAAACAAGAAGATTTAAATATTCCAGAACTAGGCATCCATGAGACAATGCCATTAAAACATATAACATAAATGTGACAGATACTTAGTATTTCCTTTCTCTTTTCTTTTTTCCTTTCTTATCTTTTTTTTTTTTTTTTTTTTTTTTTTGAGACAGGGTCTCACTCTGTCACTCAGGCTGGAGTGCAGTGATGCCATCACTGCTCACTGCAGCCTTGAACTCCTGAACTTAAGCTATTTTCTCACCTCACACACCTTCCCCACCCCTCCAGTAGCTGGGACTAGAGGTGCAAGCCACCATTTCTGGCTTATTTGTGTGTGTGTGTGTGTGTGTGTGTGTGTGTGTGTGTGTGTGTGTGTGTGTGTGTGGAGAGATGGGAGTCTCATTATGTTGCCCAGGCTGGTCTCCAACTCTTGGCCTCAAGTGATCCTCCCACTTTGGTCTCCCAAAGTACTGGGATTACAGGCATAAGACTTATTATTTCTTTGAATCAAATTATTATTTTTTGACTCTTCTCTTCTAGATGAGAATCTTGATGATGCTTCAAGTATGCATACTCTAAGTTACCAGAAAGACTATAAATCAGAACATGTAATAAAGGGGGCCGGGCGCGGTGGCTCATGCCTGTAATCCCAGCACTTTGGGAGGCCAAGGCAAGCCGATCACCTGAGGTCAGGAGTTCGAGGCTAGCCTGGCCAACATGGCAAAATGCCACCTTTACTAAAAATACAAAAATTAGCCTGGCGTGGTGGTGGATGCCTGTAATCCCAGTTACTTCAGAGGCTGAGGCAGGAGAATTGCTTGAACCCAGGAAGGGGAGGTTGCAGTGAGTCGAGATCACGCCACTGCATTCCAGTCTGGGTGACACAGCAAGACTCTGTCTCAAAAAAAATGAAAATAGGCCTGGCATAGTAGTTCACGCCTGAAACACTTTGGGAGGCTAAGGCAGGAGTATTACTTGAGGCCAGTAGTTCAAGATCAGTCTACACAACATAGCAAGACCCTGACTCTACAAAAAAATTAAAAAGTAGCCGAGAGTTGTGGCACACACCTGCGGTCCTAGTTGTTACAGAGGCTGAGGAGGGAGGATTGCTTGAGCCAGGAGTTTGAGGCTGCAGTAAGGTATGATTGCATCACTGCACTCCAGCCTGGGAGACTGAAAGAGACCCTGCCTCTAAAGAAAAAAAAGTGGCTGGGCACAGTGGCTCATGCCTGTAATCCCAGCATTTTGGGAGTCCAAGGTGGGCAAATCACCTGAGGTCAGGAGTTCAAGACCAGTCTGGCCAACATGGTGAAACCCCATCTCTACTAAAAATACAAAAATTAGTTGGATGTGGTGGTGCGTGCCTGTGATCCCAGCTACTGGGGAGGCTGAGGCAGGAGAATCCCTTGAACCCGGGAGGTGGAGGTTGCAGTGAGCCAAGATTATGCCACTGCACTCCAGCCTGGGCAAAAGAGTGAGACTCCGTCTCAAAAAACAACAACAACAACAAAAAAAAACACACAAAACAGTGACTTAATTATAATTCAAAATAATTATTAGACCAAGATTTTCACTATTTTTAATCCTAATAACAAGGTTCTAGTCTTCATTTCTCTCCTAGTTGAATGACTTTGGGCAAATCTTTTCATATCTAGTGGCTGTTTTCTCCTTTGTAATGAAGATATGTCAAAGTTTATGAGTACAGGCTTATCTTGTTTTATTGTGCTTTGCTTTATTGTGCTTTGCAGATATTGCATTTTTTTTACAAATTGCAGGTTTGTAGCAACCCAGCATCAAGTAAGTCTGTCAGTGCCGTTTCCCAACAGCATATGCTTACTTCATGTCTTTGTGTCACATTTTGGTAATTCTTGCATATTTTAAACTTTTTCATTATTATTATTATCTACTATGGTGATCTGTGATCAGTGATCTTTGATGTTACTATGATAATTGTCATAGGATGTCAAAAGCCGCACCCATGTAAAATGGCAAATATAATCAATAAATGTGTGTGTTCTAACTGCTCCATTTACTGGCTGTGTCCCCATCTCTCTCCCTCTCCTTGGGCCTCCCTATTTTCTAAGACACAACAATATTTAAATTAGGTCAATTCATAACCCTACAATGTTGTCTATGTGTTCAAGTGAAAGAAAGAGTTGCATGCCTCTCACTTAAAAGCTAAAAATGATTAAGCATAGTGAGGAAGGCATGCCAAAAGCCAAGATAGGCTGAAAGGCCTCTTGTGCCAAATAGTTCACCAAGTTGTGAATGTAAAGGGAAAGTTCTTGGAGGAAATTACAAGTGCTACTCCAGTGAACACATGAATGATAAGAAAGTGAAGCAGCTTTATTGGTGATATGCAGAAAGTTTGAGTGGTCTGGATAGAAGATTGAGCCAGCCACAACATGCTCTTAAACCAAAGTCTAATCCAGAGCAAGGCCCTAACTCCTCAATTCTAGAAAGGCTGACAGAGATGCAGAAGCTGCAGAAGAAAAGTCTGAAGCTAGCAGATGTTGGTCATGAGGTTTCAGGGATGAAGCCATTCTCCATAACACAAAAGTGCTGAGATCGCGCCACTGCACTCCAGCCTGGGCGACAAAGTGAGACTCTGTCTCAAAAAAAAAAAAAAAAAAAAAAGTGCAAGGTGGAGCATCAAGGGCTGATGTGGAAGCTGCAGCAAGTTATCCAGAAGATCTAGCTAAGATAACTGATGCAGGTGGCTATACTAAACAGCACATTTTCCACGTAGGTGAAACAGCTTTGTGGAAGAAGATTCCACTGAAAACTTTCATAGCTAGAGAAGAGAAATTAATGCCTTCAAAGCTTTAAAGGACAGGATGAATTTCTCATACGAGGATAATGCAGCTGGTGACTTACATTTGAAGCCAATGCTCCCTTAACATTCTGCAAATTCTAGGGCCGTTAAGAATTATACTAAATCTACTCTGCCTGTGATCTATAAATGGAACAACAAAGCCTGGATGACACCACATCTGCTTACAACATAGTTTACCGGATATTTTAAGCACATGGTTGAGACCTACTGCTGCTTAGAAAAAAAGATTCCTTTCAACATATTACTGCTCATTGTCAATGCACTTGGTCACTCAAGAGCTCTAATGGAGGTGAACATGGAGATTAATGTTGTTTTCGTGTCTGCTAACAAAAAGACCATTCTGCAGCCCATGGATCAAGAAGTAATTTTGACTTTCAAGCCTTATAAGTTAAGAAATACATTTTGTAAGGGCTGTAGCTGCCATAGTGATTCCTCTGATGGATGTAGGAAAAGAAAATTGAAAACCTTCTGGAAAGGCGTCACTATTCTAGATGCCATTAAGAATATTTGTGATTCATAGGAGGAGGTCAAAATATCAACATTAGCAGCAGTTCAGAAGAAGTTATTCCAATCCTCATGGATGACTTTGAGAAGTTCGAGACTGCCATGGAGGAAGTAACTGCAGATGTGGAAATAGCAAGAGTACCAGAATTGGAAGTAGAACCTGAAGATGAGAAGATGGGACTGAATTGCTACAATCTCATGACAAAATTTGAACTGCTGAGGAATTGCTTCTTTTTTTTTTTTTTTTTAAGATAGTGTCTTGCTCTGTTGTCCAGGCTGGAGTGCAGTGGCGTGATTTCAGCTCACTGCAACCTCAGCCTCCTGGGTTCAAGCGATTCTCCCACCTCAGCCTCCCTAGTAGCTGGGATTACAGGCGTGCTATCATGCCTGGCTAATTTTTGTATTTTTAGTAGAGACAGGGTTTCACCATATTGGCCAGGCTAGTCTCAAACTCCTGACTTCGTGAGCCACCCGCCTCAGCCTCCCAAAGTGCTGGAATTGCTTCTTATGGATGATTGAGGAAAGTGATTTATTGAGATGGAATTGATGGAATCTACTCCTGGTGAAGATGCTGAGAACAAGGTTGAAATGGTAACAAAGGATTTAGAATGTTACATAAACTTAGTTGATTGACAAAGTAGCAGCAGGGTTTGAAAGGACTGACTCCAATTCTGAAGGAATTTCTACTGTGGGTAAAATGCTGTAAAACAGCATCACATGCTACAGAGAAATCTTTTGTAAAAGGAAGAGTCAATCGATGTGGTGAATGTCATTGTTGTCCTAATTTAAGAAATTGCCACAGACACCCCAACATGCAGCAAACACCTCCCTGATCAGTCAGCAGCCATTAACATCAAGGCAAGACCCTCCACCGGCAAAAAGATGATTGTTCAGATGATCATTAGCATTTTTTAGCAATAAAGTATTTTTAAATTAAAGTATGTGCGTTGTTTCTAGACATTATGCTCCTGCACACTTAACAGACTACAGTAAGCATAAGATATGTACAATAAATATATTAAGGGCCGGGCGCAGTGGCTCATGCCTGTAATCCCAGCACTTTGGGAGGCCAAGGCGGGCGGATCACGAAGTCAGGAGATCAAGACCATCCTGGCTAACACGGTGAAACCCTGTCTCTACTAAAAATACAAAAAAATTAGCCGGGCGTGGTGGCGGGCGCCTGTAGTCCCAGCTACTTGGGAGGCTGAGGCAGGAGAATGGTGTGAACCCAGGAGGTGGAGCTTGCAGTGAGCCGAGATTGCACCACTGCACTCCAGCCTGGGCGACAGACAGAGCAAGACTCCATCTAAAAAAAATATATATATATATATAAAGATATTAATAGTGTAACCATAATTTTTTTTTTTTGAAACAAGTCTCACTGCCGCCTAGGCAGGAGTGCAGTGGCTCAAACAGGGCTCGCTGCAACTGCAAACTCCTGGGCTCAAGGGATCCTCCTGCCTAAGCCTCCTGAGTTGCTGAGACTACATGTGTGTGCCACAACCTCTGCCTAATTTTTTTTATTTTTTGTAGAGACAGGGTCTCACTTTGTTGCCCAAGCTGATCCCCAATTTCTGGCCTCAAGCAATCGTTCCGCCTCAGCCTCCCAAAGTGCTGGGATTATTGGCATGAGCCACCACATCTAGCCAACATAACTTTTATACACATGGAAAACTAAAAAATTGTGTAATTTGCTTTATTGTGTTGTTTGCTTTATTGGATGGTCTGGAACTGAACTTGCAATATCTCCAAGGTATGCCTGTAATTGAATGTTTACACTGGTAAGAAATGTATTTGGATATATAATAATCTGTAAACTAAGAAGCTTGTACTACTGAATAATCTCCAACTATTAATACCTACCCACTCTGATTTTATTTTATTTCTAAATGAGACAAATTACATTCAAAGCTATCCATTGTCCCCAATGACATAACACAGTGGAAGTGGCTAAGTAGAAGACTGCTAAAGCAAATGGTTTCCCGAAGATACAGGAGATTGGAAGGTGCGAATGCAATTTGTGGTAGTTCCAATAAGAAAATCAAAAGTCAGCCGGGTGTGGTGGCTCACGCCTGTAATCCCAACACTTTGGGAGGCCGAGGGAGGCAGGTCACCTGAGGTCGGGAGTTTGAGACCAGCTTGGCCAACATGGCAAAACCCCGTCTCTACTAAAAATACAAAAATTAGCTGGGCATGGTGGCGGACGCCTGTAATCCCAGCTACTTGGGAGGCTGAGGCAGGAGAATCGCTTGAACCCTGGAGGCAGAGGTTGCAGTGAGCCAAGATCATGCCACTGCACTTCAGCCTGGACGACAAGAGCAAAACTCCGTCTCAAAAAAAAGAAAGAAAGAAAGAAAGAAAGAAAATCAAAAGTCAGGAAACAATCAGAAATTCAGTAACTGCACATGCAGTTACTTAACCTTCCCCCTTCTGTCTGGCTTTTCCACTGCCTGAGACGTGGCGCTGAGCCTTCCCGTGTCTGAGGCTCCCAGTGCGCCTTGCTGCCTTGCGCTGCGCTTGGCGGGAAAGGTGACCTCGACCAGGGGTCAAAAAGCCACTGTCGCGCCCCAGCGGGTGACCGTTGAAGGAAAGCGCATGCGCGTCGGGCACAGCGCGTGCAGCCTCGTGCAGCTCTTCTGGTCTCCGGCGCCTGCCCCTCAGACGTAATGTAATATATATTAGTGTGTATATATGTGTGTGTGTGTGCGTATATTTTACTTTTTAATCTCTTTGTCAGCTTCCCCCTACTTTTAAGTTTCTTAAGGTCTTAGTGGTAAAACATTTGCGGTAAAAATGTATACCCACTTACTTGTCAACAGAGGTTCTTGAGATGGGGTGAGTACGGACGGCGAATTCAGGATTTGTCAGGATAAATTTAAACGTTTAACGTAAATAGGTTCTTCTATGAAGTTTGCCTCTTTAGTAAACTCTTCCAGCTGAATTGTCTGATTAAGAAAAGTGAAATTGGGGCCGGACACAGTGGTTCCGGACACACAACTTCCTGTAATCCCAGCAAGTTGGGCGGCTGAGGCCAGAGAATCATTTGAGACCAGCCTGACCAACATGGCGAAACCCCGTCTCCACTAAAAATAGAAAAAAAAATTAGCGGCCGGGCACGGTGCTTCACGCCTATAATCCCAACACCTTGGGGGCCGAGGCGGGCGGATAACGAGGTCAGGAGTTTCCTGGCCAACATGGTGAAACCCCGTGTCTACTAGAAATACAAAAATTAGCTGGGCGTGGTGGCACGCCTGGAGTCCCAGCTACTCAGGAGGCTGAGGCAGGAGAATCCCTTGAACCCAGAGGGGGAGGTTGCGGTGAGCCGAGATCGCGCCATTACACTCCAGCCTGGGCAACAGAGAGAGACACCGTCTCGAAAAAAAAAAATTTGTATATATATATATATGCTGGCTGTGGTGGTGGGCACCTGTAGTCCCAGCTACTCGGGAGGCTGAGGCAGGAGAATCGCTTGAACCCGGGAGGCGGAGCTTGCAGTGAGCTGAGATCGCGCCACTGCACTCCAGCCTGGCGACAGAGCGAAACTCTGTCTCAAAAAAATGAAAAATAAAAAGAAATAAAACTGAAAAAGTTTAGAGGGTTTGCCAGGCAATTTTTCAATACTGAATACCTACCTGTACAATGTTGTCATTGTTTGAATATGTATAGGGAATAAAAATAGGAAGATTGTGCCTTTTTAAAAAGTTCTCTTAAACAGTTTCTTAATAACCCATTTGTTTGCGACTTGCTAGTCAAATGGCTTCAAATCAGGACCCTACTCAAAATGGTTCTACTGCAATATCGACCTCTACTTTTTTGAAGACTCTATTTTAATTAAAGAAATTCAAATTTATTCACATAAAATTGTTTTGAATTTTATATGTGGTAAACTGAAATGTTAGAGGAAAAAAATGAGCTCTAAGTTAAAGCTTGTATTTGTGTCACAAGGTTGAATTAAAGAAAATACTTTATCAGAAGAAGATGGCCACTGCCCAGTTGCAGAGGACTCCCATGGTATGATTTCTTGTATTTTGGTATATCTTAATATAGCTGCTTTTATTGTTTCTTGAAGTCTCAAATACTCTGTTGGAAGTTAGGGCTCAACTATTTGAGGGTTTTATGATACCAGGAAAGTGCATGTTTTAAGAAATGAAGATATTTGCTAAAGTATTTTGAATTAATTGAGAATTCTATTGGATGTTTGCTGCATTGCATTAAATTGCTCATTCACATTTAATTTACATTAGGTATTAATGAATACTGCTTTGTTGCTTTGATGAAATTATTGTTCATAGCAGTCCACCTCTAGAACATGAATGTTCAATATATAAGCAGAATAAAAATAAATAAATAAGAAAATGAGGCCGGGCACGGTGGCTCACGCCTGTAATCCCAGCTATGAAGGTGGCTGAGGCAGGAGAATCACTTGAAATCAAAAGGGGGAGGTTGCAGTGAGTCGAGATCACACCACTGCACTCCAGCCTGGGTAACAGTGAGACTCCGTCTCAAAAAGAAAGAAAATGAATGTTTGTAACTGAGAGACAAATATGCATTTGCTGTATTTGTATAGGATTTTGCATTACACTTAACCTCTATTATACCTACTCAGTGACCAAAGAGAAAAATCAATGTAATCTATCCATGTGTTATGCATTTACAGACAGTTAGTCTGCAAGGGTATTCTTAAGATTTTTAGGTACTTTTTGAGCTGAGGCTGAGGTGAGAGGATTGCTTGAGCGCAAGAGTTTGAGGTCAGCCTGGGTAACATAGTGAGATCTCATCTCTACAAAAAAAAAAAAAAATTAGCCAGGCATGGTGGTGCAACGCCTGTAGTCTCAGCTACTTTAGAGGTTGTGCGAGGATATATGAAATGTCATATATGAAATGTCTAGAATAGGCAAATTTATAGGGACAGATAGGCTAATGGGTAGGACGTGGGATGGGATAAGGGACAGGGAGTGATTGCTAATTGGTATGGGTTTCCTTTTTGGGATGAAGAAAATGTTATGAAATTGGTGGTGACTGTTGCACACACACCTCTGTGAATAAACTAAAAACCATTAAACTGAAAAACACTTTATATGGGTGTCCCAAAAAGGTGTTTTTAAAATACCAGCCACTATTAACATTTGTTTTATTCATCCTCAAAATACAAGCACTTGATATATTTGAATATAATCTGAAGAATTATATAATGATTATATACTTTTTTTTTGAGATGGAGTCTCGCTTTGTCACTCAGGCTGGAGTGCAGTGGTGCGATCTTGGCTCACAGCAACCTCTGCCTCCTGGGCTCAAGCAATTCCCTGCCTCAGCCTCCCAAGTGCTGGGATTTCAAGAGTAGCTGGGATTACAGGTGCCTGCCACCACGCCCAGCTAATTTTTGTATTTTTAGTAGAGACTGGGTTTCACCATTTGGCCAGGCTGGTCTTGAACTCCTGACCTTGTGATCCACCCGCCTCAGCCTCCCAAAGTGCTGGGATTACAGGCGTGAGCCACTGCACCCGGCCTATACTTTTTTAATGAAATACTCTGTGCCCATCAACTTGCATCCAATGGAGGTTGTAGGCAGCTGTGATTGTGCCACTGCACTCCAGCCTGGGCAATACAGTGAGATCCTGTCTCAATTTAAAAAAAAAAAAAAAAAATTAAAAGATTTTTAGGTACTTTTTGCATATGTCCTTTAGGCTATTACCCTAGAAGTACCCTCACATTTTACATGCCGCTCTGACTTTTGGGGGATTACTAACCAATATAGGGAGGAATTCTTGGGGCGAGTACTATGCTTATACAAAATTGGATATATGTTAAGTCAAGAGAAACTTTATTTTTAATAAATTTAAATAAAGTGTTCTACTTTCCCTTGAATTTTAGAGTGCACTGGTATTTCCCAATAAGATATCAACTGAACACCAGTCTTTGGTGTTAGTGAAGAGGCTTCTAGCAGTTTCAGTATCCTGTATCACGTATTTGAGGGGAATATTCCCAGAATGCGCTTATGGAACAAGATATCTAGATGGTAATACAATATTTATTTTAAAGCTTTCTTTTAAAATGGTATTTTTATTTTTGCTTGCTCCAAAACTATAATTTTTGACTTAGAAATTTTATTTTAATAGAAGCTTTATTAATACAATTCATGTACCTGACAGTTCACTTGTTTAAAGTGTACATTTCAATGATTTTTTTTTTTTTTTTTTTTTTTGAGACTGGGTCTCGCCTGGGCTGGAGTGCAGTGGTGCCATCTCGGCTCACTGCAAGCTCCACCTCCTGGGTTCAGGCCATTCTCCTGCCTCAGCCTCACAAGTAGCTGGGACTACAGGCGCCCGCCACCACGCCTGGCTAATTTTTTGTATTTTTAGTAGAGACGGGGTTTCACCGTGTTAGCCAGGATGGTCTCGATCTCCTCACCTTGTGATCCGCCCGCCTCGGCCTCCCAAAGTGGTGTGATTACAGGCGTGAGCCACCGCGCCCGGCCCATTTCAATGATTTTTAATAAATTAACAGATTTGTACAACCATCACCACAGTCAATTTTAGAACATTTCTTCATCCCAAGAAGAAACTCCATACCCCTTAAGCCACTATGCACTTCCCCTCAACCTTCCCAGTCCTAGGCAATCACCAATCTACTTTCTGTCTGTACAGATTTACTTATTCTGGACATTTCATATAAATGAAATAATATAAAATGTGGTCCTGGCCGGGTGCAGTGGCTCACGCCTATAATCCCAGCACTTTGGGAGGCCGAGGCGGGCGGATCACAAAGTCAAGAGATGGAGACCATCCTGGCCAACATGGTGAAACCCCATCTCTACTAAAAATACAAAAATTAGCCGGGCATGGTGGTGCATGCCTGTAGTCCCAGCTACTTGGGAGGCTGAGCAGGAGAATCGCTTGAACCCGGGAGGCGGAGGTTGCAGTGAGCCGAGATTGTGCCACTGCACTCCAGCCTGGCAACAGAGCAAGACTCAGTCTCAAAAAAAAAAAAAAAAAAAAGTGGTCCTTTGTGACTGGCTTTCACTTAGCATGTTTTCAAGGTTCCTCCGTATTGTAGCATGGATAAGTGCTTCATCCCTTTTTGTTGCTGAATAATGTTCTATTGTATGGCTGTACCACATTTTATTTATCGCTTTATCAGTTGATGAACATTTGGGTTCTCTTTTTGGCTATTATGAATAATGCCGCATTGATGTACAAGTTTTTGTTTTTGTTTGGATACCTAAATGGTTTTAAAATATATACATATATATATTCAATACCTTTAGAAGCACTTAATCATAAAATTTTTCCTCAGTTTCTCAAGTATAATTTTACCTGAAATTATGCTTATAATGATGAAAGAAATCGATAGAAAACATACAGTAGTAGTGTATGTTCTTGTGCTATTTTAAGGAAGTAAAAATAATACAGCCAGGGCCAGGCGTGGAAGCTCACGTCTGTAATCCCAGCACTTTGGGAGGCTGAGGCAGGAGGATCACTTGAGGCCAGGAGTTCAAGACCAGCCTGGTCAACATAAGGAGACTCCATCTCTATTTTTTAAGTTAAAATAATAATAATAATACAGCCAGTTTATACTACAATAATAACTTATTTCTCAGTACATTATACATGCATAATATTGTACACCAGTTATGTGCTGGGCAATATGGTAAGCACTATGTTATATACGATATCTTGTTAATTCATGTAACCATCCTATAAATACCTGTTTTTCAATTAAGGTACCTGAGGATATGAGAGACTCTCAGTCTTTTCCACTGTGTTACATGTTGCTTCTTTGCAGGCCTCTTTGTTTTTGATAGCCAGTTAACTTCTTGGCCTTTACAAGTATTTTACTGGGATAAGATTCTAAGATTCTTGTATAACAATGGCATGAAAGCAACATATCTAATTTCATGGATTCTATAAGTTTTTTACAAAATATTTTTGTACCCATCAGCTTGCATCCTAATTATTATGATGGCATCTTATAATAAATATTAAAAGACTACTTTCATATAACCTTTCTTCCTTTAATTACATTAATAATATTAATTATTGCTATTAATAATTTACCTGTGCTGGGCAAGGTGGCTCACGCCTGTAATCCCAGCACTTTGGGAGGTTGAGGCAGGCGGGTCACCTGAGGTCAGGAGTTCAAGACTAGCCTGCCCAACATGAGGAAACCCTGTCTCTACCAAAAAATACAAAAATTAGCCGGTCATGGTGGCGCACCTGAAGTCCCAGCTACTGGGGAGGCTGAGGTGGAAGAACGGCTTGAACTCGGAAGGCAGAAGTTCCAGTGAGCCGAGATCATGTCACCGCACTCCATCCTGGGTGATAGAGTGAGACCCTGTCTCAAAATAATAATAATTATAATAATAATTTACCTGTAATACACAGCAGAAGAAAATAAACTTCATTTAAAATTTCTAGTTGTTTACTTTTCTTAAGTAACTCTATATTTCATCATTTTTGTGTTTAGATCTTTGTGTCAAAATACTGAGAGAAGATAAAAATTGCCCAGGATCTACACAGTTAGTGAAATGGCAAGTAAAAGAATACCTAAAGAGAGAAAATTATTTTTTTCTCATTTTACTTTTTTTTGTACCTTGGATACCTTTGGTGTTTAACCAAATTTTAGTGAATCACCCTTTAATGCTAGATAGCATTTTTGTAGGTCATTAAATTTTCCACTGAAGTTTTCCTCTCCTTGAAGTCTAGGTATTTGGAAAAATAAATTTTAAAAATAAATGTTTCTTTATTTTGTGCCCCATGCAAGCAGGCTTTATTTATTTTATTATTGTTCCCCACAAATAGCTATCAGATATTTTGTATTTTCCCTTCCATCTTTATCATCATTTTACATTTCTGCCATATTGTTTTTTATGTTTTGTCTTGTTTTAAGCCAGTTAATAAGAAGGGAGCTTTAATAAGACATTTTTGTATTATTTAGTAATGAGATAATATGGAAATTTATGAAAATAACTATTTTCTGGAAATGCATTCAGTCTAAAAATGAATCCTTGATTTTTTTTTTAGGATGCTAGGATGTTATGATGCTTTACAGAAAAAATATGTAAGTCTTGCAATCTCTTTATCCTTTTTTTTCTACAGTTTATGATCTACAAATATAACTGGAGTTATCATGTAGTAAAACATTCATTTGAACTAACTTGAGTGTAGGTCAGTCTGAATTACTGAAAAGCCTAAACATTTGAATATTTTAAAGACTAATCATCAACTCATTTAAAGATAATGGAATTAACACTAAACAAATTTTTCCAAGCTGGTTTTTTTAACACTTATTTGTATTAATAACACGTGTTAACTTACAAAAAATTTAATGAATTAAAGAGTCTTTCCAAATAGTTTATTCATTAGTTTCACATGCCTTCTACAAGCTTGTTTATACTAATAATTTAATAAATTATTTCCTTATTAGGGTTCAAAAATAAATTTCCACATAATCTAGGTTAAATTGTCACAAATTCTGAATTAGCAAAATTAAGAAGCTTTTAAGATGTATTGTAATCCTTTTTGCATACTTAGTATAATTTAGTACCAACTTGCATAATGAAGTCCAGCACTAGGCTAATTGTGAAGAAGATGAATTTTTTTTTTTTTTTTGAGATGGAGTCTTGCTCTGTCGCTCAGGCTGGAGTGCAGTGGCACCATCTCGGCGTACTGCAAGCTCCACCTCCCAGGTTCACGCCATTCTCCTGCCTCAGCCTCAAGAAGATTAATTTTTATTCATGGTTCCTAATCTTCCCCCATTAAGGCGTAGTAAATATTGAGCGCCCGTTATGTGTTAGGCATCTCTTCTAGGTAGGAACTGGGTAAGCTAACAGTGATCAACAAAACAAAAAGGGTCCCTTGTATAGTAGGAAAACAAGTAGTTAATAAAACAAATCATATACTTCTCAATAATGTTAAATTGCCATTAAAATTTTTAGCAAAAGTATGTGGTAAATGGAAAGGTGAAGTAACTTTAGATGGGATGGTCATAGGAGCTTCTCTGAGGAAGTGACATTGAAGAGACCTGAATGAGAAGAAACCAGCCAGGCATTGATTTTAGGAGACAATACTCCTGGCAGAGCAGCAAATGCAAAGAATTGGAAGGAAGTTTAGAGAGTTCCAGGAACAAAAAGAAGGCCAATATGACTGAGGGCAATTGTGCAGTGGGGGAGAATAACATGAGATGAGCCTGGGCAGGTAAGCAGGGCCAGAGCACTCAGTGGCTTTTATTTTAGGTGCAAAGAAAAGCCATTCAAAGGTTATACATAGAAATGTAATATTTGATTTACATTTAAAAATTGTTTTAGGCCAGGCATGGTGGCTCACGCCTGTAATCCTAGCACCTTGGGAGGCCAAGACAGGTGGATCACCTAAGGTTAGGAGTTTGAGACCAGCCTGGCCAACATGGTGAAACCTTGTCTCTACTAAAAATACAAAAATGAGCTAGGCGTGTTGGTGCGCCTGTAATCCCAGCTACTCAGGAGGCTGAGGCAGGAGAATCGCTTGAACCTGGGAGGTGGAGATTGCAGTAAGCTGAGATCATGCCACTGTACTCCAGCCTGAGTGACAGAGTGATACTCTGTCTTAAAAAAAAAATTGTTTTAAATCACTTTGCCCACAACTTAGAGAATATGCTGTAGAAGGAGATTAAGATTGGGAGTAAGGAGAATAGCACCTAGGCCATTACTGTAGTACTGGTGAGAAATAATGGTTGCTTAGACCAGGATAGCAGAGAGAGGAGATTCAGGATAGATTTGGCAGTAGAAGTGATTGGATTTGTTGATGGACTGGCTGTGTAATACAAGGAAAAGATCAGAATCAAGGATGACTCTTAGATTTTTGGCAGATCACTTGATTAAATTATTTTCTATGATTTTCTTTTCCTATGGTCTCCAAAACTTCCTCCCTCTGTTGAATTCATAGGGCCCTGAACTCTGCTTTTTCTTTTTTCAAAATCAGTTCTCGTTGTTTTCAGTATAACACATATATTGTGTTATTTCACAATATATATATTTTTTCCTTGTAATGGCAGTAATGTCCTTTTTGCTTAAGTCAATGAAATAAAGTGCTGACATGAATTTCAATCATCAGTAATTTTAGTAGCAACAGATATTTCAGGGGATAGGGAAGCATATCTAAGGTACTGCATTATAGGCATTGATCTTATGCAGTCAAGATCTGCCATGATTATTTGTTATTAGGAATACATGTTGAAATAGGACAAAGAATTCTTATGATTCATAATGAAAAATTATTTTATAGACTACAAGTAAGATTTTTGTTCTTTGTTGTATTTCAGCTAAGGATGGTTGTTCTAGCTGTAAGTATTTTTAAATTGTGTGTTCTTTTTTTAATACTGCCAAATTTGGCCTTGCTTAATTAAATGACACCAAAACTATCAGTTGATTATGTCACATTATTCAAATAACTGATCTATTCAATGGAATGAAAAAGTAATATTTTGGGTGGTCATTTTTATTTGTTTGTTTTGATGAGTTCACATGAAGTTTAGTCTAAACATCTAATTTAGTTCTTGAATACTTAGCCTTAGATAACTCAATTGTAAATTGTTTTTAAATAGGTATACACAAACCCAGAAGATCCTCAGGTAAGTGTGCTTGAGTTACTAAAGAAATATAATGCCTCTAATATCTAAAAATAACACGAAACATAATATAAGAATATCTTATGCTTTTAATTATGCTTTAATCAATATACTTTCATATATATTTTCACATTTGAGCTTCATAAAACTCTTCTGAGGTAAGGCAGGGCTTGGATTGTTACCTTTAAACAGATTAGCATGACAGAGATTATGTGACTGATCTTAGGCCACAAAGCTTACAAACTGTTAGAAATAACTTAAATCTCCTGACGTCTAATTCTTTATAGTATTTTTTATACTATATTTTAGAATTATGAAAGGGCTTGAGTTTTAGGAAAGTAAGAAAGTCATCCTTAAACTTCGAATATTCATCCCAATCCATTCATAGCTACCTATTTATCTTACCATTAAAGGAGAGAAGGGAGAACGTGAAAGGGAAAACCAGAAGATAAGAAGCAAGGGGGAAAGATCTACTGAGTGCTTACTTTATATTAGGCTCTGTTCTTTGGGGCTTTATGTGCATTATCTCATTTATTCATCCCAACCTTCATGAGGTAACCACTATTAGCATCTCCGCTTTACAGATGAGGAAATCTAAGTACAAGGGGTTTCTTGCCTAAGGTCATAGTGCCTGAAGTGGCAGAACCAGGTTTTTGAACCTAGGAAGGCCAGTTCACAATTTGGGTGTTTACCCATTACGCTATAGCTGTTACAATATAACGTTTCATTCAGTCAAGGAGAGGTAGATTTAAACTGGTGTTAAAAATAGATGTTTAAAAACATCACTATGTAAGCAATGAAATATAAAGAAAGCAATAAAAGTATTCACGCTTCAGGAGGGCTGAGAATGTGTCTTTTCTTTGATACTCACACTGCAATTAATGCTTAATATGTGTTCATGCTGACAAAGCAGATCATTTGGGTAAAGGCTGTGAATTAATAGATTGTGTTCAGAAAACTGATTGTTCAGAAAATGTTCATTTATTTTCATATGTTTTATAATTGTGCATTTTTTCTATCAGTAAATTAGCAACCTTGTTGATACAATAATAATATTTATTGAATGTTTACTATATGTCAGGTACTTTATAAAGTACCCTGTATAAATTATCCCACTTGTGAATATTTATTCACAACTACCAATGAGATATGTACTGTCTTTAATCTCTTTTTTAGCTGGGGAAACTAATACTTAAACTAAGGCTTAAGTGGCTTGCCTGTGGTTACAGTATAGCAAAGATTTATGCCCTGTGTTAGCCACTCTGCTGAGGTGTGTTGCCTCCCTTATCTGCCTGCTAAGGAGTTCCTTCCATGTGGTATAAATAACTGAAGGGGTAGCCTGCCTCTCCACACCTGTGGGTATTTCTAGTCTGGTGGGACGAGAGACTGAGAAAAGAAATAAGACACAGAGACAAAGTATAGATAAACAATAGTAGGCCCAGGGGACCGGCGCTCAGCATACCAAGGACCTGCACCGGCACCGGTCTCTGAGTTCCCTCAGTTTTTATTGATTATTATCTTCATTATTTTAGCAAAAAGGAATGTAGTAGGAGGGCAGGGTGATAATAAGGAGAAGGTCAGCAACAAACATGTGAGCAATAGAATCTATGTCATAATTAAGTTCAAGGGAAGGTACTATGACTGGACATACACGTAAGCCAGATTTGTTTCTCTCCACCCAAACATCTCAGTGGAGTAAAGAATAACAAGGCAGCATTGCTGCAAACATGTCTCGCCTCCCACCATAGGGCGGTTTTTGTCCTATCTCAGAATTGAACAAATGTACAATCGGGTTTTATACTGAGACATTCAGTTCCCAGGGGCAGGCAGGAGACAGTGGCCTTCCTCTATCTCAGCTGCAAGAGGCTTTCCTCTTTTACTAATCCACCTCAGCACAGACCCTTTACGGGTGTCGCGCTGGCAGACGGTCAGGTCTTTCTCATCCCACGAGGCCATATTTCAGACTATCACATGGGGAGAAACCTTGGACAATACCCCACTTTCAAGGGCAGAGGTCCCTGTGGCTTTCCGCAATGCATTGTGCCCCTGGTTTATTGAGACTAGAGAATGGCGATGACTTTTACTAAGTATACTGCTTGTAAACATTTTGTTAACAAGGCACGTCCTGCACAGCCCTAGATCCCTTAAACCTTGATTTCGTACAACATATGTTTCTGTGAGCTCCAGACTGGATCAAAGTGGTTGGGTCAAAGTGGCTGGGGCAAAGCTACAAATTAACAACATCTCAGCAAAGCAATTATTTAAAGTACAAGTCTTTTTCAAAATGGAGTCTCTTATGTCTTCCCTTTCTACATAGACACAGTAACAATCTGATCTCTCTTTTCCCTACAATAACATACATTACAATAAGTTGGGAAATAAATGTCTCTCCAAGACTGAAGCCCCAAACCCAAACCATGAAAACTGACTATGAGGAATCAAAAGTTTCAATGGATCAACAGGGATTAATACGGCAGAAAAAAGTATTGACTAAATGTTGAGTCATACAAAACAGAATATAGCTATTTAGCAGCTAGTACTGAATATCAGAAGCATAACTGCGATATTTTCTATTTAAGACAATTTCAGAATGTTACCAATTCAAATTCAAATACACCAATAATGGACCACTCATGGACTTCATAAGGTATTGTTCTATAGTTTTCTGTTTGTATTACAGATTACCACTTATTCATATTAATGCTATATAGCTAAACCTCAGGATTCATTCTGAAACTGCGGGGACATCCCCAATTAACCATCAAGATGTGGCTATGCAAAATGGAGTGGTGGCTTGCAGTAGCTTCAAGCCAGGATTCTGTGGCTAATAATAAGCAATTTTAATTGTGGAAAGAGAACTTAGGTGATTAGAAATATAGAAATATAATTTTAAAACATAATTTGCTTTCTTTAAACACTTCATATAAAATGCACTTAAGTAAAATTATTATTTATAGCAATGATATTAATATTAAAATTTTATAATAGTGACATTAAAACACATGGTAACTTTCAAGTTAACAGCTTAATGCTATAATAGAAATAAGAATCTCAAATAGTTAAAATGTAAAGTTATGGTATTAGAAGCCACAGGTTTTATAAAATAAATTAATATGTGATTCTCTTCTAGTAAAAACCAAAGCAACGAATCTAGCATGTCGTCTACTGACACCAAGAAAGCAAGCATTCTCCTCATTCGCAAGATTTATATCCTAATGCAAAATCTGGGGCCTTTACCTAATGATGTTTGTTTGACCATGAAACTTTTTTACTATGATGAAGGTACTATTTGCAATACATCCTGTTTCAGTTGGTACATATGTTTTATCATTATTGAAACAATTGGTTTCCATTCCAAATATTTTTAGCACCTAAATTTTTTGAAATTATAAAATTTACACTTAATATCACTATTCAAGAAAGAAAGATTTACAAAATTAAGCTTTAAAATAGATGCTTCTCTAGTGATAGGAACATATCCATGTGAAGTATAACCTCACTCAAATTTAACAATGAGTTAACAGTTTTCACTTATCAGATTGGTAAAACATGTTAATCCATTATTGATAAGGATGTGGGGAAACAGGAACTTTTTTTTGTTTGAGACAGAGTCTTGCTCTGTCTCCCAGGCTGGAGTGCAGTGGCATAATCTCAGCTCACTGCAGCCTCCACCTCCTGGGTTCAAGCGATTCTCCTGTCTCAGTCTCCTGAGTAGCTGGGACTACAGGCACTCGCCACCACACGTCTGGCTAATTTTTGTATTTTTAGTACAGATGGGGTTTCACCGTGTTGGCCAGGCTAGTCTTGAACTCCTGATCTCAAGTGATTCACCCACTTTGGCCTCCCAAAGTACTGGGATAACAGGCGTGAGCCACAGCATCCGGCCGAGCAGGCACTTTTATACACTCGAGGGACTGTAAACAGGTGCAACATTTTTAGAGGACAATTTGGCAGTATCAAAATTTTAAATGCACATTATCTTTAATCCAGAAATTCTATAGTGAGAAAAATATATTGAAAATATAATTGTGCAAATACGCAAAGTTATATAAGGATTTTGATTATAGCATTGGCTAAAATAGGAACAAACTGGAAACAACTTCAGTGTCCTTCATTGGGGACTGAGTAAATAAATTATGGTCCATCTGCGTAATAGAATACTACACAAGCTGTTAAAAAGAAGGTGCTGATAAATTACGTTATCCAAGATATATTATTAAGTTAAAACCAGCTAGGTATGGAATGGTATGAGCTCATTTGTGTTTTTTAAGGAATTTTATATCTATTTCCTAAAACCTATGTAAATATGAAATATCTTTTATTATATGCATGTCTTCTAGAAGAACATAAAGCAACAAAAATAACAACTAACATTTATTGAGTATTTACTATGTGCCAGTTCTCTTCTCAACATTTTATGACACTTTATTTTATTCCCACAATAACCCTATGAAGTAGGTACTATTATTTTCACCATTTGACAGTTGAGAAAATCAAATCAGGGATGATGAATAATTTACTCAAGGTCACAGACAGTCAAGTGAAGAAAACAAAGCTTACCTTTAGGGAATAAAATGGGGACTTGGACATAGTAGGAGAGTAATTCTTATGTTTTACCTTATGCCCTTATATACTATTTGAAATACCTGCAATCTGCGTGTGTTTTTATAATAATAATTATATTTTCTTTAATTTCATGAACAGCACAGTTTACACTTACTTTTTTGCAGTTACACCCCCAGATTACCAGCCTCCCGGTTTTAAGGATGGTGATTGTGAAGGAGTTATATTTGAAGGGGAACCTATGTATTTAAATGTGGGAGAAGTCTCAACACCTTTTCACATCTTCAAAGTAAAAGTGACCACTGAGAGAGAACGAATGGAAAATATTGATTCGACTATACTATCACCAAAACAAATAAAAACACCATTTCAAAAAATCCTGAGGGACAAAGATGTAGAAGATGAACAGGAGCATTATACAAGTGTAAGTGTATTTCAAGAGTTATAAAGAACAATAATAACAAATGTTTGACTCAATTCTGAAGATTTTTCATAGCTCCCATTAACATTTGTGTAAATTCTGTATTATAATCATAAACTCAAGGTTGAAAGGGACCTTAAAGTCTAGGCCTGTGGTTTTAAAACTTTTTACTTAGCCCAAACAACATTGTACTAGAACTTAAAAGCACAACTATTCTGGTTGAAGTAGGGAATGTTCCTGGAGGCTCTGCCACTCCCTATGTCACTTACCTTCATAGTGGACTCTGAGGAAACCCCTAGGACTCTAGGGCATAATTTGAAAAGCATTGCACTAGTCTAACTCCCGGCTAATGGTGGAATCTTTTCTACAACATCCCTACTAAGTGTTCAGGTAGCCTGTGCTTGAATTTCTCTAGGGCCTGGAAAGTCACTGTTCTGAAGCAGCCTGGAAGTTCCTGGAAGTCAGGAAAAGTGTCTCATTCAACTGTTTCATCATCCTGTGCCTAGCACTTGGATTTCTAGTTAGTGCGTCCTAAGTATTAGTCGAGTGAATGGATGAATAGAAGTATAAAAGAGTTTTTTTGTTGCCTCACTTCCAGCAAATATGAAAGTCATTATTGCTTTAATCTTTCAAGCATTAACATTATGTCCTTTAATCTCACCTCTCTTGTATTCTGTGTCTCAATTTATTCTAAATTATGACTACAGTACTTATGTACAGAGATTCACTATTCTGATTAGGCTGTCTAACCACATCTTTACACATAGAAAATTCAATCAATTTTCAACCAATTCAGTCAAAGAAAAAAACTTTTTTCTAAGACCTAAATCCCAGTCTTGCTTTATAACAAATATGGCTGAGGTGTTTGTAGCATTCTTTAAAATATTTAAATCTCTTTCACATGTATCACAAAGGGAACAATAATTGTAATGTAGACATTAAACCTGTTGCAATTTCTACCATAACATGACTGAGCTTATCCTTCAATAACTCTCTGAAGAGTTTTTGTTTATTACTTTTTTTTCTTTTTTGAGACAGAGTTTCACTCTTGTTGCCCAGGCTGGAGTGCAATGGCACGATCTCAGCTCACAGCAACCTGCTCCTCCCAGGTTCAAGTGATTCTCCTGCCTCAGCTTCCCAAGTAGCTGGGATTACAGGCATGTGCCACCATGCCTGGCTAATTTTGTATTTTTAGTAGAGACAGGGTTTCTCCATGTTGGTCAGGCTAGTCTCGGACTTTTGACCTCAGGTGATCCGCCCACCTGTGCCTCCCAAAGTGCTGGGATTACAGGCATGAGCCACCACGCCTGGCCGAAAGTTGTATATTTTTATCATTTGTCCTTAAAGCAACCCTGCAAAATAAAGAAAAATAGTATTTTATACTTTATTTGGATTAATAAATTGCCTTTTGATAGAAATTCTAGGAACACTTTTATTTCTAGCAACCATGAGGTAGTTGTAGGTTTTTGGGGTTTTCTGGTTTGTTTGTTTTGTTTTGTTTTGTTTTTTGAGACAGAGTCTTGCTCTTTTGCCGAGGCTGAAGTGCAGTGGCAGATCTTGGTTCACTGCAACCTCTAGCCTCCTGGGTTCAAGGTATTCTCCTGCCTCAGCCTCCTGAGTAGCTGGGATTACAAGTGTGTGCCACCACACCGGGCTAATTTTTGTATTTTTCGTAGAGACGAGATTTCACCATGTTAGCCAGGCTGGTCTCCAACTCCTGACCCCAAGTGATCTGCCCACCTCAGCCTCCCAAAGTGCTGGGAATACAGGCGTAAGCCATTGCGCCTGGCCTGGGTTTTTTTGTTTGTTTGTTTTTGAGTCAGGGTCTTGTCCTGTCTCCCAGGCTGGAGCGCAGTGGGATGATCACGGCTACTGCAGCCTCAAACTTCTGGGCTCAAGCGATCCTCTCACCTCAGCCTCAGGTGACAGAAACATGCCACCACACCTGGCTAATTTTTAAAATTTTTTCATAGAGACGAGGTCTCATCATATTGCCCAGGCTAATCTGGAACTACTAATCTCAAGCAATCCTCCCTCCATGGCCTTCCAAAGTGCCAGTAATACAAGCATGAGCCACCATGCCCGGCCAGTAGTTTTATATTGTATTTAGCCTTCACATGAAACAAATTTGTTCATAAATGCTTTCTGCTCAGTTGTTTTAATTCCTTTTTGAAATGTGTCAATTTTTTTCTTCACATAATTATGTAGGATGATTTGGACATTGAAACTAAAATGGAAGAACAGGAAAAAAACCCTGCATCTTCTGAACTTGAAGGTAAGAAGTTAATGAAAATGTACATTAACTCACTTCCAACTCAATTTTATACCCATGTAACTTTTTTTTTTTTTTTTTTTTTACAGAACCAAGTTTAGTTTGTGAGGAAGATGAAATTATGAGGTCTAAAGAAAGTACAGATCTTTCTATTTCTCATTCTCAGGTATCAACTTCATAGTTTCATCTCACTTTTGTTTTGTTCACAGGACAGTTGCTTATGTGCTAATTTTTTATTTTTCAGATTTTCTTATTCCAGGTCTTTTAGAATAAAATTCAATATTTAGAATGCTTGTTATTAACTAAATCTGGAAATTATATGTTGATGAATTTTGAGTATATTACTGGTGGATTTGTTTAGTAATAAACCTAAATACTATTGGTAGAATCTGAGAATTTCAGAGCTAGATAGAATCTTATGCAGTTATTTATTCCACCCTGCTTTGTATTTATAAGTAGAATATATAATACATTTGTGTTGCCTTGGAGCATACATGTTTTATTCTGCTTTTCAAATACAGTAAAATCCTGAAATAAGAGATTTAGGTAATATGAACTTGGAAATAATATGATTGATGATTGATTGTCTGTCTTCCTCTGCCCAGCCCATTTCTCAAATAAGTAGACTAAATTTCTTGTCTTCTGGAAGGGTGGTGCCTGGTGATCATTTGGTACTTTCTCAGTTCAGTGGTTGGCCAATTATGTAAAGTGTCAGTTTCACTATCTTTACTTTTGTGCTTTTTGAACAGTATGAACCAACTCAAAATTATTGGTTTTAACTTGACAAGACCCTAAATTTTATGTGGTTAAATTTTTGGACCCCATTTATTGTGTTATGAAAAGGTTTTATTATACTAAGTTATATTTTTTGTAATTATTTTCTTTTTTAGGTTGAGCAGTTAGTCAATAAAACATCTGAACTTGATATGTCTGAAAGCAAAACAAGAAGTGGAAAAGTCTTTCAGAATAAAATGGTAAATATCTCTTTAGGTTTGTTTTCCATTGTAACCTTGTAATTCTCCCCCATATGTGAGTTTATTTTAATATTTCATTTATTAAACCAGTATTTACTAAGTACCTATTATGTGTCAGGTATTTTACTAGGTGCTTAGGATATAACCTGAATAACACATACTTCATGGTCTTAGCTGAAGTTTAGTAACTGGAAATAAACAAGCAATGATATAGAGCCATTATAGAAGTCTGAATAGGCTACATAGGCACAAAGAAAGGAATGGTTAATTTTACTGAAGGTATATTAAAGAGAGGGATCCAGGAAAGGTTTTGGGAAGAAGTGATACTATCATCCAGACTCCCAGAGAAGTTTCCTAGAATGCCAGAATGTTCCCATGCTTGATCTTTTTTTCTTTTTAAATTTCATTTAATTTAAGTTGCAAGATACATGTGCAGGACGTGCAGGTTTGTTACATAGGTAAACGTGTGCCGTAGTGATTTGCTGCACCTATCAATCTATTACCTAGGTATTAAGCCCCACATGCATTAGCTATTTATCCTAATGCTCTCCCTCCCTCCAACCCCCTGACAGGCCCCAGTGTGTATTGTTCCCCTCTTTGTGTCCATGTGTTCTCATTGTTTATCTACCACTTATAAGAGAGAACATGTGGTGTTTGGTTTTCTGTTCCTGTGTTGGTTTGCTGAGGATAATGGCTTCCAGCTCCATCCATGTCCCTGCAAAGGACATGATTTCATTTCTTTTTATGGCTGCTTATTTTCTTTATCCAGTCTATCACTGATGGGCATGTGGGTTGATTCTGTCTTTGCTATTGTGAATAGTGGTGCAGTGAACATACAGGTGCATGTATCTTTGTAATAGAATGATTTATATTCCTCTGGGTATATACCTAGTAATGGGATTACTGGGACAAATGGTATTTCTGGTTCTAGGTCTTTGAAGAATCACCACACTGTCTTCCACAATGGTTGAACTAATTTACATTCCAACCAACAGTGTAAAAGTGTTCCTATTTCTCCATAGCCTCGTCAGCATCTGTTGTTTCTTAACTTTTAATAATCACCATTCTGACTGGCATGAGATGGTATCTCATTGTGGTTTTGATTTGCATTTCTCTAATGATCAGTGATGTTGAGTGTTTTTCATATGTTTGTTGGCCACATGAATGTCTTCTTTTGAGAAGTGTCTGTTCATGTCCTTTACCCACTTTTTAATGGGGTTGTTTGTTTTTTTCTTGTAAATTTGTTTAAGTTTCTTATAGATTCTGGATATTAGACCTTTGTCAGATGGATAGATTGCAGAAATTTTCTCCCATTCTATAGGTTCTCTGTTCACTCTGAAAAATATGGAATGCTTCATGAATTTGCATGTCATCCTTGTGCAAGGGACATGCTAATCTTCTCTATATCGTTCTAATTTTAACATATGTGCTGCTGAAGTGAGCACCATGCTCAATCTTATAAATTGAGTATCTTGTTAATAAGACATTACAAATTAATCTTTTGTATATATCTTGTATAAAATGAATCTCATATTCTTAAGGGAAAAAAATCGCTGCTTTATTTTAGCTTTTGGTATGAATTATACTAAATCAAAATTCATGTTTGATTTTAGACCTTTAAGTTACTCTCAAAGGTTCATTGGGGTGAAGAAAAAGCATTCTGTAAAATACATAAAATATCCAAAGTTTAGGAAATAAATAGCTCACTCTGTTAGTGGTGTGCTAGAACATTTCTTCCCAACTCCCCACTCGGAGATATCATGTTGGTAGCTTAAATTGGACATGTTGGTAGTATTCACAGCACAGAAATCCGCAAATGCCTCAAGGTTTGTTTCTCTCCTAGAGCTGGTTATTAAACATTTATCGGAACACTACTCATTATAGTGCCATTTTTAAGTGTCTTCCCCCACCCCTATTCTCAATGGGAAGTTAGAACTGGCAGAAGGCAGCATTCAAATGAGTATCTTATGAAAGCAAGAGATAAAGGAATGTCAAGATTTACTACTTCTAGAAGCAAAATGTTCATCTTAGCCAGTTTATATGTAGGATGAATAACCTTTACTAGGATATAGGGATAGAGACCAGCATTTTAAAAATTATTAAGCAAGATCTCCTTGTAATGTAACATTAAGATGATTTGGGGACATAAATTTATTTCTGAAATTGCACATGTTTTTGGATATGAACTCTGAGCAAGTGTACTCCTGATTTTGAGAATTATTACTGAATTGTGGCTAGAAAAGGGCAAGAAATGAAAATATTCATTATTATATATACTAAGGAAGTTATCATTGGAAAGCTCATTTCAAGCATCAGAAAAGAAGTATGTTGTTTTAGAGAATAGTTGTATGACACCTAATCATTAGTCATTTTCCAATATTCATTTTAATAACTATATATACAGAATTATTCACAATAGCTGAAAGATGGGAAAAACCTAAATATACATCAACAGATGAATGGATAAAAAAATGTGGTATATTCATACAACTGAATATCAGCCATAAAAAAATGAAGTGCCAATACATGCTACAACTTAGATGAACCTTGAAAACATGCTAATTAAAGGAAGTTACTCACAAAAGTCCACATATTGTATTATTCCTTTCATTTGAAAGTCAGAACTGGGAAAGTTATTGAGACAGTCTTAAGGCTGGTGGGAGGATGGCAGAATAAGAGAGTGATAGCTAAGGTATATGGGGTTTGTTTTTGGGGTGATGAAAGTGATGTAAAATTGATTGTAGTGATGGTTGTACAACTCTGTGAATGTACTGAAAATCATTGAATTGTACACTTATAAATGGGTGAATCATATAGTATCTAAATTATATCTCAATAAAGCTGTTTTTTAAAAAAATTGTATATCCAGCTGGGCACTGTAGCTCATTCCTGTAATCCCAGCACTTTGGCAGGCTGAGGCAGGAGGATCCCTTGAGGCCAGGAGTTTCAGGCTGCAGTGAGCCATGATGGTGCCACTGCATTCCAGCCTGGGTGACAGAGGGAGACCCTGTCCCTAAAAAGTAAATAAATAAATAAATGTTGCATATCGTTGCATAAGATTGAAAAATCAAGTGTTGGCTGTTCTTTGAGAAATAACCAATTAATAATTATTCTATCTTTGTGGAGGCAAATGGAAATCAACCAGTAAAATCTTCCAAAGAAAATCGGAAGAGAAGTCAACATGAATCTGGGAGAATAGTAAGTCTTATGATAATGTATAGTTTGAATACAATGGCAAGGATCAGAATATCATTACTACAGATTAAATTTAAAATGATGAACTTGATATCTTTCGATGTACCTGAGAGTTCTGATATTCAAATTTTGTTTAAATATATTTTGTTCTAAAAATCGAGGTGATTTTGAAATAAGATGCCCTATGTTGCTTTATTAGTTTTTTCCATGAAAACATCTCCTGTCTCATTCCATGAATGATTTAAAGTAATTGGAGGAATTTATAATATATAAATTAAAAATCAGCTGGGTACAGTGGCTCACGCCTGTAATCCCAGCACTTTGGGAGGCTGAGGCAGGTGGATCACGAGGTCAAGAGATCGAGACCATCCTGGCCAACATGGTGAAACCCTGTCTCTACCAAAAAAAAAAAAAAAAAAAATTGCTGGGCGTGGTGGCGCACGCCTGTAGTCCCAGCTACTCGGGAGGGTGAGGCAGGAGAATCGCTTGAACCTGGGAGGTGGAGGTTGCAGTGAGCCGAGATCGCGCCACTGTACTACAGCCTGGCGACAGACCAAGACCCCATCTTTAAAAAAAAAAAAAAATCAGTGCCAGGAAAAATATAAGAGAATATAGAATGAGAAAGTGACAGTACAAGAACACTAAGGCCATTTTGTTTATATAGAACTGAAATTGGGCCACAAATTTGATCTGAGCTTTCTAGAGATCAAAACTGAAGTAGAAGGAGGATAATTTACTAAATACATGTGTTCCCTAAAAATATAGGGTCTCCTCCTAGTACCTCTGGAGAAAAAAATCTTTTCCTGACTTAAACCCTATAGTTGTTTCATATTTAGAACCTTATTTTACCAAATCAGATAATGTATTTGCCATTTCTGAGATAATTATTCATATTTTTCCAACTAGATATTTTAGTATTATTAGTAGGTTAGAATTAGACAACTGAAAACCTAAGACTATTTTTAAAACTCAAATGTTAACGTCTCAAGAGTACAAAAGCAAGACATGATTTAAATCGTACATGATTCCAAAGTAGAATGTTTTTCTATTTGTAGTTCATTTTAAAATCTTTTTTCCCTTCTTATTGCTCTGAAATATTTGGCTATTTTGAGGACATAATGTTAAATCTATCTTCTCACTTCTACAGCAGCCCTACTGAAGATTATACATTTTGCAAGTACATACTTTCAGCAGCCATTGGAAGATGTTAATAATAAATTTTACTCTACTTTTAAGAAACCCAGATATAGTTATGCTAGGTATGCTAGGCAGAAATTTTTTAAAAAAGAAGAGAAATCTCAGATACATGAAAAAATCTACAATTAAAGACATTTAAACAGGAAAGTATCTATTCTTAGTAGTTGTTTTCTTTTGACAGGTCCTCCATCACTTTGATTCTTCTAGTCAAGAGTCAGTGCCAAAAAGGAGAAAGTTTAGTGAACCAAAGGAACATATATAAAAATTATTTTTGTTCTGCAGGCTTGCAGAGTTCTTCTCAACATTTAAACTGAAGGACCCTATATTGTATTTCCCTAACTCTGAAGATGTATATGTAGTTTAAAGCAGTTTGTACACTAAAACTAAGTTTTTGGCTGAATGTCATATTGTGGTCCTTAATCTTGAGATAAATCCAATAGAACTTTTGAATAAAAGCAAAAGTACCAATGTCATAATTGATTCTGTAATAAGTAAAATTTCAAAATTGATTTTGTTCATTACCTACTTAATATTTCCTTTAAATATATACTAACTGTTAAGGCCCTCTAATGCCATTTTTCTAAACAGTAATGTTTACTTTGGTATTAAAATTTGGTATGGATTCACTTTTTACTTATGTTAAAATTATACCATTTAACTGGCTCTTTTGTCATTGTGCTGTTATTAAAACAATGTTCTTCAATATTTTGACATAATGTATTAACATTTTAATATATAATGTACAATTTAAGAATTGGTGCTTTACCTTTACTATGCTTTTTTTTACAGGACAAAAAGACTGATTTTTAAAGTATGGCATTTTTTGCAGCATAAATAAAATACTGTTCAGTACGTAGGCCCTTTCATCGCTTCTAATTTTTATTTAAGTAGCAGGAAATATGGCTCCATTCATTTGAAAGGCTGGTAGGAGGATGGGGGGATAGGGAATACTAATTTTTAGATGATTTCGGTAGCTATTACTTTGCAAGAAGAGTTGAGCACACTTTCTAGAATTTTTGAGTGGTAGTATGAAAAATGCTGTGCTTTTAATGAGAAACCTGGGAGCTAGTTCCAGCCTTGCCTGCTTTCTTTGCTTTAGAAAAAGGAAGACTTAAAACTTGGTCTGTTTGCCTCTTGTAGTTTCAGCAGCCATATTCCAAAAACATACACATCCATGGGTTTGTCAGTAATAAGCGCTATAGGGAATGCTGGTAGATATGCGATGGTAGAAATGTATTCATCCTGTTTAAGGTAAACCATATAAACGTACACAAACTGACCCAGATCATGTTTTTCTGTAACAGTCAAGTCAAGGATAAACTGACTGTCAGAAACAACCAATGTAAAAATATTTATTTATTCTTAGCTGTATTGCTTGGATCCCAACACATCTCACTTAATTGTCCCAGTATACGCTACTACAGCAACACACCTGCTACACTGAAATTAACCCACAGAAACCTTTCGAGATTGGCAGCCCATGTTAGCTCACTCAGCGCTTTGATTGGCTGGTTTAATGGGGGTGGGGAGCGCAGCCCTCTTTCCTCTCTTCCACCAAGGTTCCTTCATTGGATTGACCATCTGTCAGGTTGAACGCAAACCTGCCTCCTTTTGGTGGTGTTTGTCTGGATCGCAACAGAATAACTGGGGGAGAGCCTCCCCCTGTGAGCTCCGATTGGCGGGACTCAACCTTGGTGATTTCTGATTGGCCCAATGAAGAAACACCAAGGTAGGTTGCCTAGTGATCCTGAGGAAGCTGATGTGTTATTCCTTCTCTGCATCGAAGGATCAGGAAGTTTGTGCTCTCTGCGTGGCTAAGTTTTTCACCTACTAGGACGGGGGTGGGGTGGGGAGAACAGGTGTCCTTCTAAAATACAGCAGAAGCTACAGCCCGCGTCCAGCCATAACCCAGGAGTAACATCAGGTAAGCAACGAGAAAATTACATTTCCTAACGTCCCTTCCCCCACCAAAAAAAAACTCTATTTTTTAAAATTATTATTTTATGGGAGGGAAAGGTTTGTATTCATTTGGGCCATTTGTTTTCTTTCAAGTAGGATTTTTAACTAGTAAATGTCCAGATGAAACTAATTTCTCAAAGAAACCGCCCCCCCGCCCCCCTCCCCGCCCCGCGAAGGTTTAAAGTTTCTTGGATTGGTTTAGGAAATAGTCCCTATTCACAGTGCCAGATAGGCTTAGTGCGCTTAAGTATTTATTTCATGGTTCTCTTCCTCCTTCACTTTTCTTCCCACCTCCCATAACAAATTATATTTGAAATATACCCTTGTACAAAAAAACTTTTGTAGCTCACTTCATTTGTATTTCTATTTTAAATGTTCACATGCACTTCTGAGTATTCATTTTAATCAATATAAATTTATCGAGCAATAACAATGTTAAAGACACTGCTAGTTGCTATGGAGAATATATAAACCTAAGAAGACAATATCCCTGTTCTTAAGAAGTTTACAGTTGAGAGACAGCTATACCAAGAGAAAGACTATAATAAATACTTTAAAGGAAGTGAGTATAAATAAAGCTCTGTGAAACAGCTGAGGGAGTGGCCATGAGACACATAGGTAATAGAAAAGAGGAAGTCACTTAAAGGCCTTCACAAGGCCTTTAAAGAATGGGTAGAATGTAAAGAGGAAGAGAAAAGGGTGAAGACCCCAGCAAGTACAGAGGAGCAGAAGCAGAAAGAAAGCATGAGACATTTTTGAGAAAAAGTCTGGCAACACTACTTATTAGGAGTAATGGGAAATATTGCTAGAGGAGTAGAAACGAGTCCAGTCATAGCAACTCTTAAATACCATTATTTTGATCTTGAAAAAGATACTCCTTTATATAATTGCTGATTTAAAATATTTGTTGTATATTATCTTAAAAACTGATATCTAGATTTATATAAAATAAAGTATGCTAACTATAAACTTTATCACAAATGATTTAGTGCAGTTTCTTTTGACCGTAGTACATAGAATAAAAGACATGTTCTTTGATTTTTTTTTAATTGAGAAAATTTGTTAATCTTTCAACACTCTCTTGCCAGTAATTTTTGTTTGCAGCTCCTTGTGTATTTGCAAGATATGGCTAGCTAGGACTAGAGCTGCTAAGTTTACTGACTGTAGAATTACTACACATGATTTTCTGAATGTTATCGTCTAGACTTGTGATCTCCAAAGTGAGTACATGAAATGAGTCATTAGGGTATGGGAAGGAAATCTAGAACATGTATTTCTATTTAGTTTTTCGTATTCTTTTTTACTTTCTATTTTTTGTGTATGTTTTATAATGTAGTACCATTGAATGTTTATAGAAATTACATACAAATTATTATATGCATTTTGGGGCTGGATGCTCACAATTTTTTGTTGTTCCATCTTACTTAACTTGGGATCCATTTTGTGAAAGAGGAGTGACAATGGTGGATATTCACTCCTTCTTTATAGATTATGCAGAAAAAATCAGCAGGCTTGGCCAGGCCTGGTGGCTCATGCCTGTAATCCTAGCACTTTGGGAGGCCCAGGCAGGCAGATCACTTGAGGTCAGGAGTTCAAGACCAGCCTGGCCAACATGGTGAAACCCCGTCTCTACTAAAAATACAAAAAGTAGCCAGACATGGTGGCGCACACCTGTAATCCCAACTACTCAGGAGGCTGAGGCACAAGAATCACTTGAACCTGGGAAGCGGAGGTTGCAGTGAGCCAGCATCGCACCACTGCACTCCAGCCTGGGCAACAGAGCAAGACTCCCTCTCAAGAAAAAATAAGAAGAAGAAAAAGAAAAAAAGAAGTCAACAGGCTTGAAAGATGATCATTTCTACTGGACTTTAGAATTACTCATTTGATCTTTTGTCAGTGCCATCTGTGAAGTCCAAGCTATTGTACTTTGGAAAAGATACTGTATTACCCACCCATTTTTTTCTGGTCATTACTCCTTCATTTCTATATTTAAATCTGTAAATATTTCCTATTTGTATGGATGTTTAGTATGCATGTATGAATATATGATTTATTTACATAAGCATACATATGGATTTTTTTTTTTCACCACTCCCTCCAGAAACAGGTGAGAATGACCACTTTAACTCACCGGGCCCGTCGCACTGAAATAAGCAAGAACTCTGAAAAGAAGATGGAAAGTGAGGAAGACAGTAATTGGGAGAAAAGTCCAGACAATGAAGATTCTGGAGACTCTAAGGATATCCGCCTTACTCTTATGGAAGAAGTATTGCTTCTGGGACTAAAAGATAAAGAGGTAATGCAGTTAGGTTTGCTAGGCTATCTCAAAGACTATTAAATATTGGAATGTTTTAGGAAGTAATCTAATGGAATATATTTAATAATAAATTGGTCTTAGAATTGTGCTCCAACCATCTGGAAGATGGAGGAGTTGGGACAGTGACCGATACTTGGAGGGTAAAAATCCAGAAGTAGAATTACGTGAAGTGTATTTAATTACAAAATTACTCCAAAGTTTTAGAAGATACAGGAGAGGAGGATATAGTATAAAGTTTTGTACTTGTAGTTTCCCAAGTCAGATTAAAGGTGAAATAATACCACTTATTAAAGTAAGAACGAGGGCCCACACACTGAAGTCTTCTTCAGCTTTGAGGAGAAATAGTCTTTTACATGAAAAGACAAGGAACATGTGTGATTAGTTGCCTTACAGAAATAAACAATTGGTAGGTTTCTTATAGCAGAAATAATTTTTTATTTTCCTCTGTGCATCTTTATAAGTCAAATATCAACAATTGGATCGGGCGCGGTGGCTCACGCCTGTAATCCCAGCACTTTGGGGAGCCGAGGTGAGTGAATCACTTGAGGCCAGGAGTTCAAGACTAGCCTGGCCAACATGGTGAAACCCCGTCTCTACTAAAAATAAAAAATTAGCCATGTGTGGCGGCGGGTGCCTGTAATCCCAGGTACTCGGGAGGCTGAGGCAGGAGAATCACTTGAACCTGGGAGGTGGAGGTTGCAGTGAGCCAAGATTGCACCACTGCACTCCAGCCTGGATGACAGAGTGAGACCCTGTCTCAAAAAAAAAAAAAAAAAAAAAAAAAAAAAAAAATATATATATATATATATATACACACACACACACACATAAACAATTGAGGATTATTTTAATTTTTGAAAATTTTTAAAAATAATTTTAGCTTTTCCCTTTTTTCCCTAAATGTCTCCTTATTTAATGGAACATTTATTTTACGTTAGTCTTAAGGTCCTGAGTCTTGTGATATAACCAGAAATTTTCCTGGCTTCTCTACTACTAGTATACATCATCATCCTTCATTTGTAACTTTTTGCTGTGTTTTCTCATCACACTATTCCCTCATGAAGAAGTTACGAAGGTAACATTTTAAACAATCTGCTTTCTTTCCAGGAAAGCCTTAGTAAACAACCGCACCCCCTCGCCCACCGCCTGCAAGAAAAGAAAGAGGTATATTTATTACTGGCCTCAGTTTTGAAAACATACAAAATTAGAATGTTATTTTAGATTTTAAAAGTACTAAATTTGGCTTTGATAATTATCCTTAGCTAGAAGTGAATTGGCTGCATACAAGTAGTAACAGCTCTTCTTTTCTACATAATTCTTCGACTTGGAAATACCATTGTTGTTTAGATTTTGCCTTTCATTTATTTACTATTTTCCTTTTTACTTTTTTTCTTGTTAAATTACCAACTTGAACAAAATTTACAGGCCAGTTATAGTCTGTGTATTGTTAAAACTAATATTAGAGACATGCTTATGTGTACCTGGCCAAGATGTAGGTATATCAGAAATTCTTGCCCGGAAATATATTTTCCTGTTTGCTGAGAAGTTGATGAGCCTTCAGTTTTATAAAAGGCAAATAAATGAAAAGGCAAAACCAGCTCTCCAAGAGAATGTCAGAATAGGACTGAAGATTAGGTGATATAAATACTCTTTTGAGACGTTTACACATTACCTAGGAAACGGTCACTGACTGTATAAAAAGAGGATACAGAACTAAAAGCTATTTGGTTTGTTTTAGCTTTGAATAGGAATGATTAATTTCCTGCTGACCTTATGCACTGGAATTTTTGCTTTTGGGCTTGTCTTCATGTGTTTATAATGGTTAATATAAATTTTAGGAAATAGAATAAAAAATAAAGCAGCTCATTAAGAGCTATGGCCATGGTGAGTACTTAACATATTGGTGAGATACTGTACAAAATAAGCAGATGGCTGGATGCAATGGCTAATTCCTGTAATGCTAACACTTGGGAGGCCAAGGTAAGAGGATTGCTTGGGCCCAGGAGTTCAAGACCAGCCTGGGCAACATGGTGAGACACCATCTCTACAAAAAAATTAAAACAAAAAAATTAGCTGGGCATGGTGGCACATGCCTGTAGTCCTAGCTACTCAGGAGGCTGAGTCAAGAGGATGGCTTAAGCCTGGGAGGTCGAGGCTTCAATGAACCAGGATTGTGTCACTGCACTCCAGCCTGAACAACAGAGCAAGGCCTCAAAAAATAAATAAATAAGAGCACATAACAATTAACCACCTTTTGAATTGCTCTAATTTTATTTTTGAGGATAGTTAACAAATATTTAGCTTTCATTTGGCTCAGGAAGAATAAAAGACAATAAATCCTTAGGTGTAAATGAATAGAAGAGGTCAAACTTTGTGATTTATTTAAATAGTAGTAGTTACAAAAGGCCAGTTACATAACTATCTCTAAAAATATTAAATTGATTCCCAACTGTACTTATTTTTTTCTTATCTCTCAAACTATCAATAGATTCATTTAATCAATAATTTAATGTGATTGAGGACACCCATTATGTGCTTAGGATTATGCTAAATATTAATACTAAGATAAATATAAAATAGTATAGTATATGGTCCCTGCCTTCAAGAAACTTGCATTCTAGCTGGAGAGACAAAAAGGTACATACTTTTTAAAAGTTAAGTAACCCGAAGGTCCATCAACAGCGGAATGGATAAAAATGAATCATCAAAAAAAAAAAGTCATCCATTTGTTTAAATGAGTATAAATATGTTTTCTATACAGAATGAAAATGAACATTGTTATACAACATGTATATTTCTCACATTATGTTCAATAAAAAAAGCCAAACACAAAAATATACATACTGTATGATTCCATTTATATGAAACTCAAAAAACTATTGTATTTGAGGTTGCATATTTAGGTGGTACAATTATAAACAAAATCAAGCCAGGAATTACTATAGTTTTTAGAATAGTGATTATCTTTTTGTAAGGGATAGGGGAAGGAAAAGGGTGTTAGTAATTAGGAAGGAAAATGAAGAGGATTTCTAGATAGTAACAAGTTTCTGTTTCTGGACCTAGAGGAAGTTTCATAGTTTTGTTTTTATTTTTGTTTTTGTTTTTAAGACAGAGTCTCGCTCTGTCACCCAGGTTGGAGTATAGTGGCACCATCTTGGCTCACTGCAACCTCCGCCTCCCGAGTTCAAGCAATTCTCCTGTCTCAATCTCCTGAGTAGCTGGGATTACAGGCATCCGCCACCATGCCTGGCTAATTTTTGTATTTTTAGTAGAGATGGGGTTTCACCATATTGGTCAGGCTGGTCTTGAACTCCTGACCTCTCAGGCGACCCACCCAACTTGGCCTCCCAAAGTGCTGGGATTATAGGTGTGGCCTCCCAAAGTGCTGGGATTACAGGCGTAAACTACTGCTCCCGGCCTTTTTTATTTATTTATTTATTTTTGATACGGAGTCTTGCTCTGTCCCTCCTGGCTAATTTTTGTATTCTTAGTAGGGAAGGGTTTTCAGCATGTTAGCCAGGCTAGTCTTGAACTCCTGATCTCAAGTGATCCACCTGCCTTGGCCTCCCAAAGTGCTGGGATTACAAGCGTGAGCCACTGCACCTGGGCCATAGATCTTCACTTTGGAATAATTAAGCTTTTTACTTTGTTTTGTTTATTCTTCTGTGTGTACATTATATTTCACAATGCAAAATATATTTTTTTAAGTAAACAACAATAAAAAGCAAGTTTTTGCATGTTAGAATGAGCCAAGGAAGTTAGAGCGAGGAGAAACCATCATGAGATAGAGTAATCCGGGGAAGAATAGAAAAAGGCAGTAAAACAAGCCATGCCTTTAAAAATGGGAGGATTAACATGAATGGAGAAAAGGAAACACGTTCTGGATGAGGGAACCTGAGTGAGCAAAGGTATCATGAGCTTGATGAGTTTGGGAGATAACTGTGAGTAGGCCAGTATGACTGAAGTAGGTGGAGAACAATGGGATTCGAAATCAGTAAATTCGATTTGGACCAGATTATAGATTGTGTTACCAGGCAGAGACTTTTAAACTCTTTCCTTTAGGGAAAAGAGAATCAGCCTAATGAAAACAGCAAAGCCCATTTCATTTTTGTGTCCAAATTAAGGGCTTAATGACATTTTTATGTTCTTTGTGAGTATATGTTTTAAAGTGTATATAATTGCTTGTTTTTACATGGTTTGAGATTTGTGACAAGTCAAAAAAGGAAAAAATCCTAAATGTTAAATTTTGTGTCCCAAACTCCCAAACTTTTACTGGAGAGTTCCCTAAGATCCTCTGTTTAGAACCCAGTATTATCATTTTTTTAGAAACTATGTCTCTTTCAAGCAGGCACGGTGGCTCCTGTCTGTAATCCCAGCACTTTGGGAGACAGAAGGATTGCCTGAGGCCAGGAATTCTAGACGAACCTGGGCAACATAGTGAGACCTCATCTCTACAAAAAATATAAAAATTAGCCTGGCATGATGTCACACACCTGCAGTTTCAGCTACTTGGGAGGTTGAGGTGAGACGATTGCTTGAGCCCAGGAGTTCAAGGCTGGAGTGAGCTATGTTTGTGCCACTGTACTCCAACCTGGGTGACAGAGTGAGACCCTGTCTTAAAAGAAAAAAAAAATTCTTCTGAGGGGTAACTACCACAGACTGGTTTTAAAATATTAAGCATCTGGCCAGATGCAGTGGCTCACATCTATAATCCCAGCACTTTGGGAGGTTTGAGGCGGGCAGATCACTTGAGGCCAGGAGTTCGAGACCAGCCTGGCCAACATGGTGAAACCCCATCTCTACTAAAGGAAAAAAAAATTAGCTGGGCGTGGTGGCTTGCACCTGTAATCCTAGCTATGCTGATGGGAGAATCTCTTGAACCCAAGAGGCAGAGGCTGCAATGAGCCAAGGTCACACTACTGCACTCTAGCCTGGGTGACAGAGTAAGACTGCCTCAAAAAATATAAACTAATTAAGTTAAATATTAAGTATCATTGTCTTATGAAAACAATCGAGAAATTTAAATATAATTTGAAGAGTATAACCTTTCAAGCACAGTTAAAATTAGATACTATCTCAGTTCAATAACACTGACCTCAACTGAGAAAGTAAACATTGAGCACAAGCCTGACCAAAATAAAATAGGTTTATCTCCTGTTGAAATCAGGAATCTGCTTATTTGTTATTATTGCCTTTGGTAAGAGTTTTGATATAGATTATTAACTCATGAACAGTGTTTTAATTGACTTGCTAATGTATAAAACTTTTCATTTATTAGAATCGTTTCTTAAGTTACCTGTAAGGGGAGTGAGCCAATTACTGCTTTTGACTCCTAGTGATCTTTTCATTTCTCATCTATTTAATTTGTGGATAATGTTTTTCAACCGTCCTCTCTTTCTTGGAAAGCTTTCTCCTAGTAATGCCATTTATTGAATACTTACTACTTACTGTGAAAGAAAAGCTTTTCATCATATTTCTCATGTCACTGTAGTAAAAATTGGCAAGAAGTATTATCCATTGGAAATATGGAAATACATTTTCACTTATTTGTTTAATCACGAAAAATTTTATTGAATGCCTCATATGTCATAGAAAGAGAGAACAAAAACAATTGTCCCTGCTTTTGAGGTCAATTTATGGTTTAGTGGCATAGGGATGGTTGGAGATGCTGGGAGTAGAAGCCAGAAAGTCAGCAGACCATTTCAGAACAATGTGATATGTGTATAAGTGTGTTCTGAGTAGGAAGGAAACACAGAGGAAAAGCACGTAAATCAGATGGGTGGTGGGAAGGAGCAGTAGGAGAGGGAAGAAGAGATGTTGGGAAAGACTTACAGGAGGTGATAACTCTTTTTTTTGTTGTTGTTTGTTTGTTTGAGATGGAATCTCGTTCTGTCACCCAGGCTGCAAAGCAGTGGTGTGATCTTGGCTCACTGCAACCTCCACCTCCCGGATTCAAGCGATTCTGCTTCCTCAGCCTCCCAAGTAGCTGGTATTACATGCACCTGCCACCATCCCCGGCTAATTTTTGTATTTTTGTAGAGATGGGGTTTCACCATGTTGGCCAGGCTGGTCTCGAATTCCTGACCTCAGGTGATCCAACCGCCTTGGCCTCCCAAAGTGCTGGGATTACAGGTGTGAGCCACTGCGCCCCGCCAGGAGGTAATAACTCTTAACTGGAATAAGAGTGAGTTAGTCTGTAAAGAGACAGGTTCTAGGAAAAAAGAACATCAACTGGATGTTCCTAATAATTTCAGTGATGTGCAACTGGAATAACCACAGATGTCTGAAAGCATCCCATCTCCTTTTAATGAACTCCAGTGTTTTAAAACTGAAGTGTCAGAGCTGAACATCCAGTTACATGCTTTATTGTTTAAGTTTTCTAAAATTGTGAAATACAGTGTATCCAGAAAATTGTATAAAACACATATATACAGTTTAACAAGTAGTTTGAAAGCCAACAGTCATGTAATCACCAATAGAACAATATCAGCATCCTGGAAGGCTTCTCTTATGCTTGCCCCTAATCACATGCTGCCCACTTCCCTGTAGTTTTGACATGTATGTATATCCCTAAACAATATATTTTAGTTTTGCCTGTTTTTAAACTCTATTTTATTGGGTTAATATTTTAATGTATTCTTTTGATCAATATAATGTTTGTGAGATTTGTCCATGTTGTTGCATATAATTTAATCCAGTTCATCCTGATTAATATTTCATTACGTGAATATACCACTATTCATTCTATGGGTTAATGCACATTCAAGAGTTCATTATGAACAGTGCTGCTAAAATTCTCCTGGTACTTGTCAGTTATCTTTTTTCAAACAATCTGCTATTATCCACTATACGTATGGGAATTATACGTATGAAATTCATATGTATTTTTAATTATAAAGTATGTTAATGCTACGCTTTTTCAAGCTGCTGATGATCCTCCATCAAGTATAGTTCATCTTTATTAGCAATAGGAGATTAGAAGTAAAAGCTTCTTTAAAGCTGGTAAAAAAAATTCACTAATCAAAAAGTTTTTTTTGTTTTTTTTGAGACAGAGTTTCGCTCTTGTTACCCAAGCTAGAGTGTAGTGGCACGATCTTGGCTCACCGCAACCTCTGCCTCCCGCGTTCAATTCTCCTGTGTCAGCCTCCCGAGTAGCTGGGATTACAGGCATGCACCACCACGCCCGGCTAATTTTTTGTATTTTTAGTAAAAACGGGGTTTTACCACGTTAGCCAGGCTGGTGTCGAGCTCCTGACCTCAGGTGATCAGCCTGCCTCGACCTCCCAAAGTGCTGGGATTACAGATGTGAGCCACCACGCCCAGCCCAAAAAGGTTTTTAAAATCAGTCACAATCAGTCAGTGTCCAACTTGTTGATTATTGGCTATGAATGAAGAAAATTGCCCTCCTTAAAAAGTGACTCAATCCTAAAGCATTTTATTATAATTAAAATATTAATAGCAGGCCGAGCAAAGAACAAGACCTTGTCTTAAAAAAAAAAATTAAAAGTCTAATTTAAGTTACTACCTGGTCTTTCCTTTTAGTTTCCTAATCGCACAAAATGAACAATAAGTCTCCCAGTAGTTACTGCGATTGTGAATAGGGCAACTGTATCAGAAGGGCTTGTTTGTCAGGTTTTTTTCTTTAAACATAAGCTGTTAAAAAAAATTAACTTTTGTTTTTTATTATATCCAGGCATATTAACCCCAAATAACTATTTACTATTGGTATAAAAGGAAATAAACTGGAAGACCAAAGACCTGTTTTAATAGTAGGAAAATATAGCTTAAGCTATTTCATTAAGATCTTCTCCCTAATTCTCCCAATCCCCAAATGCACACAGTACTCTTCCAAAATATAAAATATCTAGTATTGATATTGAGACAAAGCTGCCCACTTGAATTTGGGATTTTGGCTGTAACCACTGTGCCTATAAACTTGCTGTCAGCCATTTCATCACTTTTGCCTCCATATTTTGTTGTATAATTTATTTTCAAAACATTTTGCAGTTTCTATTGTTTAATCCTGCAAGGCAGGTATCATTCTCTTTATAGGAGTCAAAGTTAAATGATCATTTGGGCAATAAATTGTGGAATTTACATTCAAACTGACTCTGCAACTGGGCGTAGTGTTTCACTGCCTGTATTCCCAGCAGTTTGGGAGGCCAAAATGGGAGGATTACTTCAGGCCAGGAGTTCAAGACAAGCCAGGGCAACAAAATGAGACCCAATCTCCACAAAAAAATGAAAACAGCCCTGCGTGAACCTATAGTTCCAGCTACTCAGGAGGTTGAGGTGAGAGGATCACTTGAGCCCAGGAGTTCGAAGCTGCATTGAGCTATGATCACACCACTGTGCTCCAGCCTGGGCCACAGAGCACGACTCTGTCTCAAAACAGGAAAAACAAAACAAAAACAAATATCTGACTTTGCAGTTTAAAAACGACATGCTGGCTGGGTGCGGTAGCTCACGCCTGTAATCCTAGCACTTTGGGAGGCCGAGGCAGGCAGATCATGAGGTCAGGAATTCAAGACCAGCCTGGCCAATATGGTAAAACCCCATCTTTACTAAAAATACAAAAATTAGCCGGGTGTGGTGGCACGCACCTGTAATCTCAGCTACTCAGGAGGCTAAGGCAGGAGAATTGCTTGAACCAGGGAGGCAGAAGTTGCAGTGAGCCAAGGTTGCGCCACTGCACTCTAGCCTGGGCAACAGAGCAAGACTCTGTCTCAAAAAAAAAAAAAAAAAAAAAAGACATACTTACAAAGCAAGTTTCACATGTTTCTCTGTATTTCTTCCTGAAATAAAGAGAATTGTTCAGGATCATTAACTGTTTAGTGTGACCCAAATAATTTCACCTCCTTGAATAGATTCATATGGATTTTATTTTTTATATTTATATTTATATTTTTTGAGATGGACTCTCATTCTGTTGCCCAGGCTAGAGTGCAGTGGTGCGATCTCAACCCACTGCAACCTCCACCTCGCGGGTTCAAGCAATTCTCTTGCCTCAGCCTCCTGAGTAGCTGGGACTATAAGGTGCATGCCACCACGCCTGGCTAATTTTTTATTTTTAGTAGAGACAGGGTTTCACCATATTGGCCAGGCTAGTCTCAAACTCCTGACCTCAAGTGATCCACCTGCTTCAGCCTCCCAAAGTGCTGGGATTACAGGCATAAGCCACTGCATCAATGCTGGCCAGATTCATATGGATTTTAATTTATGCCTCCTATTAAGATAAAAGATTATTATGTTTCGCAATAATATTTGGCATATGAGTTATTTTTCAGGTCTTATCCATATCTTTCTTGTTCAAATGTTTAATACCCCAGCAAAGCTCACTCCTGGAAAAAGATTTTGGGATCCTATAAAAAACATTAACTAGGCATCAATAATGTCAGAAAAAGGGAAAATACTGCTGTAAGGAATTCTGAATGATTTTATTAGTTTTATTTTTACATCAAATTTTCCATTCCATTGCCTCAAATATTAAGGAGGAAATAGGAAAATTCTATACATTATTTTTCTCTTCTCCTTTTTCAAACAAGATATTCTAGTCATAAAGGGCAACAAGTCCAAGTAAGAAGTTTGAATAACCCAACTGGCAAAAGGAAGATATGTTTAACGAAGAAGTAGATAATATTTAATTATAATTATCATATTATCGCTGGGCATGGTGGCTCACGCCTGTAATCCCAGCACTTTGGGAGGCCGAGGCGGGTGGATCACCTGAGGTTAGGAATTCGAGACCAGCCTGGCCAACATGGTGAAACCCCATCTCTACTAATAATACAAAAATTAGCTGGGCGTGGTGGTGCATGCCCCTAATCCCAGCTACTTGGGAGGCTGAGGCAGGAGAATTGCTTAAACCCAGGAGGCGGAGTTTGCAGTGAGCTGAGATCGCACCATTGCACTGCAGTCTGGGCAACAAGAGTGAAACTCTGTCTCCAAAAAAAAATTAAAATAATCGCATCAGAAGGTCTAGTGTACAAATAGTCATTATTTTTCTTGTCAGTTCACTCTTCAGCTATAGATTAGAACCCATGTCACACATGTTCCTTATGGAAGGAGGGAGACACTGTTATACTAAAAAGAGATAAATATGAGTAAGCAAATAGTTATTTTTTCTTGCATCTTAAAGCTTAAAACCAAGGCTGGGCATCATGTCTCACGCCTTTAATCTCAGCACTTTGGGAGGCTGAGGCAGGAGGATTGCTTGAGCCCAGGAGTTTGAAACGAGCCTAGGCAACATAGTGAGACCCTGTCTCTAAAAATAAATAAAACATTAAAAAAGCTTAAGACTAAATGAATAGACAAGCCTCTTCTAGATTTTTCTGTGAGAGTAGGATTATATTAGTTTGCTAAAGATGCCCTGCTAAAATACCACAGACTTGGTGGCTTAAATGACAGAAATTAATTTTCTCACAGTTCTAGGGATTAGAAGTCCAAGATCAAGACTGATGGGTTTGGTTTCTTCTGAGACTTCTCACCTTGCCCTGCAGACTTCTTGCTGTGTCCTCTATGCAAATGCCTTCCTGGCGTCTCTAGGTGTCCAAATTTCCTCCTCTCAAAAGAACACCAGTCAGATTGGTTTAGGGCCCACTATAACACCCTCATTTTAACTTAATCACCTCTTCTAAAAGCCCAATCTCCAAAGACAGGTGTATTCTGAGGTAATGGGGGTTATAACTTCAACATATGAAATTTGAGGGGACACAATTCAGCTCATAACAATGATTTAGAAAGGTTTTAGAAAAAATAGGTTATGAAGATAACTGCATAGTTATTTATGTACATCCGCCCGAAGGACAGCTCACTCTCAGGAAGTATCATTAAATTGTCTAATGATGTGATTTTTTTTCTTCAGCTCAAGTCAGCCAACATTTATTGAGTATCTCTTTTTTTTTTTTTTTTTTTTTTTTGAGACAGAGTCTCGCTCTGTCACCCAAGCTGGAGTGCAGCAGCGTGATCTTGGCTCGCTGCTTCCGCCTCCTGGGTTCAAGCACTTCTGGTACCTCAGCCTCCCGAGTAGCTGGGATTACAGGCTCCCACCACCAAGCCCAGCTAATTTTTTTTTTTTTTTTTTTTTTGAGACAGAGTCTCTGTCGCCCAGGCTGGAGTGCAGTGGCGCGATCTCGGCTCACTGCAAGTTCCGCCTCCCGGGTTCACGCCATTCTCCTGCCTCAGCCTCCCGGGTAGCTGCGACTACAGGCGCCCACCACCACGCCCAGCTAATTTTTTGTGTTTTTAGTAGAGACGGGGTTTCACCATGTTGGCCAGGATGGTCTCGATCTCCTGACCTCGTGATCCGCCCGCCTCGGCCTCCCAAAGTGCTGGGATTACAGGCGTGAGCCACCGCGCCAGGCCAATTTTTGTGTTTTTAATAGCGATGGGGTTTCGCCATGTTGCCCAGGCAGGTCGTGAACTCCTGGCCTCATGTGATCTGCCTGCCTCGTCCTCCCAAAGTGCTGGGACTATAGGCATGAGCCACTGCACCCGGCCTTGAGTACCTCCTTGATGCAAGGCACTGAGAAAAGTAAGGAAAATATAAAAGTAAGTAAGATGCGCTTATCTTCCTACAGAAGCATAGGGATTTGATAGAGGAGAAAAGATATTTATGCAGTAACCATACAGCTAGACACAGTATGTAAGTACTAGGAGAAAGGTACCAAAAAAGTGCTATAGGAACATGGAAAAGGAAGAAAGTCCGTGCCAGTTATTCTTTATTTTCTCTGTTTGACCTTACCTATTCACAGTTGTCCAAGAAGTTTAAGGTAGGAATGGCAAATAGAAAAAAATACTGAATCAAAGGGTTTGAGGTTACTGTATTCTCTTTTTTATTTGTTTTCTTTTTTTAGTTTTTAAAATTTGTCTAAGATATAAAAGTAATTTTATTACTTTTTGACATTTTAAAAGTGAAATACATTTACCCTAAGAAATTCAGACAGAGATCTACATGAGAACACTTTTTTTTTTTTTTTTTTTTGAGAGTCTGTCACCAAGACTGGAGTGCAGTGGCACTATCAGGGCTCACTGAAGCCTCACCTTCCCCAGGAGCAGGTGATCCCCCTGCCTCAGCTTCCCAAGTAGCTGGAACTACAGGTGCAGGCCACCACGCCCAGCTAATTCTTTGTAATTTTTATAGAGCTGGGATTTTGCCATGTTGCCCAGGCTGGTCTCAAACTCCTAGACTCAAGTGATCTACCTGCCTCAGCCTCCCAAAGTGCTGGGATTACAGGTGTGAGCCACCGCTCCTGGCCCTCCATGAGAACACTTACTGGGATGATAGAAGTGTTCCAGATCTTGCTTGGGGTGTGAGATAACATGGATATATGCTTTTGTCAAAACTCACTGAACTTAACATCTATGCATTTCACTCTATGTAAATTATACCTTTTTTTAAAGGTGTAAAGAAGAAAATAAAAACCACCTATAATCTTGCTTCCCAAAGATAACTACTGTTAAAATTGTAATATATATCCTTATAGACTGTTTTCAGTGCATATATATGTATACACAGATGCATCTTTTTTTTTTTTCTTTGAGACATTGTCTCACTCTGTCACTCAGGCTGGAGTGCCATGGTACCTGCAGCTCACTGAAAGCTCCACCTCCCAGGTTCAAGCAATTCTCATGCCTCAGTTACCAGAGTAGATGGGATTATGGCGCCTGCCACATACCTGGCTAATTTTTGTATTTTTAGTAGAGACAGGGCTTTGCCACGTTGGCCAGGCTGGTCTCGAATTCATGGCCTCAAGTGATCCACCTGCCTCAGCCTCCCAAAGTGCTAGGATTACAGGTGTGAGCCACCATGCCCAGCCACAGATGCATAATTACCAAAAAATTGATTATAATCAGACATATCATTTTGTAGCCTTCTTTTTCCAAGTATTATAATGTGGACATATTTTATGCCAATAAATATAAACATACCCCATTATTTTTAATGGTTTCATAGGATTCCATTGAATAAATGTATATTATTATTAACTTTAAGGTTAGTCTGCAACCTCCCTGAGAGCAGGACTGTGTTTTCCTGGCTTTCTAAGCCCCACTTCATCTGACTAACCTTATCTCTCGCTGGTTAGTCTACTTACCACTCCAGTCCCATTTGTCTATTTTATATATTCCTGCCGTGTTTCCTTCCCGTATTTTGTTTTAAAGCCCATCACAAATCCAGCACTGAACTTTACATTCTCTGAATTCTCTTGCATTTATCATACCTCTCAGTGTGCTTAGTAACCATCTTTTATTTTCTAATTTTTTTATCAGCAGTGGATAAAAGCACAGGCTTTGGAATCAGACACATCTACATTCAAATCCCGGTTCTACCACTTATCAGCTATATGACTTGGGCTCCATTTTCACATTTTTTCCCTTCATTCTTATTTAATAGAGATAATATTGACTTAATAGTGCTATTGTAGGATTAGATTAACTAATTATATTTTTTAAAACTTTTTTTTTGAGGCGGAGTTTTGCTCTTGTCACCCAGACTGGAGTGCAGTGGTGCGATCTCAGCTCACTGCATTCACCTTCCAGGTTCAAGTGGTTCTCCTGCCTCAGCCTCCCGAGTAGCTGGGATTCTAGGTGTCCACCACCATGCCTGGCTAGTTTTTGTATTTTCAGTAGAGACAGGGTTTCACCATGTTGCCCAGTCTGGTCTTGAACTCCTGACCTCAGGTGCCTCGGCTTCCCAAAGGGCTGGGATTACAGGCATGAGCCACTGCGCCCAGCCTTATTATATAAAAATTTTAACTCAGAGCATGACACATGTAAATGCTCAATAAATAATAACCATTATTATTATGTTTTTGTTGTTGTTTAAACCATTAGTCTTGGCTCTTAATTAAATGGTCATTTTCTTATGGCCAGAGAGACCTTAGTTGAATGCTGGGCATAAATAGCCACTTACATGCTTTAAAGTAAATATCTGTAGGATAGCCTTAAACTTTCAAAGCAGTAGTTTCTTATTTTTTGACTTGAAAATGATCAGTTGAATCAGCTCTTACAAACTGAGCAACCAATGGCCTGACCTTAGTTATTGGAACAAGAGGGCACTGAAAAATGTTTCCTAGAAGAGAGCCTAACCTAGTATTCTTAGTAATCTTTGACTTTTGTTTCAGTGGCCTCACACATAGGATGAAAAAAAAGTAAATACGATTGTTCACTATTTTCTTACTTGGATAATGTATCATCCTTTAAAAAAAACTCTTAATTTACTTGGGGATATAATCTGGGGGATAGAAAACCCACTTGATATCTGAATTAGTTCTGTGTGGCTTCTAGGGATTTTAGATGAATTATTGAGGTGTAGAGGAAGGGTAACAGTTTATTTTGTTTTCATATACCTCTCTCTGGGTACTGGTGATAGTTCCAGAGTTGGAAATACATGAAAGAATTCTTGCAGTCTTAGATCTGCACTCTTTGCCATTGATACCTCCTTTCCATTCCCATTTTTGCTTCTTTATCCTATTACCTCCAATCTAAACTGTTGCAGAAGTGTCCTATTGAAACTCCCTACTTCTCTGGATTTTGTTCCCTCTGCTAAATAAGGAATCATTTCTGTGGAGTCTAGCTCTTAAATTCATCTGAATTAGGATTCGATAAAAATTTAGCAATAATCATTTTATTCTTTTTTTAATTATTATTCTTTTTTTTAAATAGAGACAGGGTTTGACTGTGTTAGCCAGGCGGGTCTTGAACTCCCAGCCTCAAGTGATCTGCCTGCTTCAGTCTCCCAAAGTGTGGGGATTACAGACGTGAGCCACCACACTTGGCCTTTTTATTACTATTATTATTTTTGGTAACAGTCTCCACTCTGTTGTCCAGGCTGGGATGCAGTGGCACGAACATGCCTCACTGCAGCCTCCACCTCTTGGGCTCAAGGGATATTCTCACTTTGGCCTCCCAAATAGCTGGGACTACAGGCATATGCCACCATGCCTGGCTAATTTTTTTTATTTTCTTGTAGAGACAGGGACTTTCACTTTGTTGCCCAGGCTGGTCTCTAACTCCTGACCTCAAGCAGTCCTGCTTCGGTCTCCCAAAGTGCTAGGATTGCAGGTGGGAGCCATTGCGCCCAGCCCTTTTTATTATTTCTAACCAGCTTTAAATTTTGGCTAATTAACTTTTGAGATAAGATTTGTGACTGCATGCAATTAAGTTTTGGGGTCTTTCATTTTGGTAATAGGTGAGGAACTTAAATGTCTGCCAGAAGACTAAATTCTAGATTTCATTTTCAACTTTAATCTAGAATTTCTGCCTAGTAGAATAGTGAGAAAACTGTGCTGTGATTTCTGAGCTTCTGTACATTGCTATTTGGGGTAGTGCTTTGGGTTGGTCAAGTAGAATACTGCAGACATAATACCACTGCCCATTCTATGTATGCATCTAATTGTACTATTTATGCTTATGTGACAAATCTTTCTCAGCACTATCACCCTTTTAACATTTTCACTCATAAGAAAGATTTAAAGGAATAATACCAGTCTTAAAATTGTGAAGGTTCACACAAACTTGTTTTTCCTGTTTGTTTTAGGAAAAAATGCTCTTGATAAAGAATTTAAGCAATAGAGGGAAGTATAATTAACAACATTAAAAAAAGAAGAAATCTTACTTCCCAGAAATACTGTAAATATTCTTAAACTTTTTTTTTTTTTGAGACGGAGCCTTGCTCCCTCGCCAGGCTGGATCTTGGCTCTCGGCTCACTGCAACCTCTGCCTCCCAGGTTCAAGCAGTTCTGCCTCAGCCTCCCGAGTAGCTGGGACTACAGGCATGTGCCACCACGCCAGCTAATTTTTGTGTTTTTACTAGAGATGGGGTTTCACCATGTTGGCCAGGATGGTCTTGATCTCTTGACCTTATGATCTGCCTGCCTCGGTGGCATGAGCCACCGCACCCCGCCAAACATCATTTTTTAGTTTAAAACATTCCTTTTTTTCAAAATTACAAATAATTCAGGCATACAAAAATGTGTAAAAAACAATATAATAAACTCTCATGTAACCAGCATCAGCTCTCTGTGCATACATTCAGATAAAATAGAGCAGATCTGGTGAATTATAGTTGTAGAATAGAATATATATATTATGAGTCTCCACAGAATAAAAGTTATAATTTTAAAATTGGGAAGTAAGGTAATAAAATATGGGAAGGATATTAACTTGTATCTTTCATAATAAGGAGTCACTTAGACATTATCTAAAATTGAAACATCTAGTTTTTAAAAATGACCCCAACCTCTTAATAATCTCTTTTTTAAATCTTAGAAAGGAATTTATAGGACATTTGTCTTTTTTTTTTTTTTTAGACGGAGTTTCGGTCTTGTTGCCCAGGGCGATCTCGGCTCACTGAAACCTCCGCCTCCCAGGTTCAAGTGATTCTCCTGCCTCAGCCTCCCGAGTAGCTGGGATTACAGGCATATGCCACCACGCCCAGCTAATTTTGTATTTTTAGTAGAGACGGGGTTTCTCCATGTTGGTAAGGCTGGTCTCGAACTCCTGACTTCAGGTGATCCACCCACATCAGCCTCCCAAAGTGCTGGGATTACAGGCATGAGCCACTGTGCCCAGCCACATTTCTCTTTAAAAAAATTTTTTTTTTCCTTTTTACTTGATAACCCATAGCCAACATCATGACATATCTCTTATAAGAAACAACTGTTTGAGGCCAGGTGTGGTGGCTCATGCCTGTAATCCTAGCACTTTGGGAGGCCAAGGTGGGAGGATCACTTGAGTCTATGAGTTTGAGACCAGCCTGGGCAACATAGCAAGACCCTCATCTCTAAAAGAATTAAAAAATTAGATGGGCATGGTGGCATGTGCCCGTAGTTCCATCCACTTAGGAGGCTGAGGTGGTAGGATTGCTTGAGCTCGAGAGGTAGAGGGTGCAGTGAGCTACGATTATGCACTCCAGCGTGGGTGACAGAGTGAGACCCTGTCTCAAATTTAAAAAAAAAAAAAAAGAAAGAAATGTTTGAAGTTTAGTAATTGTTTCACTTCATTTTTTTTCTGTTAAGTAAAATTATATTTCATTTTACTTTTAAAATTACACATGTAGGCTGGGCACGGTGGCTCACGCCTGTAATCCCAGCATTTTTTGGAGGCTGAGGCAGGTGGATCACCTGAGGTCAGGAGTTCAAGACCAGCCTGGCCAACATGATGAAACCCCATCTCTACTAAAAATACAAAAACTTAGCCAGGCACGGTGACATACGCCTGTAATCCCAGCTACTCAGGAGGTTGAGGCAAGAGAATCACTTGGACCCAGGAGGCAGAGGTTGCCGTAAGCCAAGATCACACCACTGCACTCCAGCCTGGGCAATGGAGCGAGACTCTGTCTCAAAAATAAATAGGCCAGGCACGGTGGCTCATGCCTGTAATCCCAGCTACTCAGGAGGCTGAAGCAGCAGAATTGCTTGAACCCGGGAGGCGGAGGTTGCAGTGAGCCAAGATCGCGCCACTGCACTCCAGCTTAGGCGACAGAGTGAGACTCCATCTCAAAAATAAATAAATAAATAATAAAATAAAATTACGTATGTAGCCTGGCACGGTGGCTCACACCTGTAATCCCAGCACTTTGGGAGTCTGAGGCCCCAAATGAAATGAAATTATATTTCATTTTACTTTTAAAATTACACATGTAGGCTGGGCACGGTGGCTCACGCCTGTAATCCCAGCATTTTTTGGAAGCTGAGGCAGGTGGATCACCTGAGGTCAGGAGTTCAAGACCACCCTGGCCAACATGGTGAAACCCAGTCTCTACTAAAAATACAAAAATTAGCCAGGCTTGGTGGCGGGTGGCTGTAATCCCAACTACTGGGGAGTCTGAGGCAGGAGAATTGCTTGAACCCGGGAGGCGGAGGTTGCAGTGAGCCAAGATTGAGCCATTGCACTCCAGCCTGCTAGCCTGGGTGACAGAGTGAAACTCCATCTCAAAAAAAAAAAAAAAAATAGAATGTATGAAATACAGAAGACTAAGTATGGACTTTGGCTCCGGATTCAAACAAAGCAACTGTAAAAAAAAATTTACTAAACAATTGATGGAATATGAAGGCTTACTGGAGTTCTTATTGGGTTGTTTTAGGTATGATATTGGTATTACAGTTCTTTTTTTTTAAAAAATCCTAATCTCTTGGGGAGAATATGCAGTATTTTTTGGATGAAATTATATAGTAGCTGGAATTTGTACAGAAATAATCTGGGTTTGGGTGGGGTGGGTGGTAAAGATGAAAGATTATATTGATAACTGTTGAAACTAGGTGATGGCTACATAGAGCTGCATAATCTCTCTACTTTGTGTATGTTTGAAACTGTTGGCTGGGCATGGTGGCTCAGCCTGTAATCCCAGCACTTTGAGAGGCCAAGGCGGGAGCATCACCTGAGCTCAGGAGTTGGAGACTAGCTTGGGCAACATCAGAAAACCTTGTCTCTGCAAAAAATACAAAAATTAGCCAGGCATGGTGGCATGCGCCGGTAGTTCCAGCTACTTAGGAGGCTGAGGCCAGAGGATTGTTTGAGTCTAGGAGGTTGGGGCTACAGTGAGCCATGTTCACACCACTGCACCTCTACTGCAGCCTGGTTGAGTGACAAAGGGAGACACACAAAAAAAAAGGAAGGGAGGGAGGGAGGGAGGAGTTCAATCAAAAATGTTAAAAAAAAATTGGGGTTGTGTTTTCTTACCACATTACTCAGTTTTAGACAATATCCTACTGACTCCCTCTAGTGAAAGATGATGAAATCAGTACTCTTCGCAGTTTCTTCTATCTCTACTCCTCAATACTTTTTTTTTTTTTTTTTTTGAGACAGAGTCTCTCTTACTCTGTCGCCCAGGCTGGGGTGTAGTGGCGCGAGCTTGGCTCACTGCAACCTCCACTTCCCAGATTCAAGTAGTTCTCCTGCCTCAGCCTCCCAAGTAGCTGGGACTACAGGCACATGCCACCACACCTAGCTAATTTTTTGTATTTTTAGTAGAGATGGGGTTTCAACATGCTGCCCAGGCTGGTAATATTTTGTTGAGGTTTATAACATATATATCATACTGTTGTTCCATAATTCACACAAACCTTTGCTATGAAGGGACGCCCCAGAATTGGGGTTGGGAGAGAAGGAGATGGGAAAATAGGTTGATGGGTAGAAGATACATGTATTTTATGTATACAGAAAAGTTTGGTTGTACATACACCCATATGATCATAGGGTGATGGAATTTATGGGTGATTTTCATTTTTTATGAATTTTTTTGTTTTCAAATTTTCTACAATGTGTATATGCTAGTAATCAAGGAGAGAAAAGCTATTTGACCACACAAAAAAAAATCTACACTTACCTAGTTTTGCTCTTCTAAGGTTTGAACGTAACATAATTGCTTGTGTTTCTAAGTCCGTTTTAAATCACTGGAAGCCAGGCCAGGTGGCTTACATCTGTAATCCTAGCTACTTGGGAGGCTGAAGTGAGAGGATCGCTCGAGGCCAGGTCTTCAACACCAGCCTGGGCAACATAGCCAGATCCTATTGCTACAAATTTTTTTTTTTTAATTAGCCAGATGTGGTGGTGCACACCTGTAGTCCTAACCGCAAGGGAGGATAACTCAAGCCCAGGAGTCTGAGGCTGCAGTGAGCCATGATTGTGCCACTGTACTCCAGCCTGTATGACAGAGTGAAACCCTGTTTCTCTCTTTTTTTTCCTTTGAGACAGGGTCTCACTCTCTTGCCCAGGCTGGAGTGCAGTGGCATGATCATGGCTCACTGCCCCCTTGACCTCCTGGGCTTGAGGGATCCTTCCACCTCAGCCTCCTGAGTAAGTGGGACTACAGGCATGCGCCACCACACCTGGCTAATTTTTAAAATTTTTTATATAGATGGAGTCACAGTATGTTGCCTAAGCTGGTTACGAACTTTGGGCTCAAGTGATCCTCGTGCCTCAGCTATCCTCCCGCCTCAGCTTGGCAAAGTGCTGGGATTATAGGTAGGAGCCACCATACCAGGCCAAGACCTCATCTCTTTAAAAAAAAGAAAAAGGCCGAGTGCGGTGGTTCACGCCTGTAATACCAGCACTTTGGGAGGCCAAGGCAGGCAGATCACCTGAGGTCAGGAGTTCGAAACTACCCTGGCCAACATGGTGAAACCCTGTCTGTACTCAAAATACAAAAAAATTAGCTAGGCCTAGTGACATATGCCTGTAATCCCAGCTACTCGGGAGGCTGAGGCAGGAGAATCGCTTGAACCCAGGAGGCGGAGGTTGCAATGAGCCAAGATCATGCCACTGCACTCCAGCCTGGGTGACAGAGAAAGACTCCATCTCAAAAAAAAAAAAAAAAAAAAATTCTCCCACTCTGTAGGTTACCTGTTCACTCTGATGATAGTTTATTTTGCTCTTTTAACAAACATATACTTCTATATTAAAAAGAGTACTGCCTCTTTTGAAGTTGTCCCTTAAGATGGCTAAATACTTATTGTAATGATACTATAATTGGTTGTTTTGGGGATGGATTTTAATTTATAAAATTTCCATAAGTCATTCAGATTCAAGCTAAATATAAGTGGATGAATGAATTGATAAATATTTTATTGTTTAAAAAAATCACGTTGAGTTGTGGGGAGATAGACTTAGAGCCTGGACATGTTTTCCATTTTTTTTTCTTTTTTTTTTTTTTTTGGAGATGGGAGTCTCACTTTGTCACCCAGGTTGGAGTACAGTGGTACAATCTCGGCTCACTGCAACCTCCACCTCCCGGGTTCAAGCAATTCTCCTGCCTCAGCCTCCCAAGTAGCTGGGACCCACAGACGCACCCGGCCAGTTTTTTTTTGTACTTTTGGTAGAGACGGGGTTTCACTGTGTTGCCCAGGCTGGTCCTGAACTCCCGAGCTCAGGCAGTACTCCCACCTTGGCCTCCCAAAGTACTAGGATTACTGGCGTGAGCCACTGAGCCTGGCCTGTTTTCAAATTTTTGCTCCCCCCTCTCAACTTTCTCTTTTCTTCTGTTTTCTTTTGTTTTTTGTTTTGTTTTGTTTTTTTGAGACGGAGTCTTGCACTGTCACCCGGGCTGGAGTGCAGTGGTGCGATCTCAGCTCACTGCAACCTCCGCCTCCTGATTCACACGATTCTCCTGCCTCAGCCTCCCAAGTAGCTGGGATTACAGGTGCCTGCCACCACGCCCGCCCAGCTAATTTTTTGTATTTTTAGTAGAGACAGGGTTTCACTATGTTGGCCAGCCTGGTCTCGAACTCCTAACCTTGTGATCCGCCCGCCTCAGCTTCCCAAAGTGCTGGGATTACAGGCATGAGCCACCGCGCCCGGCTTTTCTTCCGTTTTCTTTGGACAATGTGTAGCAATTAAAATTCCTCTTTCCGGCCAGGTCACTCCAGCCTGGGTGACAGAGGGAGACTATGTCTCAAAAATAAAAAATAAAAAATAAAAAAAAAAAAGAATTTAGGGTAAAACAACTAATGATATTTTTACTGACCAGAATGAGATTTAAAGCTTATATGGGAATTCAAAGATGACCAGTTGCTTTCCTTTATTTTGCATTTCCCTTTCACTGACAATGCATTAGCATGTTGTTTTTATTTGCTAAACTTTTGATAAGGAAAAAAAAAAAAAAAAAAGAAGCCGTGCAAAAACTAATAAACTATCATTGTAACTAGCTTTGCATCTTTCTACCCACCTTTTAAAATAAACCTGAAAGGATTTAATCTTCATTTCATTCATTGAGAAATCCTGTCCATTTGCCTATATTTATAATCCATTCCTCACGATCAGGCTGAAATTATCTGTTAAACCAGAACAACATCAGGTCACAGTTCTTCATTCTCCAATAGGATTAAACAGAGTGGGCTTTTAATGCTTGATCTATTTTATAAAATGTCTTGGCCAGGTGCAGTGGCTCACACCTGTAATCCCAGCACTTTGGGAGGCTGAGGTGGGTGGATCACCTGAGGTCAGGAGTTCGACACCAGCCTGGCCAACATGATGAAATCCCGTCTCTACTAAAAATACAAAAATTAACTGGATGTGGTGGCAGGCCCCTGTAATCCCAGCTACTCGGGAGGCTGAGGCAGGAGAATCGCTTGAACCCGGGAGGCAGAGGTTGCAGTGAGCCATGATTGTGCCACTGCACTCCAGCCTGGGCGATAGATTGAGACTCCGTCTCAAATATATACATACATACATAAAATGTCTTTATGAGCTGTGTGGATGTAGAAATAGGAATTGGAGTTTCGATGAATCACATTAATTTGTAAAAGAGGAATTTACATCAAATCCTGAATACCACTCTTTTAATAGAGTGATTCAAGGACAAACAGTACACTAAATTTTCTTACAGTAATTTTTTAGGAGGAAAAAAATAGTAAAATTAGTTTTGCTTGTAGAATTTTTGATAACCCCTGAAGATCATTATACTTTCCTTGGGCTTTGGAATTGGGCAGATATAAAAGGGTTCAAAGCAACACGATAACATTTCTTCTCTCATGGAAGGTGAAGCAATTTTAATGTTAAATCTTCAGACTTGGGGAGATGGAGGGGTTCTTTTTTTCTGAAAATTTTCCTTTAAAAAGTGATATTTTCTCACTGTAGATAATTTGGAAAGGTTAAAAAGCCATGTTTTAATGTAGACATTATTTTATATCATTGTAATAATCCTGGATACTCAATTATATATCTGGCTATTTTTCATTCAACTTTATCACAAGTATTTTCTAATGTTATTTTTAAAACTCCTTATGAGCATATTTTTTAATGATGCTTTAAGTTGTTTTGTTTTGTTTCTTCTTTTTTTTTTTTTTTTTTTTTTTGAGACGGAGTTTTGCTCTCGTTGTCCAGGTTGGAGTGCAGTGGTGCGATCTCGGCTCACTGCAACCTCCGCCTCCCAGGTTCAAGCGATTCTCCTTGTCCCAGCCTCCCGAATAGCTGGGATTACAGGCATATGCCACCACACCCGGCTAATTTTGTATTTTTAGTAGAGACAATGTTTCACCATGTTGGCCAGGCTAGTCTCAAACTCTGACCTTAGGTGATCCACCCGCCTCTGCCTCCCAAAGTGCTGGGATTACAGGCGTGAGCCACCGCGCCCGGCCCTTCTTTCCTCTTTTTTTGCCAAGCAGGCAACTTTTAAGATCTTTAACCTTCAGAGTTGTTTTAAGGTGTGTCTTCAAGGAAGTTTGAATAAGGGAGGGCACTTTGAATACTTGACTAAGTGGAAATTCAGCATAAAGTGTTGACTGTCTGAATTTATTGAATTCCCATTGTGCAATCTTTAAGGTTTAAATATGTGTAATATTTGACCCAGAATTTTCTTCTAGGTATTCAACAGAAATACACACACAAATGAATACGTCTTTACTTTTTTTTTTTTTTCTTGAGATGGAGTCTTACTCTGCCGCCCAGGCTGGAGTGCAGTGGCACGAACTCACCTCCCTGCAGCCTCTGCCTCCTGGATTCATAGGATTCTCCTGCCTCACCCTCCTGAGTAGCTGGGATTACAGGCACGGGCCACCATGCCCGGCTAATTTTTTTGTATTTTTAGTGGAGGCTGGGTTTCACCATGTTGGCCAGGCTGGTCTCAAACTCCTGACCTCAGGTGATCCGCCCACCATGGCCTCCCAAAGTGCTGGGATTACAGGCTTGAGCCACCACGCCCAGCCAACATTTTTTAATAATAGCAAAATACTGTAAGCAACCTAAATGCACATCAGTAAGGGGCTTGGATAGATAAAATTATAGTGCATCTAAAATGCAATACTATGCAGTCATTACAAGGGATGAAGAAGTATATTTACTGATGTGGAATGATATCCAGAATAATGGGTTAATGAAAAAAGTTACCACTCAGTGTAATGCCATTTCTAGAAATAATATTAATAAGTGTAAACATAGAATATGTATATAAAAATCTAGAAAAGTACCCATTAAACTGTTAGTAGTGATCCTCTAGAGGGGATAAGATTCTAGAACACTTTCACTTTCTAAAGTCTACATTTCTTTTTATTTATTTATTTTTTTTTTGAGACAGAGTCTTGCTCTGTAGCCCAGGCTGGAGTGCAGTGGCACAATCTCGGCTCACTGCAAGCTCTGCCTCCTGGGTTCATGCCATTCTCCTGCCTCAGCCTCCCGAGTAGCTGGGACTACAGGCACCCGCCACCACGCCCGGCTAATTTTTTGTATTTTTAGTAGAGACGGGGTTTCACCGTGTTAGCCAGGATGGTCTCGATCTCCTGACCTCATGATCCACTCGCCTCAGCCTCCCAAAGTGCTGGGATTACAGGCGTGAGCCACCACACCCAGCCTAAAGTATACATTTCTATAATGGGATTTTTCTTTCTTTTTTACAATTTGTTTTGAGATGGAGTTTCAATCTTGTCACCCAGGCTGGAGTACAGTGGTGTGATCTCAGCTCACTGCAACCTCCGCCTCTGGGGTTCAAGCAATTCTTCTGCCTCAGCTTCCTGAGTGGCTGGGATTACAGGCGTCTACCACCACACCTGGCCAATTTTTGTATTTTTAGTAGAAACGGGGTTTCACCATGTTGGCCAGGCTGGTCTTGAACTGCTGACCTCAGGTTATCCACCCACGTCAGCCTCCCAAAATGCTGGGATTACAGTCCTGAGCGACCACGCCGGGCCTGCAGTTTTTTTTTTGAGATGGAGTTTTGCTCTTGTTGCCCAGGATGGAGTGCAGTGGTGTGATCTCAGCTAACTGCAACCTCCACCTCCCAGGTTCAAGTGATTATCCTGCCTCAGCCTCCTGAGTAGCTGGGATTACAGGCACATGCCATCACACCCAGCTAATTTTTGTATTTTTAGTAGAGACAGGGTTTCATCATGTTGGCCAGGCTGGTCTCGAATTCCTGACCTCAGGTGATCCACCCGCCTTGACCTCCCAAAGTGCAGGGATTACAGGTGTGAGCCACCGCGCCCGGCCTACAGATGTATATTAAAGTCCACTATCTGAATATCTTATTCTGCAAATTCTCTGAGATTCTCCATTAGCCATGAGACAATGTGCAATTCCATCTGTGTTGGGTAGGTCCTAAAATTTTCTTTAGATAGCCTTTGGTAATGAGATTTAATGATCAAATGGTGAACTTTAGTATGTACGTGCTAGGTCTTCCTGCTCAGACATACCAAAGCATTGGCCATTTAATATAGAATCTTTATTATGAATGGCTAGAGAATTCACTAAGTTAGATAGATACACTAAGAAGAAAATGACCTTTAAATATAAATAATTGTATTTTCGCTTACCTCCAGGCTATTCTGCACCTAAATTTGTTTCAATCTGTTCTAAGATATTACTATAGATGACAGTATTATAATCTTTATTGGTCATATGTACCCACAGTACAGGGGAACATTTACTATCATGTTCTCTCTTTTCTCAGTTATTTTCTTTTTCTAAATCCAGTCTCTTGTAGTTATACAGGTGTTTGTTTTATAATTATTTTCTTAAAACTTTACATATATGTTTTTATACTTTTGTCTATTATTGCATATTCTTAATAAAAAAGTTAAAAACTCGTTTGGAAAGTTTTGTATGTTTTGAGATGCTACAATAGGAAAGTGTGACATTCAAAAATGTAGTTTCTTTATCCTGATCTTCATCATTTCTTTATACTGCTTCTCATTTATAGTTTTGTTGACAATCTGATGTCACTGTCACTGAAACAGAAGTTACATGGTCAGGAGGAAATGAGACAACAAAAGAAAACTTTCTTCCAGTTGCTTTAATATTGGCTAAAATGTTTGCACACCTGTTAAGATTTATTACCAGAATAAATAATGCCTACATAATTACGTGTTCTGAAGGAAGTTATAGTTTAACTTTAATTAGGTAGCTAAACTATAAAAAAAACAAGTGTTAACCTAAAAAAAAATAGCCTACCCCTTCCTTAAAGAGGAGTCACAAATATGAGTTGGGGCCAGGCACAGTGGCTCACACCTGTAATTTTAGTACTTCAGGAGGCTGAGGTGGGCATACCACTTGAGCTCAGGAGTTCGAGACCAGCCTGGGCAACATGGCAAAACCCCATCTCTACTAAAAATACAAATATTAGCTGGGTGTGGTGGCACGCGCCTGTAGTCCCAACTACTTGGGAGGCTGAGGTGAGAGGATTGCTTGAACTAGGGCGGTGGAGGTTGCAGTGAGATGAGATCATGCCACTGCACCCCAGCCTGGGCGACAAAGCGATACCCTGTCTCAAAACAAAAACAAAACCAAAAAAACAAATATGACTTGGAGTAGCCATGAGGCAGGCAGGGGAGGGAACTAATCCCAACCTTGAGTCAAAGATCAGACCCTCAGGAAATTTGGAGATGTCTAAGGAATATTTTATGGCTCAAGCTGAACTTTTGCCAGGTTAACATTTACTTTTAAGCATAAATTTGTGCTTTCAAAAATATTTTTGAGGCATAACGGATATTCTCTCCTTAAGGAATTTGTAGTCTGGTCAGGAGAAATAGTTGATTGCAATATGATATAATAGAAGTTATGAGAGAAGTATGTATGGGCACACCCAGGTGCAGAACCTAATCCAGAGGGTGGAGTGGAGAAGTAAACAATGTTAGAGAAGGTTATGTGGAAATGTGACCCCTGTACTTAATGCTTAACTACAAAGAGGAGTTGTGGAAGGAAGAATATTGGTTCTTTCCAACAGAGCAGTGTGTGCAAAGGCCAATAGGGGAAAGAGGCCAAAGAAAAGACCAGTGGGCCGGGCGCGGTGGCTCACGCCTGTAATCTCAGCACTTTGGGAGGCCGAGGCAGGCGGGTCACGAGGTCAGGAGATCGAGACCATCCTTGCTAACACGGTGAAACCCCATCTCTACCAAAAATATAAAAAAATTTAGCTGGGTGTGGTGGCAGCGCCTGTAGTCCCAGCTACTCGGAGGCTGAGGCAGGAGAATGGCGTGAACCCGGCAGGCGGAGCTTACAGTCAGCCGAGATTGCGCCACTGCAGTCCAGCCTGGGTGACAGAGAGAGACTCCATCTCAAAAAAAAAAAAAAAAAAAAGAAAGAAAGAAAAAAAAAAGACTAGTGAATAGCCACTTTTGTTTTGTTTTGTTTTGTTTTTACAGACTAGGTCTCCCTATGTTCCCAAAGGCTGGCCAACTCTTGGCCTCAAGCGATCCTCCTGCATAAGCCATTTGGATTCCATCCTGAAGGCTGAGAGGAATGTTTGAAAGATTTTTAAGCATGAGGGGAGGGAGTTATATCATTACACTTGATGTTAAAGATTGTCCTGGCTATAGCAGGACAAATAGAATTAGAGGTCCTCTAGCCCTGGCAGTATGGTGGTCAGATATTAAGTCTTGAATAAGCTTAATTTTTAATGTATTATTGAGTCTTGGAAAGTAGAAATAATCTTCAAGGGGCCCCCAAACACCAAAATTAAAATCCAAGAGGTGAGCAATAAAGATAACATGAAGATCAAATTACCCTGGGGCAAATTACCAAATCAGTCTTGAGATTCAGGAGTTGGTTGGTCAGGAATAAACTTGATGGTTGAGGTAAAGTGGGGAAACTAGGCTTAAATGTGCTCCCGGTTGTGTGGCACTCCCACAATCCCTCTGTACTTGGCTCTCAGCAGAAACAGATCTTTCCCTCTGAAGGAAGATGTCCTCAATTTAGGCCTCCAGAATCTCGTAAATTCACAAAACGTTAAACGTGAACCTCTTAATCAAAGATCATCAAACATACAAACAAGGGAGAAGTGACAAAGTCCTCAGATATTGTCAGGTATCAAGGACCTTATATATTGTCCCATATTAAAATAATCAGACTAAAAATATGACATTTTTAAAGAAATAAAATAATCACAAAATAAACAATCACAAATCACCAGACAAATGTGAAAAATAACTAAATAAAACTTCTACTAATGAAAAATTGTTGAAATCAAAATCTCAGGGTTAGTTTGAATTAGTATATAGGAAGCCGGATATTTTTTAAAAACTCTCCAGAGGCCAGGCCTGGTGGCTCATGCTTGTAATTCCAGCACTTTGGGAGGCTGAGGCAGGCAGATCACCTGAGGTCAGGAGTTCAAGACCAGCCTGGCCAACATGATAAAACCCCATCTCCACAAAACAATTAGCCAGGCGTGGTGAGGTGCACCTGTAAACCCAGCTACTTGGGAGGCTGAGGCAGGAGAATTGCTTGAACCTGAGAGACGGAGGTTGCAGTGAGCCGAGATTGTGCCATTGCACTCCAGCCTGGGCGACAGGTGAGACTCCATCTCAGAAACAAACAAACAAACAAACAAAAACTCTCCAGAAAGCAATACAGAAAACAAGAAAATGGAAAATATAAAAGGTTAAAAGACGGGGTTAAAATAAAGACTGAAGTCCTAGAAGGAAAGAAAAAAGAAAATAAAGGAGAGCCAAAGTGCTTAGAGACCTAAGAGCTGAGAATTTTTGAAGCTAAGAAATGAAACCACAGTTATGGGAAGCACAAGATATACCAAACAGAATAAATAAATTCATGCACAGTCATGTGATAGTAAAACTGCAAAACACCAAAAGAGAAGATCTTAAAGGACCAAAGAAAAGATACACCACCTACAAAAAAACCACAATCAATAAGAAAGATAGATTTCTCACTGCTGTATTAGAAGCTGGAAGAGGAGGGCATACTATCTTCAATGTGATAACCTGGAATGATCAACCTGGAATTTTATGTCCAGAGAAACTATCTTTCAAGGATGATGGTGAAATACAAAGACATTTCAGATAAGCAAAATAGAAACTGCCTCCAACAGACATTCACTTAAGGAAATTCTACTTTAGGAAGAAGAAAAATGGTGCCAGAAAGGAAGTCTGAGATACAGGAAGGAACGGTGAGCAAAGAAATTCGTAAGCACCTGTGTAAATCTAAACAAGTGCTACCTGTATAAAATAATGATGATGATGATATCTCTAATTTATGAGGCTAAAAAAAGAAAATACCGGACAACTAAAAGAGTGGTTAAAATATTAATATTTAAAATTTAGGTTTTATGTTAATTTTAAATTAATGTATCATGCATGTTAAAATTTCAAGGATAACTTCTAAAAGTACATAACTTCCAAGCCAATAAAGAGGAAAATTGAATTAAAAAAATTTTTAAATAAAAAGTTATTATAGCTAGGTGCAGTGGCTCATGCCTGTAGTCTGAGCTACTCGGGAGGCTGAGGCAGGACAATTGTTTGAGCCCCGGAGTTCAAGTCTACAGTGAGCTATGATGGCCCCACTGCATTTCAGCCTGGATAATGGAGCAAGACCCCGCCCGTCTCTTAAAAAAAAAAAAGTAACCCCAAAATATGCACAACTATGATCTATCAGTAAAACACCACCAAAAAAACAACCACTTAAAAATTTCTCTATTTAGCTTCGTGACCTCTGTTATGCTGTATAACCTCTGTAAGCCTTAGTTTTCTCATTTTTAATGTGTGGGTAGTAGTAGTACTTCCTTTATAGGGTTGTTGTGAAGATATAATCAGATAGTGCATGTAAAAAGCTTAGCACAAATCTAGTACATAATAAGTATTAGCACATATCTAGTATATAATAAGTATTCAATAGACATTAGTAATTAAACGTTACTGCTGTTAGACAATACCAGTGGCTCTCTTATACGTATATTCCCTATACAAAGGGAAGGGGAGCTAACATTTTAAGTGCCTGCTATATGCCAGGCACTATACTAAATGCTTTCTTATATATTGTATCTCATGTAACCCTCATAACAATCTTATGAAAATATATATTGGTGTCTGCATTTTATAGATGAGGACGATGTACTTCAGAAAGTTTAAGTAACATAACCAAGGCACTTAATGACAGTGGGTTTCTATTATACCTCCCATCAAAAGAACTTCAAATTGGCCGGGCACGGTGGCTCACTCCTGTATTCCCAGCACTTTGGGAGACTGAGGCTGGTGGATGACGAGGTCAGGAGTTTGAGACCAGCCTGACCAACATAGTGAAATCCCGTCTCTACTAAAAATACAAAAATTAGCTGGGTGTGGCAGTGCACACCTGTAATCCCAGCTACTCAGTAGGCTGAGGCAGGAGAATTGCTTGAACCTGGGAGGCGGAGGTTGCAGTGAGCCGAGATCACGTCACTGCACTCCAGCCTGGGTGACAGAGCAAGCCTCCATCTCAAAAAAAAGAAAAAAGAACTTCAAATTAATACATATCTAGGAGGATTAAAAGCTCAAATGCTTTTTACTTTTTTCTGACTTATTTTACCCCACTCTGAAATTTCGTGTCATGGAAACAGATTTCAAAAAAGCCAAAATTCTCCTCAAAAATTAAAATTTTGCATGTCAAACCAGGTGCAGTCACTCATGTCTGTAATCCCAACACTTTGGGAGGCCACGGTGGGAGGATAGCTTGAGGCCAGGAGTTGGAGACCAGCGTAGGCAACATAGCAAGACCTTGTCTCTACAAAAAAAATTTTTTTAAAAACAGCCAGGCATGGTGGCACATACCTGTAGTCCCAGCTACTCAGGAGGCTGAGGTGGAAGGATTGCTTGAGCCGAGGAGGTCAAGGCTGCAGTGAGCCATGATCATGCCACTGCATTTCAGCCTGGCGGAAAAAGCGAGACCCTGTCTCAAAAAAAAAAATTGCACATCATTTATTGACTAACAGCAAACCATGGAAATTCACTAAAGATCTTGAAGTCAGACAGAAAATCATATTTGGTGTTTAAGAGGATTAAAGAAACATCCTCTTACTCTATGCTTTGAGTTCATGTAGTATGATGTGAAACGAATCACAACAAAGCGGCCTGTTCTTAGGGTGCCTGCTGGAAGTCAGTATTCCTCTCAAAACATTCTTTCTTTTCTCTTTTCTCCTTTCCTAGGGGTACACATCTTTCTGGAATGACTGCATATCATCAGGCCTGCGAGGGGGCATCCTGATAGAGCTGGCCATGCGGGGTCGAATCTATCTGGAACCCCCGACCATGCGTAAGAAGCGACTACTAGACAGAAAGGTACTGAATCCTCTGTGAACGTCCATGGCTTATGGAAAGGCAAATACCAACAGTACATTTGGGAAGAATAGAAAGATTTGAGTAGTAAGATAAAATAAATATCACTGACTCAGCAGTTCCATTGTCTAAACAGGTTAATTACCCTATTGCAAGAGGGAGAAATCAAAGTATCCATAGTCCAAAGAGTTATAGGAAGCTCCTGGTTTTGTCTTCCTTTTTTATGCAGAAAAATCATACTTAGGATGCTGTTGATTAAATTCCTCCTATATCTATAGCTATAACATTTTGAAATAGCCGGGCACAGTGGCTCACGCTTGTAATCCCAGCACTTTGGGAGGCCGAGGCGGGCGGATCATGAGGTCAGGAGATTGAGACCATCCTGGCTAACACGGTGAAATCCCGTCTCTACGAGAAATATTAAAAAAAAAAAAAAATTAGCGGGGCGCCTGTAGTCACAGCTACTCAGGAGGCTGAAGCAGGAGAATGGCGTGAACCCGGAAGGTGGAGCTTCCGGTGTTCCGGTGAGCCGAGATCGCGCCACTGCACTCCAGCCTGGGGAACAGTGCAAGACTCCGTCTCAAAAAAAAAAAAAAAATTATGAAATAGAGTATGATGTAGGGGGAGGGACTCATATGGGTCAGGTCAGTCATTGATTAACCCTGGTTATTCTCCAATAACTATTCTGTTTCCTTCCATTTACTGCAAGTCCTTTCCAACCATACTCCTGTATCCATTTTCTTACTGAATTTTTCCACTCACAACTTCTTTACCATCCTAAGCACTCCACTTAAACTACATTCTTAGGTATCACCAGCTTCTTTTCAGTCTTTGATTTATTTTTCTCTTTTAACCTATATGTGTCATTTGACACTTTTTATCACTTTGAAACTTTCTTCATTCTTGGCCTTTGTTATTATCTTATTCTCTTGCTTCTCTGACTATACACTGTTTCCTTACTTCTCCATTTCTTAACATCCAAGTCTCAGTTTGTATCACTTGAGTGATCTTCTATCCTTTCAGAGATATCATTTACCTTTATAGCTTCATCTGTCACCTTCATGAGATTAATTTTCAAATTTCTAGGCAGGTCTTGTTTTTCCACCTCCAGAAACATATTTAACTATTGGCTAGAAATTTCAACTTGGCTATCCCATATCATTTAAAACCAAACTTAACAAAAAAGAAAGAAAACCAAATTATCAACCTTTCCCCAAAACTGACTTCCTTTTCTGACTTTCCTGCCTTTGTTTATTTATTTATTTATTTAAATTTTTATTTTTTTAATAGAGAAAAGATTTTGCCATGTTGCCCAGGCTGGTCTCAAACTCCTGAGCTCAGGTGATCCACCCACCTCAGCCTCCCAAAGTGCTAAGATTACAGGCATGAGCCACTGAGCCCAGCTGTTTCCTACCTTTATTAATGGTTTCAAAAGTTGGTTTCCAGACTCAAAATGAGTTGTTATTGAAACTTTTCTCCATTATCATTCATATCCAGTTTGTCACTAGGGCCCACTTCAAATGTTATTTTTGTCTTTGCACTATCACTCCATACTATATTTTAAACTTCTTGAGGACAGAGACAGTATATTATGCTGCCTTACATTCTTGCAATTTTTAATCAGTAACATATACATGATATATTGAAAGATTTTAACTTGAATGAAGTGAAGGAATCAGGGTTCCTTCTTTCTCCTTTTCTCAAAGGTACTGCTAAAGTCAGACAGCCCAACAGGTGATGTTTTACTGGATGAAACTCTGAAACACATCAAAGCAACTGAACCCACAGAAACTGTCCAAACATGGATAGAGCTACTCACTGGTAAGATGACTTAATATATGAATTTCACACTTTGTTATCTTTATCCTACCCTGAAATTTAGTAAAAGATGTACCGAAATTCATCGTGCTGGATGAGATAGATGTGGTTCACTATTTAATTCTAATGAGGGACAGAAAAAGCATGGTTAATTGATACCTAAAGTTTTCCAAAGCTTCACCTTATCTTCTGCCACCCCACCCCGAAAGCCCTTAAATAGTATTCTTCACAAGAAACTTTTAAAACATCTTTATTGAGAGGACAATGACAATATTGGCATTGATGCAATCTATTATTCTTATTAGAATTTCCCAGTTTTAATTTGCCAAATAATATTTTATTGCATGGCCATACCACATTTGTTTATCCAGTCATCAGTTGATGAATATTTGAGTTATTTCCACATTTTGGGTATTGTGAATAATGTTGCTGTGAACACGCACGGACAAGTTTTTGTTTGAACATGTTTTCATTTCTTGTGGGTATGTAGCTAGGAGTAGATAACTGGGTCATATGTAAATCAACGAGTAACATTCTTACTGTGGTAAAATATACATAACATTTATTATTATTATTATTATTTCGAGATGGAGTCTTGCTCTGTTGTCCAGGCTGGAGTACAGTGATGCAATCTCAGCTCACTGCAACCTCTGCCTCCCGGGTTCAAGCGATTCTCCTGCCTCAGCCTCCCAAGTAGCTGGGATTACAGGCACGTGCCACCACGCCTGGCTAATTTTTGTATTCTTAGTAGAGATGGGGTTTCACCATATTGGCCAGGCTTGTCTCGAACTCTTGACTTCGTGATCTGCCTGCCTTGGCCTCCCAAAGTGCTGGGATTACAGGTGTGAGCCACCGCGCCCAGCCAACATTTATTATTTTAGCCATTCTTAAGTGTACAATTCTGTGAAATTAAATATATTTGCAATATTTTGTAACCGTCACCTCTATCTATACTATACCCAAAGCTTCCTCATCATTACCCATTAAAACTCTGTACCTATTAAATGATAACTTCCTCTTTCTCTCTCCCCCCAGTCCCTGGCAACCTCTATTCTACTTTCTTTTTCTATGAATTTGCTTACTCTAGGTACCTCATATAAGTAGAATCATACAATATCTGTCACTACTTTGCCTAGCTTATTCACTAAGCATAATGTTTTCAAGGTCCATTCATGTCACAGCATATATCAAAATTTCATTCCTTTTTATGGCTGAGTGATATTCCGTTGTATGTACATAACACTTTTGTTTAACCATTCATCTGTTGATGGACACTTGCCTTGTTTCCACCTTTTGGCTATTGTGAATAATGCTGCTGTGAACATTGATACACAAATATCTGTTCAAGTTCCTGTTTTTAATTCTTTTGGATATATACCTAGGAATAGAATTGCTGGGTCATATAGCAGTTTTATGTTTAACCTTTTGAGAAATCACCAAACATTTCCACAGAGACTGCACCATTTTATATTCCCACCAGTATGCACCAGGGTTCCAATTTGTCCACATGCTGATCACCACTTGTTCTTCTCTTTCTTTTCTTTTTTTTAATTATAGACATCCAAGTAGGCCTAAAATGTTATCTCATTGTGGTTTTGATTTTTATTTTCAAATGAAAATAGTTTTCATGTCATTCCTAATGACTAAAAATATTGAGCATATTTTTATGTGCTTACTGACCATTTATATATCTTCTTCAGAGAAATATAAAATACTTTTCCCATTTTTAAGTTTGATTGTTTTGTTGTTGAGGTTTTTTTGTATTTATTTACGAGATGCGGTCTCACTCTGTCACCCAGGATGGAGTGCCGTGGTGCAATCTTGGCTCACTGCAACCTCTATCTCCCGGGCTCAAGGATCCTCCCACCTCAGCCTCCCGAGTAACTGGGACTATGGGCGCGCACCATCACACCTGGCTAATTTTTTGTATTTTTGGTGGAGATGGGGTTTTGCTATGTCGCCCAGGCTAGTCTCTGAACTCCTGAGCTCAGACAGTCTACCCATCTTGGTCTCCCAAAGTGCTGGGATTACAGGCGTGAGCCACCGTGCCTGGCCAGAAGTTCTTTATATATATTCTGGATATTAATCTTGCTGAGACCAGCTCGGTTGTGGAGACCCTAACCCAGCAGCACTAGAGGAATTAAAGACACACACACACACAGAAATATAGAGTGTGGAGTGGGAAATCAGGGGTCTCACAGCCTTCAGAGCTGAGAGCCTTGAACAGAGATTTACCCACATATTTATTGACAGCAAGCCAGTCATAAGGTTTACTAAAAGTATTCCTTATGGGAAATAAAGGGATGGGCCGAAATAAAGGGACGGGCTCTGGCTAGTTATCTGCAGCATGAACATGTCCTTAAGGCACAGATCTCTCATGCTATTGTTTGTGGTTTAAGAACACCTTAAGCAGTTTTCTGCCCTGGGTGGGCCAGGTGTTCCTTGTCCTCATTCCAGTAAACCCACAACCTTCCAGCGTGGGCGTCAAGGCCATCACGAGCATGTCACAGTGCTGCAGAGATTTTGTTTATGGCCAGTTTTGGGGCCAGTTTATGGCCAGATTTTTGAGGCCTATTCCCAACACGTCCCCCTTCTTTGCTTTACAAAGCAATAAAAGCAAAGGCAGCTTTGTCAAGGTGAGCTACTTCTCACAGGAGTCAGGATCCACATCTGCAGACTATACAGAGACAAACAACACAGATTAATAACACAATTATCATTGAAATCAAAGGGCTTCCAAGTGTTTTTATCCATTTTAATGGGTTACTAGCTGTTAATCTGTCTGCACCTCCCTCAATCACTCCAGTTCCTGGCATTAAGGTCAGGTGTGCCTGGGATGCTTTAAATATTTGTTCTTTTAATTTTGCAATATCCAAAGACAAGTTTGTAGAGTGTCCTTTTAGATGGTTTGTTATTCTTTCCCAAATTTGGATCTCATTAAGAGCCATTAATAGTTTCCACAAATCCTTATGTTTAGCTCCTACAGCGGGCCATATCATTTGAGGTTGAGGTGCCACTCTACCGCCATGTTTCCAGATAATAGGAACTCTTGTCATACTTCTTACCATTTCTACCATCTGACCATTTTGTTCAAACCAGCCGAACATAGTGTGGCCATGACACGCAAACTGAGAGGTGCAATTCAAGCTAAACATCCCCTTATGGGACCAACCAGTAATGATTCCGTAAGAATCATTGCGCAGCACCTCTTCCTGTTCTGCAATGCAATCTTCCTAAACAAGTATGTTCATTTTCTCTGGCCAGGTTCAATTTTGTTTACACATAGGTTTTTGAGGGTGGTATGCCTCAATTATAGGAGCAGATTTATTATGGTAAATACTGAGGTCAGAAAGCATGTGTAACTGTGTTATAGAGTGATTACATCCAGGCATTATTGCCAGCCAAGATTGATAAATATGCCCAATGAGTATAATTGTTCTCTGTGTCAGCCCTTGTTGAAGGAATACTCACAGCAATGGTGATCACCACTATCATAGCTACCATTAAATTACTCATTGCGACTGGTTGTCCCGATTTCCTCAGGTTTTCTTCCCCCATCTGTGACAGCTTCTTGATCTGCCCTCAGGTGGGTGGCTGTGTTCAACGGGTGTTGCTCATGACAGTTGGGGTCCTCCTCAGCATCAGTCTTGACATGGCTGCAACCAGGGGGTCCTTGGGATCCTCCCGGAATCTCTTCCTCGGCATCTGGCTCATGATAAGGTTTCAGATGTCTTGATGGTATCCAAATCAGCTGTTGATTCGGTTCTGGAGAAACACAAGCATAACCTCTACCCCAAGTTATTATTTTACCTATTTCCCAACTTTTTGTTACCGGATCTCTCCACCAAACCAGTTGTTTTGCTTCTGTCTTTGCAGCTGGTTAGATGCTGTTCAGCTGCTGCTAACAACTGGCCTTTAGGCAGGCTCAAAAAATTTAAAGTTAATGATGCTAGATTCAGTTGTATATGGGGTGTCCTGTAATCCCTGTTTCCCCCATGTTTTGTTTTTGCAACTGCTCTTTTAGGGAGAGATTCATTCTTTCCACTGTGGCTTGTCCTTGAGAATTATATGGGATACCAACATTGTGTTTAATATTCCATATAGAGAAAAATGTAGCTAGAGCTTGGCTAGTATAGCCTGGGGCATTATCTGTTTTAATAGAAGCTGGAATGCTCATCACCACAAACACTGCAAAAGGTGACGTTTAACACAGGCAGAAGACTCTCCTGATTGGCATGTAGCCCAGACAAAGTGAGAAAAGGTGTCCACACATATGTGTACATAAGCTAGTCTTCCAAATGAGGGAACATGTGTGACATCCATTTGCCAAAGAGAATTAGGTTCCAGTCCTCAAGGATTAACTCCTCCTGTAAAAGATGAGGAATATACCATTTGACAAGTTGGGCATCGCTGGATAATAGCTTTAGCTTCTTTCCAGGTAATGCTGTATCTGCGTTTGAGACCAGAGGCATTAACATGGGTTAAATTGTGAAAGTGTTTAGCATTAGATATTGCATTGGCAGCTAGGCAATCAGCCATTTGATTCCCTTCAGTTAAATGTCCGGGAAGAGGTTTATGAGCCCTAATGTGAGTGATGTAAAAAGGGTGCATTCTACTCCTAACTGCTGTTTCTAACTGGGTAAATAAAGTCATCAGTTGTTCATCTGTATAAAATCGTAACTGAGCATTTTCAATTAACTGTGTGGAATGAACCACGTATGAAGAATCAGAAATCACATAAATAGGCATATTAAAAGCAGTCAGTACCTCAGTTACAGCTACAAGCTCTGCTTTTTGAGGTGAAGTATAGGGCATCTGGAAAACTTTACCTTTAGAGCCAGAATAAGAAGCTTTACCATTACCAGACCCATCTGTAAAAACATTCTCAGCACCTTCAATTGATTTAAATTTAGTTATTCTAGGGAGAATCCAATTAGTTAATTTCAAAAATTGAAACAGTTTCATTTTAGGAAAATGATTATCGAGAATACCCACAAAGTTAGCTAAGTGGGTTTGCCAAGTAAGATTATTTATAAAAGCTTGCTGTATTTGTGCCTTCGTGAGAGGGACAATAATTTTTTCAGGATCATATCCTGTAGTTTAACAATCCGAGTTCTCCCATTTCCTATCATAGTAGCGATTTGATCCAAATAAGGAGTTAGAGTCTGTGAATTAGTATGTGAAAGAAAAAGCCATTCTACTAAGTCCTGCTCTTGGACAGTAACACCAGTAGGTGAATGCTGAGTTGGAAAAATTAGCAAATCTAGAGTCTTCTCTGGATCTATTCTATTTGTTTTAGCTTTATGGACTTGCTTTTCGATTTGCTGCAGCTCTGCCTCAGCTTCTTTTGTTAATTGCCGAGGGCTAGTGAGACTAGGATCTCCTCTAAGGATAGAAAATAGATTGCTCATGGCATAGGTAGGGATGCCTAGAGCAGGTCATATCCAATTAATGTCCCCTAGTAATTTTTGAAAGTCATTTAATGTTTTCAGTTGATCCCTATGTATGGCTACTTCTTGTGGCACAATGGTAGTGTCATTTACTAAGGTCCCCAAGTAGGAGTAAGGTGTAGTAGTCTGAATTTTGTCAGGAGCTGTAATTAAACCAGCACGAGAAATCGAATTTTGCAAGTGATCATAACATTGGAGTAATATTTCTTGAGTGGGGGCAGCACAAATATATCATCCATATAGTGAATAATGTAACACTGTGAAAATTTTTTACAAGTAGGTTCAATTGTTTGCCCTACATAAGTCTGGCAAATTGTTGGACTGTTTAACATGCCTTGTGGCAACACTTTCCAGTGAAAATGCTTAGCAGGCTGCAGGTTGTTTACTGCAGGAATTGTAAATGCAAACCATTCACAGTCTTGCTCAGCTAAGGGGATAGTAAAGAAACAGTCTTTTAAATCTATAACTATTAAAGGCCAATTTTTCAGAATTATAGTAGGAGAAGGCCGTCCTGGCTGTAATGCTCCCATAGGTTGTATAACTGAATTGATGGCTCTAAGATCTGTTAACATTCTCCATTTACCTGATTTTTTCTTAATTGCGAAAACTGGAGAATTCCAAGAGGAAAATGTTGGAGCTGTGTCCGTTTTCTAATTGTTCATTAACGAAGTCCTTTAAAGCCTCTAGTTTCTCTTTACTTAGTGGCCATCGTTCTATCCAAATTGGCTTATCTGTTAACCATTTTAAAGGTATAGGCTCTGGAGGCTTAACAATGGCTGCCATCAAAAATGATATCCTAAACCTTGGCAGGAACTTTGTCTTTCTGCTTGAAGTGGTTCCTTCAAACCTTGCAAATTTTTTCCTAGTCCCATACTAGGGACATGCCCCATTTCATGCATCATATGTTGATTTTGAGGGCTATATAATTGCTCTGGAATTAGAACTTGTGCTCCCCATTGTTGTAATAAATCTCTTCTCCATAAATTTATAGGTACATAAGTTATAACTGGTTGAATAGTCCCAGGTTGTCCACTGGGCCCTTCATAATGGAAAATGTAACTACTTTGATACACTTCAGGGGCCTTACCAACTCCAACTATGTTAAATTGAGCGGGTTGAATTGGCCACGCAGACGGCCAGCGCTGTAGAGAAATGATTGAAATGTCTGCTCCTATAGCTACCAAACCTTTAAATTTCTTTCCCTGAATAGTAATTTCACAGGTAGGACATTTATCAGTAATTTGATTCATCCAATAAGCAGCTTTGCCTTGTTTATTTGTGCTTCCAAATCCTCCTGTTCATTTCATTTCACTTTTCCCCATTTCCACATACGGTACAATCAGGGGCTGTGCTATATGCTCTCCTGGCTCTGCTTTCCAGGGAACAGAAGTAGATATAACAATTTGAATTTCCCCACTGTAATCTGAATCAAGGACTCCTGTATGTATTTGTACTCCTTTTAAACTTAAACTAGATCTCCTAGAAGTAATCTTATCGTTCCCGCTGGCAAGGGTCCACAGACTCCTGTTGGGACCTTTTGCGGGAGTTCCCCAGGCAGAAGGCTCACAGCTTTTGTGCAGCATAAATCTACTGCGGCACTACCGGCTATGGCGGGGGACAGACATTGTACAGGGATGAGGGAATGGCCTAAGCTGGAAATGCCCCGGTTTGGAACGGGCCCCAGACGGGCCCCTCATGGCATTTCCCAAATTTAAAAGGAAAAGGTTCAAATGTAGCTATAATATTTCCCTGTTGATCTGGAGGGTGTATCCTAACAGGGAACTGCTTGCTGATTATTTCTTCTGCTTCTTCAAATTTGTTTGTTTTTTGTTTTTGTTTTTTTTTTTTTTAAACAGAATGTCTTGCTCTGTCTCCCAAGCTGGAGTGCAGTGGCACAATCTTGGCTCACTGCAACCTCTGCCTCCTAGGTTCAAGCACTTCTCCCTGCCTCAGCCTCCCGAGTAGCAGGGATTACAGGCTCTCACCACCACACTGGCTAATTTTTGTATTTTCAGTAGAGATAGGGTTTCCCTGTATTGGCCAGGCTGGTCTTGAACTCCTGACCTCAAGTGACTCACCCACCTTGGCCTCCCAAAGTGCTGGGATTACAGGAATGAGCCACCGTGCCCAGCCCCCCTAGTATATTTTTTTATTTCAGTTATTATAAGTTTTAGCTCCAGAATTTCCTTTTGGTCCCTTTCTCTATCTCTTTATTGATATTATCATTTTGCTTCTACATTATTTTCCTGTCTTTATCCATTTTTTTAAATATTTGAGCATCTTTAAGACAGTTGTGGCCAGGCACGGTGGCTCACACCTGTAATCCCAGCACTTTGGAAGGCCAAGGCAGGTGGATCACTGGAGGTCAGGAGTTCAACACCAGCCTGGCCAACATGGTGAAACCCCGTCTGTACTGAAAATACAAAAATTAGCTGGGCGTGGTGCTGGGCACCTGTAATCCCAGCTACTTGGGAGGCTGAGGCAGGAGAATCACCTGAACCTGGGAGGTGGAGGTTGCAGTGAGACAAGATTGTGCCGCTGCACTCCAGCCTGGGCGACAAGAGTGAAACTCCATCTCAAAAAAAAAAAAACAAAAAACAAAAGATAGTTGTAGTGGGTGTGGTGGCTCACACCTGTAATCCCAGTACTTTGGGACACTCAGGTGGGAAGATCACTTGAGTCCAGGAATTTGAGACTAGCCTGGTCAACAGTGAGACCTCATCTCTACAAAACATAAAATTAGCTGAACATGGTGGTACATGCCTATAGTCCCAGCTACTCAGGAGGCTGAGACGGGAGGATCACTTGGGCTGGGGAGGTGGTGGCTGCAGTGAGCCAAGATCACACCACTCCATTCCAGCCTGGCAACAAAACAAGACCCTGTCTCCAAAAAAAAAAAAAAAAAAAAAAAGTTGCTTTCAAGTCTTTCTCCAGTAAATCTAACATAGGAGGCTGAGGCAGGAGAATCACTTGAACCCGGCAGGTGGAGGTTGCAGTGAGCCGAGATTGCGCCATTGCACTCCAGCCAGGGCGACAGTGTGAGACTCCGTCTCAAAAAAAAAAAAAAAAAAAAAAAAAAGATTTATACCAAGTTTAATTCCAAGGAAACTTTACTTCTATATAACTCTATTCCCTCTCCCTCTTTTTGTGTTAATATTGCTATATGTTTCTTTTCTTTTTGTTTTTTTTTTGTTTTTTTGGCTTTTGGGGTTTTTTTGTTGTTGTTTTTTGTTTTTTTTTTTTTTTTTTTTTTTTAGACAAAGTTTCACTATGTTACCCAGACTGGTCTTAAACTGCTGGGCTCAAGCAATCTGCCCACCTTGGCATCCCAAAGTTCTGGGATTACAGGTATGGGCCCACCATGCCAATATTGTTACACGTATTACATCTCCGTGTGTTACAAATTCAACAATTCATTGTTGTAATTATTAAAGAAGAGAAGAAAGCACAAATATATACTTATAGAGTTTGTTATATTAACCTCCTTATTTACCATTTCTGGTTTTCTTCATTTCTTCATGTGGATTCAAGTTACCATCTGTTGTCATTTTCCTTACTTCAACACAACTTTTTTCCCACCCTCTTTTTTTGTGCTATTATTACATTTCTATATGTTATAACCTTGTGCAAAAGTTTAAAAAGTTAAAAATTATAACTCAACAATAACAATTATATAAATATTGTTTTGTGCAATTGCTTTATAAATCAGTTGAGATGAAGTATTCAATTATACCATCTTTTTTATTACTTACATAATTACTTTTACTGTTTGTTCATGTGGATTCAAATTACTGTCTAGTGTGTCCTGCTCTCAGCCTTAACAACTTCCCTTTAGTTTTAGTATTAATATTTCTTATAAGCTGGTCTGCTAGCAATGAACTCTTTCAGATCTAGGAATGTATTTATTTTTTCTCCTTTTTAGAAATTTTTCTTTGCCTTCATTTTTGTTTTTTTTTTTTTTTAGGGTTTTTGTTTTTTGTTTTTTGTTTTTTTGTTTTTTTTTTTTGAGACAGAGTCTCACTCTGTCACCCAGTCTGGAGTGCAGTGGCACGATCTCAGCTCAATGCAACCTCCACTTCCTGGGTTCAAGTGATTCTCCTGCCTCAGCCTCCTGAGTAGCTGGGACTACAGGTGCATGCCACCACACCTGCTTTGCTTTTATTTCTGAAAGATAGTTTGCCAGTTATAAGATTCTTGGCTAATAGTTTCTACCCTCACTTTGAATAAGTCTACTCATTCTTCTGGCCTGCATTTTTTCTAATGGGAAGTCAGTTATTAAGCTTACAAAGTTCCACTGTGATGTGATAAGTCATTTTTCTTCTGCTTTCATGATTTTCCACTTATTTTTGGTTTTCAACATTTTTACTATGATGTTGGATATGGGTCTCTTTGTGTTCATCCAACTTGGAGTTTGTTGAACTTCTCCAATGTGTAGTTGAGTGTTTTTCATCACATTTGGCAAGATTTTAGCCATTACTTTCTTGAGTATTTTTTCTGCCTCTTTCTCTCCTTTCCTTCTGGTGCTTCCATTTTATGTATGTTCATCAAGTTGATGATACTTTATATTTCTCTGAGTCTGTTCATTTTTCTTCATTCTCTTTTCTCCTTGTTCTTCATATTACATAATTTCTTTGATCTCTAAGTTTGCTAATTCTTTATTTTGCCAGCTCAGATCTCTTGTTGGGTCCCTTGAGTGAATTCTTCATTTTGTTTGTTGTACTTTTTTTTTTTTTTTTTTTTTTGAGTTTCGCTCTGTCGCCGAGGCTGGAGTGTAATGGTGTGATCTTGGCTCATTGCAACCTCTGCCTCCTGGGTTCAAGTGATTCTCCTGCCTCAGCCTCCTGAGTAGCTGGAACTACAGGTGCACACCACCATACCCAGCTAATGTTGTAGTTTTAGTAGAGACAGGGTTTCACCATATTGGCCAGGCTGGTCTCAAAACTCCTGGCTTCAAGTAATCCACCTGCCTCAGCCTCCCAAAGTGCTGGGATTACAGACATGAGCCACCATGCCCAGTCTGTTGTACTTTTAAACTCTACGATTTCTAAATGGTTTTTTTGTTTTTGTTTCTTTGAGATGGAGTCTTGCTTTGTTGCCCAGGCTGGAGTGCAGTGGCACTATCTCAGCTCATTGCAGCCTCCACCTCCCAGGTTCAAGCGATTCTCTGCCTCACCTCCTGAGCAGCTGGGATTACAGGTGCCCACCATACCTGGCTAATTTTTGTATTTTTAGTAGAGATGGCGTTTCGCCGTGTTGGCCAGGCTTGTCTTGAACTCCTTGCCTCAAATGATCCACCCACCTCAGCCTCCCAAAGTGCTGGGATTACAGGCGTGAGCCACCGCACCTGGCCTAAATGGATCTTTTTTATAATTTCTGTCTTTATTGATATTCTCTATATGATAAGTCATGGTTTCCCTTAGGTCTTTGAACATATTTATAAAAGCTGCTTTATAGTCTTTGTAAAGTCCAACATTTTAGCGTTCTCAAAGGCAGTTTCCATTGCCTGCTTTTTTTCTTCTGAATGGGTCAGTGGGTCACAATTTATTCTTTGTATACTTCATACTTTTTTGTCAAAAACTGGACATTTTAGATAATTGTGCAACTCTGGATACTACACTGCAGCTGTCCCCAACTTTTCTGGCACCAGGACAGGTTTCGTGGAAGACAATTTTTCCACTGGGGTGGGAGACGGGGGGATGGTTTCGGTATGATTCAAGTGCATTGCATTTATTAGAGTCTCACAAGGAACCTGCAACCTAGATCCCTCCCATGTGCAGTTCACAATAGGGTTCACACTCCTGTGGGAACCTAATGCCACTGCTGATCTGATGGGAGGCAGAGCTCAACTTTACTCACCCATGGCTCACCTCCTGCTGTGCAGCTGGGTTCCTAACAGGCTACAGACCAGTACCAGTCCATGGTCCAGGGGTTGGGGACACCTGCTATACTGGTTTCTCCTTCCCACTAGAGGTTGATTGTGTTGTTTGCTTGGTAATTTGTTTCCTTAGTGACTTGCCTGCAGCAGCTCTCTGAAGTCTGTTTCTCTTGTAGTGTGCAGCCTCTGATGTCACTGCTCATATTTTCTTGTTTTTATCTTTTGGCCTAACTCCCTGTGTGTTGCCAGTGGGTCAGTAGAAGCCACTTATTAGTCAAAGGTTGTGCTTAAGACCTTTTAGCCAATTAAATTTTTTTATCCTTTACTGTTGGATATGTGTGCGTGATTTTGACATAGCCATCACAAATCAGGGAGTTTACATTTTGCCCCACATTCAGTGAGGAACTAGCAGCTTGGAAGTTCCCTCTCTGATTTCTTCTCGGAGAGAGTACATCCTTGGACATACACCAGGGGTGCATGTGATTTTTTTAATTTTATTTTTATTTTTCATTTCTTGAGATGAAGTCTCACTCTGTCACTCAGGCTGGAGTGCAGTGGTGCAATCTCAGCTGACTGAAACCTCCGCCTCCTGGGTTTTCCTGCCTAAGCCTCCAAGTAGCTGGGACTACAGGCGTGTACCACCACACCTGGCTATTATTATTTTTAAGCTTAGCTTCCTAGGAGTTGCCTCTGAGTTAGGGTAGCTTATTGTTCAGCCAGTGTTGATTCAGTGGTTGTGCTTTAGCCCTTGGTGCCAGTGAAGCATCCACCCTTTTTTGATAGATCTATGTGTGGTCTGGGGAATACTCTCAAGTCAAGCCCCACGTCCTGCTCTGATTGCTCCTGAGTGGGTGCAGCCTGGTGCAAGCACACAGTCTTCCCAACCCCCAGTGTTGGTCATGATTCCAGAAGGACTTTTCTTGGCTTTCTGTTTCTCTGGTTCTGCCTGTTAAACTTCTGGAGGCTTTGCCATTTGGGTTTGTCATACCAGTGCCATAGAGCTAGCAGCACCTTGTAATTGCTCTCCACCAAGATCTCTATGGTTTTCAACACCCTTAGGCATAGAATTCTCCACACTGTGTTCCAAATAAAGTCAGTCCTCTCAGGCAGAGCTTTGGAGCTCTTCATTCTTCAGGCCTTCCTTCCCTCCTGGGCAGAACTTCTGCACAAGGGCCCACTTCTCCTACAGTGATACCCACCTGCTGTATGAGTAGGTGCTGGGGGAAAGAGGTGTTAGCCCCTGGTCTTCTTGACTTGCCTTTTCTGTTGCAGAATCTCTAATCTACGAACAAGCTGGAATGGGAGCAATTGAAGTCTAAATATTGTCAGCCTACCAGGCCTGGGATAGAGCTTCTGCTCTACAAATAGGGTAGGGAACCTCAGTCCTTTTAGCTTCACCAGCAAATAGAACTTCCACAATACAGAGTAGAAATCATCTGGGAGAGACTGGTGTCCTAAATAGAATTTGAAAAATACATAAATAATTACAGTGTCACAGAGGTCACATAAGAACAGAAATAAAGTCCATAAGCTCTAGCAATATGGAAGTCCTTGGTGACATTTTTTGAAGTTGGTTTAATGTGAAATGTGGTTGGAGTCAAAGCCAGATTATAAAGGACTAAGGATTAAATGAATTGAGGAATGAAGATTATGCTTTTAAACATTTTAGCCATTCAAGTTTCCAAACAACTACATGTTTCATTTTGCTTTTCTCTTTCTGTTCATTATGTCCTATTTCTTTTTTCTCATAGGCGAGACCTGGAACCCCTTCAAATTACAGTACCAGCTGAGAAATGTACGAGAGCGCATCGCAAAGAACCTAGTAGAGAAGGGTATTCTAACCACTGAGAAGCAGAATTTCCTGCTATTTGACATGACTACTCATCCAGTGACCAATACAACAGAGAAACAGCGACTAGTGAAAAAACTTCAAGATAGTGTACTAGAGCGGTGGGTAAATGACCCTCAGCGTATGGACAAGCGAACACTAGCACTCCTGGTGCTAGCCCACTCCTCTGATGTGCTAGAGAATGTCTTCTCCTCTCTGACAGATGACAAGTATGATATGGCAATGAATCGAGCCAAGGACTTAGTAGAACTGGACCCTGAAGTGGAAGGGACAAAGCCTAGTGCCACAGAAATGATCTGGGCTGTGCTGGCAGCCTTCAATAAATCTTAAAGCCGGCAGGTGGATTTCTCCTTTTCCCCTGCTGGCTGGTGACTGTCAGAGACCCCATCACTGAGTTTTGTGTGATGAGATGTTTTCATCATTTTTGTTTCCTTTTCTTGAATCAGACTTGTGATTTGGGGAGAGCAACTTCAGGGCTTCTCCATAGACCTTGACCATTATAAGCAGACCTTATTTCTCCCTACACTTCCACTCCATAGGTAAATAAAGTGGGTGAACCCACACACACCCAATGAACATTTTCTCCCATTTGGTGTTTAGTTTCACCCAGTGTGCTTTTGGATAAGCAGAAATATCTAAATGGGATTTTGAATTCTCCAGCTATAGAATGTGAATGAGATAAAAAGTGAACTATCTATTATATTTTTCTGAGTTTGTTTTCTATCTTAAATACATGTTTTCACAGCCTTTGTCTCTCAGACTCTGCTAAATAATGTAGCTTATTGAAATAACTGTCGCTGAATAAGGAGCAATGAGAAACAAAACTAATTTTTGGAGCAGATGGTCTCTGGAATTGCATATCCTGCTAGTGATTTTCTCATCTTTCCTTTTCTAACCTAATGAGAATGCCCCAGATTCAATTACCTGGATCTCAAAGTCCTAGAGCCAGAAATATATTCTCTCATCCCTCTTAGCATTCTCTTGCTCCCTCATTCACTAGGGCAAAAGTCTAAATGAAGAAAAGTCTCTCTCAACACCTCGTTCATGCAATCAGCATTAGAATTTGTAAGGAAGGAAGGGGGGTGGCATGAAAATTTCCATTCTTGGGGTATATGACTGTCCTGTTTCCCCCAGGCCACTTTTTTTTTTTTTCTTTTGAGACAGGGTCTTGCTCTTGCCCAGGCAGGAGTACAGTGGTGCAATCACAGCTGACTGCAGCCTTGACCTCCAGGGCTCAAGGATCCTCCTGCCTCAGTCTCCCAACTAAGTGGGACTACAGGCACGTGCCACCATACTCAGCTTTTTTTTTTTTTTTTTTTTTAGACAAGAGTCTCGCTTTGTTGCCCAGGCTGGTCTTGAATTCCTGGGCTCAAGCAATTCTTCCACCTCAGCCTCCCAAAGTGCTGAGATTACTGGCTTGAGCCACTGCACCCACCCCTCCAGACTACTTTAAATGTCTCTGCTCTGACTGAATTGAAGGAATTGTAAGTTTCAGTTGCTGAATATATCAGTATATCTGAACTCCAGATCTTTTTATTTCCTATTTTTGGCTTCCTACATAAATTAATAAAGTCTGTCTATATTTAAGGTTTCTGGGAGTAGTTTTGTCCATATTTAATCCATAGATGTGCTCCTAGTCATCAGTCTTATTTCAGTAAAACCATCTTTCTGGCCAAATCTCTAACACATTTTTTACTTCAGTAGTGAGGGCAATGAGAAGCTTTATTAAGAAAGATCCTATTTAAAGGGCTAATTTGGTATTGAAAGCATGCTGATATAAAGTCCAGTATTTGAGGATAGAAAGAGGACGCGCACTGACCTGTGCTGATGTTCAGCATTTATTATACTTTAATGGGATAGTGTTTCTTGACCATTACAGAACAACAAACTGTCAAAGGGTTAATACAGATGACCCAGACCTGACATTAAATCCTCTTGATTAGAAATAATTAAATGAATTATTCATTTCTTTCCTCTGCCAAATCTACTTAGCCCCACAAAAATTCCCCAGCTCAGTTAACATTTTTTTGTTTTTCACTTTAGGTATCTCTTAGGTAAATAGAGATGTAAACTGTAATAGGAAACAGTCTCTAAATGTGAGGCTGAATACAGCTTCAGTCTGGCTCTCTAATAGGACAAAAGCCAGTCCATGTGTTGTCTCTAACTGATTTAGCTTTTTCTTTTCTTTGAACAATTCGGCATGAATTGAAACCAGGTTTTCCTGTGGAAAGTTATAGCTTGATTGGGAGATAGAAGTTGAATTGAGTTCTTTCTTGCAACTCTTAGTGTTTATTTTTATATCTCAATAAGACGAGGATATCTTCAGTTTGAATCTGCATAATGTTCACTGCCAAACTCCTTCTCATTTAATGCTTATGGCCTTCACATTTCTGTATAATAAAGATCAATTATCAGCTCTCTGGTCTCTCTGTGCACAATTTTATAATTTAAATTGTTTTAATTGGAAATAAGGACTTTCTACACAAGGCTAGTAATGCCTCCCCCTTTACACTAGCATACCAGCTTGTTTTATCCTATGTAGAAAATGAGGGATACAAAAACAATTGTAACATGCATAGGCTGAGGGGCAGGACATGTCAAAAGCTGACCACATGAACACCAGCTAATACTATAAAGCCTAAATAGTGTCTCCATCTCAATCAAAATAAATTAGCCAATTATACCATTATTACCATGAAGAGAATGAATATGATCTGTCCTACTAATATCTACTTGCAAATGACACCTGAATTTAGGAGTTGAAAATCTTAAATTCCAAATGTAGGTGACATGCCTGACTATAACAGAGTTAACATGTAAAAATGTAAGTGTGCTTGTAATTGGCTTATTGTTCTCCCTTTCTTTATCTATAGCACAAGGGACAATAATACATTTGTTTATTAGGATTGTTTATACTTTTCTAATATTTTTATTTAAGACAAAGTACTGTTTCCATAAGTCATGCTTTATACAATGTTTCTCAAAGTATATTGCAAAGACCATTGCACCAAAATGTGTGTGTGAGATAGGAGGGTACCTTGCTAAAATGCAGATCCTAGTAAATCAGTCTCTGGAGTTAGGAGGAAGCTGCATTTTAAAGAAATTCTCAGCCAGGTGCTATGGCTCATGCCTGTAATCCCATCACTTTGGGAGGCCAAGGCGGGCGGATCATCTGAGGTCAGGAGTTCAAGACCAGCCTGGCCAACACGGTGAAACCCCATCTCTACTAAAAATACAAAATTAGCTGGCCATAGTGGCGCACTCCTGTAATCCCAGCTACTCGGGAGGCTGAGGCAGGAGAATTGCTTGAATCTGGGAGGCGGTGGTTGCAGTGAGCCAAGATTGCGCCTCTACACTCCAGCCTGGACGATAGAGCGAGACTCCGTCTCAAAAAAAAAGAAACTCTAAAAGTTTGCATGTTAAAATTGGAGAACACCACCCTATATCTTATTGTCTATAATTCATTCATAAAAAAAATATTGAGTACTTACAAATTGATGGGCACTTGCTAGGCACTGACAATAAAACATTGCATAGGGCACCATTCTAGCTCCCAAGAATGCACATTTATGTGGGCAAATAATATAATTTGTGACAAATGCTCAAATAGAAGTATAAACATAATATTTGGAAGCACAAATAAATAGTATTCTCCCTGGGAATGTTAGGGAAGACTTTGAGGTGTTGTATTTCTTTATTATGGTTATCATATATTGAGTACTTTTGTTGTGAGGTAGGTACTATGCTAACTGCTTTGTATCTTGTCTCATTTATTACAACACTAAAAAAAAAAAAACTCTACAGTGTTCTTTTAAAGAAAACTCAGGTGGCTGGGTGTGGTGGCTCATGCCTGTATTCCCAGCACTTTGGGAGGCCAAGGCGGCTGGATCACCTGAGGTCAAGAGTTCGAGACCAGCCTGGCCAACATGGTGAAATCCCATCTCTATTAAAAATACAAAAATTAGCCCGGTGTGGTGGCACATGCCTGTAGTCCCAGCTGCTGGGGAGGCTGAAGCAGGAGAATCGCTGGAACCCGGGAGGTGGAGGCTGTAGTGAGTCAAGATCGTGTCACTGTACTCCAGCCTGGGTGACAGAGCAAGACTGTGTCTCAAAAAAAAAAAAAAAAGAAAGAAAACTCAGGTAATGAGGCTTGCCTGAGGACCTAGTGCAGAGCTTCAGTTCAAACACCTACTTTTTAATCACTACCCTTTCTTGCCTTCATTTGAACTAAATCTCAAAGGATCGGCTGGGCCAAGGTGGCTTATGCCTGTAGTCCCAGCACTTTAGGAGGCCAAGGTGGGAGGATCACTGGAGTCCAGGAGTTCAAGACCAGCCTGGGCCATAGCAAGACCTTGTCTCTATTTTTAAAAAAATTTTTAAAAAGTCTCAAAGGATCTTTTCAGGCTAAGAGGGAGGAGCCAAGGCTACCCTACGCAGAGGAAATAATATGTACAAGATAATTGGTGATATGCTAGAATTTCATGAATGCATGTCGTTTTCACATATTTCCAGAAAAAAAAAATTTTTTTTTTGAGATGGAGTTTCACTCTTGTTGTCCAGACTGGATCTCAGCTCACTGCAACCTCCGCCTCCTAGGTTCAAGTGATTCTCCTGCCTCAGCCTCTTTAGTAGCTGGGATTACAGGCACCCACCACCACGCCTGGCTAATTTATATTTTTAGTAGAGATGGGGTTTCACCATGTTGGCCAGACTAGTCTCAAACTCCTGACCTCAGGTGATCCACCCGCCTCAACCTCCCAAAGTGCTGGGATTACAGGCATGAGCCACTGCGCTCAGCCCAGAAAATAAGAGAATATATTCAAGTTGTAAACTAAACAAAGGATTTTGAAACTGGCAGCTTTTTAGAGATGGGGTCTCACTTTGTTGCCAAGGCTGGAGTGCAGTGGCTATTCACAGGCGCTATCATAGCCCAATAATGCCTCAAACTCCTGGCCTCAAGGGATCCTCCCACCTCAGCCTCTCCAGTAGTTGGGATTACAGGCACATGCACCAGGACAAGCTAAATTTTTTTTGTTGTTTACCTTTCCTTATTCCTTTCCCATTGCTTTTCTTTATATAGAACTGAGTTTCCAGCCAGGCACAGTGGCTCACACCTGTAATCCTAGCACTTTGGGAGCCCGAACAGGCAGATTGCCTAAGGTCAGGGGTTCGAGACCAGCCTGGCCAACCCGGCGAAACACCATCTCTACTAAAAATACAAAAATTAGATGGGTGTGGTGGCAGTCACCTATAATCCCAGCTACTGGGGAGGCTGAGGCAGGAAAATTGCTTGAACCTGGGGGGCAGAGGTTGCAGTGAGCCGAGATCGTGCCACTTAATTCCAGCCTGGGTGAAAGAACAAAACTAAAAAAAAAAAAAAAGAAGAACTGAGTTTCCTACTTATCATTTTCCCTCTCTCAATAACATTTCTTACAGAGCAAGTCAGCTGGATGTGAATTCCCTCAGTTTTTGTCTAAGAAAGTCTTTATTTATCCTTCATTTTGGAAGGATAATTTAACTGGAAATAGAATTCTATGTTGGGCTGGGTACAATAGCTCACACCTGTAATCCCAGCACTTTGGGAGGCCAAGGCAGGAGGATCACTTGAGGACAGGAGTTTATGACCAGCCTGGGCAACATAGCCAGAGCCCCAGTTCTACAACAACAACAACAGAAATAATTCTAGGTTCGTGGGTTGTTTTTGTCTTTCAACACTTTATATATTCCACTATCTTGCATGTATGCATGCACGCTTTCTGACATTAAATTACAACAAAACTGAAATTTAATTTAGATTCTAACAGATAAAATTTGTTCTTCCTTTTTGCCACACAGCTAAAATGCCCATAAGTGTATATTCATATGATTTCTTAAAATGTGTTTTACTCTCCCTAAAGAATAAAAATAATCACTTTAATGCTGAAATGTTAGGTAACACTGCTTTTTTGATATTTTTCTATTATCTGTTACATGTGTGTATGTACTCTTTGTTTCTGTGTCCGCAATTCTTCTCAAAGCCTTGGTCTGTCTTATTTTTCTCCTGAGTTCCAAGTTGTCTAGGTAATTTGGAAAGAGACAAACCAAACATGCTTTTTTTGTTGTTTTGTAGAAGCAAGGGGGTCTCCCTGTGTTGCCCAGCCTGGTCTCAAACTCCTGGGCTCAAGGGATCCTCCTGTCTCGGCCTCCCAAAGTGCTAGGATTATAGGCATGAGCCACCGTGCTCAGCTGAAAAGTGACTTTTTATTGATAATTGAGGGAGCCATCTCTCCCAGAAAGCAGTAAAATTTTATCGAATGCAAGTCAAAGCGAGAGTCACTTCCTGGCAGAAATCTCCGTTTTCTAGCAGCCCAGCTCACTTACCGTGTCAGTTTTCCTTTGCATTCCAAATTGTAAAAAAGTAAATTGAACCAGAGGGGAAAAACTAAATATTCGCTAAGAGCTCTGAAGACAGACATCTTTTGTGTAGAATTTTTTCCCAGAATATAAATAATCTGGCTACCACTTTGTTTTTCTTAATCTAATTCAACCTCCCAAAGTATGATAGTAGATTTAACTGAATTTACTTCCGAAGCTTACCTGGGAATCTAGGGCCTTCGACTCCTTCAGAAGGGCTTCTTGACTGAATCCATGTTTCTGCCACAAGAAAAAAATCAGTCCAATAAATGTACATCATTTTCCTGATTTAATGAGAAAAATTTTAATTCTAAGTTTTTCTTGTATTTCAGAGATACTGAAATGTTTCCTCCTTATCTGAAAGTGAGACTTCTTCAATGATTTATGGATATTTAAACCCATAAAATACCTCAAAATATTTGTAAGTTAGCCTTAATAATAATAATAATAATTCTTTTCCCCCTAGTTCTGTCACCTCACTTTCATGCTCGTCCGTGTGAAGAGACCACCAAACGGGCTTTGTGTGAGCAACATGGCTGTTTATTTCACCTGGGTGCAGGCGGGCTGAGTCCAAAAAGAGAGTCAGCGAAGGAAGATAAGGGTGCGGCTGTTTTATAGGATTTGGGTAGATAAAGGAAAATTACAGTCAAAGGGGAGTTGTTCTCTGGCGGGCAGAGTGGGGGTCACAAGGTGCTCAGTAGGGGAGCTTTTTGAGACAGGATGAGCCAGGAAAAGGAATTTCACAAGACAATGTCATCAGTTAAGGCAGGAACAGGCCATTTTCACTTCTTTTGTGGTGGAATGTCATCAGTTAAAGCAGGAACCGGCCATCTGGATGTGTATGTGCAGGTCACAGGGGATATGATGGCTTAGCTTGGGCTCAGAAGCCTGACACTCACCTTTTCTTGAACCTCCAAGTAGAGGCCAAAAAAGTCTTGAATAAGTTAGATTAAACTGATTTATATTAATCCAAAGTAGATATTTTTTCTTTTGGGAACTAGGGAAGAAATGGGTCGAATTGAGGAGGGGAAGGCTGGAGAAGGGTGAAGAAAACAGAATAGCCAAATGGATTCTCAGGAACATTATGAATATTTAAAAGGGTGAACATTCAGTCTAAGAAAACTGATTGAAGAAAATACTGAACAAATTTTCTTTTTGTCTTTGAGACAGAGCCTCTCTCTGTCACCCAGGCTGGAGTGCAGTGACACCATCTTGGCTCACTGCAACATCCACCTCCCGGGTTCCAGCCATTCTCCTGCCATGTTGGCCAGGCTGGAGGCTTCCACCCGCCTGGGCCTCCCAAAATACTGGGATTACAGGCGTGAGCCACAGCGTCTGGCCAAAAACTACTTTTTAAATGCTCAAAAAGTAATAAAAGACTTTTTTTTTTTTTTTTTAAGATGGAGTCTCACTCAGTCGCCCAGGCTGGAGGGCAATGGCATGATCTCGACTCTGCAACCTCTGCCTCCCAGGTTCAAGTGATTCTCCTGCCTCAGCCTCCTGAGTAGCTGGGATTACAGGCCTGCCCCACCACACCCAGCTAATTTTTTTTTTTTCCTGAGATGGAATTTTGCTCTTGTTGCCCAGGCAGGAGTGCAATGGCATGATCTCGGGTCACCACAATCTCCGCCTCCCAGGTTCAAGCAATTCTCCTGCCTCAGCCTCACAAGTAGCTGGTTTCATGCGCATCCGTGTGAAGAGACCACCAAACAGGCTTTGTGTGAGCAACATGGCTATTTATTTCACCTGGGTGCCGAAAAGAGAGTCAGCGAAGGGAGATGGATTATCATTAATTCTTATAGGTTTTGGGTTAGGCAGTGAAGTTAAGAGCAATGTTTTGCGGGCAGGGGTGGATCTCACAAAGTACATTCTCAAGGGTGGGGAGAATTACAAAGAACTTTCTTAAGGGTAGGGAAGATTACAAAGTACATTGATCAGTTAGGGTGGGGCAGGAACAAATCACAATGGTGGAATGTCATCAGTTAAGGCTATTTTTACTTCTTTTGTGGATCTTCAGTTACTTCAGGCCATCTGGGTGTATACGTGCAAGTCACAGGGGATGCGATGGCTTGGCTTGGGCTCAGAGGCCTGACAGCTGGGATTACAGGCATATGCCACCATGCCTGGCTAACTTTTTTTGTATTTTTAGTAGAGACTGGGTTTCTCCATGTTGGTAAGGCTGGTCTTGAACTCCTGACCTCAGGTGATCCGCCCACATCAGCCTCCCAAAGTGCTGGGATTACAGGCATGAGCCACTGCGCCCAGCCTAATTTTTTTTGTTTTTTGTTTGTTTGTTTGTTTTGTTTTTTGTTTTTTTGTTTTTGAGACGGAGTCTCACTCTGTCACCCAGGCTGGAGTGCAGTGGCGCCATCTCAGCTCACTGCAAGCTCCGCCTCCCGGGTTCACGCCATTCTCCTGCCTCAGCCTCCCGAGTAGCTGGGACTACAGGCGCCCGCCACCATGCCCAGCTAATTTTTTGTATTTTTAGTAGAGATGGGGTTTCACCGTGTTACCCAGAATGGTCTCGATTACTAATTTTGTAATTTTAGGAGAGTTGAGGTTTCACCATGTTGGCCAGGCTGGCTTGATCCCAACCCGCCTCGGCCTCCCAAAGTGCTGGAATTACAGGCGTGAGCCACTGCACCCGGCCAAGTAATACTATTTTAAATGAGGTGGCTAGCTGGGAATGGTGGCTCACTCCTGTAATCCAAGCACTTTGGGAGGCCGAGGTGGGAGGACTGCTTGAGGCCAAGAGTTTAAGACCAGCCTGGGCAACATAGTGAGACCCTGTGTCTATTTTTTAAAAATGAATAGTGAACATATATAGCCAGCACCCAAATCAAGAAACAGATCGTTACCAGCACCCTAGAATCCCACCTCATACCTTTTCCCAGTTGCTATTTTCTCCCTTAAAGGTAACCACAATCTTGACTTGAAATACCATAGATTGGTTTTGCTTTTGAGGTTTATACAAATGAAATTATGAAATATGTATGTTTTGTGACCATGAATTAACTATTTTACTTTTTTTGAAGATTTGATTGACCTAGTTTGGGGCAACTATAAATAGAACTACTATGAATACGTGTTTTGGTATAACATAAGAATGCATTTCTTTTTTAATTTTTTTTTTTTTTTTTGAGACGCAGTTTTGCTCTTATTGCCCAGGCTGGAGTGCCATGGCACGATCTCAGCTCACCACAACCTCCGCCTCCCAGGTTCCAGTGATTCTCCTGCCTCAGCCTCCCGGGTAGCTGGGATTAGAGGCATGCGCCACCACGCCCGGCTAATTTTGTATTTTTAGTAGAGACAGGGTTTCTCCGTGTTGGTCGGGCTGGTCTCGAACTCCCGACCCAGGTGATCCGCCCGCCTTGGCCTCCCAAAGTGCTGGGATTACAGATGTGAGCCACCATGCCCGGCCTCTTTTTTAATTTTTGTGGATACATAGTGGGTGTATATATTTATGGGTTACATGAGATGTTTGATATAGGCATGCAATGTGTAATAATTACATCAGAGTAAACACAGTATTCATCACCTCAAACATCTATCCCTTATGTTTCAAACAATCCAATTATACTCTTAGTTTGCTTGTTTGTTTGAGATGGAGTTTCACTCTTGTTGCTCAGGCTGGAGTGCAATGACGCAACCTTGGCTTACTGCAACCTCTGCCTCCCGGGTTCAAGCGATTCTCCACACTCAGCATCCTGAGTAGCTAGGATTACAGGCACCTGCCACCATGCCTGGCTAGTTTTTGTATTTTTAATAGAGACAGGGTTTCACCGTGTTGGTCAGGCTGGTCTCGAACTCCTGACCTTAGGCAATCCACCCATCTCGGCCTCCCAAAGTGTTGGGATTACAGGCATGAGCCACCGCAACTGGCCTCTCTTTTAGTTATTTTTTAATGAACAATTATTTTTTACTATAGTCACCCTGTTGTGATAGCAAATACTAGATCTTACTTTTCTTTCTATATTTTGTATACCCATTAACCATCCCCTCTTTACCCGCATCACAAAGAATGCGTTTCAATCGGGTATATATACCTAGGAGAGGGATTGCAAGGTCATGGGTTTTGGATTATGTACAGCTTTAGTATATATTGCCACCAGCTTTCCAAAGTATGTTGTACCAATTTATACCCCAACCAGCCATACTGCAGGTCTTTGGAACTGTCAAGTCATATATTTATGAGCATACGATTGTGCTGAGCAGAAGTCTGGATAAATAAAAGCCAGGTTAATTCCTGTGACCTTGCTTTAATTTTATAGAAACTGAGCTGCATTGGTTGGTTTCAGGGGATCTATGTACCTCCTAAAATACGTATAATATTGCATGTATGTATTTGTGCTTAAGCACATTTGGGGGACAGAAGAACCATAGCTTATACCAGATTCTCAAAGATCAGATTTGGAAAAACTGGTGGCAATATATACTAAAGTAAACATAATGCAATATTTTACGCACACCACCCCCACCCCAACAAAAAAAAAATTAAAAAGCATAATAATGACTGCTTTATGGGAGTCCAACAATCAAGAAGCTATTATTACTCAGGAATACTTTGCTTGTTATTAGCAAATACTGTTCCAGGTTGGTGGTGGTATGTTGACACAGACACACCGTCCAAATAGCCAGGTTTCCTGTGGTTAACAGAGAAGGATTAGAACTCTTGACTACTTAATTTTCCTTTTATTTCTAGTAGGTTAAAATCTTTTATTAAAATAGCTTCTGGTGTGGGGGGGAATAGTTTCATAATGCTTTTCATAATTATATATTTTCAATAACTATATTTTTAGAATAGATTCATTGCAATTATAATTCACATACCATACAGTATACCCATTTAAAGTGAATAGTGGTCAGGTGCAGTGGCTCACGCCTGTAATCCCAGCACTTTGGGAGGCCGAGGCGGGTGCATCGCCCAAGGTCAGGAGTTCAAGACAAGCCTGGCCCATATGGTGAAACCCCATCTCTACTGAAAATACAAAAAGTAGCCGGACGTGGTGGCGGGCGCCTGTAATCCCAGCCACTCCGGAGGCTGAGGCAGGAGAATGGCTGGAACCTGGGAGGCAGAGGTTGCAGTGAGCCGAGATCGCGCCACTGCACTCCACCCGCCTCAGCCTCCTGAAGTGCTGGGATTACAGGCTTAAGGTACTGCGCCCGACCATTTATTTTTATTAACAAATAATATTCCAATGTATGGATATACCATAGTTTATCCATCAATTGATGGACCTGGTAACTATTTTAAATTATGTCTGTATAGAATATAATGTGTCCATAGCAAAATCTATATTTTCCCTCCTAAACCTTCTACTTAAGGCCTCCCTGTCTCAGTAAACAATGTTATCATTCACCTAGTTGCTCAGACCAAAAACTTTGAAATCATCCTTGAGTCTGCAAATGCTGTTGGTGGTACCTTTAAAATAGATCCCACATCTAGCCATTTTCAACCATCTCCATAGCTACTACACCCTAGTCCAAGTCACTGTCATCTCTTACCTGAACTGTTGTAAAAGCCTAATTGATTTCCTGCTACTACTTCCACTCTTGGTCCCCATGGAGCAGTGGAAGGATCAGTTTAATACCTAAATGATTTTCTGTCAGTCCCCTGCTCAACACCATCTGATGGGTGCCCATTACACAAAAAATAAAATCCAAGTTCTTACCATGACCTAAGAAGCCAAAAACAATCTCATCCCTGCCTGCATTTCCTCTCTTATTCCGGCTCTTAGCTACATTGACCTTCTTGCTGTTTCTCAAATACACCAAAAATATGCTTTTGCTTTAGGAGCTTTGGATTTGCTCTTCCCTCTGCCTGAACCAGTTTCCCTCCAGATAACTGTTGGCTCACTCCCCACCCAGATTTCTGCTCAGATACCTCAGGTCTTCCCCCAATCACCCGATCTATGGCCCAGAGTGGTGGCTCACACCTGTAATCCCAGCACTTTGGGAGGCAGATGGATCACTTAACGTCAGGAGTTCAAGACCAGCCTGGCCAACATGGTGAAACCCCGTCTCTACTAAAAATACAAAAATTACTATATATATATACACCTCTTCCCGCCCAGTCACAAATAGAATAATCTGGGCCCCAGACATTGTGCTAGTTTTTGTGAAACCTCACTCATATTTTACAGGCTGAAAGTTCCACCCTTCCTAATGCTCAGTAATTTAGCTATATCAAGGATAAATGGGCTGGGCACGGTGCCTCATGCCTGTAATCTCAGAACTTTGGGAGGCCCAGATGGGTGGAACACCTGAGGTCAGGAGTTCAAAACCAACCTGGCCAACAGGGTGAAACCCCGCCTCTACTAAAAAAACAAAAATTAGCCAGACATGGTGGTGCGCACCTGCAATCCCAGCTACTCAGGAGGCTGAGTGAAGGGGTGGCCTGCCCCTCCACACTTGTGGGCATTTCTTGTCAGGTGGAATGAGAGACTTAAGAAGGAGACACAAAGACAAAGTATAGAGAAAGAAAAGTGGGCTTAGGGAAGCGGCGCTCAGCATACAGAGGACCCGCACCGGCACCAGTCTCTGAGTTCCCTCAGTATTTATTGATCATTATTGGGCGTTTCTCGGAGAGGGGGATGTGGCAGGACAATAGGGTAATAGTGGAGAGAAGGTCAGCAGGAAAACATGTGAACAAACGTCCCAGCATCATAAACAAGGTAAAGAAAAAAGTGCTGTGCTTTTGATGTGCATACACATAAACATCTCAATGCCTTAAAGAGCAGTATTGCTGCCAGCATGTCCCACATCCAGCCCTAAGGTGGTTTTCCCCATCTCAGTAGATGGAACATACAATCAGGTTTTACACCAAGACATTCCATTGCCCAGGGATGAGCAGGAGACAGATGCCTTCCTCTTATCTCAACTGCAAAGAGGCCTTCCTTCCTCTTTTACTAATCCTCCTCAGCACAGACCCTTTACGGGTGTTGGGCTGGGGGACAGTCAGGTCTTTCCCTTCCCACGAGGCCATATTTCAGACTATATCACATGGGGAGAAACCTTGGACAATACCTGGCTTTCCTAGGCAGAGGTCCCTGCGGCCTTCCGCAGCGTATTGTCTCTGGCTACTTGAGATTAGGGAGTGATGATGACTCTTAACAAGCATGCTGCCTTCAAGCATTTGTTTAACAAAGCACATCCTGCACAGCCCTTAATCCATTTAACCCTGAGTTGACACAGCACGTGTTTCAGGGAGCACAGGGTTGGGGGTAGGGTTACAGATTAACAGCATCTCAAGGCAGAATAATTTTTCTTAGTACAGAACAAAATGGAGTCTCTTATGTCTACTTCTTTCTACACAGACACAGTAACAGTCTGATCTCTCTTTTCCCCACATTTCCCCATTTCATTTTCGACAAACCACCATTATCATCATGGCTTGTTCTCAATGGTCGCTGTCTCTTCGGAGCTGCTGGGTACACCTGCAGACTAACAACAGACAAAACAGGCACACAAGGATTAATACGAAATTTATAATAGTAGTACTTCCGATGGTCTTAACCCAAGTGACAGGGTTAAGATTTGCGAGGCCATCAGCCACTCCTGCGATTGCCTCAGTTTCTGGTACCAAGTTTAAATGGGCTTTTGATGCTTCGAAAATTGGTTCTCTATCTTAAGAGGAGACTCAGACTTAAATAGTAAGAGAATATTAACCCCAGAGGCAATAAAAGAAATTAAATTAGTGGAATAAAAAATTCAGTCAGTGCAAATAAATAGAATAGATCCCTTAGCCCCACTCCAACTTTTGGTTTTTGCTACTGCACATTCTCCAACAGGCATCATTATTCAAAATACTGATCTTGTGGAGTGGTCATTCCTTCCTCACAGTACAATTAAGACTTTTACATTGTACTTGGATCAAATAGCTACATTAATTGGTCAGGCAAGATTACAAATAATAAAATTGTGTGTAAATGACCCAGACAAAATAGTTGTCCCTTGAACCAAGGAACAAGTTAGACAAGCCTTTATCAATTCTGGTGCATGGCAGATTGGTCTTGCTAATTTTGTGGGAATTATTGATCATCATTACCCAAAAACAAAAATCTTCCAGTTTTTAAAATTGACTACTTGGATTCTACCTAAAATTACCAGACGTGAACCTTTAGAAAATGCTCTGACAGTGTTTACTGATGGTTCCAGCAATGGAAAAGCGGCTTACACAGGGCCAAAAGAGCGAGTAATCAAAACTCAATATCAGTTGGCTCGAAGAGCAGAGTTGGTTGCAGTCATTACAGTGTTACAAGATTTTGATCAACCTATCAATATTGTATCAGATTCTGCATATGTAGTACAGGCTACAAGGGATGTAAAGACAGCTCTAATTAAATATAGCATGGATGATCAGTTAAACCAGCTATTCAATTTATTACAACAAACTGTAAGAAAAAGAAATTTCCCATTTTATATTACTCATATTCGAGCACACACTAATTTACCAGGGCCTTTGACTAAAGTAAATGAACAAGCTGACTTACTGGTATCATCTGCATTCATAAAAGCACAAAAATTTCATGCTTTGACTCATGTAAATGCAGCAGGATTAAAAAACAAATTTGATGTCACATGGAAACAGGCAAAAGATATTGTACAACATTGCACCCAGTGTCAAGTCTTACACCTGCCCACTCAAGAGGCAGGAGTTAATCCCAGAGGTCTGTGTCCTAATGCATTATGGCAAATGGATGTCACGCATGTACCTTCATTTGGAAGATTATTATATGTTCATGTAACAGTTGATACTTATTCACATTTCATATGGGCAACCTGCCAGACAGGAGAAAGTACTTCCCATGTTAAAAAACATTTATTATCTTGTTTTGCTGTAATGGGAGTTCCAGAAAAAATTAAAACTGACAATGGACCAGGATACTGTAGTAAAGCTTTCCAAAAATTCTTAAATCAGTGGAAAATTTCACATACAACAGGAATTCCCTATAATTCCCAAGGACAGGCCATAGTTGAAAGAACTAATAGAACACTCAAAACTCAATTAGTTAAATAAAAAGAAGGGGGAGACAGTAAGGAATGTACCAGGCCTCAGATGCAACTTAATCTAGCACTTTATACTTTACATTTTTTAAACATTTATAGAAATCAGACTACTACTTCTGCAGAGCAACATCTTACTGGTAAAAAGAACAGCCCACATGAAGGAAAACTGATTTGGTAGAAAGATAATAAAAATAAGACATGGGAAACAGGGAAGGTGGTAACATGGGGTAGAGGTTTTGCTTGTGTTTCACCAGGAGAAAATCAGCTTCCTGTTTGGATACCCACTAGACATTTGAAGTTCTACAATGAACCCATCGGAGATGCAAAGAAAAGCACCTCCACGGAGACAGAAACACCGCAATCGAGCGCCATCGACTCACAAGATGAACAAAATGGAGTCTCTTATATCTACTTCTTTCTACACAGACACAGTAACAGTCTGATCTCTCTTTCTTTTCCCCACAGCTGAGGCAGGAGAATCACTTGAACCTGGGAGGGGGAGGTTGCAGTGAGCCGAGATATCACATCATTGCACTCCAGCCTGGGCAACAAGAATGAAACTCAGTCTCAAAAAAAAGGACAAATGTATAATTTAAATCAATCATTCCTTTAGCAATCATAGTTTTTACACATTATTCTTAAGCAGAGCTTGGAATTAGAAATAGCTTGATCAGAAAGTATTTCCCAAAAGAATTATTCATCTTTTAGATATTTAAACTAATCTCTTAAACACATTCATAATGTATTTTCACCATAATTGCCTAAACCTGCATTCAACCAATAGTGTCCATTTTCTTTCTCCACGTCACCTAGCATAAATATAACCTGCCTTATTTTATCACTTTCTTAACCTTTTTTTTTTTTTTTCTGAAACAGGGTCTCGCTCTGTTACCTAGGCTGGAGTGCAGTGGTGCAATCATGGCTCGCTGCAGCCTCGACCTCTCAGGCTCAAGCCATCCTCCCACCTCAGCCTCCCAAGTAGTTAGGACCACAGAAATGTGCCACCACACCTGGCTAATTTTCTTTCTTTCCTTTTTTTTTTTTTTTTTTTAAGAGAAGGGGTCTTGCTATGTTGCCCAGGCTGGTTTCAAACTCCTGGACTCAACCAACCCTCCTGTCTTGGCCTCCCAAAGTGCTGGGATTATAGGCATGAGGAGTCACTATGCCCAGATTTTTTTTTTTTTTTTTTTGAGACAGAGTCTCACTTTTTCACCAAGTAGGCTACAGTACAGTGGTGTGATCACAACTCCACCTCCCTGCTCAAGCAATCCTCCCACCTCAGCCTCCCAAGTAGCTGGGCCACAGGCCTGCACCACCATGCCTGGCTAATTATTTTATTTTTTATTGTAGAGATGGGGTCTTGTTGTGTTGCCTAGGCTGGTCTCAAACTTCTGGGCTCACATGATTCTCCTGCCTTGGACTCCCAAACTGATGGGATTATAGGCATGAGCCACCCACCCAGCTACTCCTTTCTTATATCCAACTGAGCTAGTTCTGTTGATCTTTTCTTTTTTTTTTTTTTTTTGATATGGAGTTTCGCTCTTGTTGCCCAGGCTGGAGTGCAGTGGCGCACGATCTCGGCTCACTGCAACCTCCGCCTCCCAGGTTCAAGCAATTCTCCTGCCTCAGCCTCCCGTAGCTGGGATTACAGGTGCCCTCCACCACGCCTAATTTTTGAATTTTTATTAGAGATGGGGTTTCGCCACGTTGGCCAGGTTGGTCTCGAACTCCTGACCTCAGCTTATCCGCCCTCCTCAGCCTCCCAAAGTGCTAGGATTACAAGCATGAGCCACCATGCCTGGCCCTCTTAGTTCCCTTATTTTTAGGAGTTATGATTTTATCTTTTTGAAATTTACCTTTAACCCTGCACTACTCTGATTACTTGGCTACTTTCCTTAAGCTACATTTAAAGACAGCCCTGACTGCAAAGGAGACAAGGACAGGACAGGGCTTGATTACGTTCCTGGTATTCTCAGTTTGGCCCATCAGAGGAATGGTATGTGTTTTAAACCCAGCCATTGGCTGGGCACGGTGGCTCATGCCTGTAATCCCAGCACTTTGGGAGGCCGAGGAGGGTGAATCATTCAAGCCCAGGAGTTCAAGACCAGTCTGGGCAACATAGTGAAAACCTGTCTCTACAAAAAATACAAAAATTGGCCAGGCGTGGTGGCACACACCTGTGGTCCTATCTATTCGGGAGGCTGATGTGGGAGGATCACCTGAGCCCAAGAGGTGGAGGTTGTGGTGAGCTGAGATTGGGCCACTGCACTCCATCCTGGGCAACAGAGCAAGACCCTGTCTCAAAAGAAAAAAAAAAATTAAACCCAGCCATTTCTGTAGTCTCACAACTTTTTTTTTTTTTTTTTTTTTTTTTTTTAAGACAGAGTCTCACTCTGTTGCCCAGGCTGGAGTGCAGTGGCACGATCTCGGCTCACTGCAACCTCTGCCTCCTAGCATTTTTAATCCCAGCTACTTGGGAGGCCAAGGCATGAGAATCCCTTAAACCGGGGAGGCGGAAGTTGCATTGAGCCAAGATCGTGCCACTGCACTCCAGCCTGGGCAACAGAGTGAAACTGAGACTCTGTCTCAAAAAAAAAAGAGAAGAGAAATTAGAGGCTCCCTTTGTCTTCATAAAACCCCAGTACTCTAGCATGATTGTCAAGACTTCTCAGGACCCCAGCAACGTGAAAAACTTCGTCTTGCTACTTCACACAGGTTCCTGGATCAGCCTTCTTTTCCAGTTTTCCTCTGGGAGCTTTTCAAAAATATGTATTTCCAGGCCCCAGTGTAGAGATGCTGACTCAGCTGGAGTGACATAGGGCCAAGAGTTTCTGTATTTTTATAAAGTTCCCTGGGAGCTTCTAATCAAACAAGTTTGAGAACCAGGGATCCACATGGAGGTTTCTTATGGTTTTGTGTCTTTTCACATGAAGCTCCTTCTGCCTGAAAAAGGCTTCTTCGCCTTCTTTTCTTTTTAATCTGAATTATTCCTATACTTCCTTCAAATGTCACATTCTCCTGGAAGCTGCCTTTGATACCTTTTCCAGTGTAAACTGTCTTTATCTCCTCACTCATCTGTGAACAACTTGAAAAGACCGTCCATTATCTTTGCATCCACAGTGCCCAGAACAATACCTAGCACATAGTGAATGCTCAGAAAGTTTGTTGGATGAAAGGAGCCTCTTGCTGCACTAGCAGAACCTCATTCCCTCTAGGGAACTCTTGCTACAATTTCCCTCTTCTTTTCCTACTGTCCTCTGTCAGGGGTCAGTCACCCTCTGTCTGACCTTTTATAAGATGAGACGGTCCTCTACATTCTCTTCCCTTCCTCTCTCCCCTTCCCAGTCTCCAACCTTCCCATTCATCCTCATAATCCCGGCTTAGTTTCTATCCCATCTGAAATGTTCCGTAACCACCTTACCCAGAAATGATCCTTTAAACACTGAACATACAAATCATTTGATAAGGGTCGTACAGTTGTTTCTACACAGTATGTGTTGGAGATATACAGCTCATGCCCAAATATGGGTCATGGTCACCCTTTCCTAACCTCCTCCCAATTATTATGCTCTAGGACTTCAACATTTGTGGCTTCCCACTTGCTTGATTACATGAAGTGACTTTTTTTTTTTTGAGATGGAGTTTTGCTGTTGTTGCCCAGGCTGGAGTGCAGTGGCGTGATCTCGGTTCACTGCAACCTCCGCCTCCCAGGTTCAAGCGATTCTCCTGCCTCAGCCTCCCAAGCAGCTGGGATTACAGGCATCCACCGTGCCCGGCTAATTTTGTATTTCTAGTAGAGCCGGGGTTTCACCATGTTGGCCAGGCTGGTTTTGAACCCCTGACCTCAGGTGATCCACCTGCTTCGGCCTCCCAAAGTGCTGGGATTACGGGCGTCAGCCACCACGCCAAGCCATCAAGTGACTTTTTTTTTTCAGATGGAGTTTCACTCTTGTTGCCCAGGCTGGAGTGCAATGGCGTGATCTTGGCTCACCACAACCTCTGCCTCCCAGGTTCAAGCGATTCTCCTGCTTCAGCCTCCCCAGCAGCTGGGATTACAGGCAGGCACCAACATGCCCGGCTAATTTTTTTTGTATTTCTAGTAGAGACAGGGTTTCTTCATGTGGCCAGGCTGGTCTCGAACTCCTGACCTCGGGTGATCTGCCTGCCTCTGCCTCCCAAAGTGCTGGGATTACAGGCGTGAGCCACTGCACCCGGCCTGTCAAGTGACTTTTATAGCCATGCCATACCTGCCATCAATTATAGTTATGGGATAAAGCTTAACATAACCTGTAATTTCTCTACCTCCCAAGATATAAACTAACATTTTAGTCTCATTGCAACCTCCTACTCTTCAGCCTCTCTCATTCATTCCCACCAAATCTGTGCTTCATCTGTCTCATGTTCTTCATGAGACAGTTCTTCAACACCTTCCTGTTCTCCTAGTTCATCCGTCTCATTCCATCTTTTGTAAAGAGCCTAGATGCTGTGGTCAGCTATTTCAACAAACTGGCAAACCAATGTCTAGACTTCCTTATTGCCCTCCTCCCACTGTTCCCTCTCTACTAGTCCTGTTTTTTCCATTCTAAAGCAGCCAGGAGTTATTGACCAAAGTCACAAAGCCATGCTGATTGGGACTACTATAAATTCTAATCTACTATTTAATCTCAGCTCTTTCTTGCTATTTGGAATCATTGCCATTTTCTATAGAACTATTTCCAACCTCTATTTTTTCCTAGATCCTCTATCTCACCCCCATCCTTTTCATTTTCTTTTTTTATTTTATTTTTTATTTTTGAGATGCAGTTTCACTCTTGTTGCCCAGGCTGGAGTGCAATGGCGCAATCTCAGTTCATTGCAACCTCCGCCTCCCGGGTTCAAGTGATTCTCCTGCCTCAGCCTCCCAAGTAGCTGGGATTACAGGCATGCACCACCATGCCCGGCCAATTTTGTATTTTTAATAGAGACGGGGTTTCTCCATGTTGGTCAAGCTGGCCTCGAACTCCTGACCTCAGGTGATCCACCCGCCTTGGCCTCCCAAAGTGCTGGGATTATAGGCATGAGCCACCGCGCCCAGCCCTTTTTATTTTCAAAAGATTGACCATACTCAGAAAAACAAGTCCATTCAATGTGACTTTCCTAAATGTTTAGCCACGCAAAATCTCTATACATTTGAGCTCCCACTCTTCCTTTACAGTTGCCAAAGTCAACCTGTCTGCCTCTCTCCCTCTTGACCTACTAACTTTCTCTGAGACTTTAATTCTTTCAGTATTGCCTCTTTATTTATTTATTTATATTTATTTGGAGACAGGGTCTCACTCTGTTTCCTGGGCTAGAGTGCAGTGGCCCCACCTTGGCTCACTGCCACCTCCGCCTCCCAGGTTCAAGCCATTCTCCTGCCTCAGCCTCCCTAGTAGCTGGGATTACAGGTGCCCACCACCACATCTGGTTACTTTTTGTATTTT